>NC_087074.1:19078739-19748739 GCF_026151205.1 Bolinopsis microptera
ACAGGTAAAGGCCTTGCTCTAGGATTGTGTAACTACTTTGAAAGTCGAGGGATAAGCACGGACAAAACATTGTGTATAGGTGGAGACAACACTAGTGTTAATTCTGGCTATCTGGTAAGTAAATAACTTATTTTTCATTTCAGATAAGGAACTTTTCATCTTTTAGCTGAGCATTGGATACTATTAGACAACCATTTCGTTCGTTAAAACATATTAAAATAAACAATTTTCAGGGAGGTGCTTTTCGAGAGTTTGAGGTTCTGCTACATCGAACACTCCAAAGAGCCCTGTGCCTCTTACACCAAGTGGAACTCCCCTTGAGAAAATTGTACTTTCACTATGGAGGAAGTACCAAGGGTGTGTTATTTATTTTAAATTTGAAGATATATTATAGTATTTTAAAATAACAGTTCAGAATTTCCACAGTATTAAACATTCCTTATTACTATAACGTTTGCAGGGATTTCCTCGATAACTACGCCAATAAATTTCACTTTACAATTAATATTATCATCGTTAATTCTTACACTTACACTCAAAATAACGTGTATATCATTATTATATATCATTACAGCACCTGGTGACTTTGACGGACCTATGGGGCCCTTCATTATGTCCAACGAACTTTGGCTGAAACCAGTTAGAGTATTTAAAAAGATTGGCAAAGGTTTTCCTCGACTGCCCCAAGAGGTGATATATAATTTAAAATTGATATGGTTAATAATGGATAATCTTATTGTTAGATAGTAACTACGTTTATAATTTGCTGGGAAGATAACTTACTGAACCGTTTTGCAGTTCCATGTTTATCAATCATTGCGATAATGTTCGACAAAATCATAGAGCTCTTACCTAGCAACGTTAAAATTAATAACAATCTGTTTTTTTTCAGACGCTGAGTAAGATGTCAAATGATGCAAAACTTATGTATAAGTACTGCATCACTGTCGAGACTGGTTTACACGACGACTTCGTGTATAACGCGATAGGAAACTGCTCCACTGCTCGGTGGATTACGTTTGGGGCCAGAATCCTCCGATTTTACATTTCGGGGGATCTTACCTACAACTCCCATATTTCGGAGTGTTTAGAGAGGATGGTCAACTTTATTGTAAATGTCTATTACAAGGTAAAAATCAGATTACAGTGCTGGCACTTGTGAATTGATTGCTAATGTTTATTCAAATTTAAATGCTCTTACAATATTGATGAAAATCAGAGAATGTTCAGCCTATGTTTCCCTTAAGTACCAAAGTTACTCAGAATTTCTATTAAATCGGACTAAATCTCAATAGGTGTTTGCCAACATCAAGATGAAGAGCAGCTTAATAGACGCCCCAGCCCACCTATTTGACCAAATACGGTTCACAAGAGAACACTGCGAACCAGCAGAGCGTAAGGTCATATTCGAGTCAATACAACAGAACGGCTATATGGCTCATCCCGAGAGTGTGATACTCGCCATGCTAGGTAAGAATAACAACAACAAAAAATGAATACGGAAAGTGGGTAATATAGCTAGGCACACTTAAAATAACAATATGATACTATTACTATCAGAGCAGTGAATATTCAGCTGGTAGTGGTATTCTGTGCTTACGTCCGAATTCTTGCGGTTATAAATTATAAATGTGCAGGTGCTCTTAGAATCACTTGACTTTAACACAATATCCAACCAACAATATTTTACATCTATTGTAAAAAACTTTATATACATATTTATTATCCAGGCGATCACAACAGAGACCATCGAGAGAAAGGAATAGGGATCGTAAAGAATATTCGTCGTTCAGAGGAGTGGGACAAGCACGTTGAAAGAGAGTCTGGCGTTCGGCGACCTAGACGAATCCGACATTTCAAGTGCCCGAAGATAGTTTTCAAATGTACGACATATTTTGAGATGGTCAGAATGAAAGTTGAGGTGAGTTTATAGAGCATGTATAACTATAGTGATATTGTAATTATGCAATGGTTTCATTTCCAAACCATTTGACGATACTTTACCATGTTAAGTGACCATGTTAAGTGATAGGCAGACTTAGTAAGTCTGCCGATATTATGCTTTTGCATCAAAATATGACAAACGAAAAGAAAGACTGTGCGTTCATTCTACTGAACTAGCAGAATGCAGAATTTGTTAACTAATTTGCTGAGTCTACCTAGTCTGTCAAATATACCACGAACTCTGTCCCTGTTTCAGTTATATTATTATTACACTTGTATTACGATTTACCGATCAAATAACTAATTTGCCCTTCATTCAGAAAGAGAACGGTCCGGTTCCAATGAAGATATTCTTCCAGACGTACGACAATGAGTGGGAGCGAGTAACGTGCCCTCCCCTCCTCTCCGTAATGTCAAGTGCTGAACTGGAAAAGATACGGGAAGCCCCTCTGGTTTGTAGGATTCCTTGCCATAGTCAATCTGTGGAGCACACTGTCGCACTTGTGTCCCACGCTGTTCAACGACGACGGACTGAAGACACTCAATTGATGAGTGTCCTCCAGATAGGAGCTGCACGGAAAGAGTTTTCGGGTAGAGTAACGCACAAGCGGTACAGAACTGATACAGACTCGACTCCAAAGTCGAAGAAAGTTAAAGATACGCCCTTTAACAGGGAATTATTTAAGGATTTCGATTAATAGACTTAAGATTAGTGTAATCTATAAACTGAAAGTAGATGTTAATAAACTTTTGATAGATAAGCACTTTTGGAAAATAGTATTACTATTATTATTGAAATACTGTTCTGATAATCAAAGTTTTGCAAATAAATGAATTACGAAAAGAGTAGTTTTTAATTTTGTCATAGTATTAGCCAAAAACATGATTATACATTTTTTTGTAGAACATTAGAGCTTCGGTAACACGTCTGAGGCTCTAATAGCTATCATGAAGTTACCTTGAGAAATGTGTTAAAAGTGTCTTTTGAGCAAAGTAGCATCATGAGTTATGTTGTTTAATAAGCCTAGGGGCTATTACATATTAGTATTACAGTCCAAATAGTTTTGAAGCTACTTGTTCGATCCACCGCAAGTCACAAATACATGATTATGACACCCCATCATGGGTGGCCAGGTGGCCTGCAGACCCTGGGTAGCACGAATTTTGTCACTTAATGGTAATGCCAGAAAAAATAAATCTATGGGTTCTAATTATTATTATTAGTATTAGTATCATAGGTAAATTCTCGTGCTTACTCATTACATAAGAATAATTTATTAGTATAAAAAGCGTGATGAATGCAGATTAGCATATAAAATTCACATGGCATGACCCAATTCATAATATTAATATTATGTTAATATGTTTCATTACCTGGGGACCTCAGCTTTTGTGTTTATAAACACTGAAAGTGAAACACATTTAGCATTAAAAACGCCTAGTAAATATAGAGACTGCCGTAACTCTTACCGTTTTCTTAATTAAGCCGCTCGGAAATTACAGACAGACAGACAGACAGACAGACAGACAGACAGACAGACAGACAGACAGACAGACAGACAGACAGACAGACAGACAGACAGACAGACAGACAGACAGACAGACAGACAGACAGACAGACAGACAGACAGACAGACAGACAGACAGACAGACAGACAGACAGACAGACAGACAGACAGACAGACAGACAGACAGACAGACAGACAGACAGACAGACAGACAGACAGACAGACAGACAGACAGACAGACAGACAGACAGACAGACAGACAGACAGACAGACAGACAGACAGACAGACAGACAGACAGACAGACAGACAGACAGACAGACAGACAGACAGACAGACAGACAGACAGACAGACAGACAGACAGACAGACAGACAGACAGACAGACAGACAGACAGACAGACAGACAGACAGACAGACAGACAGACAGACAGACAGACAGACAGACAGACAGACAGACAGACAGACAGACAGACAGGCAGACAGACAGACAGACAGACAGACAGACAGACAGACAGACAGACAGACAGACAGACTTAAACGAATAACGTAAGCTCACTTATTAATGATGCTGTAACTGAATTGTCCTTAGATTTCGTGGCAATTCTGCACGCTTCAACAATCTTCGGTTTCTGTCCAATGTTTTGAAAAATCTCGCTAACTGTGTCAATAAGTTCTCTATATATCTCGCTCCCTTGTGACGGACCAAATACAATGACGTTGCGACTGCGGTCCTCTTCCTCAACAACACGTTTTACTACGCTTTTGAGCGTTTCCAAGCTTATGACTTGCTCAGCTTTGGCTGTGAATTCTTCGCCATTGAACTGTATGTTTGTGTTTTACTTTTAGGTGAGTCAACAACAGTATATGTCTTAACGGCGTTCTTCAACATTTCAAGTTGTCCAGTTTTACAGTCCGCAAGCTCTGCCTGAGTTTATCGGATAGCTTTATTCGGACGTTATTTTACCCGTACCGCAACCGGAAATAATGTGAACGGGCGTAGCCATAATTTTGAGAGGACATTAAAATAAACGTGACCGCTCAATGCTCTATTTACTAACAATTTAAAACGTCCGCCAAAATTCGAACGGATATTAAAATAAACGGACATTAAAATGAACGCTAGTGCTTAACTTGTAGCATCTGGCATTTGCAACTATTAACTTATGTCCGTAAAAATAAAGTCCAATAAGGACAAATTAGCGTTATTGATCATGCAATTTGAGCGCCGCCTGGTAAATATATAAACCGACACAATTAGTATACAGTACAACTACAACAACTGAAAGTCTAAATTGAAGTCGAACATTATTTGTAAAATCGCATGTAGCATGATGCCTGCAGGCCTGCTCCTGCTGTACACTGTACAGTACAGTGTACGCAGGCGAGTACAGAATTAGTGAATTAGCGCACGCGGCACAAGGCGGATTTTATTTATTGGAATCAAATATTTTGCAATAACTTAAACGAATAACGTAATTGCTCATTTATTAATGATGCTGTAACTAAATTGTCCTTAGATTTTCTGGCAATTTTGCACGCTTCAACAATCTTCGGTTTCTGTCCAATGTTTTGGAAAATCACGCTAACTGTGTCAATAAGTTTTCTATATATCTCGCTCCCTTGTAACAGACCAAATACAATGACGTTGCGCGCGACTAGACTGCGGTCCTCTTCCTCGACAACACGTTTTACTACGCTTTTGAGCGTTTCTGAGCTTATGACTTGCTCAGTTTGCTGTGAATTCTTCGCCATTGGACTGTATGTTTGTGTTTTAGGTGAGTTAACAACAGATGTCTTAACGGCGTTCTTCAACGTTTCAAGTTGTTTAGTTTTACGCAGTCCGAAAGCTCTGCCTGAACTTATCGGATAGCTTTATTCGGACGTTATTTTACCCGTACTGCAACCGGAAATAATGTGAACGGGAATAATTTTGAGCGGACATTAAAATAAACGCGACCGCTCAATGGTCTATTTAATTACAATTTAAAACGTCCGCCAATATTCGAACGGATATTAAAATTAAAATGAACGGACATTAAAATGAACGCTAGGGATTAACTTGTAGTTGTAGCATTTGGCATTTGCAGCAACTATTAACTTATGTCCGTAAAAATAAAGTCCAATAAGGACAAATTAGCGTTGCCGTTATTAATTATTGATCATATTAGTTGTACAACTACAATTAATATTTTGGTATTCCCCTGCATGTGTCATGGTTCCAACAGGAAAATATTTCAATCTGCAATCCGAGTAGAATGTAAATATACTGCGATCTCTGATATATAGTTATACTGAAACATAGCCTGAGCTGCAACCGTTCACCACTACAATTAGTGCATACCTCAATACACATTACGGCCGGATCAGGATAATGCGATCCTGAGGGCTATAATTATTAAAAGGTGTTCTCACGAGATCTCCGACACATGAATTCTATCGATTCACCATTGAGTATGAATCAGCAATTAAACTACTGAGCTTACATATGCAGAATGATGGATGAGCACATATAATTGCCTGCTTCATAGTTTGTTCACCCAATCTATTCACCCAATGTTATTGTTAGTATCAAAGCTGTGTTAGGACCATTTTCAAAAATATTTCGCCATCTATACTGTCACAATGTAAGTTTTACAATGGTACAACCTCCATAAAAATCTAAAAAAATCGGATAAAACCAACCACACTAGTGTACCGAATCTACCATGGTAAAAACATCTTCACACCGTAAAATGGGCAAAAGCTACAATAACGGTTCCTCCGACATTGTTTACAGCGGGCAATATCCTTTATTTCATTCAATTCTTCTGAAGTGTTCATGACCAAATTACGGTCTTTAGGATCGTCCATTAATAATTTAAGGAGGCTTTTGCCGGGACAACCTATACACCCTTTTAATTTTGACAGGGCAGCTCAGAAGTAGATGGTTCTAAAACAAAACATAAATAAATCTAATCCCTTTAAAATAAATATGCTACCTTCTAGCTTACTCATAGAACACAACTCGGAATGAGCTTTTATACTTCATATTCAAATCAAGCGGTAAGTAAATATTGATAATATAACTAACTCTACTGCATTATAATCCACCTTGCGTGGCTGAGAGGACCAATTCGTTCTCTCGACAGTTCAGGACTCAGAACCCCTTAAATTTTTTAATGGCAGGTCTATCCTGTGAAGGCACCAAATAAATCTTTGCAATTCCCATCCAAAATTCTTCTCTAAGAGGGCTATAATCCCATTCTGACGTCCGGTGTTGACGTTAGTGGCGTAACAGCCACAAGATCTTAGTGGCGAGTTGTCTAATGTCGATCCTAAGCTCATCACAATGCTGCATCTTTTCTCCCGTCAAGGTAGAGCGGCTCCACTTTCAGATTCCGAAGGTCTTCTAACTCATTCTCTTTAGATCGCTGCACTATCTTTGGATTTCTTCAGTCTCCTGAAATATATTATGTCACAATAGATCATTAGATGATACGTAAAGATACTGTACAGGCAATCCATGATTGTTGATTTGTTTGCATACCCAAAAATATTTCTTTTACATTAATAGCTTATAAAAACCCCAACATTAGGATGTATTTGAAAAGTAACTTAAAACGACATGCAGAGCGACCAATAACGCCTGAATCAATGCTTGGTAGCACAAACCGGAGGTTAAAAATGAATATTTGACCACATGGTGACATGGTTGTTGCATGGGTCACTTGCAAGTTCATATATCACATACTTGGTTTTACATTTCGGAAAGCAGCGTGGGTTTCAGAGTTCCGACTCCACTTGAGGATATGCTCCTGATAGCGTAATCCAGTTTCTTTATATTTGGGATAACCTCCGAAACAGAAACCATGTCCCCCTCCGCCGCTTTTGTGGTGATGTAGAATGGCTTCAGTACCGCAATAGCTTTGGTCAGAAGATCCCAATCGTGAGGAGTCATCTGCAAAATTCAGTTGATCAATACTTAGCCTGTACATTGAGAAGTGAGCTAGGAATTAGGAGGTCCAGCGGACAAGAATTTGTTCCAGTTACATTCCAGGGACATTGATTCTCTAAACTTGATGTTAACTAGTGCTACTCAGAAAATGAGAGATGAGTCAAAAGAGCTGCATGTAAACTGACCTGTTGAGATGCAGACAACGATAACTCTGCATTTTGAGCGGTGATTGTTATTGCATATTTTTTATTCTGAAAGGCCTGGAAGATCATGTAATAACTGTTCCATCTCGTGTCCACTGCAACTGGTCTGATGAGAGTTGCCTCTACTGCTTGATTTTCATTCAGTAGACGTTTACCTGCATGTGCGGGATAGTTTAACATATGATAGTTAAGAAATGATAAACGCAAGTCGTAACAATGATAGTTTTGCCAAGATTATGTCACTCAACGAACATGTACCTACGGCAACATTTTAATCAAACGTTATTAATGTGTACATTTCAGTAAGAAAATATTTTGAATCAGCCGTTATTATCAGATTAAGTATGTGACAATGAAATCATCAAACAGAAAACCTAAGGTAAATGTAGTGATTCTCACCTGCAGGGGTTCTAAACTCCTTGATAAGACTCTTGATCTTTTTGATAAGCCGGTTAACTCCACTTTGAGAAAAACAGAATTCTTTACGATGAGATTCAGTAGATGGAGAAAACAGGATCCAGGCGGACAAAGCCTTTTTCATGTTTGAAGCAGTGTCGCTGATAACGCAGTGAAGTTTCTCTTCGGACAGACCCCATGCCTGCAGTACAAATGACACATTGTTCTTTAACGAGTCACGTAATAATTTGTAATTAGAAACTATGTGGGCAGCTAACGGTTAATATTTTCTACTATCAAAAAGCTAAGCGCACTCTGATGAACTCGAAATGAGCATGTATTTCGAATTTTACAATCTATATGGCATTGGCAGTCCTGAGTTCTGAGTTTGAACTTTGATCATGGGGTTAGAAATGACACAAATTAGATATATATATGAGCTAAATTATTCAGATTTAACGATAGAACTTACCGGTATGTGCTCGGTTATAGGGAAGGCATCTCAGTACAATAACTTTTCTTTCGAAGTTTGTAGTTACGAAGTGTATTATGACCCCCAAATAGGAATCCAGCGCTTTTGACAACCAAACATCACAGCTCAGACTGTAATCAGCTCCTTTCAGTCAATAAATTTCTTCAGTTTAAACTGTACTCTATCATATAATTCAGGAAACAGTTTTGTGCGCACCACCTTCTCTGAGGGTATGTCAAACTTCTTGTTCAAACCTGAATGAGCCGGAAGTCAGATGATCTTAATTTATCTGTAAATGATTATCCAACAAATGATTGTCAATCTGCTGCTAATTTACTTAATAGCAATCAATTTTATCATCACAAAGAACTCAATTGGAATTTTAATCTGGAGTCATCACAGCTCGAGCCTAGAAAAGTTGTTTTTTTATTGAGCTAAGTTATTAAAAACGTCCCAAATCAATCTTACCGTCAACAAACTGTTGAAATTGTTCATTCTCAACAGTCGTGTATGGGAGCATCTGATCAATAATCTATTTCAGGAGCAACTTTTTAGATCTTTTTGACGTTCATCAGTCTAGTAACAGTGGCGCCGCTCCAGACTGCCCCCAGTGTGGGCTGATTAGATGTTGTCAGTTGATACATCGATCTCCGCTCAGCTTCGACTTCATCAGACTTTTGTCTCTTGAGTCTTGACCCTCTGTGATTCACGTATTGCAGTTGCTTCCTTGTGTTTAGAAGGGTGCTTATGTTTCAAATGATCCAATAAAATGGTTACCTGGATATCATCCTAGCCTAAGGCATGTGACGTGACAAGCACCTGCAGCAAAGATTAGATTAGATTAGATTAAGAATAATGACATAAACATCATCACTAGTTTTAAAAAATCTTTCTGATTTCCTCATTATCAGAACTGTGAACATTTCACAGCCTTCGTCATTAAAAAACAAACAAATTCTATAACTAACATAATTGTCATAATTTATTTAGAGAGTTAATACTGAGTGGAAGAGTAGCTACTGAGGGAAATATCGAGTAACACTGATGAATACAGAGAGTTAATACTGAGTGGGAGAATAACTACTGAGGGAAATGTAGAGTATCACTGATGAAGACAGAGAATTAATACTGAGTGGGAGAGTAGCTACTGAGGGAAAATGTGACCTCCAGATCAGTAAAATTAGGGGTGCTGGGAGAGCTGCATAGATTCCACTAGTATTTAATATTAGCCTGTACTGGCTCAATAAAATGTGACCTCCAGATCAGTAAAATTAGGGGTGCTGGGAGAGCTGCATAGAGTCCACTAGTATTTAATATTAGCCTGTACTGGCTCAATAAAATGTGACCTCCAGATCAGTAAAATTGAGGGTGCTGGAAGAGCTGCATAGAGTCCACTAGTATTTAATATTAGCCTGTACTGGCTCAATAAAATGTGACTTCCAGATCATTGAAATTAAGGGTGCTGGAAGAACTGCATAGAGTCCACTAGTATTTAATATTAGCCTGTACTGGCTCAATAAAATGTGACCTCCAGATCAGTAAAATTAGGGGTGCTGGGAGAGCTGCATAGATTTCACTAGTATTTAATATTAGCCTGTACTGGCTCAATAAAATGTGACCTCCAGATCAGTAAAATTAGGGGTGCTGGGAGAGCTGCATAGAGTCCACTAGTATTTAATATTAGCCTGTACTGGCTCAATAAAATGTGACCTCCAGATCAGTAAAATTAAGGGTGCTGGAAGAATTTGCATAGAGTCCACTAGTATTTAATATTAGCCTGTACTGGCTCAATAAAATGTGACCTCCAGATCAGTAAAATTAAGGGTGCTGGAAGAGTTGCATAAGAGTCCACTAGTATTTAATATTAGCCTGTACAGGTTCAATAAAATATGACCTCCAGATCAGTAAAATTAGGGGTGCTGGAAGAGCTGCATAGAGTCCACTAGTATTTAATATTAGCCTGTACTGGCTCAGTAAAATGTGACCTCCAGATCAGTAAAATTAGGGGTGCTGGAAGAGCTGCATAGAGTCCACTAGTATTTAATATTAGCCTGTACTGGCTCAATAAAATGTGACCTCCAGATCAGTAAATTTAGGGGTGCTGGAAGAGCTGCAAAGAGTCCACTAGTATTTAATATTAGCCCCAAAAAAGCGGTCCTGGTCGAGCCTTGGCTTTAACGAGTTGGAAGCAACCAGAGAGATGGTTAGATGTATAAATTTGGGGATTGAAGTGGTTTGCAATAACCAGAGAGATGTTAAACAAATTGAACAACAGGTTGAACAAAAAAGCATGTGTAAAAAGTTATCGAGTGATAAAATAGGACAAAGGAGAAAGCATAGATATGATCTTAGGCAGCTAGACGCCAGCTAGCTCATCGCGGTGTCACATGACTTTAATACCACGATATCATTGGTCATCTATATATCCAATGCGAAATATAAATATAGCGCGTTTTTCATGAATTAGTAGCGCCGTACAAAAATTAAGCAGTTTGGAACAAAATTACAAGTTTTCAGTTTACAGAAATATTGAAACATTTCAATTTTTGTTTGCATGAAGGTTCTAATGACTTAATAAAGTCGTTTAGATAATAAAAATACTACAAAGATACCAAGTAAACTCACAAATATTGCAACTTGGTTAAAAACAATGCATTTAACTGTTTTGGTGGCGCGCGCGCGCCATCTCAGTCAATTACTCCCATATTTGGTCAAATAGGATAATAGGGACGCAGAATATGCGTCCCTCTAAAAAGTCCGATTCCCTTCATGGTATGCCCCTTTTTCCGCCTTCGGCGGCGCGCGCTTCGCGCGCGAAAAGTGGCATGCAACGTATGTCAAATGTGCCAGGTAAAATAAATCAACAATGTACAAAATAGTTTTAAAAATTTGAGGCACATTTGTAATAATTTTTGCAATTTTTTTCAAAAATTTTTAACGATCATAGACTGTGTATTTTTAAACAAATTTGTTTAATATAATTTGTAATTCCACGCCGGCCATTGTAACGTATGTTGACAAATTATGGTATATTTGATTTTGTAGGTTTACAACCTACCAGGACGCGCGCCGAGTTGGACTCGTCGACGGTATATGGAACAGATATTTTACGAGTATCACCCGTTAAATTTTTTTAGAAAATTATCTAAACAATATACACATAATATAATAATTACCCTATATAAAAATTCAATATAAATTCAATAGAACACTAAATAAAAATTGATAAACACCCTTTAAGTAGTATAAGTAAGCCAGTTTAAAGAACTGGCTCCAAATTTATATCTAATTCTGCTATTTTTACTGCACTACTACTTTTTACAAGTCATGCTCTTAATTACTCCGTAAATCATGTCGAAGAAAAACGGAATAATAAAAACCACGTATTAGGAATATTTATCGATCTCTCTAAAGCATTTGATACCTTACCATTTGATATGCTACTTAAGAAACTTAGTAATTACGGAGTTAGAGGAAACGCACTAAAGCTGCTCTCCAGCTATCTAAATAATAGATACCAGTATGTTAGTGTACTTGGTGAAGAATCAGAGCCTCTCCCAGTTAAACTAGGCGTACCACAAGGATCCGTTTTGGGCCCCTTGCTTTTTCTTATCTATATAAATGACATCTATAGATGTAGTACATTAGGAAAGTTTGTACTATTTGCAGATGACACAAACATCTTTGTAGCTGCTGAAACTAAGGAACTAGCATACAAAATAGCGAATGAAATTCTTGAATCTGTGTGCCAATATATGCGCCATAATCTACTGCACATTAATGTTAAAAAATCTTGTTACATGTACTTCTCGCCTACTAAACGTAAGACCATTGATAATACTGAAAATGACTTGAATCTAGAAATTGATGGAATCCCGATCAAACAGGTTACTGAAACGAAATTTCTAGGTGTTATTATAGATGACAAACTGAGTTGGACACCTCATATCGAGAAACTAACTAAGAAATTAAACAGTATATGTGGCCGTATTTATCGAATAAAAAACTCCCTCCCCAGCCAGCTGTACAAACAGATATACCACACTCTTTTTGAATCTCATCTAGGATACGGTATAACTGTATGGGGTGGTGTATCAATTAATAAGCTTTCACCGCTATTCCTTGCACAGAAGAAATGTGTCCGAATCTTATTTGGGGACTCGGAAGCATTTAGCGACAAGTTTAAAACTTGTTCTCGTAGCAGGCCAATCCAGTGCAGTATAAACAAGAAAGGTCAAATATCCAATGAATCAACTATACCTCACATTAAACCGTGTTCTATATGTATCAGCTTGAGGAAGACTGGTGATAGACAAGTAAGGCCACATCGCTGCCAAATACTTGGGGCAGAATTCCACTCTAGAGAATCAACAAAACCGATTTTCCAATCTAAGGAACTAATGACAGTACATAACATATATAGATACAGATGCATTACTGAAACAATGAAGATAGTGAAGAGTCATCAGCCCATATCCATGTATTCTCTATTTAAGAAATCTCAGCTCAGAGATGACAGATTTGTGACACCACACTCATCTCACAATTTCGCATATAAAGGGGCAAATCTATGGAATACGTTTCTTGAACAGTCAAATGCACGTGGTAAAATAGGTTCTCTAGGCTCAATTAAATCCCAATTGAAGTATTCTATCATGAAGGCTCAACACCAACCTAACAATATTAACTGGCAGGACTTAAACTTCAACACTTTCCTATGAAAAGACCCCCATTTATATTTATATCTTTTACATTTTACACCTGTCACTCACATCATATATACACCACAAAAGAAAAAGATTCATTCAATCATTACATTATACACTCACTCCACCAAACACGCACACAACCCATTGAAGAAGGTTACACGCGGGTGTACCGTTCGCTTTATCCGAAGGGAAAAATGATACTTTACGTAACGCGCGATTTACGTCTTGGTAGCTAAATTACTCAAGCGCTATTTGTCAGAGCGACACAAATACGCGGCGCGAGCGCTTGCGCGGCTCTCTTATCCACCACTCATGTTTACATCGTACCAGGCAATGGTTCAGTTTAATTATGGTAAGGGCACAGCCTGTCAAAAACCCTTTTCGGATGATCCGTCGACACCGCCTGAAGGTGACTGCATAATAACGGATCATCGTGGAATCAAACGTTAATAAGCTTGCAGCTTCCGATGTCAATGTATTCATTTTAGTGTCGCATGCTTGAACTGGTTTTGGACCTCTTCATGCTTTTAATTTATTTATTATTGTTATTTAGTATTATGAGCTGATGTGTACATATACATACGGTATCTAAAAATTAAGCGTATAGCGAGCATATTTAAACAATTTTCAAGCAATAATGTATTGCAAGCAGCTTCAACTTAAATATCGCATAAAAATCATTTAACTCAAAACTAAAATTTTATTGGAATATAGGGAAAACTAAAATAAAATTAATGTCAGACCCGTCGCCACTCTCAGCAGTCAACCAGGGCTCATAAAAGCTTAACAGCGCCTGGGTCCGTTCACCAACTGTGCTAATGTGAGTGGCGGTGTGGTAAGACCCATTTTTAACAGCGTGAATATTTATTAAATACAAGCGCGCTAGCTGCTAGCATACTTGTTTCATTTAATTTTAAATCAAATTTATTCGGATATATATTTATTGATTATGTATTGAATTGGTGATAAATAATAAAATTGTCTTTTCTCAAAAAAAATTGTCTTTTCTCAACCCTCTCTCTTCTAAGAGCTATGACTGTTGTTCTCAATAGGTCAATCACCCGTTAAATTTGATTTTAATTATTTAATATTTTGTATTTTCAATGTGGTATTTGGCTAATAGTGTTATCAACAATCAAAATGACAAACAGACAAATGTTCAATCAATTTTATGTTAGACTTAGCAACATCAACTCAGCCACTGTATACTATACGAATTAATGAATAAGGAAACTAATATAGTACAATGTCAAATGAGTTGATGAGCAACTCAAGTATACAAAATTATTTTACAATTATGTTTATTTCATTATTCGTAATCTAATCTAATCTAAGATAAACCTAGAATACTTTGAGAAGAGTTGTATCATGAAAATATTTTATTGTGATCATCATCATTGAAAGTCCTAGATTTAGATCTAGAGTCCTAGATTTGTTTGTGTCAATTTTGTAGATATTTTACTGTACTATTTTATATTGTATACAATTTTACGGACGAAATGATCCCAGGGGGACTCCCAACCCACCGCTTCGGCAAGTAGTTGATGCACCGATCACAAGCAAGAGCCACTTTGGTCTACTTGCTGTGAGGTGTCTTAGCTACATGGGTTGGGGGTCCCCCCCCTTTTTTTTTTTTTTTTTCATCATCATTGAAAAGTGTCTGATAGGAAGTTGAGTCGAAGAAAATTATTATTTTGGGGTAAGAGTGAGCACCATTATTATCTGTGGTTTCATGGTTCATCCCTATCTAGCAAAGAAGAAGTTTATTCGTTTGAACTAGGGCCTTTGGGCCTAAGTGGGAACGTCTAATTTTATAACTATATTTTATATTTTACCCTAACTATGATGTGGTGGCATTTCATACTTAACTAAATTTCAACTTTGAAAATAAATAGATTATTAGTGACAACAAATTATAGTTTAAGACATCCATTCTGCATTGTGTTTCCAATATTAGAATTTATGATATGTATTGATTGAATAATTGGTAATAAATTTAACTTTTGTTTTATTAACTTTTGTTTTATTAACTATTTGATTTTTTAAGGTATTTTTAAATCAAGATATTATGTTAATTAGGTTGGTTCAAAAAAACCAAAATTTCTCAAATTTTGCTGAGTATAAGCTCAAACTTTGATCCCATGGCTAAAACACCCCCAAAAAATTTTTTTTGGTCCAACTCGTCTGGGATGGGACTGCACATGCCACGCCCTAATTTTTTGAGGTTCTTATACAGGTAAAATTCTTAAAATTGCCGTTTTTGACCTTTAAACTTCTAGATAGTGTCCCGAAAGCAATGGAGTGTAATATAAATGTGATAAAAAGGTTAACTTTAGTCAAGGTCTCATGTCTCTACGACCTTAGCATCAACATGTCTCTGCGCCTCCATTTTAAGGCGCGGTCGTGTCTCAACCATTGCTCAGTAAAGGTCGTAGAGACATGAGACTTCAACTAAAGTTAACCTTTTCCTACCATTTATATTAGAGTAGCACAGATTCAAAGCTCTAAACACATTCCTTTATCCTTAAAACGACGATCATATGAATTTTGCCTGTAAAAGTTGATATCTTGATGTCAATTAACATCGTAAGCTTTTGAAATTAAGATTAATTAAATGAGTCATAATTCTTCACACAATATTTACACACAATATGAAAATATAAATACAGGAAGTCTTTCTTGGATTCGACATTGAACTTTTCTCGGTCCCTGCACTGGAAAGTGGAACTGATCCTTTAGGTTTAAAGAAGTCAGCAGGTTCTGATTTAGGTACCCTGGTTTTCGGATCGCCTTGTCTTCACAAGCAAGCTGTCTAATCTTCGTTGCCAAAAAGAATTTGTTGCCAGAGGAATATTTTCGTCAAACTAGGATTTAAATGAGGTCCTTATAATTTCTTTATGACTCGTCAGCTATAGGATAAGCATTGATGAGGTCCAATAATTCCTTCATAGCTCGTCACTGACAGGATCATTATCAACGATATCCAATGATTCCTTCATAGCTCGTCACTGACAGGGTCACCGATCACTATTAATAAGGTCTGATGATTTCTTCTTGACTAACGAGGTACAATAATCTCTTACTGATACGTCAAGCCAAGTTAAGTAAATAACTATAAATATCCAAGCATTAGCTAACAAAATAGCATCTGGTTCTAATTCCTTTACCAAGTTATCAGTAATGGATCTAAATTAATCTTTTCTGTAAACTGATCTTCTTAAAGCTGAAGGACTGATTCCCTCTCCAGTCCCCAAGATGGGGAATATTTGTTAAATTATTGTAGGATTCATGAAGAGGGGAAATTCTCCACGGTATGCTTGCGTTCTTCTGTAGGATGATGCCATAGCTGCCATATTCCCAATACTCGAACAGCTCGTTCTCGACAGTGACAACAGCAGTATACAAATTCACAAACTGCTCATTCATAAACATAAGGCTCCGGAATGCGACTTCATTTTAAGAGAGCTTGGAAGAGGGCGAATTCCCCCAGTAATGTTTGTTTTCACTAGCATTGTAATGCAAGAAATTTTGCAACGCAATGCAACCAACGAAGTTGTTCTTACCTCTGACAGTTCCAGGGTGTGGAGACGTGGAATCCAAGGAAGATTTTCTGTATTTTTTCATATTGCGTGTAATATAAATATTGTGTGTTAAGTATTATGATTCATTTAATTAATCTTAATTTCAAAAGCTTACGATGTTAATTGACATCAAGATATCAACTTTTACAGGCAAAATTCATATGATCGTCGTTTTAAGGATAAAGGAATGTGTTTAGAGCTTTGAATCTGTGCTACTCTAATATAAATGGTAGGAAAAGGTTAACTTTAGTTGAAGTCTCATGTCTCTACGACCTTTACTGAGCAATGGTTGAGACACGACCGCGCCTTAAAATGGAGGCGCAGAGACATGTTGATGCTAAGGTCGTAGAGACATGAGACCTTGACTAAAGTTAACCTTTTTATCACATTTATATTACACTCCATTGCTTTCGGGACCCTGTCTAGACGTTTTAAGGTCAAAAACGGCAATTTTAAGAATTTTACCTGTATAAGCACCTCAAAAAATTAGGGCGTGGCATGTGCAGTCCCATCCCAGACGAGTTGGACCAAAAAAATTTTTTTGTGGGTGTTTTAGCCATGGGATCAACGTTTGAGCTTATACTCAGCAAAATTTGAGAAATTTTATTTTTTTTGAACCAACCTAATGTTAATAGTTAATAATAGTTAATAGTAATAGTTAATAGTACTATGTTTACAGTATGCACTGAAGGGGTATCTTAGGAATTTTCTTGAACCTTTAACAGGTACCCCTCCTCATTTAACCCTCAATTATGTATCATTGTGTTTTGATTTGATTCATAATTTGTATGGTAATATTATCTTTAGATTAACCATTTGGTTAAATGTACACTTTGTCATAAGTTTTAACCTCAAACTCTTTGTAATATTTTATACATTAACTCTTTTCCACTTAAAGGTTGGTTGCACAGAATGGTAAAGTTTGATGTGCGCCAATTACGTTACCTCTCTCGAGAAGAGTTCAGATGTCTAACTTCTCTGGAGATGGGGATGAAAAATCACGAAATTGTCCCCAGTGAGCTAATAGCGTCAATTGCAAATCTTCGTCATGGTGGCTGTTACAAAATCCTCAGAGACCTTGTTCAGTATAAATTGATCAGGTATGATCATAGGAATGGGATCAGAGGTTATCACCTAACCTATGCTGGATATGATTATCTTGCACTACGGTCATTCAGCAATCAGAATGTTGTCCATTCAATCGGAAATAAGATAGGTGTTGGAAAGGAGTCTGATATTTACATTGCTGCATCTGAGGATTGGACCCAGTATGTGTTGAAACTGCATAGACTTGGCAGAATTTGCTTCAGAAAGGTTAAAGAAAAACGAGATTACCTTAAAAGGAGGAAAAATGCTTCTTGGTTGTATTTATCCAGGCTAGCAGCTGAAAGAGAGTATTCATTTCTCAAAGCACTGTTTGAGAGAGGGTATCCTGTTCCTGAACCCCTGTCATGGAACAGACATGCTATTGTCATGAAACTTGTCCCAGGATATCCACTGTCTCAAGTCAATAAAATTGCTAACCCAGCCAAGGTAAGTTGATTAATAATTTGTTTCTCAGATGACAAGTTCTTAAATTGAAGATTTAATAATTACTAATCGTAAGGTCTATGTGAAATTTATTCAATGTAGTCACGTAACAATCATGCTTTAAAACTCTAAAATTTTGATGTTTGAACAACCCCATTACAAATTTTGTGAATTTCTCATAAATTAATCAAAATCATTATCAATCAAATTATAACAATGTCAATGATCAAACTTTTCTTTTTAATATGTTAATATTATTCAATAATACCAGGTGTATACAAAGCTGATGCAACTCATTGTGAGACTTGCACAGATGGGACTGATACATGGTGACTTCAACGAGTTCAACATCATGATCAATGACAAAGAAAAAATCACTGTTATTGATTTACCACAAGTTTGTCCATAATTCAATGTCTTCTTTCCTGCCATATTATTTTGACACAGCATACTGTTTACAAAATATCGTATGATACAAGCATTATTAGGACCTTTTTAATTATGAATTATGTTATTAATCAGATTGTTAATTAATTTTTCACCCTTCAGATGATATCAACATCGCATGAGAATGCTGAGTACTACTTTGATCGGGATGTAGAGTGTGTTAGAACGTGGTTTAAGAAAAGATATAATTTTGACTCTGATGATAGACCATACCTTTCTGACGTTAGTTGAACTTATATCTATCTTCAAATAGCTGTCTTTATATCGGTGTTTACTGTTTATATCTGTGTTTCTTCTCTATTTCTTGTATGATATTATATCTGTTATGAATTAGGAGGATTACTGTTGATCTAGATTGCAAAAAAAGCTGAACATCTTAAAATATCATCAGATGATGTGTGAGACTCCAGTTGATGTTGAAATGAAGGCCAGTGGTTACACCAGAGACATCAAAGATGACTTTGAGAAATTAACTCTCAACAAACCTGAAGATGTAAGTTATTAGCAGACAAATGCAAACCAGGCAGAACCCAAATAAGTCTATCATTATGTTTTTATTACTATAAATATTTTATGTTGAAAATCGTGCAATTTTCTAAGGTTTGCTTGAAGTCTAAAATCTTGTATTATTCTATAAACTTTAATCCATCCACAGGATTTGTGGGATGTTGATGATTTATCGGAAGATGACGAGGAGGAAAGTTCAGAGGAAGAAAGTGGAGGCGAGGGAAGTGGTGAATTAGGAGAAGAAGAAGAAGAGGAGGACGAGTCTAACATATCAGAGACTGAAGAGGGAGATGTGAAAGAAAAGTGTGTGTCGGAAGAGTCGAGTGATGAAGAAGAGAAGGATGAAGATGATGAAAGCGATGATGAGATTAACAACAAGTCTTATCTACCATACAGAGATAAAGAAGAAATTAAGGAAGAAAAGGAGGGTCAGAAGAAATCTGCTCACCAGTTTACCGTCTATCAAAAAACCAATGTAAGTCATCGTCTTAAGAGCATCATTCTGCAGCTTGGGTTCAAATTTTACTCACTTTATCTTTCCTTATGTTTACCGACGTTGCAGTGCATTTTCAATTATGATTTCAAAGTGAAATATTTCAGTTATCTAAAGATGATGTCAAGAAGAAGGTTCGTGCGAATGAAACGAAGAAGCGATTGAAACAGAACCGGATTAAGAAGGGTGAAAAGTACTATATCAACAGGGAAAAACGTGCTGTAACAAATGAAATCAAAGGAGCCGATTCGTGGTTTTAGACTTTGGATATCAATTGAACATTTTATCTGGACTGAGTTTTTTAAATGGGCTGTTAACCAAGATGTCACTGACACTCTGCTATTTATTAATACTTTTATTGGAAGTTGAATATTGAGCGATGGAGTTTATGTAGTGTTGACTAATTTATTGTTCCCTTTTAACCAAATTCTATCCGTTTTATTTTGATCGGGAACTGAAATTAATATCATGTCAAACGTCTTTTGAGGACCTATCAAATTATCCATGCATGACAACTTGAAATGACAACTATCAACCAGATTAGCTTAATAGTTAATTGTCTGATTGTCAATTAAACAAAACTTTCTCTCTAATCGTTCATACATGAAATATGCAAACTCAAAAATAGTTAGTACAGGGATGTATGCGACTGTGTGAACCAGGGAGCGAATTTCTTTAACTTCACGAGCGACCACATGATTATGATAAACTGAAACACGAAGGTGTTGTACTGTTGGAGCTTTAATATGACAATCGGACCGAAGACTGTGAAGAAGAAGAGGCAACAGTGAGTATTTGTTCAAATTTATATTCTCTGATTTTTTCGCAGTTTTTAATATCTTTAATGAAATGGTTGATGATAAACTCGTCAATTTCCCCGAATGCGGAAATTTTATCAGTATCAAGGAGTTTCAATTTTGAATATAATTCCCAAGATATCACCAAATAAGTGATATGTCCGTGCAAATTTTTAGATCTGGTTTATTTGACACAATAAATGAAGACTTGTTATAAATTAGATTGCATCAAATTACTAAATAGATTAGAAGATGCCCATCGCCGTGCTTATCAATCAGCAATTCCGTGATAGTCACCTCATTCTGCTCCAAACCAAACTGCGCTATATTTTCTGAGAGCACCAGCAAACTGCGGGTAATCAAATTGCTGTGACCAGGAAAAGGCAAGCAACTTGCTCTAACTTGTAATGCATAATGTGGCGAATCGTCTACCCCACTTTCCACCGTTCTCTTATATTATAGTCACTTTTTTAACCTCTGCTGTATATAACGCTGTAAATGTATGTAAATGTGGCCTGTTTTCTGTGCACGTGCATGGTCTGTACATTTCACGTGCACGGTCTGTACATTGCACGTGCACAGACTGTACATCATGCACACTTTAAGAGTCTCGTGATGCTGGATTGCCGCTGTACTTCTGCTTGATTAATAGTTGAGTTAGTACGTTTATCCGTGAATACAACTCTCTCTCTCTCTACTTTGTGATTTTACTTACGTTGCTTGTATTCTAAAGTTGTATAATAAAGTGATTTAATGTTATTTATCTGGTAGTGTATAAAACTCTTGAAATTAGCGTGTTCTATTTTTGTAGCTCACTAATTGATGATAGTTCGGCCGAATTTTCGGAATGGCAAGTTGTAAGGACATTTTACCGTTTATAAGGTGTTTGTGGCGTGGGCTTAATTATACGTTTTCTGTGACTTGATTGGGAGATAATTTCCTCATGTTCTGCTCACAGGGAATGTCCAGAAAGTAGAAAGTAAAATTGTTTTCGAGCCAAGTAGAATATAATGTGACCGAGTCGGGTCTTTCCGTTAAAGCTTTTTAAAAGTTTTAAACCGTCTCCATGAAAACCATCGTATTAGCGTGTCAAAGTTAGGAATCCTAACCTGACCTTCGCTCTCTCTCTCTCTCTCTCTCTCTCTCTCTCTCTCTCTCTCTCTCTCTCTCTCTCTCTCTCTCTCTCTCTCTCTCTCTCTCTCTCTCTCTCTCTCTCTCTCTCTCTCTCTCTCTCTCTCTCTCTCTCTCTCTCTCCCTCTCTCTCTCTCTCTCTATACGTTTTCTGTGACTTGATTGGGAGATAATTTCCTCATGTTCTGCTCACAGGGAATGTTCAGAAAGTAGAAAGTAAAATTGTTTTCGAGCCAAGTAGAATATAATGTGACCGAGTCGGGTCTTTCCGTTAAAGCTTTTTAAAAGTTTTAAACCGTCTCCATGAAAACCATCGTATTAGCGTGTCAAAGTTTTGCTTCCTAAGTTAGGAATCCTAACCTGACCTTCGCTTCGATTCCTTACACCAGTGTCCCTTTACCTTAATTAGGCAAACGTCTTGAATCCCTTTTGGCCTTTTTAATGTTCAATTGTCAACTGCCTTGACTCAATCCGAATCACAGGGTGCCCTGATATTTGTAAATACTCTCTTCAATTCACTGTAACTACAGAATTTGAACTGCAACTGCAACGGGAAATTCACCATAATATAATAATAATACTGTAGTGCACTGTACATAATGATATGGAGGTTATGATGATTAATGAATCTGCTGGCATGGTTACCATGGCAACAGGTATTAGTTACCCAGTGTATCATCAGTTACTGTTCGACGGACTGATAACTGTCCTTGGTTTACATTTCTTCTTGTTTCTTACTCATATTGTTAACACCTTATACCGGAAATAAGTGAATAAAACTTCCCGTTTTGCGCTTACTTCCTTGGTAGAGAGATGATCAAGTGATCACTTAGAGACAACTTGTAGACATATAATGTCAGTTGAGATTCTAGAGGGCTTCTTTCCTTGATTCCTTCAGAAACTTGGAATTTGAGAACAAGTATGTAGTCGTGAAGCCCTCTGTGTGTTTATAACAGGTATTAAATATGCTGTGTAGTCATAGTCCAATCAGCCCGCTTGTTTTTCAAACTTAATCATGGATATTTAAACAATTACCTGCAGCCTTTCAATGTGTTACAGCAATGTTATCACGCACATTGTTTAGTCGATTGGAATATTCAGTTTACATGTTAAAGTTTGTGTTTCGTATTGAGGAGTCTCTCTCTCTCTCTCTCATGAGGTCGAGGATTCACGACTCTTGCCTCTAGCCCTGAGGGGTATTGAACTTTACATTAACTGTTTTACTGTAGGATTTTATGTTAGAATAACATTCAAAACGCTAGGTTAAATTAGTCTATTTAGTACCGGCTTGGAAACCAGACCCACTCTAATCGCATTTCTAGAATTAGTTAGAATTAGTTAAGAGGTTGTGGCTGCACTAACTACTAAGTTGTACTATATCCCGTCACTCGTATATATAATCTCCCAGCAGTGTGCACTCTGCAATGTAGTGTATACAGGCACGCCTCGCGTTACTGTGTCACTTGTAGGAGCTCTCGCTTCTGTCTGGTTGGGGTGAAGTTAGTTGGGGCTGGTATTTGTTCTTGTCTCTTTATGTCTGTTAGTTTGACATGTCATCTTTGTGAGAAGTCTACGTCTATTTGAGTGGTGATGGCCATATTCACAGCCCCGTGCCGTATATTCATCTTTTCTCTGTTGAAGCTTTACCTTGACAAACGCAGTGGTGAGCTAATACAGCTGCACTATTAGGGTGTACTGTAAAGTTGAGGCCTCACTCTCAGTCTCTCTCTCTCTCTCTCTCTCTCTCTCTCTCTCTCTCTCTCTCTCTCCTTCTCTCTCTCTCTCTCTCTCTCTCTCTCTCTCTCTCTCTCTCTCTCTCTCTCTCTCTCTCTCTCTCTCTCTCTCTCTCTCTCTCTCTCTCTCTCTCTCTCTCTCTCTCTATATCTCTCTCTCTCTCTCTCTCTCTCTCTCTCTCTCTCTCTCTCTCTCTCTCTCTCTCTCTCTCTCTCTCTCTCTCTCTCTCTCTCTCTCTCTCTCTCTCTCTCTCTCTCTCTCTCTCTCTCTCTCTCTCTCTCTCTCTCTCTCTCTCTCTCTCTCTCTCTCTCTCTCTCTCTCTCTCTCTCTCTCTCTCTCTATCCGCTCTACACTTGTCGTCAACAGTTGAGATCTAATGTTTTACAGTTTACATTTTATTATTATATAATGTACTCGTAATTTTAAAGTTCGTTGTGCAATTATCAGCGCGGTGTATTATTTCGTTGCGTTATTTCGTGTGTTTTCGTTTGGTGGCGGTTGAAACTTGTTCTGCATATTATGCAATTTTAGAACCGAAATTAGTCTAAAATCTCGATTTAAGGAACGAGGCTCCAGATTCCTGTCGTCTTCACAGCTGGGTGTGTGCTCTTTTACGGGTTTAAATTACAGTCTTATTAAAGGTCAATCGTAGAACTTGGGCTCTCTCTCTCTCAAAGAGTAATAACTTGGGGCCCGTAAATGGGATAAACGTTCGAGAGTTGCTAGTTTGAATCCTGGATTCGCCGCTACAATTTGGTTGTGATAGTCAGTGGCTGCTTCTTTACTCTAATCCTGATCTTCTCACATTTGCACTTTGCAGTCAGCATTAGATTAACAGATTCTTATTTTGTGTTTTCTTTGTTTGCTAGTTTGCTAATTTCCTTGTTTCGCGCATTAATTGTTGATCGTAATTTTCATTTCCCTCACACGAATTTACTGTCAGATTTGTCCTCTCTTTTTCAACTATATTATTCAGTTTTTACTTTTGCTCGGTGTGTCCCGATATAAGCTGCCCGCTTATTCTGATACAATGTTATAATGTATATTATATAATAGTCATTAGACATTGATTGCTACATCACAATATACACTCATTACAGTGCAGCTGTTAGAACTCAGGTTCTAACCTTGCTAACCTTCACACTTTCCCAATATAACACTAATTTGACAGTAGTATCCACGACTATATAGTATAGCACTCACTACTGTGTAGTTGATTGAGATCAGGTGACAGCCAATTCCATTAGTTGACCCCATTTTGATCCACTCTACAATTATTAGATGCGTTCCACCTCGTTCCACATGGTTGAGTTAGTCGCATTCTACGGGGGGGGGGGGGGGGGGGGGGGGGGGGGGGGAGGTTACCCCCCCATTATACAGGTGAACTGTTATTTTTTCTGTTCTTCGGTTTTACAGTAATGTTTTTAAGTTCTATCCTGTGTCACATGTTGTAATAGTATGCTGATTATTTACTGCTCTTCAATACGGAAACCAATCGTAATACCCATCTCTTCAAATATAACAGTACACAGTTAGCTAATACCGCTAAAGTTCTCCCCCAATACTACAGATAGTGCATAATCCAACAATCACAGACTCAGTACCCAATCACCCGCCCCCCTCATCTCATCACATATTTACAACCACCATTTTCATAATCACCAGGAAACTAATAACCCTGCAATGATACGAGCTGGGCTAGCAATATTACAGTGCCTCATTATATTGGTTCAGATAGACTGATAGGAGTACAGGTCGAGTTAGGGTTACCTTGACAACTACCGGAAGTACGGAGCCAGTAAGCACTAACCCTCCCTTATGTACTGGTTACTGTTAGTATTGTTGTTCGGTTTGTGTTGTATTGGTTGTGATATATACCCAGTATTGGTTTATTGTTATTTGTTGAACTGTACCACGGATTTTACGTGAGGTAAAAGACTTTGAACAGAGGGGGGTGGAGCTCAAACTCTCAAAGACCGAGGAATCAGTTATCGTTTTGTTACAATATAATCGTTATATAATTGCCAAACCTTGCTGATTGAAGACAACTTTCTTTGTTCACCCAACGCTACATCTACAAAATCAGTATCCAGAACTTTTACATTTCTTTGCTTTGGTGAGCTCCTTCTCTGACTACTGAATACCCTGGCATTACACCTGCTGAACTACTCTACAAATAATGGTGAAGTGGGTTGAAGTACAATGCGGTGTGGTACACCCTGTTCGTAAACCCCGTCCTCTCATGAAGTGTCGCTACTTTAACTCGGAACACTCTATCCAGACGTCCCCTTCTTATCTGCAATTCAAGAAGGATCTCTCAGCTCTCAGTGAGTACTGCTAACAAACATATTATTGTGATGGCGAGTATTGCTAACACAGGGTTTATATAGTTGTTGTCTTGTAGATACTCGGATAAAGTTGCTGCTGAGTTTGGCACTAATTGTATACGTCACTAATTGTACACGTCACTAATTGTACTAATTGTACTAATTGTACACGTCACTTAAGTCTTAACGTCATGTTGTAGAGGCGGGGGGGGGGGGGGGAACCTCATTTTACCTCATTCGGGCAGCCAAAAAGGGAAAAATTGGGATGAGGTGAAATGAGGTAAAATGAGGTTGCCCCCCCCCCCTCCAGAGGCGCGTTATCGTCAGATGGTGTTTAAACAGTTCCTCAGTTTGTGAGTATTTTGTAGGTGGTGGGACATTGTGGCGCCTACAAGTAGTACTTAATACTTAGTAGTTAGTAGTTAGTAGTTAGCAGCAACAACGTCCTTATCAGCCCCAGACCCCTGATTGAAAGATCACTCAGTTAAAATTCAGCACGTTGAGTGTCTGTAATAAATGTTAAATAGTCCGTGCTATCTGTCTCCTGTCATCTCGTTACAACAACCACCCTACTTTGTCGGAACATCCCTGTCGGAGATGTCAGAACAAGATTGTAACCCTCCCAAACACACATTGTGAAGACCCACAAACCATCTTAACACTTCAAACACTAACAACACCACACAGTGGAGAGATTACAGTAAAGTACCAGAAGGGGTTCTGTAAAGCCGTACAACACATCACGTGACCAAACACCACGTGACGTGACATAACACGTGACATAACACGTGATCAATCATCACAAGGGATCATATAATACACGATATATCGAGCTCTGAGAAGGAATCCCTGTAGTAGACTAGAACTTGTCAACTACCGGACAGTCGTATGTTTTACTCAGCATGGTGCCCCGCTGTGGTTTCCCCCTCTCTCTCTCTCTCTCTCTCTCTCTCTCTCTCTCTCTGTTGCTATGTGGCGGGAGGTGGTACGGGATACAGTGTGGTCGAGAGTGGACAGCTTGATCTTGTTGTGTGTTGCACACTTCTTGTGTCCTCCTCTGCCTGAAACAATCGTTATCTCATCCTGCTGTTGTTGAGTTGTTGTGGCTTGCGCATAACTATTGTGCAGTTGGTGGTTACAGTAGCCGCTCGTCTAGCGTGTATAATTTATAACTTGTTCCTTGAGTCTGATATTAAATATTGAATAATTGCGCACGGTTAAAGAGCAATACAATTCGTTGTTGTGGTTGTTATCTGGCGTTAATTGATGGTGGTCAGTCAAATTTGTGTTTCACGGAGTGGACGACGTGTCGGTCAAGTGATTCACTTCTAACATTTATTTTTGATGCAGTCGTGAAAAATAGCTTTATTAGCTGGATGGTTTGGTTGGATCGTGCTCTGTAAAGTTCTACCACAATAAAGTTACAGCCCCTATCTTTATATAATGTGGCCATGGTGTGCTTAAGAACTAAGTGTGACGTTGTTAGACTTCATATTGATAATATCTTACCACCTCACTTATGATATCTTACCACCTCACTTATAATATCTTACCACCACCTCACTTATAATATCTTACCACCTCACTTATAATATCTTACCACCTCACTTATAATATCTTACCACCTCACTTATAATATCTTACCACCACCTCACTGTACACTGTATGATATCTAGCCCAGCTATTATTGGCTCGACTAACTGTTCATACTGAAAGTTAACTCGACTTCTTGACGCGTACCTTATCTTCAGCTCATAATATAATGTAACTTTGTTAGTAGTATAGCTGTTATCCCTTGATATCTTATGGGTACCCCAAACTATTAGTGATTCTTTAGTTGTGTTACGTGTATCTTGTAGGTGTATTCATTGTAACTGAACAAATTCCCCTCGCTTCTCCTGAAGCACTTATGATATACCTGGCACTTTGACACGTGATATTTCTAGCCCTTGATCGCTGATCATTGTCAAGCAATAACATTTGTGAACTGTTTATCACGTGTCAAAGCAATTCTGAGAAAAGTTAATGATATACAAGTAATTTGATGAATGCCAGGTGGCAAAATCTGATGCCCTCGCTATGAATAGATGTAATATGCGCTATCCTCACTGGCGCAAAAAACCATTTCATGCTTTGTTAGGCTCAATGCTCATTGGCTATTATATTATGAATTAGAGTACATAGACCTCTAAGAGGAATATGTGACTTGGTTTAATAGGTACATTGCCAGCAGTATAGTATAATGATATATTTTATAGTGTTCATTATTATATATGTTATACTGTGGTTATAATAATGGATATTTTGTGATATTTTGTACTTTATTGATGTGTTTTAGTGTGGAGTACGTTGTTATTTCACGTGACTCGTGAGTGTTGCCTTGATCCGAGTCCTAATGGCAGTCTAAACTATAACGATTACCTGTCTTAGTAACCAGTCCAGGTGTGCGTCAATCTTTTGTTACCCTCCCAATTCCAGAGATAGGATTCTAGGGTTATTATACCTTATAAGGAGATGTCAGGAGCATAATAGAAATCTCTCTATATTCCCCTCTCGGAGAGGATGAGTCGGAGAATCGTGTGCCGTTGCTATCTCTCTATTCACACAAATAGTCACTAAATTGGTAACCTAGTAACTACATTAGTAACCATTAGTAACCACACTCAGGCCGGTGTTGTCAGAAGATCGCACAGGTTGTTATCACTCCACACTCACCACACCTCAACTTCACTCACTGAGATGCAGTAGGAGTAGACACAAACCAAACTCAGGTACCCATCCCGGCTGCCACTCACTCCCACAAATGGTATTCTTAAATCACAGCTGGTTACCTAAGAATGTTCTGAGACATTTTACTTACTTTTTATCCATTATCTTCATTACACCATTGTGTCGTTATAGCTAAATACCTAATCAGTTAGCTGGTCTCTGTTTATTTCGAAAGTCTATTTTTTTTCAAATGTTGTGTCCCATGAAATATTAATTGATGATAATTAAAGCTTTTATATGGACAGTTTTATTAATGTTGCGCTATTTTAAGACGTTTTTCCTGTCGACGACCTATTTTGACAAAGCTAATTTCGAGCCTATGGTTATGTCATTTTGCAATTTTACTTGTGACTGTTTGCATTGCTTCCACTGCTATCCATTTTAAAAGCTAACTTAACATCTCTTAACAAGACGATCAAAAGTTTGCACACATTAACGGTAAATATCATTAAATTGTCCTAGGTTAACTCTCTCTCTCTCTCTGTTTAAACGAAACTCGTAATGATGACACGAAAACGATGAAAGTTTATCCGATACATCTCGCTCTGCAACTTTGAAGTTAAATAATGACCGTGTGCCCTGTTTGAACTGTCAACTATTAACTGTTTAAAACTGCATATCTGTACTGTGTTAGCTGTTGATCTAGCTGTCAACTGTAAAGGCTGTCAACCCTTTAAAAGCTGTCAACCCCCCTCTGACCCCTCCCTTCCCCACGTGTCAGGATGTACGAGGGGGGACATGAGCGCACACCGGAGAGTATCGAAGCTGCCCTCGCTTAAAGCACCTAGTCCAAGCACACAACAACAGCACTTAGCACCCACATCTCCTGCTCCTTCATCTGCTGGTTAGTTCAAACTTATTACTACATTTATTATTTGCATCTGGTCACGTGTACTGGATTTGTTAATGGCACATATTTCCGAGTTTTAAACGTTTACAGTTTGCTCAGTAAACTTCCTCGTAGATTGTTTAAACTTACTCTTCAGCCTTCGTTAACAGATACCAATGAAATCAAACTTGCCTGTTGTTAAAAGTAAAAGTAAGTTAAAGCAATTGATCAATCGCATTAGTTACAATAAGATAATAAACAGGATCAGATGATACACCCTCCTTGAGCTTAAAAGAACAGTCACGGTTGTTCAAGCGTAAGTTCATGTGAAACAGTAGTGTGGTGACATGGTGTTATCGCTGTTATCTTGTGCATGATTTCCTCTTCAGCTGATTATTTTGCATGTAATTGTCTAGATGATTAGCTACTTTTTATTTCTGCTCAATTATGTATGAAAACTAGGAGCTTAAAATAGCAACGTAACAGGTGAATCTAAGAGTAATTTAATCTAGGGAATTACTTTTAGTTTCACTCGTTAATTAGACCGTTGATTGTCTTTTAAATTAATTCATTTATTGGTTTCTCCTGAATTTCATGCAGAGGTCAGCTTTTATCATACATTCTTGGTGATTTATAGGTATTTATTATAACTGCATGTAATTGTAACTGCATGTAAATGTGTAAATTGTATGCTGTAACTGCGTATATTTGGTAGTAATTAACGAATGAAACTTACCAAACGGTTTGTACTTATTAGGATTTACCCAGTGAACTTAAATAACAAACACAAACTTTGTTCACTATACTTGGCGCTTGTAACAATGTGTAAACTGAGCTTGACATGTATTATATCGGTGTTAACTGGTATTCGTAAAATTTAATTTATGCTCGATGCTGTGACTTTGTAGAGTATTCTGGAATAAATTCTCCATTCTTTAAAATTAAATGATATTTAATTGCTAACATATGACCAGGCACTCCTACAGGACAAACTAGGTCACGTAGAACAAGTGTTAGTAGTAACGAGAACGGGTCCCTAACACGAGATGTCCATCTTTCCGAGTTCGCGTTTGTTGAACAACTTGAAGATTTCCGGAGACAGTTGCTGGATCTGAGGAAAGATAAGAAAAAACAGGAAGATGAAATTATCAAGTATAAGCTGCTGTGTAAAGAGAAACATCAAAATATACAGGTACGGTTTATTTGAAGGAGAGTAATGTTGCCCAATTGAAGAAACTCGAGAAATATCATAGGTTTCCTTTCCTTGATTCATTTGAGCATTTCAACTGAAGTTGACCCACACTGTAACTTGTACACGTGACAGGAATTACACAACAAACTAGAAGCAGAGAAAGCGAACTGTTACGATTTGAGAGAACAACTAACACGTGACTTAACTCTACAACTACAAAACCAACATGCTGCTGATAAAAAGAAAATCACATTTGACATGTCCATTCTCAAAGTAAGTCAAATCATCTCTTTACATTAATGATAATGTATGTGGTTTAGCTTGATTCAGATTGTTGCAACACTAATGATGGAATTAGCTGATGATTGTATGAACGTTCATCAGTCAGTTATCTCAGCTCAGCCAAGTATTATCACTTGTAAGTTTACCTTGATGAATATTTAATCAACCTTCTACCCTCTGTTCAGAATGATAAGAGAAAGATGGAATCAGAGATCCGACTCTTGGAAACAACAAACAAAGGTCTGTTTGAGGAAATCAGACAGATACGATCATCCTACGACACTAAGATGGAGAAACTGATGAAAGATTTTCACATAGAAATATACAAGGTACTTTGTCGTTGAAATACAATTTTTTCTTTTGTTTATTTTAGATTATGTGGAAGAAGATGTTCTGCCGTCTTATAAAATTGGGGGCAGCACTTTTTAGTTCCTGGTTTTTAAAATGATTATCTCTTCCAGGAAAGTGGAGAAAAAAGGCGATTAGAGAAAAAGTTGGCTGACACAAACGAAAAGTTGACCAAAGAAGAATATCTTGCCAAACAAGCCGAATTAGAAAGGGTAAGCTGCTTTTCAATACATTTTAATTTTCACGTTATACAGCCGTTATCCGACCATTACTCCATTTAAAACCATTATCATCTCCTAATATTATGTTGAAACTGACTTGTTTTCCTCCGTTTTAGATGGTTGCTCTTCGAACTTTAAGGGTAATATGTCAATTGATTGAAATCGATTACATATGATAATTTTGGTCGTAATTGACCTAGTTAAATTATTAATTATTTAATGCAGTATATCAAAATGTGTCCAAATCGTCAAGCCCTAGATTCATCTATGTGTCTTGTATTCTCATTGAAATCTACCCTTGCTTTTTAATCATTCAAAGAAAATAAATATCTGTAAAAACAATCTTGCACATAAGTGATCTGAAACAGCATTTGATTTTATTTTTGAATAACTGTGTAGTGGTCTAATTGTTACTCAGATCATGGAGACCACATGATTTACAGTTATCCGATCACTGCAGTTAAGCTTTTCATCACAACTAACGTTTTGTGCCTGACCTTTGTTTTTGTGCAGGACAGAGCGGAAGAGTGTGCTAAAGATGCAAAGCAGCGCAGAACAAGTACCTTCGGCTATGAAACAACAATTGTAAGTAAAAACTATTAGAGTTGAGACCACGTGTTAAAGACCAATTTCGGTCACATCGTTTTAAGTGAGCTTCTGTCACGCGCAGCAACTATTTTCTTAGTTATTACACGCGCATTAATTCTCGTGACGCGCGCGCAAATGCGCGCGATTATTTTACACCGGCCCGGCCACCTTAGCCAGGCTTGGCTGAGCTGAATCGCTGATGATGTGTGATGGAGTTATAGGAGTTTTCGGGCCGGTCTGGCTGAACCCACTTGGACCACATGATGCCACAATGCCAACTACTAAACAATCGTGAAATTTGAATCGACTGCATTCCACAGATGCCGAAGCACTGTGGTTGTCGATCTCAGAGTATGAATCATTCCATCATGATTGGCCAATACCCAATTTACATTCCACAATTAATTGCCACTGTAAAAAGTTTATAAAAATTCACAGTATTGTTATAGGCTATCAGTCTATCTTTCGACCATGTTCGCTCATTCACCTAGTGGATAGCTCTTGTTTTATGAGGAAACGAGGTCTTGATGAGGAAATGCTGTATTTTCGGACCAGTTGTTTATGCGGTAAGTATGTGCTCTGTCTTTCTTTTAATGAAAAAGCGCCCCCCTGTTGGCGCCCCTCCCCTTTAGGAGCCGGCCCCTCCTTAAAATTGAACAAATTAGATGATTTTAGAGGATACACCGGTAAAATCTCTAAAAAGTGTGTTTCTAGTCTCTAGATCAAAACGCGCAGTTTTCCTAGTACCGTAGTTAAGTTTTTCGAAATTGTCCCACATTCAAACGACGATTTGGCGCCCCCTAAGATTGCCCCCGGCTGAGAGCAATTGCTTTCAGCCGCTGATTTTCTTTAAATGACATTCCTTCTAGCATTTTTTCAACGAATTTCGGATAGCTTTTGAATTTCTCACTCAAGCTTGTTTTCTTAAGTGCAGGTTTGGTCTAAAAATAGATAAATCTGCTGCTCAAATGAACTCGGCATTGCTCTCAACCGACCAGATTACTTTTAGATTCACCGACGAACAGATGAAGAGTAAAACTGTAACAATCTTGTCATAAGATATGCATGTAATCTCCAAGCAGAGCGAGCACTGAGCACGATGTTGCTATAACTTCATTACATCTACTCAACAAACTCATTGGATATGTCAGTGAAACTGTGGTCACGTGCCATATGTGCCCTGGATGTTAGGATGACAATGAGTGTATATTTGCATTGGTATCCTGACCGGATAACACTTCTCTGTGGTCACCTCCTCCATCTTGTCCAACTCCTATTTAGGCGCATCTCTTGGGGCACATAAATGTACTTATAATTTTATTTGTGTTTACTTATTGATACCGTGGTGCATTTAGAATAAAGTTATCAGTGATCATGCATATCACCTTGAGTACAATCGGCAGTGAAAGACTGTGATAACAGCATATCTCTGATAAGTACGGAATACACTGGTATTGTTATGTGTTACGTTTTATACATTAGGTTGTACGTGTTAGTTTAGATCAAAATTCGTGCATTTTCGATTGTTTGCTTGGTTTTATGCATTTGCTCCTTTATCAAAATATCTTTCGTGGAGTCCAGTCTTGGAACATTTGCATCTCAACCTTTTAACATCTTCCTGACATAGAATTGGGGAAGTACATCTCAGTAGATTTACGAATAAGTGACTTAGTTGTTCGTCGTTCAGTTAGTTGCTGGATCTAATCTTAACGTTACAGCCCCTGAGTCTAGTGAAACCTTGTATGGTTTATCAGTGTAATCAGATTCAGTGAACTGAGGTCTCATTTCCTTGACTTCCTATGAACTCATCCAAGACTCGTCATTTGGGCATAATCAGGACTTGTAAAGTATTTATTCAGTACCTAGGATCAAGAGCATGCATATTGCATAATTGCAGTTATGTCCTATACAAATTATCAAATACCTCTCGTAGAGTCTTGTCCAATCATAAAATTGTTTCTTTACCAAAAGATTGTTTAGTTTTTCTGTGCTTTCTTCATTAAAATCTCTTCTTCGGCTCTAACTCAATCCTCTGTTTGTTCGTTTTATCATCTTTATCAGATTCAGTGAACTTTCGTGTAATTTCCTTGTCCTCCTATGAACTCATGTAAGCTACGTCACTAGGGCTTAATCAGCACTTGTATAAAGTACCAATTTATTACCTTCAAGATCATGCATAATTTTTGGTGTAATTTGTCCCTCGCAATTATATCGTAGATGTGTCTTAGTCAAACAGTTGCTTTAATTTAAATTTTATTGGTCATTTAAACTTATCTTTCCATAAAAAACCGTTTTGAATTTTGTCTTGAAATTCGTCTTTTGTCAGTTCAAATCTAACTCATGAAAAACTTTCAAACGGTTGAAAATTCTACCGATGTAAAGGGTGTCAGGACTGTCAGCCCTCCTTCACATATCATCTGCAATCTATAATCAGGCGTACGAGTACGGCGTTCTATAATCACAGAGCAGCAGATGTTCACAGGCAGATGTCACGATTCCCGGGCTCTCTCCAGTACACTATAATGGGTACCCAGTACATGGTTACTTGCCTGCTCTGCTAAGGACCCTGATCCCGTCCTAGCTCTCTCTCTCTCACACCTTGTACATTGTACTACCAGTGTACCACCCTGCATGCTTTGTGAAGACCGTTTCCTGGTTTGTAGACATATTGGTCTATAACTAGACACTCTGTCTACTGTTCCGATCCTTTATTGTATAGTGTCTGCTTTTCCTGTGTTAGTTACACTTTTTGTGGCATCTCGTTAATGTCGCAAGGTAGGGTTCTAACTAATTTGCTTAGTTTAGATAGTTTAGATAAGACTTCTGTTGGATTGATCGGTTTTGTTTAAAATTTCGAATATTGCTAAAACTTTTTACCACTTGCCGAATGAAGAATTTTGCTAATATTTACGTGTAGTTTTGTGTACATGAGAAGAAAAAATGTAGAATTTGGTTCGGTCCCTGACGTTGGGAGAACGATAGACCGGGAGCATTATGAATCTAAAATCTTAATGTTTCATATCAGAATGGTAGGTTGGTCTTTCCGCCTCTGATTTGTAATCTAACACAGTCTCATTGTATATAATTGTTGTGGTGGTCCATCATTTTCATTTATCATAATATTGTAAACATCATTATCGTGAATGTAATTTACTCGGGGAATGGCTATAAAATATTGCGAAGATCAGTCCAACGAGAATCCGCGAGAATGAGTTTTTGTATCGCGCTTGCTTGAGAAGATATAAGTTCCCTATCGTCGCAAAAATGTATGTTGCTAGCTGTTAAATTGAACGTGAACCATATCTTTCCGCCAGCTGGACCGACAGAACAAGAAAATAGCAGAATTAGAAGAGACAGTACGGAAATTAGAGAGTCTCAAGACGATAGCTGAGTCTCAGAACATAGAGCTGATAAGGAAGATTAAAGATACTGAGAAGGGTGGACGAGGCACGTTAAAGAAGCAGAAACCTGAGGAGAAAGAGGTGAAGGAGTCTCCGCAGGTCAGTGTTGTTACAGAATACAGGTGTTGTCACAGGTGTTGTTACAGTGTTGTTACAGTGTTGTTACAGTGTTGTTACAGTGTTGTTACAGTGTTGTTACAGTGTTGTTACAGTGTTGTTACAGTGTTGTTACAGTGTTGTTACAGTGTTGTTACAGTGTTGTTACAGTGTTGTTACAGATTACAGGTGTTGTCATGTTTATAACAGAGCTGTGGTAGTGTGTTTGTTTGTCGAGTATGGTGTGTATGGAGGAAGTTTGTTTGTTTGTTTTGTCATCGTTGGAGCAGATTTCATCTTTTGAGGCTGAGGCTTATTACCATGGCCATGGTATTGTCGTTTTCGTATTCACCTTGCAATGTGATGTTATTTTGTAATCGAAGATAACGACTTACGAATGACGGATGACCATGACATGAAATGAATTTTACAGTTACACAGTCATACTTTGATGCGCTAAAAATCGTACCAAAAAATGGCCTTATATTATGATATATTATGAGTTTTGTCTTATTTTATGAGTTTCGTCTCCAATTTTATGGGTAAACAATCGATTATTAAATATTATACGCCAATTGAATATATTCCGCCAATATGTTGTGTAATTCTCAAATATCTGTGTTTATCAACATGACATAGCACAGGAATTAAGGAATTATCAGAATGTTAAAACACGTGTTATCGGGTATCCAGTTTCAATAACTTGCTTATAACTAGCTTTCCTCTACGACTTATTGTTCTTTTAATTCAGAGTTTTCAATTTCGGTCGTCTCTATTTACCGTATGTATAATGCCATATCTTACCTTGACAGCCGGCAATGCTATTGTCATATTCTTATGCTGTCTTATCTTCACCATACCTTTCCTAATATCACGTGGTTGCCTGGCAACTCTTTCATGAGCCTAATTTCCCCCAAAGATCCAGCCATCACGTCTTTATTCTCAGACTCTTTTAATTCAAGAACACCTTCCTAATCACTAATTTCCAGGCAGCGATCAAACTTGAGTCGTGGCTGTGTTGTTGACTCACCATTGTGATGATCTGGAATATTCTGGATATCATTTAAATGTGACGCGCTCATAACAGAATATTTGATAACCTCCTTATTTCTGCGAGCCTGATCTCAGATCTTAGTATCTGACCGAGATTTGAGCTCTTTTGTTTTGTTCTGAACTCTCAAAAATGTGTGTTGTTCGTGCTTTTTCGATTTGATACTGTGGTTATTTCCCGCACTATTGATGGGAAACCTTGGTACGCACTACACAGTAGGTATAAATAGTAACATTATATAGTTACAAAGTTGATCCATAGTGCTACTGCGCCCTACATGTAGTTATCTAATTACATATACTACAACCACAGCAGTCCAACATAGCATAATTATACTAGTCGCATGATGCACTAATCACAACCACTTTGTCGCGAACTGAAACAAGAGGTTTCACAGGTTTCAGGAGGTTTCACGGCCAGGAATAACACAATTACCTCGTTAAAAAGAACATTAACAACAAGTCACTCACTGCTAATTACGGTTAACGAGATCACGTTAGCCTGCCTCCCCCCAAGTATAATATATGCGCAGTCCACCACTGCTGCCTCTAGACAACCAATTATGCCATATAAGGAGTGGAGGATGGTTTATTGCTCTCTCTAAACAGAGTATCCTGAACAAATGAGCTCCTCTGTTCTGTACACGCTGTAGTTCTCTGTGTTATTACTATCTTAAATCCGGCTTGGAACGGTCCAGTGTATTGTTATGTATTATGGTTACATTGTGGTTTTGTTGTACACTGCGTTCCATTCATAATATGTTTACTGCGGTTCAAATTGTATGCTCATAATATGTTATATTGGCAACGTGTTGCGCGTGCTGAGTTTTTGCAGGCTCACATATTGTTTAGGGCCATTTTCCCGCCTTTTTTCAATTGCAACATTACGGTTTGCGTGTGTATTGTACACTGCAGAGAATGTGCAGCACTTAGAAACAACCTTCTTATTCTGAGCGTGTGTCGTGTATGTTTCATATCCGCAGAATGTGACGATCATTGCATGCAATATGTCACATCGTTTCAATTCGTCGTGTGTGGCATTTGCTATAATTTGTAGATATCATCCTGCTGTTGTCGCAGTCAGTGGTGATTGGTTTGCGTTGGGATGATGTCATGATCAGCAATGAACTTGAATACCTACTTAAATCAGATGTCACGTGGTCTGGATAATTTTATTAATCGTTGCTGTTGATGTTTAACCGGATCCGCCTTTAATCCTGTTGGCATCAATTTTGTCTTGTGCTTGTTGCTCTTATAGTGTATCCGATACGAACATTTAAAACTTCACCTTAAATTATCACAACTCTTGTCCAAATTTATCCAAGAAATTCATCGGTTTATTGCTGACGAAAGCGGCAATTTGCATGATACTAACATGTTATAAGTTGCCGCCCGATACTCTGGTACGTAATACTTCCCGCAGTAACCAACGATTCCTCTGTGCAGTTATTAGTGATCAGTGATGATCATTAGATGTCATCTCATTTACAGGCCCATGTGTGAGAGACCTGAGAGTGTAGACTGTAGTAATATGGGGTATCACTCCGCTCCACTTAACTTCACCTGTGTATCACGTATCAAGTACAGGGAGCCTGGTGTGTGTTGCCTCCTCCCCTAGGATGTAGATTTGGGTTGTTGCCAGGTTGTTGTTTCTGCTTGTTCTGGCTCTTTGTTCTTCTCGTGAGAGTGTGTTGTAAGTGTGCAGAGTTAGGTTTGTGGAGGACTATCCATGTGTTTAAGTAATTTTGGGCGCTAATTTAGAGAAAGGTCATTTGCAGATTTATTTAAATTAAATTCTGTTCGATCTTCTCCTCTCTTTCTCTTTATTAAATAATTAAATCATTAGGATTTGGGATAAACTTAATTTTACCAAAGTCACGTTCAAATTCCTCGTGTCCACTGAACAGCCTTTGTTCATTCCGAATGAGTACTAGTTACTAGTCTTCATTCCCAGTGAGGACTAGTTACCAGTGAGGACTAGTTACCAGTGAGGACTAGTTACTAGCCAGTTAGTCTGCTATAAATGATACCCTGTCATGAGTCGCTCCTCTCCACTGCCCTGGCCTGTTGTTGTTTTTATTAGAGTTAGTCTCGTAGTTACCTATTTAAATATAATTATAGTTTTCCCATTTATTTTACGTTATATTAATTATCACAATGGCTTAACCAACACTTCTTTGAGAACGTTGTTTTTTTCTACTCAGAAATTAGTCTCCTAGTTTTAAACTATTTAGCTGCTTGAACATGATGACTAAATCTCACAATTTGTTAAGCCTTACAAATTGCGATATGTTTAATATCATCACGTATACAAGCCTCCAGCATAGCCTCGAGCGTTTAAAGTGCAGGCTAACGAAGCCCAAACAAGAGACCACGTGGCCACGTAGCAATGTGTAACCTACATAATATGATTGGTATCTAACGTCTAATAATAACACTTGACTAGCGAGAGCTAGGCTACACGCTCACATATGTCACGAAGATTGCTGCATGTGAAATATCGTCTAACTCGCTCTGTCTTGATGTGTTACTCTTAGTGCACTATGTGTGTGTTGTCTACTTGATCATCGTTTATTGAAGCAATCACCTTGACTTTTAGATGAGAAACTTTCAGAGCTAGACATTGACGGCTTCCTCTGAATATGCCCCCGTTTAAATGAACGTGGCAACAAATCCTTTTAATAATCATCTCTCAGTCAAATCGTGTTAATAGATGCCACATAAATTAAATATATTTCTGCAACTTTGGAAGTCGCACCGTCCCAAGTAACACCAATTCATTAGATCGTGTCTACTCTATCAGTCGTTTTAACTCCTGATTTGATCATGGCTTTTAACGGATCATTAAATAAGACCTGCCACCTACCTAACTTCATTTACCAATAACATTTAGCAGCTTCCGACAAAGTGTCCAGTCGCACAAATCGTTCTCAAATTTCGTGTCTGATTAGCTTTAGTGAACAATGGAGGAGACGGTGAAGCACCTCCCTAATGGTGATACGATCTTAGTCCGTGATTTAACGGTTATGGAAGGAGAGGGGTGTTCGATTGGGCGACATCTGTCCGACAGCGACATCTGTCCGAAAGCTGAATTAGGGATTTCGGACAGATGTCGCTGTCGGACAGGAGTCGTTTTTGGCGACATCTGTCCGAATTTTGGATCATATTGTAATTTCGGTTCACATTCGCATTTCACAAGCTCACAGGTAATCTCGTGACTTTCTAAAGCTGATGTGATCCCTTAAGATCTGATCCATCGATACGTGATTGACTAGTTGAGAACAGGATCGTGCTAGCCGTACCCTAACAAGCTGTCGATCACATCACAGGACATGAGTACATATAGGACAGCAGTATGGAGATCACTTATCGCAATCCACAATGGCAACCAATTTTCAGTTTATCCCTGGACGCAAACAAGGCTCGGAGAACCCTATCCTAAATGGCTTCAGATACGTCTTCGACAAGCGAAGTAACGACACCTCCTACTGGAAATGTTCGGAATTCCGAAAGGGTTGCAGAGCCCGCATCCGTACCGTGGACAGACAACTGATCACTCCTACTCCTGACCACACTCACCCTGTCCACCATGCTGAAACGACCGTCCACGTCAGCAAACAGAACTTGAAAAGAAAGGCTTCTGGTGGAGATCAACCGACGAAATACCTCGTATCTGAAGCAGTCGGTGGATTGGGTTACGAATCTAGAGCAAAGCTTGGCTGCCAGCTGTCATCCCTCAACAGAATGGTAAAGAGAAGCAGAAAAGCAGCTAACAGACACCCTTCTAACCCGAGAGATCTGGAAACGCTCTCCATTCCTGCAAACTACATCCTCTCTACCGACAACGAACCAATGATGCTCTGGGACTCTGGATGGGACGAACGGACTCGTCGATCTTTCCTTTGGGGGACTCCTAAGAACGCAGATCATATGGTGGACGCGGAGCATTGGGTAGTCGACGTACCTTCAAATCCGCACCTAATCTCTTCCATCAGCTCTTCACAGTCCATGGCCTCTACGACGACCCTCTACCGCAACCTGTTCGAGGAGATAGACACCTGGGCTTCTGGGGGCTACCAACCACAATCCATCCTCATGGACTACGAGCAGGGTTGGCATCACGGATTCTATTCAATGCTGTCCTGCTCGAAGCCCACAATTTGGAAGTTCCTTGATTGCCTTAAAGCAGAACAAGCCCTTTATACAGACGTGAAGAAAACCAAAAGAGACGGGCGGGAACTACCTGAGCCACGTGCACCCAAATGGATCCGTTATGATCGACAACTTCAGAGAATTGTAGATGATTACGACAACTACAGCAACCCTATGGATTTCCTTAAAGCTATCGGAAATTTGACTATGCTTCAGATTTTATTCTGTGATATTGTAATATATTGAATTAATTTATAACATTTAAATAACATTGAAACTATTGTCCAATTTATCGACATCAAATTAAAATAAACTGTGATAGTAAACTATGGCTCAGATCATATCTCAAATTGGACATGTTACGTATACAATTTAGCAAGTAACAGTTTAGATCATGTCTCTAATTGGAAATGTGTCGTATTGAAATCAGGTCACAATTTCGGACAGATGTCGTTTTTTTCTGGTACCCTGATTCGGACAGATGTCGCTTTCGGACAGATGTCGCTGTCGGACAAGAGTCGTGTTACCGGGGTGTTCGTAGGGGGTGCTTTAGTAAGGTTGCTCATCCTGGGTCATGTTACTTGCACTCTGGAATCTTGGTTCTGTATTCATGGATATTCCTGCACTTTGTGAATTTTGTGGATATTTGCCAACGATTTTCGTTTAGCACCCTTTGGTATCGCGTTGATAATCATTGTTTTAGTTGTTGTTAGGGGAATTGATAGCCTCTCACTTTTTAACCGGGAACATTCTGTTTTGTTGTTAGACACGTGACACGTTTTTACTAACTTGCCAACCATCTGGTTAATCTAACACTGTCACACTAAAAAAGAGCTGGTCTCTCTCTCCAGTCCCCAGGTGCAGACTCTCTCTCCAGTCCCCAGGGGCAAGCTTCATGGTACAATGCTCGGAAGAGTGTTTGTTTCTAGTTATATCCGTACAATTTACAGGTGCTCCTGCGGTAATCGCTACTCCTAACAATATTCCCATATCCAGTTTCATGCTGGTCCGCCTGATATATTATCCTGATATTATCGCGGAAATAATGGTTATCGTGACAAATATGTACATGTCACTTGAGACCCGGCTGCCCCAAAAATCTGGCACAACTTTCATCAAAAACCACATGTTGTGAACCTACTTCCTCTTTCTACTGTACGGTTCAAGTTACTGCTCCCGCCAACACCATGTAACTGAACACGGTATCTGTGAATGGTTTGTGACAGTCACGTGACCCAAGTTCTGATGTCTGATTGGCTGTTGAAACTCGATACACTAGGGACCAATATTACGTGTGGCGGGAAACACATGGTTCTACTTCGATATCATGTCTCATTTTTACCGATTGTCTGCCGTTCTGATAACATGATCACCCCTGCATGATCTCTTATCAGTAAATAATCTCTTGTCTCATATTCTCTAGTTCGAGTGATAGTCACCCTTTTAAAAGCCACCCACTTGTTCTGCTCAGTTGCGTATAATTTGGGAAGTTTTACCTTTAAATACTCTAAATATTGCTGTCCTAGACCCGGAGAGTTTTGCTCAATGGTTTCATGTCAAGTAGACACGCTGGCTTTTTATTTTTAATAGCCTTCTTTTAAAACGTACAGTGACACTATTCTGTGATTTTCTCCACCAAGAACACTCTTACCGTGGTTTTGTTTACTTTATTGTGCAACATAGGAACTGCATTGCCGGGCATTACTTCATCACAAACAAATGTTCTCACCTCGTCTGGAGGTCCGTGTTTATCTTTAATAACCGCAGTAAGTTGGTTGCTCCTTGTACACAATATCACTGCCTCCCCACCGTTCCCTGCAGATATGTTGCAACACCTGAATTACTCATTGCTGTGCACTTTCTGCAATTTGCTGCGTCCGAAGTTGTGCTTGACCTCAAAGACATGCCATTAAAGATCTTACGGTTAAGGTCCTACAGGGTGGCCGAGCTATATTGTACAACATCTCGAACCTCCCGTTGTTACTGCATACCTGCTCCGGACACGTTGTGTGTGGTATTCACTTCAAGTAGCTGTACAGGTTGCAGGTTGCAGGTTGCAGGTTGCAGATGGCCACAAAGATATCGATAAGTTATCTCCCTTACATCATACCTATAATTCTGCACAGCTTAATTCAGCAGACATGAACAAATACCATGTAACCCATTGGTCGTCCATTATATCACTGCAGCTTGCCACGATTGGGAGGTGATCATGGTTATTGGTTAACCGTGACACACTCCTTTAAAAGGAATATATAATCATTCTGTTGCTGGTCTAGGTTAGACGGTGTAGTAATAGTGTGATGTGTGTATGCTACGGTATGTGATATTCTGTTATCTCAGTTTATTAGCTTGTTTGGTATGAAATCAGTTGTTGCTCTTTTAATCTTATTAATATGCATATTGAAAGTTTTTCTCTTGTGCCGTGTTGCTTCAAAAGGTTTTGCAGTTTGTTTCCACCCATATGTTGTTGCTATAAACTCTTACCATGAATGGTGTCCAATCTATCACCCATGTGTTTGATATAGATGTGATCCAGTGTTCTTACTCGGTTGATGGAATGATTGGTATTCGACCCTCTCCTCCTCATCCTGTTAAAAGACGAAGGGTGGACAAATCTGTCAAACTCAAAAAAGGAGATGTATGTTTAGTTTGTGATCCTCTGTTATTCAGTTCGATGTGTGCAAGTCTGTTTGTCCTGTTTTCTTGTGGTTTACTTATTTTTCCAAATGATTCATTATTTAAAATGTTTACATATTATTTACATCACGATATACAATATTTACTTAATTAATTTTAATAATATTTATTAATACTCGTTTCAGGCTGAGAGGAAGAAGAACTTGAATAAAGTAACTAGCAAGGAGAAGATAGAAGCTGCTGACAAGAAACTCAATGCTAAGGACAAAGATGTAAGTCTAGCTTTTTAACGTGGCAAAAAAATCTAAGGTGCAGAAAATTTCCGTGAAATATCATAAACGGATCCTCCTTTTTTCGTCTGGTTCCCGATTCCCTTCTTGTCAATTTGGCTTCATTCCTTTCCCTCTAACACTGTTAAATAAATTATAATTCTCCCAGGGTAAACCCTCACCGAAGGATCTAGAAAGCTACCTGAAGCTAGCCAACAAGGAGCGGAATGTTCTGGAACGGAAGATAGCTCTGTTGGAGAAGACCCGGCAACAAACGGGGGATGAGAAGATAGACAATGAGATCTCCGCTCTGAGGCAGCAACATAAGGAACTGCTGAAGAATATTACTGAGAAGGTGCGGTCTGAGAAAGTGTTTTAGATGGACTTTCGTAACGATGGAATTTATTTCAGGTTTCTTTAAGTGTGATTGGATGAAGTCTGCAGATTAATATTTAATTAAACCGTTTATTTTAATAATGTCTTTAATCTCAGGAGGTCATCCTAAACGAATCCCAAGACAAAGATTCAGACGACAACGACGACAAGAAGTCCAAAATCCCATCACCCTTCAGCCTAGCTCCTCCTGGTAAACGTCAGATCCCGAGATCACCGCGAGCTGCTAGGAAGATCACTCACAGTCGCTCACCTTCGCCCCTCATGATGATGAAACTAACTGAGGATGGTGAAGATGATGAGGAGAGTGGCAAGGGGAAGAAGCTACCAAAAAAGAAACCCGTTGGGAAAAGGAAGGATTCGCCTGGTACTAAGAAAGTGGTACCGGTGGTACCGGTTGAAAAAGTGGTACCAGTTGAGAAAGTGGTACCGAACGGGAATGTTGTGACGATAGACAGATCTAAATACACCAGCACGTATGTTTCAATTGACCCTAGTTTAGTATGTCTCCTGTTTACTTGGTGCATGTATTTCTTGTTCGGTCAAGAATAAAAAATAACGAACGTGACTTTCCATAACCTACCGTGTGCTGGCGCCTACCAGACTATGTACTGACTAAGTATAACAACATTAGTGGTATTTTTATACTGCTGGGATAATCAACTTGAATAGTGTTGCTTCTTATAATATGTTGGCAAGCGTCCAACTCAACATTCCTCACTGGTGATCGTTAATTGGATAATTGGTCGGTAATTAATTGGTCCTATAATTGGATAATTGGTCGGTTAACAGGTGCTATTTTCCAGGGAACAGCAAACCCTGACGACAACACATAAAGACCAGGAGATTCAGGTTGAGATCTACGATGAGGAAGAAGACGATATGTACGAAAACAGTAAGTTTTTCAGCCTTCATTTAGTTTTTAGGAGGTTTGGATGGTTAATTTGATTTAAAAGTATAAATTTGTTCATCATGAATTGAATAACAATTACTTGAATATACAAAGTTATCACTTGACGCATTTGAGTCGGTATCTCGACTTAATGTCTTCATACTAATACATATTATTCTTAAAATGTCAAGACTGCAAATTGTTGGCTAATTTTTAATAATATAGCACTGGTATGAGTTGAGACCATGATCAGTTTGTTTCGTAGTCAAATATTTCCATCAAGACCTGGGTTCAGGTGTATTTCGGATGTTTGCTGTTTGTTGCTGGTCCCCTGGTGTTCTCTAGTTGTTACGTCCGTTACTTTTCCACAAGATCTTCCTGAGAAATAAATTTGTTATCCATGATATGAATCAAATACACGTAAGCATCAATATCATGTGAAATCAACCCAACAATTATAATGATATAATAAATCTGTCTAATTGTTTCACTTACCTGAGTTCATGATAACACAGGATTTCATCAGTTGAATTCTTGTTTTAAGAAACTTTTGAAAACTGGGCACTGTGAGAATATAAACAAAGAAATTAGCCGCAACGTTGAAATACATAAACGTCTCCCCGACCCTCGGAGCGTATATCTCATACCAGCCGTTCACTATACGACCCTTAGTCATAATACTCACTGCCCTGGGTATAAAGGAGACACAATAAACTGTGGCTGTAAGAACTACAGTTGCGATACCTTGCCAACGGACATTGCCACTCGATCGGCTTGATACTTGTCTCGCGTACAGTAGATGCTTCAGTAGTATAAGGGATGTTGCTACGACTGTAATGATTGGAGCCGCCACAAATAAGAAGGAAAGTACCGGTCTCAGCCACTTCCAGGTAGAGGAGGTAGCGTGGTAGATGCAAGTATACCTGCTCTTAAGAAACAGTATATCGTCCTTATCCACGATAAGGAATGTGCCCGGAACGCAGCATGATAAGATCCAAATTCCTGCGCAGATCATGTGACCCTGTTTTTCTGACCAAGAAGTTGCTTTGAGAGGGAACTTTAACGTCAGTACCTTGCTTACAGTCATTCCGCAGATTAGAAACACACTTGCTGTGTTACATAAGAAGCCGAGGTAGACTTCTACGTAACAAATAAATGATCCAAAGACCCAGCGGTTCGCAATTAGAGAAACGTATTGAGTCAAAATACTCACAAATGACAAGAGAAGATCACAGACCGCAATGTGCTGAATAAATATCACTATAACTTTGTGCAGTTTGAAGGCTTTGTACTTTATAGAAGCAACTAGAATGATAGAATCCCCAAATAGAGAGACTAGGAACATAAGAATGAGCCACGCAGCCCAGATGAATCGCTCAGCATCATTTTCCATTAGTTTGTGGAATGAGAGGTCTGGTTGGAGATCATCGCTAGAAAAAAAGTTATTTCAAAAAAATAAGGGCGGGGACCTCATTAAATCCCATGACAGTTTGAAATAGTACATAGTATATAAAATTTATTGAGAACAACAGCAACACAACATGAAACGGTAAATTTGTTCTGAATATCTCGAGTCCATCAAAAGTTACATTTTCTAAAGTATAATAGTTATTGAGCAACAACGACAACATGACTTCTTGTAACACTGTAACAGTTCAATTTGCTCTGAATAACCTGAGTCGATCAAAAGATACTTCTTTTACAGTATGAGTATGTAATGAGTTATATAGCAAATGGGTTGTATTATATCTAGCAACAATAGGACTTAAAATTTGAATGATGAAGCCGAAATTAACAGCAATAAAAGTAGATATTGTAGAAACTACATAAGGGACCAATGAGACCAATGCATAAACTGAATAAAAGATTGCCCTATTTCGCATTGGAATGTTTATGCTAATATTATGTCTTACTTCTCCGCCCCTCAGCTCCGCCAAATTACTTTTCCATTCAACGAGTACGTGTAACAAAATATGTCGGACAGCCAAGAAAATATAGATGTTTGTAGCACCGGCTGACCGGCGCGGTGTGGTATTCAAAGGAACCAATCACTAATAATTGCATTGTTGCAACCTTTAATTGCAATATACGTCACCGAGAATATTGAATAATTGGATAATTTCGGAGATTCGTGAGGTCAGGTCAGTCAGGGGTCTTATAATTGGAGGGGTCTGACCTCACAAATACAAGGTAGAAACTATTGATGTACCGGTAGAGACCATGTGTTTCTAGTAGGATGACTAGTTCTCTGTTCCTTTATATCAGTCTGTGATGACTGTGGAAAGGTCCCAAAACTTCAAATTATTTTAAGGAGGGCGATAAGGTCGAATTTAATAATTTATCTGATGAACTCAAACTCATATTCCTCAAACCAGTTTCGAGAAACGTTAAATTCCATCCTTTACAACCTCTTACGGCTCTATTTGCAGATTTCGACATGGGTGGAGGTCAGTTCATGTTCCAAGAACCAGAAATAAAGGAGTCAGCAGCCCCTCAGGACACCTCGCTCACTCTAGGAGGTGTCCACGCTAACGACAAGCTGCTCGAGCAGTTCGAGGAACAGTTGGAGGCTCTTCATCAGCTTAGGGAGAAGGATATGGGCAAGATAGCGTCGCTCAGTGAGAAACTCGAACAGGTAAAGAGGGGGATCATCTGGGAGCCGTCAGTTGAGCTTGCTCTCTGACTCGTGGGTTGAAAACATCGTGTACAGTACTTCGTGAGTAGTACTGTACTTCACAGCGATAACCCGCCTCCCCAACCAAATATCTTAAGGTAAAGAGAGGGAAGCCAACGGGTATTTTGGGGTATTATGGGGAATGCCTTAATGGATTTTAGAAATCCCCCATAATACCCCAAAATTATTCTAAATATTCATTGTGGCAACAGTTTATGTTTAAACACAAACCAGTTTCAGTCCATTTTTCAGTGGATGTTTTAGTTGAAATTGTTAAAAGAGTTAATAGACCAAAAGCTTGCAAATAGACCAAAAGCTTGCAAGTTTCACCATCTAGGAAAGCTAGTTTTTGTCAAAGCAACAGCTCCAAGTTGACGTTTTCAATAATGCAACGCGAGTAATCTCGCAGCTAGGGTAGGCGAGGTTATGACATTATTATGCTAATCCCCTTAGAAGGATAGAAAACTTAAAAGGGCAGTCAGAAATATTTCTTGCCTTCAAACCTTTTGTTTCACACATTTCCTGGCCTCACGAGTTCTTGGATTAGCCTAGAACACCAGATAATTTTGAACAATTTGGTGACTCGTATACGGTTCTAACAACCACGCTGAATATTTAACGCTCATTTTAGTGGCTTCCTGGTGGATTTAATCGATCGCATTTACCTTTAAAACTATTGTATCATAGCGGAGCGGTATACACTATACACGCTCACAGGCTACCACGTCTTGTGTAACCCAGGATTTGGTTTCGGATCGGACACTCAAAACAACGACAGATGGAATGACTTCAAGGTTTCCAAAACGTGGCCTGCAGAATAACTGCACGTTAATGCCGTTGCTGGTATGGCCATGGTGATGGAGAATCTTCCACATATGAATTAGAATAAACATTAAACCGCTCCCTGCGACGCTGTAGAGACATCAGAGATCGAAGAAGGTCCCAATAATGAAGATCACGCATTCCATACAACCTAATGTCTCAGGACTTTGAAATTATGCCTCATTCCCTATATAAGTATATAACACCATAGAATGGCATCTGTAAACAACTTACAAATACATTGTCAAGGCACAGGGGGTATTTTAGTAACTTTGAGGTATTTTTGGGTATTTTGAGGAATTGCCTTCGTGGATTTTTGAAATCCCCCATAATAGAGTCCCCCATAATACCCCAAAGTACTCCAAAATACCCCTTGGCTTCCCCCCTAAAGAATATACTTCGCAAGATTAGAGTGTAATTCGGTAATCCGAATCAGTTAAATTGTTTTACTTTGAGCATTTTAAGCTGCTTTATTGAATAAAAATGAAACTTTTCTTCCTCTAAATCGGCTTATTTTCAGTACAAGCAGGAGGTTGCATCTCTAAACCGGAAAGCTGGCTCGTACTTTAGCGAGCTGGAAGTGAAGGACTCGAAGCTGAACACCTCAATTGCTGAGATCGAGAAACTGAACGACGAAATCAAAAATCTTCAGGATCAGAACAATTCTTTAAGTGACGCAGAGGGAGGCGACTACGGCGTAAGTTTAACGATTGTGGGCATTTCTAGTTCTGTAAATTGAATGAAACTACAAACTCCTGGGCCAGTTGAATTCTGAGATAAACTGATTTAGTCCGGCTAGTAATTCCTATATTCATGTTACCTCTCTATCTGGTGGTATCAAATTTTAAGGCTAATAAAACTGAAAAACAAAAACTAATGCGCTCTTTAGCCACCTCTATTACAGATGAACGGTAACCTTGAAAAGGAGCTGTCAGAAGCCAAGAAGGATGTTGAACAGCTAACTGGAGATCTCCGGGAGAAACAGCTCACAATCATGAAACTTCATCAGGTATGGAAATGATTCTCTAATTTTATCATAGACTAGGTTTCATTCAAAACTTATTGATAGCAAATTAAAATTATGAAAAAGGAATAATAATAAGAACGCCCTTGTGTAGACCCTAAAACGTAGGGTAAAAATATAACTATAATATTATTTGCTGCCAATGTTGTCGTAAGCTTAGTTTGGGTAGATTGCGAATTATGAATAACATTATATAATTATGTGTCTGAATAAGAACATTATTTATGAGTCGCATTGTTGCGATGTTTAGAGTTCGAATGTCTGGTAATTCTGTATCTAACATTGCATAATTAGGGGATCATGTTTTAAGTCCATTTTTGTCCATGTGGCACCCTATATTTTCAAGGTGGACAAAAATGGACAAAAATGGACAACAAATTTCAAAATATATGGAAAAAGTCCTAGACGAAAGGGGAATTTTCGTTCACATATAATACGTAATCAATTTTTGGCTAATTTTGAACCCCCCCCCCCTCTTTCCCCTCCGTAATTAGTTTTACACATAGCTATTGTGGCGAAATTACACTAGCGTAATCATTTGGAAACTCCCTTCCCCTCGGCTGATTACGTAATATGTGAACGATACCTTCTAGATCTAGATCTATAGGTCCAATACTGAGTGAAAAAGTCTCAAAATCTGATCTACGACCTACTGATTGTTACAGGACATACAGGTCGAATCTCAGAACAAAATACAGATTACAGGCAGCTGTAGCTGGTCTCGAAATCATATCTTGGTAATACTTAGGTTACTTACCTAGTTACCTTTGATCAAAGGTTTCTCTCTTTGAGAGTCATTATAGAAATACAAACTATTTTCTGTACCTAAATGAGGATTTAGAGATTGAAAAAATTACCAAAGTTTACACTAAAAAGAGCCATGGTCGTTGATCGTGATTGGTCGCTAACCATTTCTGCAGGCAGTTTGTTACAAATTTTGGAGACAATCCAAATCAAAAGTTACAATTTTTGTCCATTTATGTCCATTTTTGTCCATGCGGTACCCTATTTTCTGAGGATGAACAAAATCGTATGGACAAAAATGGACAAAAATGGAAGAAAAAAACATGATCCCCATAATTATTACATGATTACATAATTAATTATCAATTAATAGTAATGTATAACTAATTCTACAACTAATGCAGATTGCCCACTAATTGCCCAACTCTGTGGTTCAGGAGCTACACGAAGCATCAGAGGAGGTGATGGACAAGTCCGGGGTAGTTCGACAACTTGAGGCCCTTGTTGAGAACTTGAAACACGACAAGGAGATCATGAGGGAGGAACAAATGAACTTTGAGACCACAACTGAAGAGGTGTTGGACCAGTTACGGAACCTGAAAGTTCGTAATAACCAGCTTGAGGAATTAGTGAGATCCCTGGAGACTGATGTGGAGACCCACAAACGGGACAACACCAAGTTAGCTGATGAGAAACTGATGCTGCAGTCGAGAAGGAACGGTTTGAGGTTGAGACGGAAGATCTTTCTGCTAGGATGGCTGTAAGTTATGCTGAAACTCAACCGCTTACCTTACGAATCAAAACGATACAAAATAACAAACCTTCTGATGCTCTATTCAGTGTAAAACCCGTTTAGTCCACCTACAATTCGCTGCTATCGTTTAAGACCGATGATCATGAATAAACATTGAAAATGACCAATTAACTCCTCCTTTCAGGCTCGAGATATGGAGCTGGAGACGGCTCTGTCCAAGAACCCCACCTCAGAGGACTCCAAAGCAACTCTCAACATGCTCCAGGAAATCAGGCAGAAGGATAACGCTCTGAAGAAACTACAGAAGAAGCACGATGAAACAATGATGCAAGTGAAGAAGGAGGTCGAGAAACAGGTGGGTCATTATTAATTAAATCAAGCCATCCATTTAAGAATAAGAAGATTGATTAAATTTTTTTTGTTATTTAAATAAAACGCTGGTATTGTAGTGATAAACATAATATAATATTTACAATTTAGTAACAAAATATCCACAAATTAATTAATCTAAATGTGTTTGGGTCGGTTGTTCTCCATCCTTTTGATCTGAGTTCGTCTGTTCTGGAACCAAACTCTGATATTCTCTGACGTCAACCCGAGCACTGCTGCCAAACTTTGTCTCCTCTCAGTCGAGATATAGTTGCAGTCGTCAAACTCCCGTTCTAACACGTCTAGCTGGAATGTAGTGAACTTGGTTCTCCTCCTCTTCTGTTTTGGAGCCTTGCCAAAAGAAGAAGGGGTCTGAGCTGGGGTTCCAGGTGGTGTTAGGATCTGGTTCTGGATAGCAGGAGCAGGCGAGGGTGTTCTCAGGTTCTGCTGATCTGCCTTGTTGGGTAGAGGGAAGTCAGGAGGAAAGAAGAACTGCGGAGGGGAGATAGAACCAGGGGTGGTAGGTGGAGTGGTGGTGTTCAGAGTAGAGGACAACATTGGTACAGGTGTGAGTAGAGGGGTCGGTAAAGCAGGAGTCTCTGGTTGTACTTCTAGCTTAGTTGTTGGTAGCTCCAATCGGTAAGGTTTAGAACGATCAACATTCCTGTATCCAAAGCTCCGTTTAGCGTAAGGGTGAGGGCTTGGTACTGGAGTAAGAGTAGTGGCGTGAGGAACAGTAAGAGGTCTAGAGTTCATGTAAGGAACACCAATAGACTGCAGATTTGTGTAAGGAGGAGGAGAAGTCAGCGATGTAATGTATGGAGTTCCAAGAACAGGATTTCCTTTGTAATGAGCACCGAGACTAGGCGAAGTTGCCATCTGTATATCGTGATTAGGATTAGATCTTCTGAAGAGTGCGTTGAGGTAAACTTCAAATGAAGAACTCATGACGTATAATGTATTGATTTCTGGTAAATTGATGTAGAGAAGATGATGACGATAACTGATAATAAACCTTATGAGTCGACTGAGTTATATATTGGTAACGGTCTGTCCTGATACATCCTAATTGAGTTCTCGAGTGTCCTATTTAGAGAAGCTAAACCTGCTCTCATGCTGCATAATTTGTAAATACTCCGTTGATTTAGATGGACTCATATCACATGTCCGATATGGGATCCAATCAGTTGTGGCTGATCAAGAGATAATCGATTCGTGTATCGGCAATCTCAAAACCTTGACACCAGTCAAGTTAACCGGCAGACAACATGTTTTGACATCACCGGGATCTCATGATGAGAGAGCCCTAGCATGGTACACTCGGGTTCTGCCACCTGACTAATCATTCAACAAGCATAATTATTAATTAATTACATCCTAATTCTAATCACTAAAATCCCCATAGGTGTCTCATCTACAGACGAAAGTGTCTAGAAGAGATGATGATCTGGCTAACTTGAAGTCAGACCAAAACAAAGAGAGGACACATCTTATGTCACAGGTCAGGGACACTTCCACTAATTTATGATACCAAATATGGGATAATTGTAATAAAGAGTCACAATCTTAACATACCGATCATTATTATTTTGTTGACATTCAGCCTCCCAAGATTTCAAAATCATCTGAGTATTTAACAGCCAAACTCTTCTTCTGTAGATTGGCGATCTAAAGAGCGTGAACGTCTCCCTGAAGGAAAACATCTCTGAAAAAGACCGTGAGATACAGGAAATATACAGCAGTGTAGCATCTAGTCGCTCTAACGTGGATTCTAAGGAGTTGAACAAGAGATTAGCCGAGCTCGCTAACGAGAACATGATGTTGAAGGATGAAATCCAAAACTACAGGACTATTGTCAACGAGTAAGTCAACTTTAAATATATCGTGTGAACTTGATTTGTATCATTAACCGCACCTGTCTATATGACTTTGAAATGGATAACCTGAGGTAACCATTAGTTTTACAGAAAGCGACCTAAAGGATTTATGGGCGAGTTAGGCCAGAGGATTCAGACTCAACGACCCAGCTTCACCGGAAAAAGTACTCCCAACGTCACTATCTCTGATGATCAGGTCCGTAGTTTAATTTATTAGATCATTATTTATTATACCAATCATATATTAGCTCATTCTTCTGATATGACATTATAATTGGGACGGAAAATGTGAGCAGAAATGGTCAATGTCTTCCTGGATCACATTTCTATTTTAATGAACTCTCCGTAGATACTTGTCATTCACTCTCAGATTTGGTTCAATATTACAAGCCACATTTCATGGAATAAGTGACCATTGCCAAAGGAGCTAGAATTGTCTTCTTCAGGACAGGCCTGCCTGATGTCAAATTTTCCACAACATTAACTGTTACATGGATCGTGGTCAGATTCCTTTGAGGCAGATTCTTTTGAGAAATTTTTCACATAAAGTCATTCAATCATTTTAATGATGACCTTGTCGAATTTGATGATTGTATTGATTTTTATCATGATATTATTCAGAATTCAGATTTTGGGCAATAAGGCAGAGATTGATTTCTGGCTGTCACTTTTCAGATCCATCACTTTGTGTTATTCTTTAGTTGTATTTCGTTTGTATTTTTAATTTGAAGTTATCCAGTTTTATGATAATATATTACATTTTATTTTGTCTCATTACAAAATCTGAATCCATCTCCCCCAAAGTCAAGTCTTCAAATAAACCAACATGTTCACAAGTTATCTTTCTCACAATATACCCCGCCTAATAAATTATTTGATTAATTAATAATTAATTATTTAATTCATTCCCTGCAGAGTATTGGAATAGAAGAAGAAGATGATGAAGATATCGGTGAGATCCAGGTAGCTCTAGTACTATACAGCTACGATCCCACCCAAATGTCCCCCAACGACTACCCCGAGGACGAGCTTACCCTTGCTTCTGGAGACTTCATCTACATATTCGGAGATCCTGACTCAGATGGCTTCTTCACTGCTGAACTCATGTCCGGAGAAAGAGGGTCAGTCATTTGAGTATAAAATAAAAAACATCGCATTTTTATTGTAAATCTAATCATTCCATCACAGGTACTTGGTTATAAGACAACAATCACAATCTTCTCTAATTCTATTTACATTTCAGTTTGGTACCGAGCAACTTTATCCAAACTGTAGAGCTGAACGAGAAGAAGACTCAGCAGATGAGGAGAATGTCTCAGCAGCGCATGAGTATAGCTCCTGTTGTGGGGCTACCCTCTGAGAATGCTGTTAACACTGACATTCCAGTCCCTGAGGAGATCGAGTGTGAAGCTATCGGAACTAAAACACTGGAGCTGAAGTGGGAGCTGCCTGGTACCAGAGCTATTGTTCCTATTCTAGGTTTTAGGATAAACGTCAACAGTCAGGAGTTCAAGGTACGTTACTTCGTCTACAAGTTATAACCTGTAGTGTGTAGGAAAGTTTCGTGTTCTTACCTTTACTAACACCATTAATCATTATCTTGTAACGTTTTCTGAAATAAATTACGCAAAGTATTCGGAAACTCGACCGGCAGGCCCTTAACGTACACACTATTGCAGGTAACCAACACAGGAGAGTGTAGGACTGTGTTAAACGAGCTGCCACCAGGACGACCCCTCTACATCTCCATCCAAACCCAAACTATGATGGGAGATGGACAGGAGAGTAAAGCTTGCGTGTACGGGCGGGAGACTATCAAGGTGATTTTTCTAATAGTTCTTTCTAGAACATTATGTTTTATTCTAATGAGATATGAAGTCTTGTCAGATCGAGTCATGATATTATAATGAGGTTAAAATTGATCAGTTCTGCTGAATTTTTCTGAGGAGGAACCCTATTTCTCGTATATTAACTAGTTATCTTTCTCAGGCCCCTGCCAGTCTGGACGTTACAAACGTGACTACAAACAGTGCCGTGCTAACGTTTGTGGGTCAAGCTCACTACCACCATGGAGTGTTTGTTAACGGTGAAAATGTAGCAATTCTGCAACCGGGCGAGCTACTGTGAGTCACTCATCTTTTTAGTGGGCATATTTGTAATTTTATTTTACTACTGTGGTAAATAAAGATACCGCCTTATCACGCGTTTATCAGTTCGATAAGAGCTTGTGTATAAGCTTATATACTGCATAATGCAGTATATAAGTAACATCAGTTTTCTTAATTTGCAATAGTTTCTCGAGTTAGCAAACAATCACTTCTTAGATACATGTTGAGAGGATTGGATGCAGATACTGAGTACGAGGTGCGTATCGTAACACTGACTTCTGAGGATACATCAGTTATCAACAAGAAGACCTTCTCTTGCTCACAGTCCACCACTTTCCTAACCGAGATTACAGGTAGATATTATTGATTTTCAAGACCTGGAGTCAGGGTGAAATTTCTGCGCTGTACATCTTATCTTTAAATGCTCTAGATAGTTTAACAATAGTTGAATGTGTGACTGTGACAATTTATCGTGTCTGTGATATATTGTGTGATGTGATGGGACTGTGTGATGTGTGACCAAGTGTGATATAGTCATCTTTAATTGTGTGAGTCTTTTTGTTGGCACAAACAGTGCGCTGCACCTGTTAAACTGGACCAATGAGCGAATGTGACCTGAACTTGTGACAAAATTGAACCCTGAGCAAGCAAAGCAAGCTGAGAAGTGTGAGTGGATGAATGAAAGATATCTTATGAAACTCCACTGAAACTCCCTCGATCTGCAGGAGATTGGAAGCCCCCATCTCCTCCTACCTCGATAGACCTGGCACCCTCAACCCCCGAGGATCTGCAACTCAACATTCTGGACCGGGATAGAATTGAAGTGTCATGGAGCCCAGTGGAAGGCGCTGCTTCTTATCACATCTATCTTAACAACGAGCTAGAAACAACAACCAAATCAGATGTACTCAAGCAGACTATGTTCCTCTCTGAGCTGAGAGAGAAGGATGACGAACAATGTTTTCATGTCGTCGCTCTGAACTCTCAGGGAGACCGGTCCTTACCTTCAGACACCATATCATTCTTCAAATCAGAACTCTTTTCTCAGCTGTCCTACTTTTTTGTGGCCCCAAATACCGGGGCCACCCCTCCTCCATCAGACACCGAATCTGAGGTTGACAAAACTCACAACCTTCCAGAAGAGATCAAATCTCGGCTCCTAGTCCGGATAATCTGCCCTCAAGACTCCTGGGAATTCAAAGTGGGTCAGATACTGTGTGCTGAGCAAGACCCTGAGGGGTACAGGACTAATGTGGGAGATAAGACTGTTAACCTACCCCCGGGTAGCGTCGTTAGCGTTCCCATAACACGGCGAGTTGTTGCTCTCTACGATTATCATCCTCTTGCCATGTCCCCCAACCCTGACTCTCATAATGAGATAAGCTTCATGGCTGGTGACGTGATCCTTGTTTACGGACAGGATTCGGAAGGCTTTCTAAAGGTATATTTTATGTCTAGTAAATGTTGTACTGCTTGTCTTTATAGCGTTTCGTTATATGTTGTGTTGTTTTTATCTGCTGTCAGCTATAAATTAATCACGTTTTACATTAAAACCAGACATAACATTATTTTAATGGGGAACTATTTGTCAGGGAGTTTTGGATAACAAGAATGGGTTAGTGCCCTCCAACTTTGTGATAGACTTGGAAGCGGTTTTAAACCTGAGAAGTGAAATTGACGAGGTCGACCAGAAAGATGGACCTTCTAGCATTGCTCAGGGGCTTGCTCGACAAATTCCTTCCAATCTAATGACTGTAAATTCTTCTTAGTCAGAGTGCAGGGGTTATCAGTAATCACCCTAATTAGGGAGTATTCAGGGAGCGTTCACAAAATGTCCTTAACCAGTTATTTACGACTAAGATAAACCGATATATCCCTCCTCAAAATAGTTTGTGAACACCCCCTCTGTATTATTACTGATATTATTGGTAATATTCGTAATAATCAGTAAATAACTTGACTCCCAGTGGGCAGGAGATGCAGGTCGTTTTGTCACGTGATTGCTGTCCATATTTTTGATTGGCTCATTGCAACTGTCACGTGCTAAAACATTCCGTCGCCCCTCCCACCAATTGTTAAGTCTTTGTTTTCGACATTCATTGGCAACCGTCGTGGTTGCTGACGATATCGATCTTTTATAAATTGTACATAAGATGAATTATCTGTTTGTAAAATTACGAAAAGTTTTTAACGCGTATGTGTTACCTAGGGATATCAATTGCAGTACTTCAAATGAAAATGCTGTTCGACCTACCTACCTTCGGTCGACACGTTATTCTTAGGAAACGTGCAAGATTTGTCAAGATTTATTTTCAGTTTTTGTTATCGGTAATTTTGTATGATATTTATTTTTGTAATACGAAATGTTCTCAAGTGCTCTTTCATTTTGTAAGTTCTTTCGGAGATTTTAAATGCAGCATCAATTTGATGATCATAATTAGCTATTATATGATCAAATACTAATTAAAACATTAAAAGATGAACCGCTGATGTAGATTAGACATTTTTGCTTTTTTCAGTATAATGTATAACAACTTTTATCTTTATCTTTAAAATCGTGTTGCCGACTTTTATGTTAACTTCAACAGTGTATACCCGACAAAGATTATTCAGTACATATGAGTACATATTAAATGTTAAAACTACTGAATATTGGTTTTCATGAATGATGAAGATTTGGATTAACTGATGCGATGGATAAACTTAAAGTAACTGAGCTGTTATTAAGCATTTCTTGCTTCATTAAATTTAATGTAACTTATTATATCCTATTAACTTACATTTTTAATTGAATACTAAATTAAAAAGCGTTTGCCTTGTCGAGTACACAATTGTGCAGGTCAATAATTTGCCACGAAAATGGAACCTCAGCGTACAGACAATACAACTTAGTTAGATTCTTGTTTCTCAGTTTCTAGTCCTCCACTACGCCATCCAAACGTTTTGTTGTTAAACTTAAACTAAACGTTGTCTGTCGTCATTGCAGGCTGAGCGCCGCCCAGTAATGCATCAAATAATGTTTCTCGGAACCGATCGTTTACTGGGCGGCGCTCAGCCTGTCATTCCGCCGAATCTTTATTCGGTTTATGAACATAATAGCCTGGGGTCCCCAGGTATTAGGTAACCGATCGTTTGCTAGATACAAGATAGGTGCGATACTGTAATGTGTAATTAAATGCACCACTGGGCCACGCCGTGCTGCGAAGGATTGACATCGTTAATCAAGTAGGTTTATATTTATAACTTTATTAACTTACCAAAACGCGTGGATCATGGATGGTCGCACAGGAGTGATGCCCGTGCCTACGCTGGGGGAGACATGTGACACCTACGGTCTTGCTACACGTTGTATACCTCTCGTGCACGCGAAGCGTGCACGCCGGCGCGCGCTCAAAAGGGGTTACAGCGTGTGTCAACTACGGTCCCTTAAAAGATCGTCGCCTGTACTCTCACATCTCAATCTACCTCAACTACAGTAAATTTACTCATCATTGCTATGATGTCTATGCTAAGTATCGCTAGTTGGAACGTTCATGGGTTAACAAAGGACCTTAAAAAGGAGCAGCTTGTTATGGACGCTAAAAGGTATGGTTTTGATTTCGTGGCTCTCCAGGAGACTAAATGCCAGGACTATGCTGAAATTGACTTAATGAACTACAGTCTTATTTTATTTGAACAGTTACCTCAAGGTTTTTATCATCACGGTTTGGGGTTTCTAATCAGCCCTCAGCTCAGAAAATCAGTTGTTGATTGGAGACGTGTCAGTAACAGAGTTGCTTTCATCAACTTCAGACTTAATTCAAAAAACGGTACATTGACTTATTTCAGACTCATTAACGCGTATGGACCCACCATGAAAAATGTAGAGGATGCTGATTGTACAGGTGATTCCAACATCATTCTAGAGGAGTTTTACGCTGATCTGAATTCTGCACTTGACAATATTCCTGCTCATTACGATGTGTTTATAGCCGGGGATTTTAATTCTCGTCTGGGTCGTAAATCAGATGGTGACATCCTTTCTGGTTTATCACGCAATATGGGTATGTATGGTGTCGGTCAACGTAACAGCAATGGCCAACGTTTGCTTGATTTTATGATTGAGAAGGATTTTTATGCCTGTAACACAAGCTTCAAACATTCAGCTCGTCACATTACATCATGGCACGGTACTACTACAGCCCGAGGTGACCCCGACAAGACCGTGAAATACTACAAGCAGATTGACTACATCCTTTGTAAATCTAGCTACAAAGTGAATATCACGGACGCTCGTTCATACGGAGGAGCCCTACTCAAATCAGATCACAAGCCTGTAGTCGCTCGCGTCACACTCCACCAGAAGTACCTTGTCCATAAGAAGCACAAGACGTCCAGAAAGCTTGACCTCAAGAGACTACAAGATCATGGAGTTAAGAAGAAGATGCTGAGTACGTTTGAGAAGAAAGTAAGAATGAGACCCAAGACAGGCAACCCCAACGATGACCTCAACAACCTGATAACAGATGCCTATAACACTGCTGACGAGGTGCTAGGAACTATACCTCCAAAAAAGCACAAATCCTTCAGTGCTGATCCTGAGATCGCTGAACTGTCACTTGAACGCAAGCAGCTGATGATTGCGAATATGCAGAACAAATTCCCGACCAACAGGAAGCATGTCAAGACCAACATCAACCAGCTAAGACGTAAGATCACAAAGAGACTCAGAGATATCAACAACCGCAGTGCTGACACACTCGTCGAAGAGATAAACAACACAGATGACACCCGGAGATACTTTGGAGCCTCTAAGATACTTGCCAAAGGATATGTTAGACCAGCTCTAACCGTCCACAACTCTGCTGGGAATATCGCAGGTACTAATGAGGAGAAAGCGAGGATTATTAAGGAGTACTTTGACAGTCCCATTACCGTTGCAAGCCTTAACAGTCCCATCACCGTTGCAGAGATAGAGAGAGCCATCAGTAAACTCAAGTCTGGTAAAGCAGTGGGTATTGATAAAGTTCCTGGCGAGGTCATGAAAGCCCTGAACAACCCCCTCCTTCATGAAGAGCTAGCTAAAGTGTTCAACGAGTCTTTCGAGAAAAACATTCACATTGAAGCCATAGGAGCAGGCATCCTCACACCACTGGCTAAGCCTGGTAAAACTCGTGGCCCAGTTAAGTCGATACGACCATTGACCCTGCTGAATGTTTCGAGAAAGATCCTGTCGCTGATAGTGCTAAACAGAATAAAGAGAGCTGTGGACAACTTCACCGGACCGTTCCAAGCTGCCTACAAAGCTGGCAGGAGCTGTGCCGACCTAGTTTGGGCACAGAGCATGCTCATATCTGTAGTAATGAAGAAGGAGTTTGAATGGAACAAAGTGAGTATCGACATGTCAGCTGCCTTCAATACCATCCGCAGAGGTACAACAATCAGACTACTAGAAGCTGCAGGATGCTCCAGAGACAACCTGAGGCTTGTACAATACCTCATGGCTAACACCACTCTAGTAGTCAGAGTGTGTTCTACTGACTCAGAGATGTTCTCTTTCAACATAGGAGCCTCCCAAGGAGACAGCACAGCTGGTAAATTGTTTACCCTCAATCTAGCTGGAGCTGTAGTGCACATAAGAGCAGTCCTCCCCTCAAGACCAAACCCTCCGATAGCCGATAACCACATGCCTCTTGAGTCCGGCTATTCAGACGATGTAGAGGAGATTGGTGAAGATATGTAGGAGTTACAGGATATCTTTCAGATCTCCAAGAATATTCTCAGTGAATGGAGTCTCTTTGTCAATGACACAAAGACAAAGTTTACCAGAGTGTACTTGGAAGAAGTTGGTGCCTGTGACGAGTGGGGTAATGAACTAAGAGGAAAAGAGGAGTGGAGAAACGAGACGCTTCTTGGTACTAAGCTTGGATCAGAGCAGGATGTTACTAATAGAATAAATAAAGCTAACTCTGCCTTCTGGTCGTTTGACAAGCTGTGGTGCCAGGGATCAGAGAGGAGTCAGATAACTGAGAAGAGAAAGATCAAACTCTACGACTCACTAGTAGTATCAGTGCTCCTGTACAACTGCTGCTGCTGGGCCGTACCTCAGCATGTTCTAGAGTCTGTAGATGTTGTTCAGAGGAAGCACCTCAAGCGCATCCTACACATCTATTGGCCTAGCTCAATATCTAACAAGGCCCTCTACGCTCGTACCCAGACCAGGCCCCTTTCCGAGAGAGTGGAAAAGGCACGGTGGACAATGCTAGGTCATGTTCTACGCAGTGACAACGACACGCCTGCCTACCAGTCTCTGTTATTTGCTACAATAGGATGTCAAACACTAAAGGGACGAGTGGGTAGACACAGGACTAATTTGTATGATATTATTGTGAAAAAGGACCTATTTAAGAGACAAATTTATTTGAAAAATGAAGATGATTTTACCAACTTAGTGAACTTAGCAAGAGATAGAGTAGGATGGAGGAGTTTATTTACTTTGAGACATATTGAACGAATGATTCTTCGTAAGCGTAAATAGGCCAGCACTTTGCTGAGCCTCTTTAGGTGCTCTTTTGTTTATAGATGTTATTATATAAAACGCGTGGAATAAAAGGTAGACTTAGAGCACCGCCCATATGCCCCATACCAGTCGAATCTATTTACCTTAATTGCCAATCCCAGAACAATTAACTGGGCGGTTTTTAGCATAACCTGTTATTCCGCCATATCTTCATTCGTGTTTATGAAACAATCGTGTGTATGAAAAATCCGTGTTTATGCTATGAAACAATCGTGTTTATGATGCAAAAATGCGTGACATCCAAAAACCATCGATACTTTTTCGAGATATTTTGACTGATGGTTTCAGACATCTTTAATATGTTTAACTTTAACATATTTAAGATGAATTAAAAATCAATTTAATTTCAACGGAGCTCGAAACATAGCTATACATATAGCTTTTATATACTGAAACAGTAAATTTATAGCGTGCAGTTCAACGATTTTATCATTTAAACCGCACTATTCTGATAATGACATCTTCTTGACTTCCCCCTAAAAACGTCCCTCTGAAGAATTTCTGATGATGATGGTCTCTGACCAGAATCAACTTGCCAGCAATCTTTCGCAAGCTCAAGCAATAGTTTAGATTCTGGGTTATTGTTCAAAACTTCATCTTCTCGACATGTTGGTCTGGTTTCAAACTTATCAGGATCGTTAAATAGGTCTCTGAGAAATACCTCTTTCGAGGTTCTGTTTCTGTGGTTGTTTTGATTTTGATTATGATCATGAAGGTACTGTTTCCAGTCAATGGAAGATTCCTCAGTCCACGGTTCAGTTTTATTGTGGAGTGACAACCAGATGATCAGCCCGTACGAGTAAATGTCTATTTTGCAGGGTCTGTCACTGCGTTCTCTAAAAAGTCTCTTTTGGAGTTCAGAAACGCGATCATTTCGTAGCTGAAGCTCGAGTGGGTCTGCAGTATCGCTAATTTTAGTGTCCAAATGCCCCAAATACCATTCTGGAGGGACGTAACTGGGCGTGCTACCTCTTAGGGTAAATGTCTGATTCTCATACCTTTCCGCAAAACCAAAGTCTCCGAGAATGAATGATGTCGTTTTGCGGCTCTTTACAAAAATATTGTCTGGTTTAACATCACAATGTACTATAGTCGGCTCGTTTACCTGAAATTACAAAATTTTGTGAGCAAATTGTCAATTATGGGGATTCAGAAATGAATCGAGACCATAATCTGTCAGGTGGTACCTTGTAATAAATCTTGATTAAGTTTATCAACGATAAGATTCGCCTGTTTAACACATCCTAAAAAAGTTTTATTTCAGTTTTTTATCTTCATCTCGACAAATCCTCACCTCATGTAGGTACTCCAGAGCTTTAGCGAGATCTTTGGCGAGATCTTTCGCTAAGTCAAGAGTGAGACGTCGTGTTTTAATAAACTCGGTGAGAGATAATTCGTTACAGTGGTTCATCATGATATACCTGGGAGTAGCATTAGAAATCACTGTCAGGTTATTTTATTAAAAGAGAAATATCAGCAATTCTGATGCGTAAATTTCAGATTAACAGATAGTAACATTCCTGACTCCTGATATTAAAATGAAATTAATTTCCTTTAACAGTACACTTACTTGCATCGAGGAGTTTCTATTTTATCACGAAAACCTCCAGTACAACCAATATAATTCCTTTCAATCACATCTTTTAAGGCTGCGCAAGTCTTGGATTTTTCAATAAGAGTTTCTAAAAATCTTATCAGGTCGGAATTGTCCACGTTCATTGGCGGACCATAAACTGCTATTATGTTGCTTTTGTTAGCCCTGGCAAACATAAATGGTTAGTATTCAGCGGATAAATCTCGAAAATTCAAGATAAGATATTTTCAAGATTGTTTCTGAACGAATAATTGAAGAAAAGAAATCGTATCGTGCCAAGGATGTTTCGCGTTTCTATATATTCTAGCACGAAGAGTAAACAAAGCTACTTGGGAAGTGAGATTAAATTTCAACTTTCGGGAAAAAGCGTTTTTCGTATCAAGCCCAAAGTCCCGGTCCCCTCTTACGATTTGACCCATTATTTGGGAAGAGAAGGAAAATTTTTGGGATTTCATTCTAGGTCCAAACTCCAATGTTAAGATGATATGAGTGTACTATAACTGTATCTCATCTCTAAGTTTGCAAATAAGTGCATACCAACAAGTTACAAAAAAAAAGTAGTGGTAGACTTCAAAGTTACCCAATCAGTTGTTTGGATAAATATTAAATACCTTGGCCAAGAAACTTGACCTTGAGATGGGGAATCGTAGACAATTGGCGATTAAATCAGACAAGTGGAGAGCAATTGTATACATTCATTTTACAAGTGGGTTCACTTAATAAGCTATATTTTGTTGCCTTAAATTTAATGTAGAAGCGGAGAAAATTTTATTATTAATATTTATTTGACTAAGATTTTAAGAGAATTTGAAGATGGTAAAATTTGAGCTTTTTAAAGATTATCCCCAAAATCCACATCAACCCCCAGTTTCCACCCCAACACAAAAAGAACTGTAGTAACCAAGCATTTTTAGTTTACTCATAATCACAATAAAAATAATTTGCGAAGAGTAAACTCACTTCTCTTTATTAGATATTGAGTTAAATATTCCAAGTTCAATTCCTTGCTGTTCTGACTGCGATTCTGAGAAAATCTTCAACACGACATGCTGGGACTGGATACCAAAACCTCCTAACAAACTGAATTGAACCCGCAGGAGAATCTGAAAAACGTTGAGCTGCATTATTTTAACAGATTAACTAATTATTTAAGACAAATAATCGGTCGATCGATACATTATCGACTTGCTAATCGAGTTGTGCAGAAATATGGATCCTTCAAATTAAAAGAATTAATAAATACATCATACATATTACATACGTACATATCATACGCGGTACATACGTACATAATATACCACATGGTTTAAGGTTTTATTACGCGCGCTATCAACATCATCTAATATTACTCCGCGCCCGCGATAAAAGTACCAAAAACATGTGCGTTCTCGGTTTTTGTGGCTCTGCCCCCATCTTGTAATTTACCTTTTACCAATTACCTACCAGTTTTATTCTACCATAGCCTAATTTATTATGACTTTAACTATTAAAAACTATGATTGAAATCAATTATTAGGAATTTAGCAAGTATTTAGTATTAGGTCAGATATAGATAGGGGCCTAAAACGTTTTAAGATGTAGATGGTTTAAATTACGACCTAATATTATTGGTCTACCTTCATAGTAACAACTGTAATTAGTAATAATTATATAACAAACACACACACCCAACTACTCTAAAACAGTCAGACATAGATGACGGCAAGCGTGCCACAAATTGGGGCAAAATTGGGGACGTTCCACAAATGTGCCACAAATGTGCCATAAATATCAAAAATCGACTACGTAGGTCATAGATGATTTCACAGAAATTTTTTCCATCCAATTTTTTTGCGAAGAAAAGTTAGTGGTTTTATCTATATCAAGAGTGTCCAACTATACCATATAGACTTGTTTCAAAGCGTTCCCACCAGAAATAATGGAACACAAAGAAAACAAAGATTAATAATAAAAAACTAATAAACTTATGATCGATACTAACAAACTGACTAATTCAGAACTTTTTAAGTATAACAGCAATCGAAAAAACTCTTAACACATACTTTATAACAACATGGAATGGCAAAATGTCTCGGACATACCCTCAGATCCATTTATTCGCATCTAATGACATTCAGCAACAAGAACAACTTAGAAAATATAAAGTATGAAGATATTCATCTAGAATGTAAAAGGGAGTAACAGCACAGTCTTTAAGAATGTCTCGTTTAAGATCCCAATATATCTAGTAATCGTAAAAACTATTGCGGAGGAAGACCACTCATCAACTATTACGAAAGAACATTTTTTTGTAGTTAAAAGGTTGAAGTTGCCACCCCTCTGACAACAACAAACCCATGGACGCAGCATTCCCCTTCTTCACACAGGCATGTACCCGACATTCCATTCCGTGGGTTTCCTGAACTCTCTTCAGAGTATTCCTAACGAGTATTCTAGCTAACCCTCTACCTCTGTGGGCCTCCTTTACATGTAACATTCCGATACTACCACCAGAGTAAAGACACAGCCAACCAATCGGTGTAGTTGGATCACTTTCTGTGAAAATACCAAAGCATGGTCTCTCCGTTATGTTCGCCAATACAATAGGTTTAAGATTAAAATCCTTATTGAAACCAATATCCAGAGCCCACTGGGTCGTCATGACATCAGCATGAGCCTCTAGCAATGGACCAAGCATGTAGCCTCGTGGCACAGTAATTTCCTCGGGTTTTGAAGTTGGTGAAATGAACATATTGTGATCAAATCGAAGGGGATTTTCACTATGTTTGCCATCAAATCTTTGCTTAAACGTTTTGAGTACATAATCAAAATGCTTTGACTGTAAATTGGTTGTGAATAACCAAGCGAGATTTGTAATAGTATTGTCATCAAGGACCTTCTCTAAGAAATCATCAATCTCTTCCAAGGATGCCTCATCGTCGATGAGGAAGTCACAGCTACTAACTTGCTTATCAGAATTAAGGTGAAGGATGGCAGAGAAGATATGGTTGCTTGAAGATTGATAAGTATCTACGATTACATTATCGACCATTTTAAGCCAATTTTTCTCAATGAAACTCAGATGGGTCTTGAATATAGATGAATTTTCTGAGACTTCTGCTGACGTTAAAGGAGTAATTCTCTCCATCACCATGCCACAACCTAGTAATGTTGGTGTAGTTAGGTTATTTTAAGTTCAGTTTCACAATCATTTTATCATAGTGAATATGCTCTGAAATACGTCTTACATTCTGATACTGTAACGGCTTATATATATCAAGTATCGTATAGAACGATCACAGCTATATTTTGTGACCAACTATAAAATTATATAATAATTATAATTATCCAGTTTCTCTCTCTTGTGACTCCCTGCAAATCCATTCAGCGTGAAATTCCCTGATCAAGTAGAGTCATAGCTGAGTATTATTCTAGAAGCATTATCAGAGTAAAGGTCAGACAATTTCTGAGGTCTTAAAACCGGACAAACTACAAGTGAAATCGAAACAATACAAATGGAGAAGGACCTACTTCCCACAATTGTGATATTTAATATCCGTTTATCAGCAGTATTCATAACGGAGCACCTCATGATGACATGATTATTGACTCAAGTTACGTGAAACAGAATTAAGCGTTTTATGAATCCGGGAACTAATAAGGGACCGATGGCCTTATCTTTAAACGCAATAAAATTCAACTTAATTACTTCTAAGAAAACAAGTAAGATCAATTCTGTTTTATGAATTTATAAAACAGAATTGATCTTGTTTTCTTAGAAATAAATTAAGTTGAAAGAACCCGATCTCTTGCAGAGCTCTAAAGTAATATCAAATACATATGCTCACAATCGTGACCTACAGTGTGAATATACTAAAATACTATTAGCTTCCTTCCTGTGACCACGGGTTTTCTAGTCATTATTATAATTCAAAGAATTATTTCTGTCTGTAGAATGTATGTACGACCGCCCACGTGCAAATTAGGTAAAAAGCAAAAGGTTGCATTTTAAATGTTTAACGTGTTTTAAATTTAATTCGGCTGTATCTTCGGTTGTGACGGATATTTTTTGATGCGATAAAAACTTACTATCAAAAAATACTATTAGCTTCCTAATAGCTATCTAGTATTAATATAATATTATAGAGAATAATAATTTATAAATATAAAGAAATATACCTCTTTGTTGTGTAACATGTCCGCGTTGAACTTTTTATTTGAACATTTATTGATCTCCTGTTCGTACACCAACCCAGCTGCTCCCAGGGGAGTTATATTTTGCCAGTCAACAAATCGGATTATCTTGCCGATTTTTCCGCTTTTCTTCACTGAGCAGATAGAAGTTTAAGAATTAGAGATGTCAACGATGTTGCCAATGTCAACATTTTCAAACCCTGTTTTGTCAAATAACCCTGTTATGTAAGTATTATTGCAAATGGCAAAGAAATTATTAGTCTGATTCAAATTGTAAAAGTTGTATGTACATTAAAACCTCGATTGGCCGCGCCTGATAAATTGTAATAATCACTTGGAAATTAAACTCACGCTTCCTTGCATAATTAACCGCAGACCATCGTCCGAGTAACAGACTACCAATTGTTAAGAATACTCCCACCATGATTATTATTATGATAAGAGTGAGACTGGTATGAGAAGGTTCGTCTGTGCACAAATTCTCCATCTGGATGAAGAAATCTCTTCGACCTGATAAGAAGTTAGGCTTTTAATAATTTCGTGGCGTACAAATTAAATAAAACATCAAATGGACATCAGACCCATTAATCAAGGTTAATACCTAACCTGTTTAAATTTGATGACATTATTCACAAAAATTTAATTAATTAATTAAATAAATAAATAACCTTCACAGTCCGCAGTCCCGTCGGAAACTTGGTTTTTAAAAGTATAGGTATGATAACAATTGCACGTCTGCAGATCAGGAAGATAAGCAGAGAGCACCTGCGCGCACTCTGATTTACTGCACGTGTTATTAGCCCTGTACTGTCTGTAGCAGGAGGCGAGGGTTGCCAGTAGCTCCGGACCCAGGAACTCGTCGTAGTATCTCGGTCCATCACATTCTGCGTGGTGGGAAAGATATCGGTGTTATTTGTTTTAACATTCAAAGTTTTAGAATTTAAAGTTTTGAAATTTTGTTCAAATACCTTTACATGCCATAGTAAACTTCAGAATAGACAAAACTCAAATTTTGAGTGATTGACGGAATCTAACCATTTTGAAAACACACTTTTGTAAAGTTTTTCCTTTTCAAACATGACTCCTTTGTTCTTATGTTATTATCACAATTGCAGTCTAAAATGTTTAGTTCTTCATCACAGTTGATATCACAGCCCTGAAAGCATATCGTCGCCATAAGAATTATGTGTATATGATTTGAAGAGCCGAAAAGATTCACGAAAAAAGCATCTGGATATTGGGGGAATAAATATGGACCATGGTTATTGGTTATTGAATATAAGGGGGAGGGACAGGAAGAGAGAGAGAGAGAGAGAGAGAGAGAGAGAGAGAGAGAGAGAGAGAGATAGAAGAATGAGAGAGAGAGAGAGAGAGAGAGAGAGAGAGAGAGAGAGAGAGAGAGAGAGAGAGAGAGAGAGAGAGAGAGAGAGAGAGAGAGAGAGAGAGAGAGAGAGAGAGAGAGAGAGAGAGAGAGAGAGAGAGAGAGAGAGAGAGAGAGAGAGAGAGAGAGAGAGAGAGAGAGAGAGAGAGAGAGAGAGAGAGAGAGAGAGAGAGAGAGAGAGAGAGAGAGAGAGAGAGAGAGAGAGAGAGAGAGAGAGAGAGAGAGAGAGAGAGAGAGAGAGAGAGAGAGAGAGAGAGAGAGAGAGAGAGAGAGAGAGAGAGAGAGAGAGAGAGAGAGAGAGAGAGCTGATCAGGAAGTTACCTTAAGAGCGTGTCGTGACTGAATGTAACAGTCCCGGGAACAGATGAGCTGGTCATCTTCAGTAAAACAAAACTTCTCTAGTTTGCTGATATTTCTTCCTTCTGGCAGGTAGTGCACCGGGCTAGTCGTATCACAAACTGGAAAATATAAGGGTCAATATATACTTTTAACTTTTTAATACAATTATTTATATCCTGAAGGTGTGGGAGTTGTTTTTTATTTTAATAATAATAAACGGTGTTTACAACACTCCTTATACTATTAATCAGTAGTGTGAAAAGAACTATGTATAAACTATAAAGAATCCAATTTTAAGATTCAAATAAAATATATTGATTGCCAATCTTCAAAAGGCTTAAAAATTCTTTTATTTGTCGCCATTCGGTTTTATTCAAGTTTCTATTTTGTGTATTTCTGCATTATTTTATGAAAGTTTAGAATCAAACCAGATGCACTGTAAATTATTCGTTTCAAAGAATTCAGAGGGATAAATCATGATTTAATATAAAGTCTAAATAACAATGATGTGATGAACTGATAATGTCGTCAATGCTATCAAATCACAGTATTGGAAATGAAAAATAAGAATAGCGATGTTCCGGACTCACTGCAATTAGCACCATTATTAGGACATAGTTTACATTCTTCAGCACCGTCTTCACTGTAAAGGGTACCGGAGGTAAACTCACATATTGTACAGTTCTTGGTGTCTTGATCGTAAAACTGTCCTGACGTGCAGTCCGCTTTATCCTCTGCGATCAAATATTATTTGTTATAACGTACATTTTACTTATTTTACTTATTTGAATTATTTGACTTATTTGACTTATTTGACTTATTTGACTTATTTGAATTATTTGACTTATTTTACTTATTTTACTTATTTTACTTATTTTACTTATTTTATTTATTTTACTTATTTTACTTATTTTACTTATTTTACTTATTTTACTTATTTTACTTATTTTACTTATTTTACTTATTTTACTTATTTTACTTATTTTACTTATTTTACTTATTTTACTTATTTTACTTATTTTACTTATTTTAATTATTTATAAGTACCAGGTTTTATGTTATAACGTGGAAATGCAGGATCTCAAAGTTCAAGTTGTACTTATGACAGACTAGAGTTCCAGAATGGACCATTTACTGATTTATTAATCAGTATAATCTAGGAGGTTCTGGTAAACTGCCAGCCAGGTTACACGTGCCGACTCCGCTAGGAACCCGTTTGGTTTCTAGGTATCACAGACGGGAGATGTATATAATATATTGTATACTATATACTATATACTATATACATTATACATATGAGTTAAAATTGCAAGATTAATAACGTCAAATCAACCAAATGTTCAATCAACCAAAAGATTTAAAGTAGAGTATGACTTATTGATATGTACTGTGAAATTGAACTGTTTTAAGTTTCTCGTTTGATGCAGCTGTGGTTAAAATGGGAAGCAGGATAAAGGATAGAAAAAAAATAGTTAGGCCAGACTATTAATCAGAACGATCAGACTATTAATCAGAACGATCAGACTATTAATCACAACGATCAGACTATTAATCACAACAATCAGACTCTAGCTTGTCAACTAAAAAACGTTCAGATCAAACGTTTTTTCTGCAACTTAAATTGTAAATACGTACCTTGTGAGCTGTTTTGGACGAGGAAAGATGACAGGAAGATTAAAATACAAATTCGGCTCATCGAAATATTGGACTAATTCAGTAATTCAGTTCACAACTTCTCTTTCATTACATTGCACTTGGAAAATATTTAGACATGAATATGTTTCGCTGCCAATTTTGATGGTAGAAAATAAACCGATAAAATAAACTGATAAAACCATATGAAAAAAATTTCAAGTAATGTTAACTGAACACTGAACAAGTTGTTGCGAGATATATAAATAACATTTGTAAAATGTTTCCAAAAATAAACAGCAGGCAACGTCGCGTAAAACTCAACTCGCACATCCACGGAACATATTTTGTCAGTTTCTTTGTCACCAAAGCTAAATACACACAATCTGCAATCTGCATGAGCAAGTGCTCTGTGGCATCAAATTAACTCAATTAAACGAACAATTACATTTTCTCAGGAGCAGGCGGCACTAAAAGATAAGATTCTGCAGGGACTGCTAAAAGACCATCTGCAACAGTAGTCTCTCTAATTTTCTAATTAGTAGAACGAACATGATTACACATGTACTACAATAACCTGATTATACGAAGTCTGGTTAGGCGAGGCTGCTCAGCAAATGTTTGGCAAGTCTTCCCAATCTCCGGGGTAGGTTTTCAGTGGGTAATAATTGATAATAAAAACTAATCAGGAATAACGAAATGAACCGGCAAATATAACGAGCTCGGAATATCGGAAGAGTGATAACATGGTCTAGCACAAATGAGCCACCAATTAAATAATGCAGTGCAACTGAATGTAATCAGGACATGATATATTGTACCAGGTACATCTTAGAAATACGGTACGTGTTCACATATTACGCTCGCCAGATTATGGGAATTATTAGCCACTTAATATACTATACACTATACAGTGTGCAGCTATGTTATAGCTATTGTGCAGACATTAAGTTAGCTACTCCAAACGACTCACTCCAAGTCAACTTACGTAATATATCATGACGCAGTGAAACTATCGGACTACGATGTATGGGGACTTGCCACCCCATGGCAACATTAAAATATATTGACTCTGTTACATCGTTTCCTGTTAATATAAAACTCCGTTACAAATTGAACTGGGATCTGGCAATACTACACCTCAGATCAATAAAATATGATATAAAGTAATGTAAAACTAGATCTAATAGTAATAATACAAAATAGTCTACTACTAATAGCTTAATAATTAACTATGAAAGAGTAATTATCGTAATATGAATGATCTCTTATACAACAAAACATGTGTAACCTACAAAACATGTGTAACAAGTTTGTACCATTATTACTTGATTTTTAATAGTTTCAGTACAGTGCTACAGAAGACGCACCTAACAATAAAGACAGTAAACGGCACAAAGTACACATATCGCTCTATTCATACTTATTATATGCATAATCCTAGGGTACAATAAAATGGCTTCTCTCAACAGTACAACTTTATCTTATAGCGGTATCTGTGTGGTATTTAATGAACTCTCAACAGTACAACTTTATCTTATAGCGGTATCTGTGTGGTATTTAATACCTAATACCTATGGCCTCTTGCAAAATCACAACTGTTGCTAAACTCAACATATTGTAGTTGCACGAGGAGATAATTAAGACTGCAGAAATTTCTCGGGGGAAACGAAAAATACACGTTATAGAAATTACCCGGAAGTTTGGAAACTATTGTCAAAAATATCATTGCAGAGGAAGATAGGAGTCGCAATTTGATGAGTTTTTGGTTTGCCAAAAGAAAACGAGGAGCAGTTGAGGGAACAATTGCAGACGTTTTAGAGCAACAACGCAAGAAGTCAAGAATATAACTTGGTTTCAGAACCAAATATCTTCCTTACATCTTAAATGCATGTTTTACTAATAGTAATACGGTCAATATTTTGATCCTGAAGTTCAACTTATAACTTATAACTTAAAGGGTTCAAGAAGAGTTGTGGGATAGACAAACTGAAAGAAAATATCAAGGCAATCGTCGACTAAGAACCACTAAGAAACCAACAATCCAAAAATCACAATTAAATTATGATCTGAACGGGCCGATTTGTGGTTCATCATCGAGTGACCAGTCACCATCGATTATTTTGTCACGTGCCGCCGATCAGACCAATCACCAACGAGTATTTTGTCACGTGCCGCCGATCAGACCAATCACCAACGAGTATTTTGTCACGTGCCGCCGATCAGACCAATCACCATCGAGTATTTTGTCACGTGCCGCCGATCAGACCAATCACCATCGATTATTTTGTCACGTGCCGCCGATCAGACCAATCACCATCGAGTATTTTGTCACGTGCCGCCGATCAGACCAATCACCATCGAGTATTTTGTCACGTGCCGCCGATCAGACCAATCAAGTAACAAGAGTCAGGGGAGCGACCGTAGCTGTAAATTTTTGGTTTATTTTCCTTATCTGGAATATTTTCCTTATTCTACCCGGTTGAGACGGTTATCATACTTTGTAGTAATACTTTGTAGTTATATAAGCTTATAAGTAATACATATTGAGAAAAGCTTTGCAAATTATGGGACCATCAGTAAATAAATTAAAGTGCAAATTATTACCACATTATTGGCACATTCATATACCAGTTTCGCTCTGCTAACAGGAACTATTGTATTAATAATTACAAGCAAATTTTGAGCTTGAACTAACCCTTTAATCCCAAAATTACTTGTTAGTATATATTAACCCAATCAATGTCTGGAAAACTGCAAATTTGCACATGCCCAGCACCTGTTCTTACGTTATGCGAGATGACGACACGTAGAGGCCGCAGAATAATGCGCACAGATACTGGTGGAAATAATTTGAAATCATGGCAGGCCTGAGGCCCTTTGTTTTTATCTTAATCCAGTCCTAACATATCAAAATAAAAACATATGTTGAAATGTAACGCAGTAGAATGAATTATGCGCGGGATGACAACGGTTGGCGAGATGCCAAGATATGGCTGGGTATTGTTCTACGTTTCAATGTATCAACATCCTATTCATGATATCAAATTGTTCTTATATTAAGACGCAATGAAACTACCGGACCACGATGTTTGGGGACTTGCCACCCCATGGCAACATTAAAATATACTATTATAGTAGTATTGACAGTTTTAAAATTGTATAACATACCAATAACGTAATATATAACGATCCTGGCGCAAAGTGCTCAACAGTCGATTATAGCAATATTATTATGATGAGTTTCTGGGAACTGTTATCTCCCAATCTGCTCTTTTAGTAGGATTTTAAAGTGCGGACTGCGGAAACATATTTTAGTGCGGAAACACATTTTTGAGCGGAAACACATTGCTCCATCATTGATTCAAGAAAAAAACAAGAAAATGAAATTTTTTTTCACCATTGCAGCAATGCCAAGAATACCGTTTTTTTGAATTCCGGTTATATGGTTATTAAAAAATTGTTGCATGGTTATTAAAAAATTACGGGTTCAAAGTCCGACTGAATTTTTAAATAGAGCAACATCAGAATAGGCCGGTGAACTACCCCTATGATTGAATTTAGGTGATATGATTCACAACATACTCAGAACATAAATCATTAGTCATTATTTTTATACTAGAAGTGAAAACTGTAAGTATAATAAACTGTAAGTATAATAAAGACACACGCAAAATACTTCTAAAGCTATGAAGCCTGAAAACTTGTTATAGATTTCTACAGTCGCCTTGAAAGCACCGGAAATGAATTACTTTCTGCTGCATTTCACGAGCAGATTATGCTCACCAAATATAACTTAATCGATACACTTCACCGGCGACACCTAAGGAGAATCTTGAACATCAAGTAGCCAAAAGGGATGATCAGCAATGATAGGCTATACAAAAGATGTAATGTTGAAATGCTCTCTAAGCGTATTGGATGTAAGCGTTGGAAGAAGCCAGGAGAACACCCCAGAACAAGTGGCACTATTATTTCACTATCATTTCACTATCATTTTACTATTATTTCACTATAATTTTACTATTATTTCACTATTATTTCACTATAATTTTACTATTATTTCACTATTATTTCACTATTATTTCACTATTTTCACGTAATTTCACAATGAAATTACGTGGTCATCACCAGAAGTCTTAGGTTAAATGTTGACAAACCCATACCCATAAGTTTAGCATTATAGAGTGGAGCCGAGAGAGTCCATTGACAACATTCATAACCCTACATAACCCTACATTTAATGTTGTCTTATTGTTGTCTTAATGTTGTTTTATTGTTGTCTTAATGTTGTTTTATTGTTGAATCGGTGTTCGTTAATGTGGCCAAAAACTTATTTTTGGTCTAATAATTGTGTTTTTGAGCCACACGCAAAAATTCTCTGCTACTCTCTGTAATTACATAACTCTTCATAAATCTTAAAGTTAAACATTTGCATTGGGCTACAAGGAAATGACACTATCTGTAATTACATAATTCTTCATAAACTTAAAGTTAAACAGTCGCATTGGGCTAAAGGGAAATGACACAAAATGAGTATAACATATAATAATTCGACGAATCTCGCGTTGCACACTTTTCCTGTCTTTACTACCTGGCTCGTTAGAATCTTGATGTTCAAATTATTTGCTTTTACTTTAAAAGAGAAATTAAGATTTTCTTACAATAACTATAAGCACGTATAATTGTAGGGATATTATCATTTTTTCATTATCTTTTCTTACAATAATAAGATTAAGAAAAGATAATGAATAAATAATATTAGGTACGTAGGATTTCAGAAATTTCACAACTTACATAATTATTGTGCATTACATTTCTATTCCGTTAACATTGGTTAGCACTTTTTGGCCAATCCCAATCAACAATCAAAGTAACCCTCATAACTGGACCATAGTTAGATATATACCGTTTGGACTGTGGTCTCTGCATATTATAGAGTGACCTGCAATTCTACAGGATCACCAGAACTCTTAAAGGACAGAATTATCTTCCATATCTAGGATTGAGTACAGTAAGCTGCGTCTAGTAGACTGGGCCGACAATTCCACCACTTCAATAATTCAAGGTACCAAGTTTCTTAGTAAAGCAGCTCTTAAAGTTAACCGTCCGTTAGACAAGGAGTCCCATGTGGATGAGCATAGTTTATCATATTTTAATGGGTGCTTACCATTAGTTTAGCATATTAAGATTTGTCCCTCTCTGCTCTCCCAATGCCCCAGCCCGAAACCAACCACTTTCGGAAAAATCTTCAAGTTGGCAATGTAAATCAGTTCTAAACGGTCAACGTTTAGACAAGGAATCCCATGTGGATGAGCATAGTTTATCCTATTTTAATGGGCATTTAATTTAAATCCTGGAGATATTACGTTGCTTAGTACATAAGCTCTAAACTGTCAACACGGAGTCCCATGTTAATGAACAGAGTTTATCCTAATTTAATTGGCACTTACTATAACATTCATTTTAGCATATCAAGATTTTATCATGACGTCCCTCACCCTATGCCAGGACCCAGAACTGGCCGGAGTTATTTTAGAGTTGTGCCTCACCTTTGGTTATAACTCCTGATTTCTGCAAATCTAGATTTACCGCGGACGTTTTTCCCGTTTAAAATTGCTAATAATTGTGTTTTCGAGCCACACGCAAAAATTCTCTGCTACTCTCTGTAATTACATAACTCTTCATAAATCTTAAAGTTAAACATTTGCATTGGGCTACAAGGAAATGACACTATCTGTAATTACATAATTCTTCATAAACTTAAAGTTAAACAATCGCATTGGGCTACAAGGATATAACACAAAATTAGTATAACATAAAATAATTCGACGAATCTCGCGTTGCACACCTTTCCTGTCTTTACTACCTGGCTCGTTAGAATCTTGATGTTCAAATTATTTGCATTTACATTACAATAAGCACGTATAATTGTAGGGATATTATCATTTTTCATTATCTTTTCTTACAATAATAAGATTAAGAAAAGATAATGAATAAATAATATTAGGTGCGTAGGATTTCAGAAATTTCACAACTTACATAATTATTGTGCATTACATTTCTATTCCGTTAACATTGGTTAGCACTTTTTGGCCAATCCCAATCAACAATCAAAGTAACCCTCATAACTGGACCATAGTTAGATATATACCGTTTGGACTGTGGTCTCTGCATATTATAGAGTGACCTGCAATTCTACAGGATCACCAGAACTTAGTACAGTAAGCTGCGTCTAGTAGACTGGGCCGACAATTCCACCACTTCAATAATTCAAGGTACCAAGTTTCTGAGTAAAGCAGCTCTTAAAGTTAACCGTCCGTTAGACAAGGAGTCCCATGTGGATGAGCATAGTTTATCATATTTTAATGGGTGCTTACCATTAGTTTAGCATATTAAGATTTGTCCCTCTCCCAATGTCAGGACACATACCTGGCCAGAGTTCTCTTATAGAGTTAGAGTTGTGCCTGACGTTTGGTTTTAACTCCCGCTCTCTGGAAATCTAAATTTACCGCGGACGTTTTCCCTCGGGTAAAATCGATAACAACTGATTTTGGTCTAAAAACTGATATTTGGTCTAACGCGTCCTAATGTCTCCAACTGCTGCTGCTGGTGAGCGCTCCTACTAAATCGCTCGCATTGATAACTTTGAGAACGAATACCAAAGCGCAGCGAGCAGGATGATGCCATTATGCCTACTGGTCGCTCTGTTTTTTGATAGAAAATTCTAGAAGCTTTACCACTCATTCGCATTGAGTATGGTTTTTATGAGCTGTCAGTCTTCAACTTTTAAGCAAGCCAATTTAAAACATTTGTAATATAATGTGTTTTCTCTTTTTCCCCACTGCACCACCTCGCCGCAAAATGCAAAAGATCACATTGAGTACCATCCCGTCCAAAGCCACGTTGCAAAGTCATGACAGTCTTATTTGTCCTTAGTTAACACAATATACTAAATTACAGGAATAGGTCGCACTTGAATCAGTGGCGTAACGTTGCCTGTTGGCGCCGAAAAAGCGCCCACTGTTGATGCCCCTTCCCTTCTGACGCCTCTCCCTAAAATTGAACAAATTAGGTGATTTTAGAGGATACGCCGGTAAAAATCTCTAAAAAAGTGAGTTTCTAGAGCAAAACACGCAGTTTTGCTAGTACTTCAGTTAAGTTTTTCAAAATTATCCCACATTCAAACGACAATTTGGCCAAGGATGTTAAGTACGTAGCGTATCTTATAAACGTACGGCATACGTGCGTATTCGGACAAAATATAACATCAAACTTTTTTTTCTAAAAATGCAAAATGGGCCGTATTTTCACGTTATGTCTTAGAATTTAGACAAACGGCGTACCTTAATTCCCAAAAATTTGGGCGACAAAAAATTTGAGCGGGCCTCTCGCCCAAATTTTAACTTTTAATATCATTGGTTTTTAAATTCGTTTTTGTCCACGCACTGACACGGACACTCGTCCGCAAATTCAAATAGATACGATGAGTAAACTCCTCGTCCAAAGCCACGTTTTGCTAAAGTCATGACAGTCTTATTTGCCATTAGTTTAACCAATCATACTAAATTCAGGAAATGAGGGTCGTGCACTTTGTAATCAGTGTTGTAACGTTGCCTGTTGGCGCCGAAAAGCGCCACACTGTTGATGCCCCTTCCTGTCAGGTTGATAGCTCTCCCTAAAATTGAATCAAATTGGTGATTTTAGAGGATTCGTCCGTAAAAATCCTAAAAAAGGATTTCTTAGAGCAAAACACGCATTTTTGCTAGTATTCAGTTAATTTTTGAAAATGTATCCCACATTTTCAACGACAATTTGGCCAAGGATGTTAAGTACGGTGCCTACTAGTAAACGTACGGCATATTGCGTATTCGGACAAAATATAACTCAAACTTTTTCTAAAAGCCTTCGCCCAATTTTTGCAGACCAAATTAATTGCATAAATCTTTTCCGTCTGCTAAATTTTTTGCTAACCAAACTTTTGGCATTTGGCCTGTGGCCCTGAAATCTATAGAAAGATGGCTTTTTCTTCATATCCAAGTGAAATAATATTTGAAATTTTAGTTTTCTAATCTGTCATTCATGGCTTGACCAAGTAAAAAGGCTTATATTTTAAATGAATAGAAATAACTGGAATAGCTAACAGCTACTAATAAAACAAATGGCTAGAGGTACGGATAGCTAGAGATTTAAACAAGATCTGCAAATGGATTATCATCCACCGTAAAGTCTGATCTACAAGCATCAGTTATACCCGACTTCTCAAAGCCTTTCCTTATGTCATCTGGCCTCCCTTTTAAATATACAAAAAGTTCGTTGATCCAACGAGCGTGTACTTCACGGATCACTGTCAAGCGGGTATCAATTTTCACATTGTCTGATGAAACTCCTCCATTGAGCTGACACACTATGTTTTTCGCGTACCAATATTCGTACTTATTGCGCATGAATTTCTTAGCCAGTCCATTGATAGATATGTCCAGGGGCTGTAGATGATGGGTCATATTAGCGGGAACTTTCTGTAGGATGCAGTTGTTGGCTGTCATCAGATCTTTTAGTGTCTGTGTGTGTTGGGCCCGAAACACATCTGATATCAGTGGCGCTTTCTGCTCAGGGTTGTTGATGGAGGCTCGAACTGATTCTATGTGGGGAAGAAGGATTTTCTCAAAGAACTGGACACTGGTCAGGCTATAAGAAAGCAAAATGACTGGAATAATAAAGAATAATAATGAACTAAGGCAAATATCTAACTGAAATTTTAGTGGAAAATCGTTCATTTTTCGAAGAATTTGTGCCCAAATTTTCGGTCGCCCAAATGAGTTCAAATTTTCTGCCCAAATTTTTCGGGCTCAAATAAATTGTGCTCAATATAATGGCACACAAATTTTTGGGAACTAAGGTATTTTCGACCGGTTTTTCGGCGTACCTTAATTCCCAAAAATTTGGGCGACAAAAAATTTGAGCGGGCCTCTCGCCCAAATTTTTTGCAGACCAAATTAATTGCATAAATCTTTTCCGTCTGCTAAATTTTTTGCTAACCAAACTTTTGGCATTTGGCCTGTGGCCCTGAAATCTATCTAAGAAAGATGGCTTTTTCTTCATATCCAAGTGAAATAATATTTGAAATTTTAGTTTTCTAATCTGTCATTCATGGCTTGACCAAGTAAAAAGGCTTATATTTTAAATGAATAGAAATAACTGGAATAGCTAACAGCTACTAATAAAACAAATGGCTAGAGGTACGGATAGCTAGAGATTTAAACAAGATCTGCAAATGGATTATCATCCACCGTAAAGTCTGATCTACAAGCATCAGTTATACCCGACTTCTCAAAGCCTTTCCTTATGTCATCTGGCCTCCCTTTTAAATATACAAAAAGTTCGTTGATCCAACGAGCGTGTACTTCACGGATCACTGTCAAGCGGGTATCAATTTTCACATTGTCTGATGAAACTCCTCCATTGAGCTGACACACTATGTTTTTCGCGTACCAATATTCGTACTTATTGCGCATGAATTTCTTAGCCAGTCCATTGATAGATATGTCCAGGGGCTGTAGATGATGGGTCATATTAGCGGGAACTTTCTGTAGGATGCAGTTGTTGGCTGTCATCAGATCTTTTAGTGTCTGTGTGTGTTGGGCCCGAAACACATCTGATATCAGTGGCGCTTTCTGCTCAGGGTTGTTGATGGAGGCTCGAACTGATTCTATGTGGGGAAGAAGGATTTTCTCAAAGAACTGGACACTGGTCAGGCTATAAGAAAGCAAAATGACTGGAATAATAAAGAATAATAATGAACTAAGGCAAATATCTAACTGAAATTTTAGTGGAAAATCGTTCATTTTTCGAAGAATTTGTGCCCAAATTTTCGGTCGCCCAAATGAGTTCAAATTTTCTGCCCAAATTTTTCGGGCTCAAATAAATTGTGCTCAATATAATGGCACACAAATTTTTGGGAACTAAGGTATTTAACATCAATGAATTTGGCACCCCCCCCTAAGATCCCCCCCCCCCCCCGGCACAGCGGGGTCAGCGGCGCCCTCCGTTACGCCACTCATTTGAATCCTAAGGTGATATAATTCGAGCGCATAGAGATTAATCACTATCCCTATTTGGCTTAATTTTCATCAGAACTCTAAAATACCTATGACTATCTTTAGATCTATTATTGATCGTGTTTAAATACTGCTATGTTTGCAATAGTAGATATAATAGAGTAATAGTGATACATCAGAATGATGATGTATGTACGACTACGAGACTGTTTATTTCTCTTTGTTATCATCATTTTGCTGACACCACCATCTCGACTGAAATTTGTGATAGAGCCGAACCATTTTTTCTTTTGAATGCAACTTTTTGTTGTCTCTATATCGTATAATATGATGTTTGCCTCTAGAAAGGTATAATATTAAAATTATTTAATCGCAAAATTAATCGCAAAATGGTGATTGTAGACCCGCTTATTTAGAGGAGGGCAGAATGGTGTAGATAATGGGCTTTCTGCTAGTTATCACTCGACTATGATATTTGAAACGTTTAGGAAAGAGCCCGGCCATGAAAGTATGTAAAATGTCAATAGTACAAATGTATAAGCTTCGTTCGATGTATTTTGGACGCTGATTCCGAATTACCTGCTATAAATATAGGGTTGAAACGCTTGCCCGAAAAGTCATCGGCAAAAACTGTTTTGGTCACACGACAGGCTTGTAAAATACGAATTACGGTCATAGTGATCAGCTTCGGGGTCATGGTTGCTGGATAGGATTAGGGTTTATAAAACCATTTCATTCGGCTGCAAATCCACAAATTCATTTAAAATTTATTTTAAGTCACGTGATAGCACGCTGGTGAGTTAATTAGTAAACTTCTATTATGTACTTTCCTCAATCTTCAGTTGTTGATATTTCGTTTAAACATCGATTTTTCTAGCAATGTAGAATGGCAGACATGCGGAATCTTGAAACGAAGTTAATATTCCTACAAATCATCTCGCTATCTCTCTGTGGTAAGCTACGTGACGTACATGAGCTGCTATTTTACTTGTTTGTTTGTTTGTTTGTTTTTTGTAGTACCCGTCCAAATCTCGTATCGGAAACTGACAAAACTCATTTTTGAGTGTGAATACGGGTGGTACCTGCAATAGTGTTCATTAAGCATTTGGTGTTCTGTAAAACTGCAGTTACAATTGTGCTAGAGTATTTTTATTCTTTACGATCGATATCGGATTGGACTCCTTGCATACTACCAAAATTGTAAATCTCCAACTTTCTGCACAATGTACTGGAATGGTTTAAAAGAGAAAAAGGAAGAAAAAAAATTAATAAATAAAGAAAAAAAAGAAACGAAAAAAAGTATGTAACGTGATACCAAACCAATTATTGAGCGATGCCCGATGGTGACTGAGTTGTTGATTCCTGGGTTGTCCTGGGAGTCCTACTGTTTCCTCAGTCTTTGAATTAGTTTGTGTTCTTGTTCAGTTCTGTCCATATGTTATGATCAAAGTTTTGGGGTTCATGTTGTCCTGGCACTGAGTTCTGTCCATATGTTATGATCAAAGTTTTGGGGTTCATGTTGTCTTGTAATGATAATTTCTAAAGCGTGTAATATATGGGCTAGTGTGTTTTAACGAGTATAGGGTAGCATTTCATACAGAAACGGAGAACAGGAGGCGGCCCACGTGATTATAAGCAGGTGATACAGGAAGGTGAGAGATTGCAGGAGAGGGGACGATAATAAAATAAATGATTGGAGTTGTTTAGTAAAAGAAATAGATGTAAGGAATAATTAAAGGGCTAAATGGTGGGGCTAAGCTGTGCAAGAGTTGAGGTTTAACTGCCGCGATTGTAATAAGTTCTCCTTGGTGAGTAATTAAACGCTTAAATGATTCAGGCCGTAGGAAATCTGTGAGGTAAATTCCCAAGTAGAAATCAATTATTAAGATAAACGCTATGATGGGGTTGTGTGGCAGGTAAAAAGTTCGCAGGTAAAAAGTTGGCGGGCAATTTGGCCGGTATCCAATTTATGAAGAAGCCCAAAATATTAGGCTCTGGTGCAATGAAACGGTGGACATGAACATATGAAACAGGAATATCTGCAGTATAAGTTATATAAACTGGTGCTGGAAGGTGAGCAATACGGCGAATGAAAAACTTATATAGCCTTGTAAAAGATGGAAATGGATCGAAAGAATGTATGAAATGAAAGTACGCTGTGAGAATGAATGCATCTTAAGATAGCACAGTGTGAATCTGCACAATAAATTAAAGATACGTACCTGTATTCCCAAAGAGAGTTCCTTTGATAGATGTTTTATGGATAATAAGAATGCTGTGTGAAAATATGAATATACAGATATGAGTAATTCCAAAAATTATGCATCAAATGGTGCTGGAGGATAAGTTATCAAGTTATCCTGGAGTAGCATCTTATGATGATTGATGATTGATATGAACTGACACATAAGTTCAATTACTGGTTGACTGGATGACACTAATTGTGATAATGTAATAACATGATGAAGCCGCAATATTGGAACTTAAAATTGTGAGCAAAAGAGTTGTTTTAAAACAATGCTGGAATATTGAACAAATATACAAATATATGTATGAATGTGTTACCATGTGCCTTTAAAATTGAATCTGCACGAGTAAATCTGAGTTTGTATTCCCAGAGCGGGTTCTCAGGAAAGGTGGTTCAAACTTCAGAGATATTTAAAATAAATGTGTTAAAATGTGTAAAGAAAGATATGAATTATGATATCTAAGCAGCAGTTAGTGGTGTTGGAGGATAGGTTACCAAAATAATCAGGAGTAGCATCTTATAATGATTGATATGAACTGACACATAAGTGAAATGACTGGATGACTCGTAATATGATTTTGTAATGTTATGATGAAGCCGCAAGATTGAATTTTAAGGTTGTGAGTGATAGAGTTGTCTTAAAACAACAGATATTTGATTATGTTACCAAATCTTCAACGGGGTCTTTGTTGTCTCTGTCGTAGTAGTTCCATCAAGATGTCTGGTAGGACTCTTTCTTCGTTTTATTACGTCGTGTTACCATCCAAGATACTATCTAAGGTTGCCTCAAAACATAGTGCTAATACTTAGCCAAAATCGCTCTCCAGTAACGATCCATTTAGCCACTTATTGAACAGCAACTTTAACCTTGTTCCTTGGTATAGTCCATAATTATTTAAAAGAAATAATTAAGGGTCGACCGAGGCCGAGGGCAGGATTTGCGACCGAGACCGAGGGCGAGGAAATTTTGCTTTGATAAAACCGAGGCCGAGGACAACCGAGGTTTCATTTTGTTGGCCGAGGAAAAATCGCTATTCCTCGGTAAAACCGAGGCCGAAGACTCGGTCGACCCTTGGCACGTGAGGCACGTAAGGCACGTAAGGCACGTAAGGCACGTAAGGCACGTTCTCGTAAGGCACGTGCTCTATATGGAGGCAACGTCCGCTCCATTACCAACTTCAAACGGGGTCCCTCTGGCGCAGGCACCGGGCAAACAACGTGCTGCTTGAGCTGATGATTACTCGGCTAAGAGGAATGAGGATGGTTTGGCTTAGTGGACAATACCATCCCTCCAACGGTCTCTCCCCCGTCCCCACTCTGGGGCTAAGAATTATAAACAGAGTGCACGTTTGTGAGACTAAGAGTAAGGGGTTAAACTTTCTTTGATGATATGATGTTGTGTTTACCGTAGAGATGCTTTTACCCCGCATCTATGTGACAGAATGAATATTTTAATTCAATTTGTTTCAATCTACATAGCAGTTTTATAGAGTGTACAAGTTGACAAGTTATTTTAACATTTCCTGCTGTTAAAATTGTACGCCCGAAGCTCAAGATAACCCATACTATTCAGAAATGCAATTGCAATATTGTTAATGACAATGCTTCACAGGTGTCTTACTTCAGGTTTGAACTTTATTGAGATTTAACAGATACTCTCAAACTGAGAATGTTTATAGACTCAAGACCTGTTGTAATTGGTGCACTGAAAGACTAACAACCTTGAACATGCTACCATTCAGCAGAATACATATTTGCAACAACTTTTAGAAAAGTAAGGTGACCACATAATCATTTTTCAGGTGAATCGTGTTTTGGAGCTTTTGCAACTGACAGGAGGTCGGATCCACCTTCTACAGGAAATTTGGGATCTATCCCCTACACTTCTGATCAGGAGTGCTTTGATGCTTGCTTGGCTAAGAAAGGGTAAGTTAATGTCCGCAGTTTAATTGTATGTTTTTAATCGAATTTGGATACATCATTATTTTTTATCTTTAAATTGATTTCACTGATAATGGAAATAAGCTGACAAGGTTTTAAATACAACCTTTTCAGATGTGTAGCAGTTAATCGGTCCCCCTTAAATTGGGAGCAGAGTAAGAAAAACTGTTTCTTCATCCCAGCCGGCTATGAACTGAAAGAGGAGCAGGATTGGAGCTCAGCAAAGCGAACTTGCTGCGTGGCTCTGCCTTCAGATTGGTTAAAGGTTGAGACAGAATCCTCACTACCAGTTCCAGACAGCACGGCAATAAGTTTAAAGTGTGTGAAGCATCACGTGAATCTAGGGGGAAGAGACGCCACCTGCCGAGACGGGCAGATAGTCCCCGATGACAAATCTCCACTATGTACAAAACTAAGTAGGTTATTTAGCTACTAGTGTAACACCCGCCTATTATGTTTTTAAAAACGCATTAAATGTCCGTAGTTAAAACGGTGCGAAAGTATGAAATCGCTCAGTCCAGACAGACAGACACACATACAAATTTATTGAGATTATTAGTACATACTACATTAAGTAGGTATTATAGGCTTAGAAGGTTGGACTACTGGCAGCATTTCCAATGGGGAAAACATTGCCAATAATAAATGTGCTTAACTTCACAAGGGTGGGCGACAATTGACCCCCCCCACGACAATTGACCGGGGGTCAATTGTCGCGGTACCCTTCACAAAGCACTTCTTAAATATTTATTTTAAATTCATACTCCTATTATTAAGGGAGTTGTCACAAATGATGACTTCTTGGGGAGGGGCTTAAACAAAAGCTACCAGGCAAGGTTACGGGTAAATTTATCACAATTAGAGATGAACTTTCAGTTTGTTTTAGCTGATTTTTGAGCATCAATCTAATCAATTAACTCCTGTTAATTAAAGCATATGAGACAACACGAAATTAAAGAGGGTAATCAGTTTAGAATGAGGTATGTGGTAAATAGTTAGGGATGAAAGTATCAATTTTTGAGGCACTAAGTGTTCAAAAGGATTTCTCGACGGAATATGGTGCTTTTCCCCTGACTAAAATATGGAAAGGGGCTAAAAGTGACGGAGTTTGGAAGGAAGGTAGTATAAAACATACTAAAATCAAGATAACTTTAGATAGTTACTGATTTCGCCAAATGAACATACACGATATAGTTAAAACAACAGCGAATCTAGCACATAATATTCATTATTCACTAACCAGTAGGTATTTGTAGCACCCGAAGCACATTTAGCACTCCTAACCCTCTTTGAGTACTGTTCCAAGATGCCGTCCGAGTTCTTGCTTCCAGCTTCATCACAGAATAACGTCTTAATCTTGGAGATCTTATCAACATGTCCGGACTTTTGGAAGATCGATTTGCAGTCCGTCAAACTTTTATAGGAAGGGAAGAAGCAGACCAAGCCTCCAGGGACAACCTGGCAAAGGTCCAAGAGAATGTTCCCCACTTCTTGGAACGTTCCCGGCTTCTTCCTTCCTTCAAATGAGAAGTCCAGCTCCATATCTTTGCCGTGGGAGAGTGTTATCGGGAGAAGGTTCTGCGGAGGAATAACGTGACCACAGCTGAACAAGGTGACGTCACGTGAAGAGGAAGCGAGGAGCTGCTGCTGCACTTCACCCACAGGTTCCATGGTCCCACCAGCCAGCACAACAGATCTGCACTCCCGGAGGAGGGGTAAGAAGGGGTCTTCGCTGTTCAGAGAGATATAACGGACAAAGGAACCTTCAGCTTCACAGACCACGAGGACGCGTCCCGCAGAGTCAGCGTTTGTTAGAGCCGTGAATAATGATGAAATCTCCACAAGGACAGATGTAGAGTGAATTGTGACGTCAGTTGTTGGTTTGATGACGTCATCCTCGTAACCCTGGACTTTTTGAGCTAGGTGACTCTCACGGATGTACTTTACTAGATCGAAGAGGTTTATATCCGCTAAGTCGGATTTCGTCTGAAAGTCACCGATAGTAAGAAGATAAGTTCTAGGTGCCTTCTGAAAATGAATCTTCTTGAAAGATGATGCCAATAGACTGACACAGTGTATAACTTGCTTGCAGTGTAGGAGATTGATCGGCTTCAACCTAGCTTTTACCTTTCGGAGGTATACAGCAAGTTTGCGATGAGTAGTAATACAATCCTTTTCATGTATCGTTATAGAGTGAATTTCATTTATCGTTTCTATCAGATTATGCGCTTCGTCAATTATAACCACAGAATCTTTAAGCCTAATATTAAGAGATTTCCTCTGATCCCCGTGTAGTATCATGTTATACGGCAACATGACCACCTCCGCTTCCGGAACAGCTGCCCGAGTAGAATAATACGGACAAGTCTCCGCTTCCTTAGCTCCACCCACCAGCCCCTCTATGTCCTGTACCTCAGACAGGATGTGCGAGGAGTAATCTCGAACGTTCTGCGACGAGTAGAACTCGCACTTCCCTTTTTTCTTCTTCTTCTTTTCGTCGTCCTTATTTTCGTCGTCATCGCTCTTTTTGCGAGCTGAACTGCTTCGACGGAGTGAGATTGTTTGATTTGAGCTGACTTACGGAGGGGTTGATACAGAGATTAGTACGTGAGCCCAGGATTGTGACCTTTACTGAAGAGTAGGGGGACTTCTTTATTTCGTTTATAAACTGAGATAGCTGCTATTTTACTTATCATTGATCAAAAATATATCAATAATTTATCGTTATAGAAAATAGAAATAGTACCACTTAAACCCGGTGAAATGAGATAATAAAGTATTAAATATTTTTTACCAAAACCAAAAATTGGGTAGATTGGACCATCGACCGTATCTTCTTTTTCCAGACACAAAGGAAGTAGATACATTTAAGTTACCGTTCTCAAATTTATGCAAAATGATACCGGGAATGTAATCAATCGCTCGTTTTTCCCATTCATTCACGGCCTGCAAATTGTAACGAATTTAGGTTTACTACATCAATCAAACTCAGTAGAAATCTTTTTGAGCTGCTTTCGGGCTGATACTTAGTGTACTTCGGGATAAGAGCTGTAGGTAGTGTGTCCAATGAGGTGAAGTTTATCCAGTAGAAGTGTTGAAAGTATTATCTTTGAATTTACCACAAGGTGATCCTTTGGAAGCTTCTTGTGTCAGTAGATCGATTTTTTCAGACGGATCTGTCTGTACTATAGTACTATCTTTGCACTCTGCACTGCCAATGTCACGCAAAATATAGACCTTAGGTAATCGTGACGTCACGTTATCCATGACAGTTGGCACGAGTACTGAATCGACTGTGCCTGCAATCACGTCAGGCACGGATTATTAGCTAGGTACGGCTTTTGAAAAGACGAGCGCGACGTGCCTGAGGAGATGTCACGTATCCTTGGCACGCCCTATAAACACACTACGTACATTATATGGTCATTACATCTAACCGCACCATGACAACAGTCATGGTGATAACAGTCATGGTATGGTCGGGCCCTTAAATTCTGAGAATAAACTATGGGCGACATTCTTACAAGTCCTTTACAATTTTGCTAGAACACCTCTTCTTTAAATTCATGATATTCATTAATCGTTGCTCAGTAGTCATGAGTTAAACATACAATTAACAGGTTGGTTACCAGTCGAACGTGAGGTGGAAATAGAGTGGGATTTTGAGTCGACACCTTTAGAAATTAAAACTAATAGTGTGCTGGGGAGTGGCGATGAGGTGAGAGTGTTCTTCTACTCAGCTGGGGGAGAGAGAGCAGGAGCAGTCGACCTCTACTTCAGATCTACTCTAAACTACTGGCTCGACTGGTGCAGCACATCCAGGCCTAACCTCCCTGTCAATCCCCCCTCTCCTACTGACAAGGTGTGGCGTATCACTCTAACCAGAACTGCAGGTGTTAGACTAGTGATACACTGTAACGATGTGGAGGTGCTCAACACTCTGCTCTCAACGTGTAGTGACGGTGACTGGAGCACGTACTGGAACAGAGACGTGACAAAGATAAAGTTCCATTCCGACGACTCAGCATCTGATTACTACAGACCACAACCAGGTAACTAATAACAACAAGCATTGGTTTTAGTTAGGGCAAGAATTGCTGTTTATGGGTCAATCTGTGAACAAATTCGTAACAAAGGTTTGTCTACAGGAATGTGTTGTCCATAGTCCCAGGAACCACCAAAAAAAACCGTCCAGCTGAAACTTTTGGGCAAAAATTTTTATAGTCATTTTTCTCCAGGAACCCATACGCCCCACCCCTAATATTGGTTATTCGGCTCCCGAAGGTCTTGAGATCTCCATAGGGGGTGCAAAATGACCGCAATGGCCACATTATGGCAAGCGAATGATAGTTTCAGAACGATTGGGGCTTTATTTTTCGAAATAAATGGAATTTTTCGAAATTTTTCTCAATTTTATTGAAATTTCGAAAAAAAATACACCAAATTATTTTTAACGCTTATTTCAAATCTATTTCAAAACTCATCTACAAATAACAAATACAGTTAATCTAAAATGTGTATTCTCAGTAAATACCATGACAATTATTAATACACAGCTGTTAATATTAATCAAAATTCGCTTGTTCTTCAGGTTCATCATGTCTAATGTTTGTGCAGTTCATACCATGGCATCGTCCACAAGCTGGCAAACAATTGAAGCCATATTTCCTACATGAACATCTGAAAGTCAAACAGGCCTGTTCCACATCGACAGAACAGTTACAACATATAAGGTTCAAAATAGACTCTGGAGCAATTATAGCTTTTGTTGCAACTGGTTCGTAAGTGCCACCAGGAGCCAATTTCCAGCCGTAGTCAAGGGGATTCAATGCTGCATTCTACGTGTCTTGGTTGATAAATCGGGGAACTAATCCAGAATTTCAGCCGGTTAACTGGAAAGGATTAATGAAGTCGCTACATCGGCCTAACCTCAACAAAAGGTCTGATGTAGAATTTCTTCAGATTATTGACCAACCCCCAGACAGCTATTCGACGGTACATACTACTCTGGTTGAATGTCTTAAGTTATCCTACAGTGAGCCGATGATAATCACATTCGATTTGCCATTGTGGATTAAGGCCACCCGAATAGTACTGGAAACTGTGATGCCTATTGTGGTCAGGGTTGGGGGCTTCCACACTCTCAAGAGTTTTCTTGGCTGCATAGGCTATATAATGGCAGACTCGGGTTTAGAGGAGCTCATCAAACTCGTGTATCCTGGAGACGTCACGCATATATATCGGATGGAGGATCTTACTATAAAGCGTTGAGAGCCCACTTTCTGATCGACGCCGCTATTTGTTGTTTCATTATAGAGGAAGAAGTTTACAACGATGAACTAGTTGACTTTGAAGGTTACATCAACAAATGTGTGAACGAAAATCTAGGTGTTAACTTTAAGACTAAATCTATTCAGGATCTATCAGAGAAAATAACTCTGCTTCTAAAGAACCTGTTTTCCAACAGTAGAACAGCAGCTCTATGGGTTACTTACCACAACATGATAACACTAGTAAAGGACTTCATAAGAGCATAGAGGTTGCACGACTACAATATGCATTTATCAGCAGTAGCTTTGATGCTGCCCTACTTCGCAGCAGCTGGGAGGGGACAGTATGCAAAAGCTTTAAGACTGTATTTGGAGCAGGATGCTATTTTTAAAGTCAAGTATGGGGCGCTTTTAAAGACCTTTAAAGTAACTGGGCTTCACACGGTTTGTTACAACGACCACGAGTGGGCCGGGGTGTGGACTGACCTCTCCATAGAGCAGAGTCTTATGAGGGCAGCTAAATCTAGTGGTGGATTAACAAGTGGAAGGATGCGTAATCGTGAGTCCGCTCACAAGTTATGGGTGGCCACCCTGAATCAGATGGCTTTAATAAATCAGTCTTTTGGAGATTCATTAGCTAATTCATCGGAGCGAGGAGTACCAACTAAAGCTGCCATCCACTCAGATCTTACCAAGTCATCAATCAAGAAAAACTGTGATGTATTTGGAAAATTATTAACTTGGTTTAAAGTTACTGTCGACTTTACAGAATCCGAAGATAAGACTAAGTTAATATCTTTTTCGACAGGTCTTATATCACAGTCTGGGAACGATGAGGTGAATCCCGAGGAATGTTAGGCCGTTGGGCCGGGGCTGTCCTTCAACGTGAGCTAGATGGGTTGACATTCATCGATAAGATAAGTATCAAAGGTAAAGCAAAGAACTTGACACAACTAAGAAAGCAGGTTAAAGTGAATAATAAAAGCGTTGCAGTCGATCCGTTGAAGTGTTTTAACCGTCTAGTCTTGGTTGCTGATAGAGAGACTTCAATAGAGGAATGCCTAACATACGAGTTAACTGTGGTGCCGATGAGCTTATTTGATCAATATCAGATGATGAGGAAATCTAATAAGGCTGCTCTTGGTAGCTACCTCAAAAACATAAACCAATCTACACTTAAATCTTGCAGCTTCACGATCCCACTAGTCATTGATGGAGGTTGGCTTATTCACCAACTAAGCTCATTTAAAGGGTGTGACAATTATAGTGAGGTAGCAATGGAGTACTTGAAGCTTATCCCTAAAAATCGGGAAGTTACTGTGATTTTTGATGGATATGAGCCTTCTACTAAAGATCACGAGCACAAGAGGAGAGTAAAAGCGTTCTGTGCTAATATTGCTGTAAAGAAATCCACCTTTTGTACTGTCACCAAAACAACATTTCTGAGCAACAACAATAACAAAAAAGAACTGATCGACCTTATCTCAAGCATTTTTACTGTAAATGGTATTGAAGTGATCAGAGCTTGTAACGATGCTGATACTTTAATTGCAAAGAAAACATTGGAAATGTCATTCCTTGGCGATGTTGAATTGAAGGCAGAGGATACCGATATAGTTTGTCTATTAGTACATCATTTCAACAGTGACCATCACAATGATATGTATCTAACAACGAAGAGGGGTACATATTCAATCAAAGAAATATCAAGTCATCTAGATCATAAAGAAAACGAGATACTTCTTCTAATTCATAGTATTTCAGGTTGTGATAGCGTCAGTGGACTGTTTGGTTTTAGCAAGGTTAAAGTGCTAAAGAAAGCTCTCACCTTTGAGTCTCAATCCGAATAGGCTACCTCCAACAATAGCTTCAGCAACGGAGCACATCCTTAGAGCTTACTTACAGTACCATAACTGGGTCATGCTTAACGCTGACAGTCTGAATCCCCTTGACTACGGCTGGAAATTGGCTCCTGGTGGCACTTACGAACCAGTTGCAACAAAAGCTATAATTGCTCCAGAGTCTATTTTGAACCTTATATGTTGTAACTGTTCTGTCGATGTGGAACAGGCCTGTTTGACTTTCAGATGTTCATGTAGGAAATATGGCTTCAATTGTTTGCCAGCTTGTGGACGATGCCATGGTATGAACTGCACAAACATTAGACATGCTGAACCTGAAGAACAAGCGAATTTTGATTAATATTAACAGCTGTGTATTAATAATTGTCATGGTATTTACTGAGAATACACATTTTAGATTAATTGTATTTGTTATTTGTAGATGAGTTTTGAAATAGATTTGAAATAAACGTTAAAAATAATTTGGTGTATTTTTTTTCGAAATTTCAATAAAATTGAGAAAAATTTCGAAAAATTCCATTTATTTCGAAAAATAAAGCCCCAATCGTTCTGAAACTGTCATTCGCCTGCCATAATGTGGCCATTGCGGTCATTTTGCACCCCCTATGGAGATCTCAAGACCTTCGGGAGCCGAATAACCAATATTAGGGGTGGGGCGTATGGGTTCCTGGAGAAAAATGACTATAAAAATTTTTGCCCAAAAGTTTCAGCTGGACGGTTTTTTTTGGTGGTTCCTGGGACTATGGACAACACATTCCTGTAGACAAACCTTTGTTACGAGTTTGTTCACAGAAAAATCAACTCTTGCCCTAACTATTTAACAAACAATAACTTTAATTTATGAATAAGCCAACTTGCTGATTCTCTCGTAAGCTCGTGATTACGTGTTTTCTGTCTAAATTTCAAGTGTGTTATTTAGTTATTTAACATAAACACATATAATATAGGATATGGGATATAGGATAGTTAGCATATTGTTATTTATCAACTTAATAACACCAGAATGTGTGTGTGTCTGTGTGTCTGTCTGTCTGTCTGTGTGTGTGTAATTTCCGAACGGTTATACAAAAAAAACGGTAATAGTTACGGGACTGGTTTTTTCGGTATAGTGCTGACAAAACTCTGACGAAGCCCATAAGCAAATTTTATAAAAATCGGCCGCTGGTAAGTGGTTTAATTGATGATTTTGTTCCAGAAATGTGACATAAATGGATGGGAGAGAGAACGAGGAGGATAACATGTACCGTAATTAGTTTAGCCCCACGTAATATCAGAGCTCACTCTTGCGGCCGCTTTGTTTTAACTGTAGGGAGATTTCATACTTTCATAAGACAGCATTATGCGTGATATCAAATATATAATGCGGTTGTATACTTTTACATTGCAACTGTGACAGTAAATTCCCGGCCGAAGGCACGGGTTACACTAGTAACTTTTTTAAATTTTTTTAAAATTAAATACTTTTCAAATTTTACAGAGTACAGCAATAGATGAATATAAAATAGAATCGTTCAAAATATCGCCCCCATCTGTAAAATATGATGGGCACCCAAACACGGTAAACACATAGTGAACTACGTCCGCAGTAACTTGGACCCATTACATCGAATCAATCTAAATCCAAAAATTTATGAAAAACTATTTAATAACAAACAAATCCATGGTGAATAACTGTGGATATATTATAGTCAAAATTGGTATTTCAATACGTCAAATTCCAGATACATTAGATACAGGTCTGATATGGTCATTAATGTGTGAGAAGGTGTGCGGGTGAAGTGTGATATGATGTTGAAAGTATAGGAAGGTAGATAAAAAATTAATAAAACAAAAATAATAATAATATGGGGAGCAAAGAGACTAGGCTAGACTGTTGTTTCACTATCCAATAAACATTTCCATAGATGCTTAGTGACCTCAGCTTTGAAAAGACTAGTAGACACAATCTGTCTTACCTGTAAAGGGAGTCCATTCCACAGTATATGGGTTCTGTAGAAAAATGATTTTGCCAGTGGGCTATTTGAGGTACATATGGTGTGTGAATTCTGACTTAACTTAGGTAAAATTGATGACACAATAGACAAACTGTCGAGGTGGCAACGTCTTAGTCGAGAAGTGCCCTGATATAAAGAGAGATAGTGAGGCAGCGATACAGGAATTAAATTGTTCAGAACTTTGTGGAAAAAAATAAGATCATTCAAGTCAAACTTTTGAGACAAAGGGAGAATGTCGACAAGCTTGCACTTTTTGACATATTGCTCAGGTGGATAACTGCGGCCCTCTTCAGACAGAATCCATTTAATAGCTCTCTTTTGGAGACTTTCTAATTTATCACTAAGTGATTTATTACAAGGGCGCCAGATTATGGAACAATTTTCGAATTGGCTACGAACTAGGGAGAGGTAAAGCGCCCGGCGACGTTTCAGATCAATGACAATATGGCCATCTCTTCTGACCATACCAAGTTGTTGGCAGGCCTTAGTATAAATTCTGTCGCACTGACTATTCCAACTTAGCTTAGGAGTAACATCGACTCCAAGATCTTTTTCCAACTCTACATATACAAGAGGAGAGCCATCAAGATTATATGCGAATGGAGGAGATAAAGATGGTTTTCCTGAAACAATAAGCACTTTACATTTTGCTGGATGGAATCGCATTTTGTTTCTTAGTGCCCAGTCAGAGAGATAGTCTATATCCCTTTGCAAATTAGTATTATCAGAAGATGAATGTATTTTACGCCAGATTTTTGTATCATCGGCATACAAAACAATATCAGTATTATCCGAAAGGCCAAGAGGAATATCATTGATAAACAATACAAAAAGTAAGGGACCAAGGATAGAGCCCTGGGGGACACCAGAATTAACTGAGAGGGTAGATGACATCTCATTACCAATAACCACTCTTTGGTAACGGCCTTGAAGGTAATTGGTAAGAAATTTGAGAAGTGTACCATCAATGTTATATAAGGTCTTTAGCTTATGAAGAAGGATATCATGATTTACAGAATCAAATGCCTTAGCAAAATCAAAATACACAACATGATTGATAATGTTTTCGTTAAGAGACAATGCCAGGCTATCACAAAAGTCAACCATATTGGTTGTGCATGACTTGTGCTCTAGAAAACCATGCTGCCTGGGATCAAGAAGGGTACTTGTCAAAGAAAGCAGTTTACGTTTAACAATGCGCTCAAAAACTTTCATGACTAAACAAGTAAGGGATATTGGATAAAGTGGTCATAATTTTATCAATTACTGTTCTCTGAATGAGATAAAATCACATTCTTTCACTGAAGGCAGAGTTATAATCATATTGGCGATAGCGGATTGCAAAATAGCTAACTATAATTTAGAAATATTGCTTATTTTGTAATAGACATCATGGAGACAAGCCATTTTCAGCTACTAAAGGTTGAAACAATTATCATTTGAAAACTGATGTTTTTACAAAATATCTTGAACATAAGCAGTAAGGTATTTTACCAAACAAACTTAAAACTTTTTTGGTTCAATATTTATTTTGCAGAGTTTACACAATATGTGGATTGTGCAATGTGCATTGTGCTTCATAGTTTGTTGATGAGGCGAATTTTTAGCGTTAACCCTAATGACTGATAACAATTTGAATTAGTATTGGGCTTAGAACCAAGAAGGAAAATTTGTGGTACGAAATTACAAGAACCGTAAGAGTCTGGGTGGCAATAATTTCCTCGAAAAACCGTGGAATATGTGGACATTTAATTTTTCACATATTGTTTTAAATCTAATGTTACTGTAACACATCTGAACTGTACTTAAATACTTATATAATAACGATTTTCTTATCTTCCACTACGATTTGCCAGTTGTAATGTTATTAATTCCAGATCCGTGTGGAGAAGGAACATATCGGAATTATGCTATGAAAAGCTGTGAGACATGTGACGCTGGATTGACACCAAACTCTGACAAAACAGCCTGTGGTAAGATAACTTTAAAGCTTATTATATTTAATATTATTGTTATGTTTTAAATTTGAATTAACTGCGCTATAGAATGAAAACCGAGGATATTGGTACTCACAATAACTTCTTAATAAGGTAGTTCAAACGAATTGCTGCTTATAGATTTCCTAATTCTTCAGAGCCATGTCCAGCTGGAAACTACAAGAACATTGAGATGAACACATGTGAAGAATGTCCTGACAACACGATCAGTTCAGAAGGAGCAGCCTTGTGTACAACTTGTGAACTTGGCCAGGAACGAAACTCAGGGAGAACAAAATGTGGTAAGAATTGTTAACAAGAACCGAGCTGAGATGATTATATCTATATAGATGGGCAAAGATAGGCTGAGGGTTAAGACGGGATAAGGATAAGGCGCCAGATAGGGCTTAGAATCAAGAAGGCAAATTTGTGGTATGAAAAGACAAGAACCATAAGAGTCTGGGTGGTAATAACTCTATCAAAAAACCGTGGTTGTGTGGATATTTAATTTTTCACCTATTGGTTTAAATCTAATGTTATTGTAACACATCTGAAATGTACTTAAGTACTTATATAATAATAATAACGATTTTCTTATCTTCCACTACGATTTGCCAGTTGTAACGTTATAATTGTAGAGCCGTGTGGAGAAAAAACATATCGGAATGATGCTATGACAAGCTGTGAGACATGTGACGCTGGATTGACACCAAACTCTAACAAAACAGCCTGTGGTAAGATAACTTTAAAGCTTATATTTAATATTATTGTTGTGTTTTAAATTTTAATTAACTGTGCTATAGAGTATAGAATGAAAACCGAGGACATTGGTACTCACAATAACTTTTTAATAAGGTAGTCCAAACGAATTGCTGCTTAAAGATTTCCTAATTCTTCAGAGCTATGTGCAGCTGGAAGCTACAAGAACATTGAGATGAACACATGTGAAGAATGTCCTGATAACACGATCAGTTCAGAAGGAGCAGCCTTGTGTATAACTTGTGAACTTGGCCAGGAACGAAACTCAGGGAGAACAAAATGTGGTAAGAATTGTTAACATGAATCGAGCTGAGATGATTATTATATCTACATAGATGGGCAAAGATAGGATAAGGGTTAAGACGAGATAAGGATAAGGCGCCAGACAGGGCTTAGAATCAAGAAGGCAAATTTGTGGTACGAAAGGACAAGAACCATAAGAGTCTGGGTGGTAATAATTCTATCAAAAAACCGTGGTTGTGTGGATATTTAATTTTTCACACATTGTTTTAAATCTAATTTAATTGTAACACATCTGAAGTGTACTTATATAATAACGATTTTCTTATCTTCCACAACGATTTGCCAGTTGTAATAATATATAACGTTATAATTCCAGAGCCGTGTGGGGAAGGAACATATCGGAATGATGCTATGACAAGCTGTGAGACATGCGACGCTGGATGGACACCAAACACTAACAAAACTGCCTGTGGTAAGATAACTTTAAATCTTATATTATTGTTATGTTTTAAATTTAATTTAACTGCGCTACAGAATGGTAAACTGTATACAGTATTTGAGACTTGGACCCCCGAGCAAACGATAGTATTATAGTTATGTTAGAGGTTGCTTGAAAGGGTTCGGGTTGGGACAGGAAAACTAAATCGCGGAAGAGACATAAGAAACCGTCAAAATAACCCTTTTAATTGTATCACACAACCCAATTAATCAGTTCAACGTGATTTAATATGACATATCGACAGTGAGCTGTACGGGACTGAAGGCTGAGTGGATAACTGCGATCAGAACAACAACACAGTTCCCAGTAGTCCCAGGAACCGTGGTGGAAGTGAATTGTGTTCAATCCAGAGCTCTCAATAAAGGGAGCAGCGAGGTGACCTGCACCTCAGGAACGGAATTTATTTTCGATTTTAATGAACCCGAGTGTATAAATACAGGTATTGTAGAAGCAAATATGCTAAATGACCATAGCATCACTACGAAAGGATAACTAAACTCTTTATACAGCCAGGATAGTATCATCAGAACCGACGAAAGGGGGTAAAATAATGTCGTAAGGGGGAGAGTTGGTTAATGGTTATATTACTATAGAAAACTGATTTAATTTAATCTTACAGTTGATGGGCTATGACAAATAGCTCAGATGATACTGCACTCTAACTTAGATATCTAAATAAGTATGTTTGAGTTTTCCGGGTGGAAAAGTATACCAGCAGAAACCCAGTACCCATAAGTCCCAAGAAAAGTTATCGAGGTAACCTGCTCTGAGATCTCAACACAACAGCATTTGACAAAGCAAAATAAAATTTAAAATCAATTGAAATTCAAAAATTTAACAAAGAATGCATTGTCATTATAACATAGTAAAACACTTTGTTTCATAAATATATTAAGTTTAAATTAAAACAATCGTGATCTGAGATGTACGTAGAATCTAGCTCAATGTTTCAACATAAACCCTTGATAATTAGTCTAGCAAATATTAGAAACTAACCGCAAATCCGGTGATTTCCATTTCAAATGACAAAAACCAGAAGATCTTAATAAGGTTCAATGATAATCTACTCCTATCTCAAGTTATTAATTAACAACCCCAGGAACGAAGACGATGCTGTATAAAGTCTATACGAATGTCGACAGAATAGAGATGAACAGGAAGAAAGAGAGAGAATATCAGCTCCAATTAATTTATGAGAATTCAAGGTTAGTAAGAAAAATGTCCACTTAAAGTTTTTTTTTCGTCTTATACTGCAACACTTCTATTGTGCTGAATTCCTAAAATCACCATTTCAGAATACAGATTACAGAAACGAGCTTCATGGCATTGATGAGTAATGAATACCCTGAAAAAGACACATAACTCCATCACTGTGAGACATATTTGTGTTTTTAAACATTTATAAACATTATTCAATGTTAAATACATATTATTTTTAAATATGTACGTATTTAACATTAAATTAAATTCAAAATCTATTCAAAGATTTAACAAAGGTTTGATGTATTGCTATTATATCATATTATAACAACTTGTTTCAGACCCTTGCTCAGCAGGAACGAACCTTTCAACTGAAAAGAGAAAATGTGAATCCTTTGTTGACCATTTTATGAGCTGTGAGCAGTAAGTACAAGAAGCGGAGGATTACTCTTTTCGTCGAAATCTTTCAAAAAAACTGCTCAATAAGTATCCAATAAATTTTAACATTATAAGGCTTATATTAATAGTAATACTAAATTCATACAAAGTTACAAAAAGTCTTAATGTCATGTATCCTGGGTTCGGACAGGAAATTACCCGCTTAAAACATTTCCATCGCGTTACATAATACTCAATAAATGTAATAGATTTGTAGTTTTGTAATTAGTTTTGAACTGTTGAAGTTTATCCAGGCCTACTATATAACAACTTAGAAAAGCAAACTTATTTGCCTTGAATGTTCAGCAGGAAGAAGAAGAGAGGATATCAGCTTCACGTTAGTAAAAATGCCCCTTTTTAAGTGCTTTTTCGTGATATACGGCAAAACTTCTATTGTGCTGAATTCCTAAAATTCAATTGCTGTTTAATACACACATTGCTATTATCTAACTTATGTTGAACTTGACTGTGATCAAATTTATTTTCGCATTTTGAACATGAACTGTGCTGATCACCAGAAACTACATGTACAATACCAGAAATAATGTGTCACTCGGCAATAAAATCACCATTCAGAATACAGATTGCAGAAACGAGCTTCATGCATTGATAAGTAATGAATACCCTAAAAAAGACACATAACTCCATCACTGTGAGACATATTCATGTTTATAAACATTTATAAACATTATTCAATGATAAATACATATTATTTATAAACCCCTCCTGGTTAGAATAATAAGGCGGGCGGGCGGGATAGATTCTGATAATCCCAGCTCCCGCTGTTAGTTTTTTCCAGCTTAATAAAAACCCCGTCACAGCTTCTCTAATCCCGCCCCGCTAATTTGGCTCAACAAGATCTGTTTTGTTTTGATATTCCAAGAGAATTTCATTCACGCACTGTCACGTGTTTTGATGACGTGTATCACGTGACTAACTACTACGACGCGCACTGGTAAAAAAATGTCACGTTATGGCTTTACGTAAGAGCTATAAATACACTTGATTTACGTATCGCTTTAAAATGCAGGCGCTGGCAAAACCCAGAACACTGCTTACATTACTTGTACTGATGGAATCTTACATTACCTACTTGGACCAGTTCCAGAACTTGTCTCGACGGTTACATTTGTCCGGTAAATTTTGTCGTAGCAATTGCTCTGTTTGATATGAGCCATGTTTATAGTCGTCTACTTTGATGAACTTCATGACACGATATCATTATTAGTTCCACCTTTTATCGCTTGCCAGGCTTAACACGACGCCCCTTATCGATAATTATTCAACGTTCTGACCGAGGAATCATGTTTAAATGGAACACCAATTTCAAATGACATAGTACCTTAGTTTTATTTATTTAGTAATATAATATACGTCCCAATTCCATTTATATTTTCCATAATGATCTCATATAGCTCATAGTTGTATTACTTTTGGCTTTTCAGTTTTACATTACTACGTTAGTAATGACTATGATTTGTTTCAAACAGGTGCAAAATTTAAATGTGTAACTCACATCTCTCTTTCGAATAAAACATTTCAGCAAGGCCATAAAATAATACATCATAGGGGGGGGGGGGGGGGTGTCACGTCCGTCTATGTCGCCTATGTCCTGTCCTTTTTGGATTCTATGAGACAACGGACGTGTTTTTTGGGACATTGGCGGACACGGACGGACATTGGCGGACTCAGACGGACATTGGCGGACACGGACGGACATTGGCGGACTCGGACGGACATTGGCGGACTCGGACGGACATTAGCGGACCCGGGACGGACATTGGCGGACTCGAACGGACATTGGTGGACATTAGCGGACATTGGTGGACATTAGCGGACAAACGTTTTGAGAATTTTTCGCAACTTCTATGTATTATAATTTTGTACAAAACAAACGACTTATTAATCACACTAAAGCTATTAATAGTTTTAACTTATTATATCAAATTATATAGGGACCCAGGAAAAGGCCCAGGAGGAGGAGGAGGAGGAGGACTGGGGAGGAGGAGGACTGTTGAGGACTGATGAGGAGGACTGAGGACGAGGAGGAGGAGTAGGAGGAGGACTGAGGAGGGGAGGAGGAAGAGGACTGGGGGGATCAGGAAGACCCAGGAGGAGGACCCAGGAGGAGGAGGAGGACTGAGGAGGATGACTCAGGAGGAGGAGGACTCAGGAGGACTGAGAAGGAGGAAGACTGAAGAGTACTGAAGAGTACTGAGGTCTGAGGAGGATGGCTGAGGAGGATGGCTGAGGAGGATGGCTGAGGAGGATGGCTGAGGAGGATGACTGAGGAGGATGACTGAGGAGGATGACTGAGAGGGAGGAGGAGGATTAGGAAGACCCAGGAGGAGGAGGAGGAGGAGGACCTAGAAGGAGGACCTAGGAGGAGGAGGAGGAGAACTGAGGAGGATGACTCAGGAGGAGGAGGAATCAGGAGGAGGACTGAGGAGGACTGAGAAGGAGGAGGACTGAGGAGGATGGCTGAGGAGGATGGCTGAGGAGGATGACTGAGAGGGAGGAGGAGGAGGAAGAAGAGGAGAAGGACTGAGGAGGAGAAGGAGGACCCAGGAGGAAGAGGACCCAGGAGGACCCAGGAGAAGGAGGACCCAGGAGGAGGACCCAGGAAAAGGCCCCAGGAGGAGGAGGAGGACTGGGGAGGAGGAGGACTGTTGAGGACTGATGAGGAGAACTGAGGACGAGGAGGAGGAGTAGGAGGAGGACTGAGGAGGGGAGGAGGAAGAGGACTGGGGAGGATCAGGAAGACCCAGGAGGAGGAGGAGGAGGACCCAGGAGGAGGAGGAGGAGGAGGACCCAGGAGGAGGAGGAGGACTGAGGAGGACTGAGGAGGAGGACTGACGATGACTGAGAAGGAGGAGGACTGAGGAGTACTGAGGAGGATGGCTGAGGAGGATGGCTGAGGAGGATGGCTGAGGAGGATGACTGAGGAGGATGACTGAGAGGGAGGAGGAGGAGGACTCAGGAGGAGGACTCAGGAGGAAGAGGAGGAGGAGGACTCAGGAGGAGGACTTAGGAGAAATGAGAAGGAGGACTGAGGAGAACTGAGGAGGAGGAGGAGGAGGAGGAGGACTGAATAGGAGGAGGAGAAGGAGGGGGACTGGGAGAGGACTGAGGAGGAGGAGGACTGATGAGAATGATGAGGAGGAGGACTGAGGAGGAGGACTGAGGACCGAGGAGGAAGAGGAGGAGGATGAAGAGGAGGAGGAGGACCCAGGAGGAGGAGGACTGAGGAGGATGACTGAGAGGGAAGAGGAGGAGGAGGAGGACTCAGGAGGAGGAGGAGGAGGACTGAGGAAGACTGAGAAGGAGGAGGACTGAGGAGGAGGAGGAGGACTGAATAGGAGGAGGAGGAGGGGGACTGGGGTGGACTGAGGAGGATGGAGGACTGAGGAGAAGGATGAGGAGGAGGACTGAGGAGGACTGAGGAGGAAGAGGAGGAGGATGAAGAGGAGGAGGAGGACCCAGGAGGAGGACCCAGGAGGAGGACTCAGGAGGAGGAGGAGGACTGGGGAGGAGGAGGACTGTTGAGGACTGATGAGGAGGACTGAGGACGAGGAGGAGGAGTAGGAGGAGGACTGAGGAGGGGAGGAGGAAGAGGACTGAGGAAGATCAGGAAGACCCAGGAGGAGGAGGAGGAAGAGTAGGAGGAGGAAGCATCTAAATGTTATTTCCATTTTTGTCCGTTTTGTCCGCTCTATTTTTTGTCCGTTTTGAAAATATAGGGTACCGGACAAAAAACATGATCCCCCCATATAACAGCAAAAATTGAACATTTTATTTAGCAATTTAGGTGTCCATTAATGTCCGCTAATGTCCGTATATGTCCGTCTATGTCCGCCTATGTCCGTCTATGTCCGCCTATGTCCGCCTATGTCCGCCTATGTCCGCCTATGTCCTGTCCTTTTTGGATTCTATGAGACAAGCGGACATAGACGGACGTGACACCCCCCTCCCCCCATCATATATACTTATATATATGTATTCTACAAGATCATCTACAAGATCATGCATTCTACAAGATCATCAGTGGGCAAAAGGTTGACACGGATGATGACTCAAACTGCGTAGGACTCCACCTCCATATAGAGCATGGACTGACTCAGAAGGAAAATTTTAACAATAGTGTTTCAGTGTGTATCCTAGAAAATTCAAGTCCTAGTAGTTTAGATGTTAAGGAGCACCGATATATACATGCCTTAAATTCCCTCCGCCCCTCAGGAATGAATAGTACAAACCCTTTTAAGATTCCTTTATTGCATAATTGATTTTTATTTTGTCTGAGGGGCTTTCCATAAATTATTTTTTTAAAATAATTGGTCCTTTTATTGATGTTTCATATTTCACGGCAGTTTCCTTTTCAGAGTTTGAGTTTATATTTTAGAAACTAACCATACTATCTTTTAGATTTATGTCACTTATGATGGCTCCGGCTGAAAGTACTATGACTCATTTTATCTAGAAGATTGTAGTTTCATTGCTTCTGAAGTAGCTATCAGTTCGCCGGTCAATGTTGGGTATAATACTCTTGTGATTTAACCGTTTTGGACAACCTGGCGCTTATGGTTCTGGAGCCCGATTTTTCTCTAGACAATGGGAAGACCCAACCCATTGTGAATCAAAATGATGAAAGCCACCTCTTAGAGAACTCTCAAACAGGAGAAAAAACAGTCTTCCAGAAACTTCAGTTGCTGAAAATGAAACTGAAATTCTTGAGAAACTGCGTGAAATTGAAACGCCCACCACCATCCCTTCGGGTTAAAGGAGCCCCTACTATCCCTGATGCATCTAAACTTAAACATTTTTCTGTACTAGAGACACTGATGTTAGGAGAGGCCATCAACAACAAACTGAATGAAATCAAACACATGGCCTCTGTTTTTAAGGCTGGTGCACACGAAAAAATCCCGTTAGTCCCCTCTGAGGTTAAGAGAACCAAGGAGAAACACCAAAACAAACTTGATTTCTACAAACAACAAGAGGAAACTGAGTGGAAGAGGTGGCCAAGAAAAACATTAAAAACTCTTCAACTCATTGAGGGAAATAAGAAGCGTGTGAATTTTAAGAACCGACAGCAGAAAAACAGAAGACGAACTGAGAAAGAAGCCAAAAGACTCATAAAGGACGGAAGTGTTGTCATCCTTGTGAATGAACCTGTCCCACCCGGGGCTGTGTGTGTACTTGGAAAAGGGTTGGGCTTTGTACCTACACCTTCTCTTGATGTTGAAGGAACAAGATTGGACATGCGTTTAACAACGAACAGGATCCTTCAGTCTTCAAATCAGTCACTTAACAGCAATGACCAGTTTGAAACCCCGAATCTGCCCCAAATACCACCAAAACTCTACCAAAAATCATACTATTCATCACAGTCATCAGATGACAGTAGTGTTAATGATATTGTGAAGAGTATGGAGGCGGACCTTGACCAGAGATTGACCATTCAGAAAACTACAAGAGGCGACACAAAGAAGAACTTGTCAAAGGAAGAGACTGAGGGCCTAAAATGGCTTGAGTGCATGAACAATGAGGGAAAACTATCCGTTGTTCAAGCTGATAAAGGAGGTGCAGTGATCATTATCAACCCAGAGACACTAAGGAAGAAGACACTTGAGAAGCTCCAAAACCCGAATATCTATACTGAACTGAAGGAAGATCTCACCCAAACATTACACCATGAGTTATTCCTCAAATGGGTTGAAGGTAAAGAGAAAGGTTTTATCCATCCGATGACTGCAAAAAGTGTCATGGGTGTTTCTGATAATGATAGCACAAAAGAGGGGAAAGATAAGACCAATGCAAAGAGCACTTCTTCACATTTCAAGCCAGGAAAAGCCTACTTTTACCCGAGTTTGAAGATCCACAAATTGAAGAGAAAAGACCTTGTGCCAGGCATAGAGCCCCCTGTGAGACTAGTCACTGCACTACAGGAAGGAATAGCAAAAAGGAGTGATGTCTTCTTGGCCAGTGAGTACTTCAAAAATCTTGAAAAGGACTATTGCGAAGACTTACTGACTGACTCAACGGACGCACTGAGATGGCTTAAAGTATGCAATGAAGTTGAAACAGACAAACGAGCCCTCCGAGCTTTCACTTTCGACTTCAAAGCTCTCTACGACTCATTAAACCCTGAACTTGTCAAGGAAGCCGTTCATCATGCAATGAATACCACCAGACCAGACTGGACACCAGCACTCTGTGATTGGCTGGTCGACCTCGTTGATATCAGTCTAAGATCCTCTATTGGATGCTTCGAAGACAAGTGGTACGTCCAAAAGAACGGAGTGCCTACAGGTGGAAGTCTGTGTGTGCAGTTGGCCAACATAACTGTATTTTATGTAATGAACAAATGCGTTTACAGTAACACTGACATGATGAAGAGAGTCAGGACTGTAAGACGGTACATTGACGATGGTGCAGGTTTCTTCTACAGCACTGAAAGGAAATTTGACCAGTGGATTTCCGATGTAAACAAATCCTTGAAAGAATATGGGCTACTCATTGACGAATCCCAATGGAAGGAAGTTGGCACGCCTGTGGCTTTTCTAGATATCGAGTTTTGTTTCGACCCTGAGGGAAACTTACAAACTGACCTCCATATCAAGGAAACAGATTCAAGGAGCTATCTACATTTTAGCAGTGCACATCCAAACCACATTTATAGTGGAATAGTTTACAGCCAGTGTATCAGACTCAGGAGAATAATCAACTCACAAGAACGACTGGAAACCAGATTGAGTGAATTAAGCCAAGCATTCAAGGCAGCTGCTTATCCCTCAAAAATGGTGAACAACATTAGCAAAAAAGTTCTCAACTCCGAAAGAAACCTTGAACGAAGACCTCCCAAGGACAACACACTGAAGCCAGAGATCCTACCAATAAGGGTTGTCTCAACCTACGGAAGTGACTCTGACATTGTCACCACAGTGAAAAAGTATGAGGAGAACTTAAAGAAGACCAGAAGTTTTTGTAACCTGAGTGACTCAAAACAACAGAGTAACACCCTTGAAGAAAAGAAGAATGGCAAAAAGTTCTTCCAATTTGTCAAGAAAACAGGAAGCAACCTCAAAAGCCGGTTGGTTAAGGTGAAAGAAATAGCTCTGGGGAATAAGCATGGTCAAACAAGGCCGTGTAGAAAGAAGAACTGTGCAACGTGTGAGTCTATTGATAGTGCTACACAAATCAGCATCAATGGGAAACGGGTAAAACCAGCACCAGGTACATGCATCACTTACAACATCATATATTTGATCAGATGTAAACTGTGTGGGAAACCATACGTAGGCAAATCCACCAGAATGCTACGGGTAAGGTTTGGCGAACACAGAAGAGCATTCTACAAGATCATCAGTGGGCAAAAGGTTGACACGGATGATGACTCAAACTGCGTAGGACTCCACCTCCATATAGAGCATGGACTGACTCAGAAGGAAAATTTTAACAATAGTGTTTCAGTGTGTATCCTAGAAAATTCAAGTCCTAGTAGTTTAGATGTTAAGGAGCACCGATATATACATGCCTTAAATTCCCTCCGCCCCTCAGGAATGAATAGTACAAACCCTTTTAAGATTCCTTTATTGCATAATTGATTTTTATTTTGTCTGAGGGGCTTTCCATAAATTATTTTTTTAAAATAATTGGTCCTTTTATTGATGTTTCATATTTCACGGCAGTTTCCTTTTCAGAGTTTGAGTTTATATTAATTAGAAACTAACCATACTATCTTTTAGATTTATGTCACTTATGATGGCTCCGGCTGAAAGTACTATGACTCATTTTATCTAGAAGATTGTAGTTTCATTGCTTCTGAAGTAGCTATCAGTTCGCCGGTCAATGTTGGGTATAATACTCTTGTGTATATATATGTATTATATATATATAATAAATAAATAAATAATTGAACAAGGTACTGTAAGTGCTTCTAAACTCATGTTTAGACAAAATGTCACTATAAGACCCAAAACTAGTGGCTCACGACATGAAGTTATGGGCAAAAATTAAAGAGTGAGAAAATATTCTGTTTAAATCATTTCTGGCAGAGATCGGCCACAATATTACGTAATTTACTATTTGATAATCTCAACGAGATACTATTTAGATTATCATGCTAATTATGTTAAATTTACTAATTTTGCTAATTATAATAATCATACTGATCATACTAATTATAATAGTTATACTTATTGTACTAATTATACTAATTGCATTAATTACACTAATTATACTAATTATAATAATTATACTAATTTAGATACTTATTATACTAATTAAAATACTAATTATACTGTTTACTCACCACACTGATTTTAATATGGATGCATACGGTGTTACTCCGACTCCAGCTCCAATTGAAACCGTAGTCTTGTACTTGAATATGTCCTGAGATCATAGAATGTAAGGTGAAACTCACAGGTTTCTCGTGAATAATAGCTGATACATTCTTATCAATTATTCTTTGGTTGACTGGTTGGGCTATGAGTTCATTATAGGATATAAAGCAAGTCGAGTTTGCACAGAAAATGTGCAACTAACGTCCGATGGTGTCCCATAAGGTCCATCAACTGCTATCTTAAAGTTAAGCTCTGCTCTCTTTCCCTCTTTGGTAGTCTTGTCTTTAGAATGACCGGCTACAGCTTTCAGTAGGGAAGCTGTATAAATGGTTGGGTTAGACAATATGTTTAGTTTTCTTCAAACTATGTCTCCAAAAACTGAACGAAAGCTTAAAAAGATAAACTGGAGAGAACAGGACATATTAATTGACACAACAATACAATTTACTACTAACACCAGGTAAACATCCCTGTAATAACTTACCTGTCCAGTCACCCGATTTCCTGATATGCACGGAGAGATAGTCCTCTTCGGGAGCTGTAGTTAGGGTGAAGGGATGCCACTCAAATATAGACAACTCACTACATTGCAGGAACACGTACTGGGGAGGGTGTAGTGGGTTTTTATTTTTATTTTTATCGAGAGGTCTGATATTGAGATGACTTGGCAGCAGTTTAGAAACTGTTAAAATAGCTTTAATAACTAGGATTGAGTATTAATCATTTATTTTGTATGAACCATATTAACATGAATTAACTATAGAATATATATGTGACTAGTAGATTCTTCATCACTATGACTACGCGTAATGTTGTGCTGTATTTCTCACCTGGCCAGCATGCTGTTTCCAGCCCTTCTTCCTCATCCTTAGTTCCAGACAAGGTCCAGGATGCTCAATAGCCTTGTACACAACCGCCGGGTTGAACCGCCTTAACCACCATATAAACTACAATCCGGTCAATAGTGTAGATTATCAGGGGCACTCCGGCCCACCAATACGACTGAAGATTTTATGTAAGAGAAGAATAAAGTTTTCTGTGAAGAAAATATACAACATTAATCTCATTACAGCATCTTTAAAATACTTAAATGTGACAAGGAGTTCAAGGACCAATAATTGGTGAGATGAGGAACAATCGAAAAATTATCAGACACACCACGCAGTGAGTCACGACGAGACTAATATTTCCAAAAGAGCCAGACCACAGTTAAACCAACCTTGGAGTAGTTGACATAGCCAGGACCCTTAAAGGACCAGTTAACTCGAAAAAAAGTTATCCTCATATTTTGACAGATTGTGACAAATAGCAAACTGAGCAACGAATCGTAATTCCTAAATCTCTAACTGCTCTCTAACGCGTGTGAATAGCGTTTGTATTATTTTGGCGATGACGTAACGAAGTCCCTGGCGCGCACAGAGGAGCTCGCGAGACTGTATTTTACAGGTAGAAATGGACATGATACACAACTTTAGAGTTAACTTTAGAGAAAATCATAAGTCATTTATCTAAAATTAAGCTGTTAGTGTTCATGATCAACCTTTGGCGACAATGTTTTACGTGAAATGTAAAAATCAGGAGTAATATAAAAAGTGTATTTTTAGACTTAAGTGCTAGCTCATAGTTTAAGAATTATATTTGATTCACGATGTCAATCCTTCGCAGCTCGGTGAGGCACAGTGGTTGCGAGAAGAATTATTTGATGCGCGGCGCGACCCAGTAGTGCATCGCGCTACAAGAATTATATAAATTAACATTTGTCGTTTAGCCATGTCAGAATCAATCGTGCCGTAATATATCAATATGGCCAAAGAATAATAGGGTCTTGAAAATTCTATAGTTGTTCAGTGGGTCGGTTGACCACGCGCGAAGTGCTAGGGTGCATTCTCATTGACAATTAAACTTGGTCAAAGATAATTATACACAATTCCTAAATTAAATCAATATAATCATGTAGATATGAGTATTCAACACTACTCGACAACAAATATTTGTCGGCCCATCGACGATTCAGTTGCCGAAACAAAAATCAAATGTTTGCTTTTTCGTTTCGGGAACTCTTTGAACTCAATATTATATGCAACTAATCATACTTTATAATGGTTTCATCAGCAGTAATAGAAAGCGCAGCTGAGTATAAAAATGTATTTTACAAGCGCGTACAAAATTTGTAGCAAAAATTCCTTGTATCACGTGGTGACCCCCGCTGCCGCTTCACTATAGTTTCGACGATACAGGGGGAGCCGCGCACTCGTGCGCGGCGGGTCATACAATACAACGTATGACAAAAATTCCTACACTGCGAACTTATTTTATTTACATTTTCAGACAACTGTTAGAACCAAATTTATCCAAATCGGTAGATATAATAAAGTTTGTGCCAATTAATGGCGCTTATTGCATTGTAGCGTGATGCGTTGCTCGGCCGCGCCGCGCATCCAATATAATGCTTTTTGCTTGTAGTGGCGTGCGCTCGCCTCCCGGCGCGAAAGCACAATATGGTTAAATGAACTACTGGGCCTCGCCGAGCTGCGAAGAATTTTAATTGCAGACATCGTCAATTAAAGCGCTTATTACATAAACTACATTGCAAAAGTCACATTAACGTTGGTTGTCAAATGTTGTATGACCCGCCGCACATGAGTGCGCGGCTCCCCCTGTATCGTAGAAACTGTATGCTAGTGAAACGACCGTGGGGGTCAGTACGACATGAAAAACGTTGGGGCCATAAAAATGTATAAAATAAATATGATTTGATTTAATTGATACTAAATAAAATTGTTGTCTTCTTAAATATTTCGAGAAGAAAGCGCGCGCTACTTCGAAGAAATTTAGACAAGTAACATCCGTCAATAAAAACATATATAATATGGAATAAAATATTGCCGTCAAAGCATAGTATATGGTGTTGCAATATTTTATAAATGTATTAGAAAGTCCGTGGTCGCAGGGAGAAAATTAATTTTATTTTTTGGTAGTCAGTTCTTAATGCATCAAAAAAATATCCGTCACAATCGAAGATACATCCGTTTAAAATGTAGCTGGCATTGAACATAACGTAATTACTACAAAACCGATAAAAATGTCACTCGTAAATCTTTGCACGTGCGCTTTTGAACACCGTTACCATGGTTACTATGCAGCTCCCTATTTCTCAAAGTATCATAATTATTAAATCTAAAATAGTTAATAATTTAATTAATTATTAACAGGCCCCTTAACGTGGGCAATAACATACGCTTCTCAAAGTAGGGACAGAGCTGTACATACTGGGGGAATGTTTTGACACAACAGCACTGTAAGACTGGATCTTAGCTTGAACAATATTCTCTACATCGGTTTTAACAGTACTCTGGAGCGAATCTAGCTCTTTAGTATTCATGTCAAAAATTTCCCCTTGTAACTGAATTACTGATTTCTGAGAATTAATCATGTCACTTTTGATTTCGTCTAATTTTGTTGTCGCTTTTAGGAAGAGATCCTTATATTCAACAATACCCTGGAACGCATCAAAAATGTGCTTTACTAAAACGTCTTTGTTTGGTTTCTTGAACTTGCCTAATGTAATATGGCTATCTTCATCACAGTTTATTGTCTTCATCACTTCTTCAACCCAACAACCAAGATCATTAGCAGCATCAGGAAACATGCCCTTATATTCACTTGACCACATTGTAGAGTCAAAGTCTACGTTTCCCATTATGTATTTAGAATTGTATAGCGCCAGACACAAAGTAGCAGCTAAGTCGTCGTTGAATTGTAGCGATAAAATATGAGATAAGAGAGCTTAATAATCAACGAGTAACAAAACTACACACTACACTCATTAAAATAACCAATTAAATTAAATTTGTTTTACTAAATCTTTGTTTTACATAATAATATGTAAATCAGCTGTATTAAAATAAATTTTCTTGGTTTTCAAGTTTTCAGCTTATTAACTATCTGTTTTTTCGTTCGAGACTATTTGTAGCTACTCTAGATTTGGTAAGGTTCAAAAATTAATGTAAATGAAAATGTTCCAATCTCATAAAACAATTAGTTGAAAGGTAAATCAAATTTTAAAGATGATTTTTGTAAAGAATATCTTAAATGATTTATTGAACTATTCCTAATCAGTCCATTACATAGGATGAAAGTATGATATACTCTGTGTACATAATCAACAAAGCAGGGGGATTGATTTATGACGAAGATTTCTCTTGGACTAAACATACTGAAGAGCATACATGGCAAGAGCATCCTATACCTTTAGTCTTCACCGGTGATACTGGAAGAGTACTTGTTAAGTTTGGGGAGGTAATTTTAGTATACATTTAATATTATGATATCATACATTTTTGTTTTCAACTTTCAATATTTCCGACATATGTCAGCGATCATGCTGAAGAAATAACGTTAAGCTAGAAACTGTCAAGTTCCACCTCATTATGCCGTGGTCATGTTACCCAAACAATGAACATGAACTACTAGTTACAAAATAATAAATGAATTTGCTTTCAGCTTGGCACAATAAAACCAGGATATTCAGTGATAGCTGTTAATAGACAACCAGTGACTGGTACTATGGGGCCCACAGAGAGGCCTATCGTGGAGATGATTAATGATCCTGAGTGCTATCCATTGAGCCTCACATTTGGCAAGTCAGTCATAATATGTTAATTGAATTGTACAAATTTGCTTCATAATGAACAATACATTTTCAGTACACTCCAATGTAACTTGTAAAATAAATATTTGACTTGTTGTTTGTGTCACCTAGTCTAGGGAGCATGAGCAGCTAAGGATCCAATGGATCTACGCGATCTCCTCGGTTGACTCAGCCTAATGATAGGAAACTTGATTGAGGGTTAAATGAGGAGGGGTACCTGCTAAAAGATCAAGAATCTTACTAGGATACCCCTTCAGTAAATCTACATTGTAGTATACTGTAAACATAGTACTATTACTATTACTATTACTATTACTGTCATCATGTTGTACGAATCCCCTTCAACAACGAATCCCCTTCAACAAATTTAATCCAGTGTTCTCGGCCCACAGGTTCCTCCTATTAAAAAAAAAAAATTTTGAATTTGGTAAATGTGTGCTGACTCCACCACCTATGTATTTAACCTAATATTTAGTGTATTACAGGTAGACATTGACTTAGGTAGGTATTTTTCTCTTAAGGTAGATATTATTAAGAATTTGGTAAATTTCTTAAAGGACCAGTTAACTGAAAAAAAAGTTATCCTCATATTTTGACAGATTGTGACAAATAGCAAACTAAGCAACGAGTCGAAATTCCTAAATCTCTAACTGCTCTCTAACGCGTGTAAATAGCGTTTGTATTATTTTGGCGATGACGTCATAAAGTCCCTTGCGCGCGCAGAAGAGCTCGTGAGACTGTATTTTACAGGTAGAAAATGGACATAATACAATGTTTTTCCCCGAATAACTTGAAAAGTAAGTAATTTAGGGTACATGTTGCTTCATAAGTTGTATATAAACATGGCCATTCTGCACAATTTGCACGCATTCAAAAAACCTTTAGGGCCTTCATAGCCCAATTTACCAGATACCCATAGTTTTGCATGATTTCTGGAACCGAAAATCAGTTTTTCGCCAATAACTGAAAAAGTAAGCACTTTAAGGCATATGTTTGTTCGTAAGTCATTTGCGTAAGTCATTTGCAATTGCGGTTCTTTTGCACCCTGTCTAAAGACTCTATCACGATCCTATCGAAAATGGGCTCAGCACCACGCCCAAAATGGTTTTTGGCGAATTTCTCGAAAAGTAAGGATTTTAGGCCATGTGTTGCTCAATAACTCCTACATAAACATGCATATGCGGCTTCGTTTAAGCCTATTTTGAAGTCTCTACGACCTTCAGAAGCAAGGGGTCGGTTACGTTATTGGGTCAATATGGGCGTGGCCCTCCTGGGTTTTCTCCACGGTCAAAAAAATGTCTCCAATCGAAAATCGTTTATTCATACCTTCGGGAAGGTCTGTGCAAAGTTTCGTGAGTATTTGAACATTTGCAGGTTCATTTCCATAAATGTCCATAAATGACTGGACTACACAACTTTAGAGTTAACTTTAGAGAAACTCATAAGTCATTTATCTCAAATCAAGCTGTTAGTGTCCATGATCAACCTGTGGCGACAATGTTTTACGTGAAATGTAAAAATCAGGAGTAATATAAAAAGTGTATTTTTAGATTAAAGTGCTAGCTCATAGTTTTAGAATTGTATAGATTAACGTTGGTCGTTTAGCCATCTAACAATCGATCGCGGATCGTGCCGTAATATTATATGGCCAGAGAATAATAGGGTCTTGGAAATTCTATAGTTGTTCAGTGGGTCGATTGACTGAACACGTTTGCACTTGGTATTTAAACTTACCAGTAGTTTATTTATGTTATGTACCGATGATAATGCAATTAGGATAACAACTAGGTAAGCTGTAAGTCTAATTCAAAACACACCGTACACTCCAATCAGTATTACTATTTGGTAGACCCGAGACCGGGTATTTTGGCGGGAATTCTGTTCCCACGGCACTGTTCTGATAGAAGCTACTTCTACTAATGGTCCCAGAGGAACGGCCGTAAAGTAGCCAGACTTCTTGTCTCCTGTACTGGCTGACACATGCAGATTAAAGTTATAAATTTCGCTATGCTATAAATATAATTGCTCTCGGAATTGAACAAACTCCTACTTATCTAGATCCTTTCTAAATTCGTTAGAGTTTCATGGACTGGGGAAAAATAATCGGTACAGTCTCCCTAGCTGCTTGTGTAATTAAGCAATGAAAACAATCCAAAATTATCACATATGACATAAGTTGTAATAGCAGAAACTTTCTAACCGTACATTCACCCGCCACTGTTCAAGAACCTATATCACTGTTTTAAATCATGATGTGAGCACTGTACATCCAATCAGCTATTCCTTTAGTTAGAATGATAGCCAAAACTATAAGGATTTTGGAGAACTAGGGTAATAGTCATAATTCTAAAATTTGAGTGAGTTACACGTGTTTTATTGACGATGATAAACATTTGTAATGTAAATTACGCTATGCAAGCGCGCACTGAGGGACTTTATGACGTCACGAGGCCACAGCTTATTATTGCAATAACACGCGTTACACGTACGCTAGAGAGTTGGTTCTTTCGGCGATACGATTCTTTACCAGTTTGTCACAGCTGATTTAAATCTTAGCCAAATTGGAGACTAGATTCCAGATTTATATATTTTTTAAGTGATATTTAATAAATGATTAAAAGAAACAATTTTAAAGTTGCCATAGTAAAGCCTTTAGGTCCAAAAATATACCCATTATGCTCACTTAAAAACAACTCTAAATCAGTAGGCTGTCACTCTATTAATGCACCACACCGCTTCCTCCACTGCACTAAAAGTTATACAATAAATTCTACAATCCTAATTTTGTATCGTGATGGAGACCGGTGTCCATACAAAACATTTACTAGGTTGCCGTTTGGTGTGAGCAATAGCGAACAGCACGCACACTCCTTTGCCCCGTCAACCTATATCTAATCTATTTAAAGAGTGACAACCATACTACACATTGAATTAGGATTCCTTTAAATATCAAATTGATTTATTGTAAACTTGTTTACTCTGTAATAAATGGCATAAAATTGAATTTTTGTTTAACTGAATTTTTGTTTAACTGATACTTTTCGACAGTGTTTATGTACTAAATGACATAAAAATAATTGAAATTTCAGAGGAAAAGTTGGAGCAAACGAAAAACTTATGTTAGCGAGCATGTTTCATTCCCTGTTTGCAATTTCCTCTAAAATCTCACCTATTGAGGGTAGCTCTGGTATTCAGCAGCTCATCACGGATGAATTTAGTTTGGACTGTTTTCAGACAATAACAGGTAAAAGAATTGATTTTAATTGTATTTAAGTTTATTGTTTATTGTTATAATATATAATAATATTAGTTACATGAGTTAAAAATTCTAAGCAAACAATGTAACAGGAAACTTTCATTAATATAAGGATATTAACTGCAATTTTTGTTTCAGGAGTGAAATTTTTTGTGATAGTGGACCACAAACAAACGGCATGCGAGCCATTACTGCATAGAATATACGAGTTATACACTGACTTTGTCCTCAAAAATCCATTTTATCTTATTGACATGCCTATAAGATGTGACTTATTTGATCAGAACCTAAAACGAGTTATAGAGCAGGTTGAAAGAGCTAGTGCATACAGCAGTGCTACTTTAGCCTGAATCTTACTTCTTCAACATAAGTTGAAATATTTTTAATGGAGCAGAGGACAGATCAAATTGAGAAGATAGAGAACTGATAATGTTAAACTTCTTTCTGTTGTAGCTTATTTTCTGTTATGACCTGTTTATGGAAATGAGTTATCTAAGCTGAGTTATATCAGTTCATGATTTGAGATGATCATGTTAACTTGATTTTATGTTCTGAAATTGGAAGTTTACAAATTGAATTGTGTGACATTGAATTCTTGATAAATTGCTTTAACTTTTTGGTTGCATGTTATCGATCTACTTAGTCTTTTAAGAAACTTAATTTTCATGTAAAGTTCTAGCTGGTATGAATTTGTTGAAAAATGCGTGTCTAAAATTTAACTATTCAGAACTTGCATTATAGGTAGATCAGTGTTCCCAATAATTTATTGTCTCGATTAAAATTGTCTGAGAATACTTCTGAAATATAACACCTTTAACTAAACCATATCATAATGTAAGGTGCGATTAGTCATGTCTTACCCTACCATAAAATGTGGAGTGAGTGAGATGCCAGTAGTTGGACTGGGGACCTGGCAAAGTAAGCCCGGTGTAGTTGGAGCAGCTGTAGAGACTGCACTCAGTGTTGGATACAAACACATCGACTGTGCTCATGTAGGTTTTGCGACTTTTTGCTGCAATTTCATTCAATTCTTTTAGACTTTGGCATCCAAATTTTTTAAGCACAAAGCTCATTAAAGTCTTAATATTGTGTCACCGTGTGATCCACTGTAAGTATTTAACCAATTTTAATTGCGGACTCTTAGGTTTATCAGAACGAAGCTGAAATTGGTGAATCTTTTGCAAAGATGTTCGGCGAGGGTGGAATAAAGAGGGAGGAAATATTCATCACCAGCAAACTCTGGAATACATTCCACCGGGCCGATGAGGTGATTTATTCAATTAATTTGTTAAATAACTAAAAGATTATATATTTTTGTTAATTCAATTGTTAATTCAATTAATTGTGCTCTGTACTGAATAATCGTCCTAGATAGTAAAAATTGACGGTACAATTATCTAGAACCAACGTTTTGTTGTTTACAGGTTGAAGCAGCATGTGATACAACCCTCAAAAACCTACAACTCGAATATCTGGATCTGTACTTGATTCACTGGCCGGTTGCTCTGGAACCAGGCAAAGGGACCCTGTTTCCCGTGGTGGGTACTTGTTTTTGAATTGCGGAATTTCTAGTGTTTTTGATTAAAAAGTGTGTTTATTTCATGTTATAAAAAGACACGATGCCGTGGCCGTGCACCTAAGTCAAGGATACTAAAGGTATTAAATATTAAATTCTATGATATTACGATCTGCCTCGTAGCTCGTACTTACTGAAAGAGCTTACATAAAAATAATAAGATTGTTTTTAGGATGATGACAAAGTTTCGATGATGGACACCAAGTCCCCATCATTCGCTGAAACCTGGGGAGCATTAGAAAAACTGGTTGAATCGGGAAAGTGCAAAAATATTGGTCTCTCCAACTTCAATATTGCTCAGGTAATCTTTGTGATGTGGCCTAGATTTAGAATATGTTAAATATGACTGCATCAATAGATCAAAAATGTTTTATAATGATCTCGTAGTCCAATATCTGTCAATCGTTCATCATAATAAAAAGACTTTAGAAACACATGCATTTTTTTAGATCGAAGAAGTTCTTGGCTGTGCTAAGATCAAACCCGCCAACCTTCAAGTGGAGTCCCATGCCCATCTACCTAATTTGGAACTTCTCGATTTCTGCAAGAAACACGGCATGTCCTTTGTCGCGTACAGCCCTCTAGGTAGCTTTTATTACATTTTAGACGTTCAAATATATCGAGTATTATAGATTTTTTTGATTCACCCAGTATGGTTCTACTTCAAGATAGCTTCAAAAATAAAATCTCCTTCTCCATCATGTAATAAAGTGTAGTTGTGGCTCTAAAAATGACAGCGTTCATTTTATCCAGCTCCACGACATCCTACCTGAAAATATTTAACCCTTATTCAACTCTCTTCCGAACCCTAATCACACTCACAACCCTCACCATAACACGTACACACAGGTAACCCTCACCATAACACGTACACACAGGTAACCCTCACCATAACACGTACACACAGGTAACCCTCACCATAACACGTACACACAGGTAACCCTCACCATAACACGTACACACAGGTAACCCTCACCAGGACACGTACACACAGGTAACCCTCACCATAACACGTACACACAGGTAACCCTCACCATAACACGTACACACAGGTAACCCTCACCATAACACGTACACACAGGTTACCCTCACCATAACACGTACACACAGGTAACCCTCACCATAACACGTACACACAGGTAACCCTCACCATAATACGTACACACAGGTAACCCTCACCATAACACGTACACACAGGTAACCCTCAACATAACACGTACACACAGGTAACCCTCACCAGGACACGTACACACAGGTAACCCTCACCATAACACGTACACACAGGTAACCCTCAACATAACACGTACACACAGGTAACCCTCACCATAACACGTACACACAGGTAACCCTCACCATAACACGTACACACAGGTAACCCTCACCATAACACGTACACACAGGTAACCCTCACCATAACACGTACACACAGGTAACCCTCACCATAACACGTACACACAGGTAACCCTCACCATAACACGTACACACAGGTAACCCTCACCATAACACGTACACACAGGTAACCCTCACCATAACACGTACACACAGGTAACCCTCACCAGGACACGTACACACAGGTAACCCTCACCATAACACGTACACACAGGTAACCCTCACCATAATACGTACACACAGGTAACCCTCACCATAACACGTACACACAGGTAACCCTCACCATAACACGTACACACAGGTAACCCTCACCATAACACGTACACACAGGTAACCCTCAACATAACACGTACACACAGGTAACCCTCACCAGGACACGTACACACAGGTAACCCTCACCATAACACGTACACACAGGTAACCCTCAACATAACACGTACACACAGGTAACCCTCACTATAACACGTACACACAGGTAACCCTCACCATAACACGTACACACAGGTAACCCTCACCATAACACGTACTTGCAGGTAATCCAGGCAGTGTTTTCCGTAAGGAAGACCAGGTTGATCTGTTGCACGAGGAGGAGGTTCTGAAGATAGGTCAGAAACACGGAGTTACCGCTGGACAGGTCCTCATTCGATACCAAGTGGAGAAAGGTATTGTGTAGAAAAACAAATTAGATCTACCTGTAGATTTTTATTGGAAATAAAAATAAAAATTCTTTGCCCTTATGTTGGTCAATAAGATCTGTACCTTTATCTTTTCCCAGGCAATGCAGTGATCCCAAAAAGTGTCACACCGTCCAGAATTGAAGAGAACCTCAATGTGTTTGGTTTCTCTCTTGATGCCGCTGATATGGAAACTCTGAATAACCTGTACAAGAAAGCTGGACCTAAAGGTTATCGCACCTGCAATGTTCTTCATTGGCAGAATTCGCCAAACTACCCCTTTACTTCTGAGCTTTAGAGAAACTCATGACTCTGTCATGTGCTTTAAACTAGAATTTAAGCTAGCATTTATTTTATATTATTATGGGAAAAAGCATTAGTTTTTAAATAATTAAGATTATAACATTTTTAACTTATCCTACATCAAGGCTACTTCTTTGATTGTCATCGTAGTTTTACTTTGACCGGGTTTAATGCCCATCATTCTCTGAAATTAATAATCATTTTTACCGGGTTATTACCCATTATTTTCTGCATTTTTATCAGAAATTTGAGATTATTTTTAAAATAGGTATAATTGTGATTAATTGCATCTAGTTTTGTTATCATGTAGTAAGAAAACTTTGAAGTGACCAACACTATTACATCGTTTTATTTAGTAATTATAAATACGGTCCACAATTAAGATATTATCTGGACATCTTTATAATTTACGTTATTACATACCCGGGCATGCCCGTATAAAAGGAAGATTCCGTATTGATAGCAAGATTTTGTACTAGCACGATTACCATCTCCTTTCTCAAAGATTCAATCCTGAAATTGAATTCCAATTTGAAACTTAAAGTACCAACAAAATTTCAATTTGTCAGGTATCCACTGCATTTTTCAGAGGAATTAGATAATGGCGAAGGATAATATAACCTAACCTGTTAATTTAAAAGATATCAACCATTTCAGAATGTCTATTTCAACAATAACATGCGGAGTAAGCCAGATGCCAGTTGTAGGATTTGGAACCTCCAAAACCAGTGATCCCCAAGCTGCTGTTGAAATGGCATTGAACACCGGATATAGACATATTGACTGTGCTCATGTAGGTTTATATTTTTTGTTATTCTTTCGAAAATGTTTATTGGGGCCAGAAAATAGAGCGCTGTCCAGTGTCCACGTATTATAAACCAAAGTGAAGGTAAACTAAAAAGAGCCTCGCAGACCGTTTTATCAAATTTGATGTCAATAATGCTCATGTTTAAATCCAGGTTTACCGGAATGAGGTGGAGATTGGTCGTGCATTCTCTAAAACCTTCGCCACTGGTGATATTCAGAGAGAAGAGGTATTCATTACCGGTAAACTATGGTCCACTTCTCATCGGGGCAGTCATGTAAGTGTGTTCTTAAGTGGGGTGGGGGTGGGGGGGGGAATAATGGAATAAAATGGAGAATTACTCAAGGGTTTTTCCATTTTCTCCATAGAAAAAGTTTTCATTTTATGCAATTTTATGCCATTGGCCCCCCCCCCCCCTGGAAAATAGTTTTGTATTATCATTTGAGAACTTTTAAAATATAATTTCGAACAATTATTCATCACAATTATACTCAACTTTTTTATTGGAAAACTTTGCAAAAATAAATGTAATAAAATAAATTTAGTAGAATAAATGTAATAAAGGATAAACAAAATTAGTGCTCACAAAATAAAAAGACTCAGCGCTAAAAGACTAACGATTACAGAAAAATAGGACAGCAGACTATTTTACTGATATGCGATATAGGACACTCATTATTAAATTATTACATTATTATATTATTATAATATTATCATAACTGTTATGGGAAATAACAAAAATTTTTCAAATATACTCCCTCATTCAATTATGATGGGATCTATAATTGTTGTAATTCTATTGAACTACGTTTGAAGCCCGTTTCTTAGGAGTTATAATGGATAAAAAACTGAACTGGTCGCAACATATTTCTGCCATGAAAATGAAAATGGCCAGATACATTAGAGTCAATAGTCATGTACAAACTTAAAAAATATTTGCCTCTGGAAGCACGTTTACAAATATATCACAGCTTTGTGCAGTCTCACCTTAATTACTGATCCCTCGTCTGGGGTTTTGCTGCCAAGTCCCATATAGAAAACAACAAATGGGTCTTAGAGCAATACTACCAGGTTTCGTTAATTACTGGTACAAAGATGGTACTCCACCATGACCAGTAAGTACCAAGTCCGGTTTCTATGTACACAAAATTTAACAGTTCATAGTATCATCATAAAGAATGCATTAGTCTGAAGTTGAAAAACTTCCCAAGTCTAGTGCCTCCCTATATAAAGAAAACGATACCTAACAGTGCACCAATATTTAAAGTCGCCGATCCGGATTCGAGTCTTATAACTCTATGGTCAGATGAATACGGTAAACACCCTTACAGTTACAATAATTCGGTATTCTACAAAGGTCCACTATTAGCAATAAACAGATATAGTGTCGCACTGTCGCAGCAACTTCTTTGCCAAGTCTCAACCGTAATGCTGATAAAAACTCTGTCTCAATACCATAAGCACGCCCTCAAGCATCACAAAAGCAATTTCACTGCATACCATCTCAGTTACACTGCCAACAATTCACCAGCAACAACGGCATGTTGCTATCATATTTTATGCCATTGGCTCCCCAGTCCCCCCCAACGGAGCTGTTGCTTATCTTGTTTAAATCTATAATGTTTAATATATTGTTACAGGTAGAGCCTGCCTGTGATAAGACATTATCTGATTTGCAGCTTCATTATCTCGACCTTTATCTGATTCATTGGCCTGTCGCATTTGAGCCTGGCAAGGGTTCCTTAAATCCAATGGTATGGTTATTTTTTTAAATCTTTGCTAAAAATGACCTAGATAATATTCAGTTCACTTGATAGTTTATTTATCATATTGTTCTATATTTTATCCACATAAATGTATTAAGTTAAGCACTTTGTGTTGTTACAGCATAATTTCTCTCAGGATGATAACAATGTAAGGTTGATGGACACTCAATCTCCGTCCCTATCGGAAACCTGGACTGCAATGGAGAAATTGGTGGAGTCAGGAAAATGCAAAAATATTGGTCTCTCTAACTTCAATATACAGCAAGTAATTCATCATCTTGTTTCCCTAGAGAAGCAATACTTTTTAAATGGTTGTTGTTAGTTATGAGGTCATTGTGAAGCGATCAAAAATTGGCAAGACAGTGTATGTTAATATGTTTCTAAGTCTTCTGAAGAAATCAAAACGCTTAGAATTAGTCTTCTTTAGTTATTCTTGTTGTCTATTCATAATATCGAACAAAAATTTTGAAATTGTTTTCATACATTGAACTTAACTTATTATTACAAAAATTGATTTTAATGCATCACGTCATCATTATCAATAAACTTCAGATAAAAGAAGTGCTTAAAAATGCTACGATTAAACCAGCTTGCCTTCAAGTGGAATCCCACCCTCTTTTTCCAAACTTGGAGCTTCTTGAGTTCTGCAAGAACAATGACATCGCTTTCGTTTCTTACAGCCCTCTAGGTATTTCCAGACATATCTGTTCTTACTGTTGCAGCAGATTCTGCTTATAAAACTTTGACAAAAATCGCTCAATTTTTTCAAATACCCCCTTGCCAACTGTCATCATCAACCTCTTCAGGAGCCCCGGGAAGATCATGGAAGAAGGAAGACCAGTTGGATCTGTTAAATGATGAAGATGTTCTAAAAATAGCACTCAAACACGATGTGACTGCTGGGCAGGTTCTTATTAGATACCAGGTTGACAAAGGTAAGTGTGCTCAGTGATGGTGATAAAGTTCTGTCATGAAATACACGCCGCCATATCATATTATTTGATGTCGAATATAACTTGTGATTGATGCCTTTTTCGGAATCACCTTTTTTAAGCCTGTCCAAGACTTAGCATGTTAATTTGTTAAATGATTTTTTAATGACTCAGGAAATGCTGTTATCCCTAAAAGTTCTTCTCAATCCCGAATAACGGAAAACTTTAATGTTTTGGGCTTTTCTTTGGATTCCACTGACATGGGCTGCCTGAATAAGCTTCACAAGAAAGCCGGACCCTACGGATACCGTGTTTATCTGTGCCCTGATTTCAAACACTCTCCGCTTTACCCATTTCCTTCTGAGATTTAATATGGGACTTTCAGTAATTCTGTAGAATTCCGATCGCAAATGGTCTGTTTATTCCAGCCTCCAGTTTTAATTCCATCCTTTTGAAGTTCTACCGACAGTTTTTGTAAATCAAGTGAGTATAATAGATATTCAATTTTATTAAATTATTGTTAACAAATTTCAAAACACTTTCTTAGTTTTTAAATGAATTTATTTTAAAGATTCGAATAAAGAGTCATTCATATCATTTTAAACCTTTATGTGATTGTAAATTTGGCTTTTTATCCGCAGAGTTTATATTTATAACTTTATCAAGTTTCATGATTTCACCAACACATCCTTGTTGAAATGTTGACAGTTTTTGGCAGTTAGTTATTTATTTCAAAAAATTCTTTAAATCTTTGGTTAATTCTCTCGTTTAATTGCAGCACGCCTTGATGAGATTAAAACTGCTATGAAATGCTCGATTCTACATTATTCAAAAATCTTAAATATCACTCGCTAAGTTGTATACACTATACAAGTACATAGTACTGATATTGTATACTGGTAGAACAATTCTTTTCTATGCAAAATAGAAAGTGAACTGTATAATATATGATCACATTAGCAAACTTGAAAGCTGGAGACAGTGGCCTCACTGAAGTTCTGTGGTGTTGTCTGACCGACCATGTCTATTCCAACAATACCGTGCGGAGTAAGCCAGATGCCAGTAGTTGGGTTTGGAACGTCTCGAACTAAAGATCCCAGAGGTGAAGTAGAGATGGCTCTGGCAGCTGGATACAGACACGTTGACTGTGCTTACGTAAGTTAAACTATTTCCTGTCAATCGTTATCCCACTGTGTTACTCCTTGGTGGAAGTTAAAATACCGTCATCTCCATGACACTTCTTATTCCAAACTAGCATCACCAATCAGTGTTACGATAATGAACCAGAGATTGGCCAGGCTTTCTCCAAGATGTTTACTAATGGCAGTATAAAAAGAGAAGACATGTTCATTACAAGCAAACTTTGGGGCACCTTCCAGAGAGGTCATCTGGTAAGTAACATCATAAGATTAACTATTCACGTTCTGGATATCTTTTCAGTAATGACCTTCAACAAAGATCAATTGCTTTATTCCGTTTACAGATGATATTTTTCCTGTTTTAAGGTTGAGACTGCATGTAACGAAACACTATCTAATCTGCAACTGGATTACCTGGACCTTTACCTGATACACTGGCCCATGCCACTGGAACCTGACGATAAAGGGGGCTATGATCCTGAGGTAAATCAAGTGTTTTTATACTTCTTTAGCCTTATTATCGTTTATTTTGTAGTTATTTTCCACCTCATTGTCCCTCTTGTGCTCATGAAGCTTACATACAGCACACACAAAACCACTATCCACTAGTACATTCTTATCTTCAGAGTAAGATTGATCCGAACCCCCCGCCGTTTTCTGAGACCTGGGCGGCAATGGAGAAGTTGGTGGAATCAGGAAAATGCAGAAACATCGGTCTCTCTAACTTCAATATAGATCAGGTTATTTATATATTATGTATATTATGTAATATCTATCTTATTACAACGGTTATTAGTGAATATGATTAACTCGGTCGTAATGTAAATGTTCTGTATGTAAACCAAGTTTCTTTACTAGTTTCTTTACTAGTTTCTTTACTAGTTTCTTTGAAATAGTTTCTTTACTAGTTTTTTACAAGTGTCTTTACTAGTTTCTTTACTAGTTTCTTTACTATACTAACGATTAAAAACGTTTGCAGATACAAGAGGTTTTAGATTGTGCTAAAATAAAACCTGTAAACCTCCAAGTTGAGTCCCACCCCCTCTTTCCTAACACAGAACTTCTTGAGTTCTGCAAGAAGCATGGCATATCTTTCGTCTCATTCGGCCCCTTAGGTATTCACTTTTAACAATTTTAAATAAAATAGCGAAACAGCATGAATAACAATTAGTTTAACTAGCAGGAACCCGTCTAACCCTAAAATGGTGTCAAGACTCAAGAGACTAAAACAATTATTACCTATTTAATTCGCGTTTTTGACACCACTTGGGGTACCAAATTTTGGGCTCTAAAACTCCTATTTCTTGGCCAATTTTTTATTTTTTCACGCTGATTTGGAGGCCATTAAAGCATTTGACCCAGTCAAAAAAGTTTCAGTTGTATATCTTTTACGGTTTTTGCAGAAATTATCGTTAAAGTTGATGCCGTGGTGTCAGTAAAATGGCACGGATAAATATATATATATATTTGAGACATTCAGTGAAACAGTAAAACACGAAATATATATATATATATATCGTCTCGCTTTATATATAGTAAGATGATTATTGATGAAATCATTTTTGTTACTATGACTTCATCCTGCAATGTAAAAAGTAAGATAATGTTGATGAAACATACCCAATTCTTTTAGATTAGTTATCTTTATGTTTTTGTCATTGTAACATACAGTATTCAGGAAGTCCAGGAAGAACGTGGAAGAAGGAAGATCAGATAAGTTTGTTAGATGATGAAGATGTTCTAAAAATAGCACAGAAACACAATGTGACAGCTGGAAAAGTACTTTTGAGATACCAAATTGACAAAGGTAGGTAAACACTAAACAGGCCCAAGTTATACTGATAAGGTGAAATCTTTCAAAGATAGGAGACATTTTTACCTAGGTAATTCGCGTACTTATTTTACAGTTCTTTTTATTTAACAATGATTGGTTAATTAGTTTCCAGAAATTGATGACATCAAATTTGTACAGGAAATGCAGTTATTCCAAAGACTGGCACTCTTTCACGCATGAAAGAAAACTTGGATATATTCAGTTTCTCTTTGGATCCCTCTGATATGGACTGCCTGAATAACCTTTACAAAAAGGCTGGACCTAACGGATATCGCATATTTAATTACCTTCGTTATAAACACTCGCCCTACTACCCCTTTGCTTCAGAATTAAAAATCTAAATCTAGAGGCTTTGTGGTATGAAATAGATAATTCTGTTCGTTTAATTTTTCTGTCAATATTTTTAATCAATACAGTCTTTTTATAACATTTTATGGGTCTGAATTAGATATAATTTTTAAAATGTTTGGGTTAAATTTCTGAATTTTTTGTTAATTTATGAAATAGTTTTTGATCGCACCATGTTTTATATCTTTTAATTTTTACTCTTTTTACGTCTAAAGTCGGAAGTTTTGTTTCATTACATTCTCAGACCCAGAAAAAATTAATTTTAAAGAAATTTCAAACCTATGGATAAAACTCATTTAAGGGTCAATGTTTTCAAAATGTACAATATCTTAGTACACTCTACGATAAAATGAAATAACTGGAACCACTATTGAGGTATGATGTCCCGAATATACGAATTATTATACATTCTTAACACTAACTTGTAGGGTGAATTCTTGAAAGAGGAAACAATTAGACAATATGAAAATGTATTATGAGTGTATTCTGTAATATAATTGCCTGCAGGACGCGGGTTGACACAGCATGGCACTGCATTTATTTCGTTCACAGTTCACATCAAGCCTAAAACAACTGACGCGATCTCTCTCTGGAATTTCCATCCCCTCCATAAAATGTGGAGTGAGTGAGATGCCAGTAGTTGGACTGGGAACCTGGCAAAGTAAGCCCGGTGTAGTTGGAGCAGCTGTAGAGACTGCACTCAGTGTTGGATACAAACACATCGACTGTGCTCATGTAGGTTTTGCGACTTTTTGCTACAATTTCGAAGTGTATTGTGCGATAGGGGGGAATCCAAAAAGGACAGGACATAGGCGGACATAGGCGGACATAGGCGGACATAGGCGGACATAGGCGGACATAGGCGGACATTAATGGACACCTAAATTGCTAAATAAAATGTTCAATTTTTGCTGTTATAGGGGGATCATGTTTTTTGTCCGTTCGGTACCCTATATTTTCAAAACGGACAAAAAATAGAGCGGACAAAAACGGACAAAAATGGACAAAAACGGACAAAAATGGAAATAACATTTAGATGCTTCCTCCTCCTACTCTTCCTCCTCCTCCCCCTGGGTCTTCCTGATCTTCCTCAGTCCTCTTCCTCCTCCCCTCCTCAGTCCTCCTCCTACTCTTCCTCCTCGTCCTCAGTCCTCCTCATCAGTCCTCAACAGTCCTCCTCCTCCCCAGTCCTCCTCCTCCTGGGTCCTCCTCCTCCTCCTGGGTCCTCCTCCTGGGTCCTCCTCCTCCTCTTCATCCTCCTCCTCTTCCTCCTCAGTCCTCCTCAGTCCTCCTCATCATCCTTCTTCTCAGTCCTCCTCCTCCTGGGTCCTCCTTCTCATCCTTCTCATCAGTCCTCCTCCTCCCCAGTCCTCTCCCAGTCCCCATCCTTCTCCTCCTCCTATTCAGTCCTCCTCCTGCTCCTCCTCCTAAGTTCTCCTCAGTCCTCCTTCGCATTTCTCCTAAGTCCTCCTCCTGAGTCCTCCTCCTCTTCCTTCTGAGTCCTCCTCCTGAGTCCTCCTCCTCCTCCCTCTCAGTCATCCTCCTCAGTCATCCTCCTCAGCCATCCTCCCCAGCCATCCTCCTCAGCCATCCTCCTCAGTACTCCTCAGTCCTCCTCCTTCTCAGTCATCGTCAGTCCTCCTCCTCAGTCCTCCTCAGTCCTCCTCCTCCTCCTGGGTCCTCCTCCTCCTCCTCCTCTTGGGTCTTCCTGGGTCTTCCTGATCCTCCCCAGTCCTCTTCCTCCTCCCCTCCTCAGTCCTCCTCCTACTCCTCCTCCTCGTCCTCAGTCCTCCTCATCAGTCCTCAACAGTTCTCCTCCTCCCCAGTCCTCCTCCCCCTCCTGGGGCCTTTTCCTGGGTCCTCCTCCTGGGTCCTCCTCCTCCTGGGTCCTCCTCCTCCTGGGTCCTCCTTCTCCTCCTCAGTCCTTCTCCTCCTCCTCCTCAGTCCTCTTCCTCCTCTTCCTCCTCCTCCTCCCTCTCAGTCATCCTCCTCAGCCATCCTCCTCAGCCATCCTCCTCAGTCCTCCTCCTTCTCAGTTCTCCTCAGTCCTCCTCCTGAGTCCTCCTCCTCCTCAGTCATCCTCCTCAGTTCTCCTCCTCCTCCTCCTAGGTCCTCCTTCTGGGTCCTCCTCCTCCTCCTCCTCCTGGGTCTTCCTGATCCTTCTCCTCCCTCTCAGTCATCCTCCTCAGTCATCCTCCTCAGTCATCCTCCTCAGTCATCCTCCTCAGCCATCCTTCTCAGCCATCCTCCTCAGTACTCTTTAGTACTCTTCAGTACTCTTCAGTCCTCAAAATGTTTGTCCGCTAATGTCCACCAATGTCCGCCAATGTCCATCCAAGTCCGCCAATGTCCGTCCGGGTCCGCCAATGTCCGTCCGAGTCCGCCAATGTCCGTCCGAGTCCGCCAATGTCCGTCCGAGTCCGCCAATGTCCGTCCGTGTCCGCCAATGTCCCAAAAAACACGTCCGTTGTCTCATAGAATCCAAAAAGGACAGGACATAGGCGGACATAGACGGACATGACACGGCCCCCCCCCCCCCCCCCCCCCCCCCGATAGGGCTATAGCCTATAAGGGGAATGACTGCTCATATTGGTGATCCTTTTTATTAACACAAATGAATATAATATTTCTGTTAACCGGTCAATTACCAGTCAATTACCAGTCAATTACCAGTCAATTACCAGTCAATTACCAGTCAATTACCAGTCAATTACCAGTCAATTACCAGTCAATTACCAGTCAATTACCAGTCAATTACCAGTCAATTACCAGTCAATTACCAGGTGTACGGAAATGAACCAGAGATTGGTGAGGTGTTCTCCAAGGTATTCAGCGAGGGTGTTATCAAAAGAGAGGATGTGTTTATTACGAGCAAGTTATGGAACACTTTTCATAGGGCTGAAGAGGTGATCAATCAGTGTCATTATTGTTATAGACCATTTATTGTATTTTAAATCTTAGATCTCTGTTTTTTTAAGAGTTTGTTATGTTATATTTTATGAACATAATTCCATTCCTTCAGGTAGAATCATCGTTTAATGAAAGTCTATCAGATCTTCAACTAGACTACCTCGATCTGTATTTGATTCACTGGCCAATTGCTCTTGAGCCTGGGATGGGGAGTCTGTTTCCTATGGTGAGAACTGGAATTAGACTGAAACGTTTAAAAAAAGTTGATAAGTCAGTGCTTTTTATCTTAAATGTTGTAAGAAAAACATATCAGGCATGTCATAATGTCTAATTAATCATCAGATAGATTACTATACTAAAAGCACCTATCTATCGACTATGATCTTTCCTTTCAGGATGAAAATCAAGTATCAATCATGGACACCAAATCCCCATCATTCGCTGAGACATGGGGAGTTTTAGAAAAACTGGTTGAATCGGGAAAGTGCAAAAATATTGGTCTCTCAAACTTCAATATTGCTCAGGTAATCTCTGTGATGTTATCTGTAATTTGGCAGCTACCATGAAGCCACGCAATAGAAATGTTTAAATCATGTTGGTGTGCTTGTTTGAGTATATCAAATACAATATCGATCACTAGAAAACTGTTAAAATGCTTAGATCGAAGAAGTTCTGAGCTTTGCCAACATCAAGCCAGCCAACTTGCAAGTGGAGTCCCATCCCCATCTACCTAACTTGGAACTTCTGGAATACTGCAAGAAACAAGACATTTCTTTCGTCGCTTACAGCCCTTTAGGTGAGTAAAACTGTGTGGTTATTATTCATTATGTGACATGAATAACGATGACATCATTCTCAAAATATTTTGATGATTTTGTTCAAGCTGCTTGTTGTATTCACGAACATAGTTAGATTTTACAAGCTTGTTTAAATAGCTTATTGAAGTATTTTATCGAGATGGGTGGCTTTAGAAATTCCTATATGAATTAGAAAGTTGTACAAATCCGTCGGGACCTAACTCCTTACATCCATTATTGCAGACATTAATTGTAAAAAATAATACAAAATTTAATAGAACAGAGTTTGCACAACGTTTAGTCTCGAATGAAGTATAGAATTTATTAGATTATGGTGGTTAAATTTGGTTTTTAATAACTTAAATAGCTTTTATATTTCAGGGAATCCCGGAAGTGAATATCGTCACAAAAAGCAAGTTGACTTGAGAGAGGACGAGGATTTGGTGGGAATAGCAGAGAAACATGGTGTCAGTACTGGACAAGTCATGATCAGATACCAAATAGATAAAGGTATTTCTTCAGATACAGCACGATGTAAATTTGCTGTCGGGTTGTTCGTTTTTGCTGGATCGTAAAGAAAATAAATACCACGTGCCTTGAGCAGTGAGAACAGTCGTATCGATTAAAAGTTTGGCTATTTATGAACTTCCTGGCATTCCGTATACAAGATAATATTTAACTTTATTAAAAACCACCCCTTTTCTTACTCTGTTACTCCTACTCCAGGCAACGCAGTGATCCCAAAGAGTGTGACACCGTCCAGAATTGAAGAGAACCTCAATGTGTTTGGTTTCTCTCTTGATGCTGATGATGTGGAAACTCTGAATAACCTGTACAAAAAAGTTGGGCCTAAAGGCTGGAGAACCTGTGCTGTACCTCACTATAAGCATTCACCTTTCTTCCCTTTTGCTTCTGAGATGAAATGATGCTGCTCCTTGCTCTGATTGAGAACTGTATTTGTCTCTTGAACAATTTTTTATAATGCAAGTTAAGTCAACGTTTGATTAGGCGATTGCGAGTAATTTATTCATCTTTTTATAGGGTATATTTTGTTAGTTTTAAACTAAATTAGATTACAAATTTGATTTACATAGTGATGATAATGATAATGATTCTATAATTGATTGCATAAGTCATAGAATTTTCCGTTTTTCAATAATCAGCTGAATACCAATTGGCTAATCTTAAATTGTGTACCTAGTTATTCAGATTTGAAAAAGTTGATTTTGTTTTATGTAACTTTTCCTGTTTTGACTCTGATTTAGTTCATTTGAATGGAAGTCAAAGCTTTTCTTCGAGTTGAAATACAATGCATACTACTCCCACCATTCTGACAAGCAGTTTTAAAATTCTTCCTAAAATGGATTGTTGAAATGTGAGCTTTACCCGCAATTGTGGGTGTCATGCAGGTTTGAATCGTCTTCGGCTTTCCTTTAACCAACGAAGTACTAAAGTAACACTGAAATTTATTTTGACCGAGTGAATTACAAAACTTTCAAAAAGAGAGTATTAAGCAGTTTCCATTATTTTAGAATGGAGAAGGAAGTAGACAACGCTCTATCAACCATCCTCCAACGTGTGAACGGGGTAAGATTAAACTCATTAAACAAGAGACTTATCAGTTCGAAAGAAATAATACCCGTTACGCTTGTCGTGTCCAGAGTTAAAATATCTTAAATTGTTTCATAATTAATTATAGTAATTATAGCACGTAGCTTGTAAAATGGAATGCTTGTTACCAGAATTTAAACGCAACAATATGTTTAACCTTTGCGATTGCTTATTTTGCTTTGCTTTCAAAACAAAACTGAAGCGCAAAACGTTTATTTAACTGCTTTGAAGCTTTGAAAATGTTCTGTCACAAGAGTTGAAAATAACGTTCTGTCCAGGTGAAGGGGTCACTGCAGACCTTCATGAGAAAGTTGGAGTTGGGAGGGGTTATTTGGCCAGATGTTAATGAGAACTTTACCACGCTAGCTGGACAGCTCAACTTCCTACAGAAGGCCCTTACCAAAGAAGATGTGAGTTTTTAAACAGAAAGATGACCATCTGCATCACACTTAGTCTAAATTCAATTATGTCTCCATTTGTGATGTTTTTCAAAATCGATAGATTATAAATTTACATGTTAATTCTAGTTCTATCATCCTCCAGACACCCCAACTACAGAACCTGGTGCTACTACCACTGCTAACCAGCACAGGAACAGGTCCTGATACCACCCTGGAGCAGCTTACTGAGGGCCGGATACCCTACCTGGCTCAGGACAGTCTCCCCAACTACCTGAGGACCAAACTTGATCTGGAGATCGAGAAGAAGGAACATTTCGTTTCTACTGAGGTAATATGATCAGTTATAACTTAACTTTTTACTAGTTATAAAAATCTTATGCCTTAGTAATAGTATGTACTCGGTGATTATAGTATGTGATTATATAATCTCTGTATAATCCTCCTTTAACAAACTTCACTGTAACATTTTCAGGTGAACAGGATATCAGAACATAACCTACAACAACAGATATGCGATCTTAACAATCTGTCCGATGCATTATCAGGTATGTTCTGACTTTAAAAACCAGTTAGAAACGTCAAACGTTTAATCGAGAGAGTTTTCACAGTGACCAGCGAGTAGCGATGAATTCTGTTGGGATGTTCATTATAAAACAAACCTAGTTTTCATGTCAGAATTATCGACACAAATATATTATTGTCTATTATATACAGAGCCACTCAACTGACAGCGGTTCTTTCAGAAATCATCCAAACGTCACGTGACTCATGGGACGAAGTGAATCCCCACCCGCGGTTACCAGAAAACGAAAACAAGGAGCTGGTGAAACTAATGTCTGCGTTGGAGACCGGAAAGGGGCTGAGGAGTAACAATAGGAAGAGAGGTTGAGGAGTAACAATAGGAAGAGAGGTTGAGGAGTAACAATAGGAAGAGAGGTTGAGGAGTAACAATAGGAAGAGAGGTTGAGGAGTAACAATAGGAAGAGAGGTTGAGGAGTAACAATAGGAAGAGAGGTTGAGGAGTAACAATAGGAAGAGAGGTTGAGGAGTAACAATAGGAAGAGAGGGTGAGGAGTAACAATAGGAAGAGAGGTTGAGGAGTAACAATAGGAAGAGAGGTTGAGGAGTAACAATAGGAAGAGAGGTTGAGGAGTAACAATAGGAAGAGAGGTTGAGGAGTAACAATAGGAAGAAAGGTTGAGGAGTAACAATAGGAAGAGAGGTTGAGGAGTAACAATAGGAAGAGAGGTTGAGGAGTAACAATAGGAAGAGGGGCTGAGGAGTAACAATAGGAAGAGAGGTTGAGGAGTAACAATAGGAAGAGAGGTTGAGGAGTAACAATAGGAAGAGAGGTTGAGGAGTAACAATAGGAAGAGAGGGTGAGGAGTAACAATAGGAAGAGAGGTTGAGGAGTAACAATAGGAAGAGAGGTTGAGGAGTAACAATAGGAAGAGAGGTTGAGGAGTAACAATAGGAAGAGAGGTTGAGGAGTAACAATAGGAAGAGAGGTTGAGGAGTAACAATAGGAAGAGAGGTTGAGGAGTAACAATAGGAAGAGAGGTTGAGGAGTAACAATAGGAAGAGAGGGTGAGGAGTAACAATAGGAAGAGAGGTTGAGGAGTAACAATAGGAAGAGAGGTTGAGGAGTAACAATAGGAAGAGAGGTTGAGGAGTAACAATAGGAAGAGAGGGTGAGGAGTAACAATAGGAAGAGAGGTTGAGGAGTAACAATAGGAAGAGAGGTTGATGAGTAACAATAGGAAGAGAGGTTGAGGAGTAACAATAGGAAGAGAGGTTGAGGAGTAACAATAGGAAGAGAGGTTGAGGAGTAACAATAGGAAGAGAGGTTGAGGAGTAACAATAGGAAGAGAGGGTGAGGAGTAACAATAGGAAGAGAGGTTGAGGAGTAACAATAGGAAGAGAGGTTGAGGAGTAACAATAGGAAGTGGGGTTGAGGAGTAACAATAGGAAGAGAGGTTGAGGAGTAACAATAGGAAGAGAGGTTGAGGAGTAACAATAGGAAGAGAGGTTGAGGAGTAACAATAGGAAGAGGGGCTGAGGAGTAACAATAGGAAGAGAGGTTGAGGAGTAACAATAGGAAGAGAGGTTGAGGAGTAACAATAGGAAGAGAGGTTGAGGAGTAACAATAGGAAGAGAGGTTGAGGAGTAACAATAGGAAGAGAGGTTGAGGAGTAACAATAGGAAGAGAGGTTGAGGTCTCAGACCAGCGGACTATCAAGTCACCAGTTCAAGAGAAAGATTTCAGATTATCCGGCATAATCAAGAAGAGGCGTTTACAGGTTCAGATCATCCGGATTAGAGAATTTCTATATAATATGTGAGCTGTGTTCTGTTAAAGATCGTGATGTGAGAAATCGTGAACGTTACTTTGTGAACTGTACTTGAGTGATGTACATTTCTATGATTTGCCCTTGCTTCACAATATTTGTTATAATCATTTTACGCATCACCTATTTCATTTATTTAATATCTTAATCATGAACCAAATTGTTTTGTAACATTCATAACATATTTATGTTGATGCGTTGTTACTTTAGGTGATACTCACACTCGTCAAATAATTTTAGCTGTTGCCCTGCAAAATATTGAATCTTTTTACGAGCACAAATTAAAATAGAGAGACATATTGTGTGGCAAGCTTCTTACATAATTGAGTGTAACTAATGATTTATTTGATTTTCTCATTAAAAGAATGATACAAACTAATGCTTTACTCCTAGCAAAAAATCATATGGCTCCCAAAGTTTGTGTACCAGCAGATTTTGGTAGACACCACATTGGAGCACCAAGTCATGGTAATCTTACCTTCAACCTAGGAGAGGGAGTTCAGATCAAAGCTAACTCCATTATACTGTCCCTGAACAGTCCTGTTATAGATGACCTGACAACAAACCTTCACCTGACGTCACTAGAAGCTGAGGACTTTAGCAGGGAGGCAGTGGACTGTTTTATTGAGGCTACCTACACAGGAGAATTGGAGGCAGTAAATGTAGGGAACTTCAGAGACGTTACCAAGATGAGTCATTTGTTCCAAGTCGATTGGCTTGTTGCCAGATGTGAAAAGTATTTTGTGTCATACCTGAATAAACTAGACAGTGAGAGTAGCTACTCCAGCATGCTGTTTGCTGTGGAAGAGTCCATACATTTGCTAAAATATCGAAATAAAAGAGATTTCTTGAACTTGGTTGTCAATAGAATGGGTTTTGTTTCTGTTCTGAAACGAGCAAGCTTTATCAAAGAATATCTGAGTGACTTCGCAAACTCATCCAAATATAAGATCGATGCCTGTATTGCAATTATAAGATCAGATATTCATGTTTTGATAGAGATGCTGATATTACATTTGGAAAAACAGGGCACCATTTCCCTTGATGACAACACAAGGTATCTCTTGAAGAATGTCGACTTGGCTTCGTGCCATGATCAGACACCTGACCTTCACACCAAACTTTACTCTGTTTTAGCAAACCTTCAATGTGTCTGCAAGGAAGATTTTCAACTGTTACTAGCGATAGCCAAACAGGTTACTAGTAGGTCACATGCTAAAAGAGAAGGAATTTTGCATTCAAGTATATTCTTTTCTGCCAGTGTTTTCCCTTACTTGAAGTGTTTCGATCAGTGCGTTAAGTTAGATGATGTGATAAAGAATTTAGCTGTGAATAAAGATACCATAAATCTTTATTCACTAAGTATTGATGGGCTATTATATCGATTATATCAAGGCAACGAACCGATTCCTAAACTGAAACAGTTGCTACAGAATATCGCTCTTGAAAAACGTGAGCGTGAATGGTCCGGGTTGGACTTTGATTATGTTGACAATCTTTACAGTGCTGAAAACACGTTGGGATTCGTTACTGCTCTGAAAACATGTAACCGACTAGTCTCAAAGAATGTAACATCATCTAAAATTATCATTTTTGACTATGTTTCTCCTGATGATTTTGTCGAGGCAGTTTTCCTGCAAAACATTTCATTTACTATTGAGGTACCATATCCAAAGTATGCAGATCGACAGTACATCGTAACAACCACAGCAATGAAGGGGGGAGACCCAGACACATTCAGCATGAAATATGGTTTGCTAGATTCAGATCAGGGATTCTTGCTAGACTTACCAAAACTCCACTTTGCTATTGAGATGGTGGAAGCTGAAGGGAGCTCTTCTTCACGCGTATTACCTTTAACATGGTGTGGTAAACCAACTTGCGACAAAACAAAGACATATTGGAACTGGGGCTACATCAAGTTTCATAGCTGGAAGTTTAAGAAATTAGACATGATTTGTGGCAGTGAGGGCCCTGTTGAGTTGAAGAATTATGTTTCTGTGATTGACGGATTCAAGTGCCGACTTGTAGCGTTTGTGATATCATAGATATTTTAAATTATTTTATCTGACTCCGTTAACTATTCAGTGTCCACTTTATCTTAACAGTTAAATAGTAAACCGACTAATCAATTATATTATACAAGTTGTATGGTTGTATTTGATCAATGATCCATTTCATTTCCGTTTATGTCAAATTTACCCAATTACTGAATTTAGATTTTTGCGTCGACTTTCCATTGAGAATTTTAAATGAAGAATCTTATTACTGTAATATCAAAGCTGATAGTACTTATTAGCATTCAGTCATTATTATTACGTGATTTGTAAATAGAATCGTTAAATAAATTAATAAACTGACAGATATTTTGTATTTATTTTACTACATTTATTTATTAAAATTTTACAATATTTTGAGGAATTATATTGTCGTAATTATTCGCCTCTTCTTTGAATATTAACGTACTACCCTAAATAACAAAATTGTTCAGTTGGTTCTGAAATACGGGTTCCATTCATAAGTGGGTTCTAATGAGCATAATTTGTACATATTTCTCCATAACAAGTAAATATTTTATTGTCTTCTTGATCATAATTTATTGACTTTCAGGATAGACATCGATCATGGCCCCAAAAGTGCGTGTACCGGCAGATTTTGGTAGACACCACATTGGAGCACCAAGTCACGGTAACCTTTCCTTCAACCTAGGAGAGGGAGTTCAGATCAAAGCTAACTCCATTATACTGTCCCTGAACAGTCCTGTTATAGATGACCTGACAACAAACCTTCACCTGACGTCACTAGAAGCTGAGGACTTTAGCAGGGAGGCAGTGGACTGTTTTATTGAGGCTACCTACACAGGAGCAATAGAGACAGTAACTGTAGGAAACTTCAGAGATGTGAACAAGATGAGTCGTGTGTTTGATGTTAGTTGGCTTGTTGCCAGATGTGAGGAGTACTTTATGTCGTACCTGGATAAACTAGACAGTGAGAGTAGCTACCCTGATATGCTGTTTGCTGTAGAGGAGGCTGTTTATCTGCTGTCTACTGTAAAGAAAAGAGATTTCCTTGAATTAGTTGTTAAGAAGATGTGTATTTTATCTGCTGGAAAAAAGGATAGCTTTATGAAGGAATATTTGAGCGATCTTGCAAAATCATCAAATTTCATGATTGATGCTTGTGTTGAAATTGCCAAACGTGATGTCGATGTTTTGGTTACTTTGCTGTTAGCTCATTTGAAGAAAAATGGAAACAGAAGCCTTGATGAAATGAGCAGGCATCTTCTAAGAAATATTGACATGCAATATTGTTTCAAGAAAGAGCCTGATCTCCACACGAAATTGTTGGAAGTCCTAGAAAATCTTACTGATGTTACTAAAGAGGATCTTAAGCTTTTTCTGACTTTTTACAAGCAGAAGTCGAATTCTTTGGAGGAGTCCCTTCCAAAAGAAAATAAATGCTTGGTACCAGTTGCTAGATACGGCCCGTTAGTCGACTCTTTGCTTAACTTTAAGTCTAACACATATGGAGATTGGAGATTTAATGAAGCATTTGATAGGCTGAAAAATAGTAGAGAAGACATCGATAACTTGTACACATTTATTGAAGGGATTTGGTGTATTCTGAGTTATACAGGGACGAGAATGTGCGCTTTTGGGCACGATGCTATTGTAGATAAAATCATAGGTATTAAGGAAGAGCGTTGCTGGGGTGAGATAAATAAAGATTATGTTGACAGAATGTTAACAAAAGAATTTAAAACAAATTATTTTATGGTAGCTATAAGAAACTGGACTGGTGGTAAGCTTGTCTCCACTTCTCAGGACAGTTTTACAGGGACTGTATTTGAATACACTGGTGCTGATTTTGTGAATAAAATATTTCGCAAAGACAACTCGTTTACCTTCCATATACCTGGTCAAAAGAGTGCAGATCTGAAAGTTGGTCTCTTCACTACTGCTATGAACGACAATAATGCTGCTGCAACATTTGATATGCAATGGGGTTTGTTTGATACTGCTGCCAATTCCTCTCTCAAGGTCCTTCCAAATCTGCACTTCGTTCTAGAAAGGTCGAAAGATCATGAGAAATGGGAAATACTTCCCCTGACTTGGTGCAACAAACCAACATGTGACAAGTCTGGGCAATACTGGAACTGGGGATACATCAAGTTTCATGAATATCCTAACTCAACTGATCCGAAAGTAATGAAAGAGCTGGTTGGCGAGGCTGATGGTTACGTTAACTGGAATTATTGTGTCACAATTAGTGAAACTGACAAGGTTAGATTGACTTTCTTTGTTATTGAGTGAGCTCTTTAACTATAACAGTTGGTACGGTATTTTGAACGACACAATTGAACTCACAGGTTAAGCACTGTAATCAAATGAACAATTGAGCTAAACATTTAAGCATGTTTAAAGTTAGATACTGTACATAAAATACGTATGTTATGTCTTACATGCATACGTACAAAAATATCAAAACATTTGACTGTTTTAGATTTATTTAGGAACCGTTTTACATGAGCTGTTGAACTCTGAAATATGCATGTTTTACAAAATATACAAAAATATCAAAACATTTGACTGTTTTAGATTTATTGAGGAACCGTTTTACATGAGCTGTTGAACTCTGAAATATGCATGTTTTACAAAATATCAAAACATTTGACTGTTAGATTTATTTAGGAACCGTTTTATATGAGCTGCTGAACTCTGAAATATGCATGTGTTACAAAATATACAAAAATATCAAACTGTGTTAGATGTATTTAGGAACCGTTTTATATGAGCTGCTGAACTCTGAAATATGCATGTGTTACAAAATATTTCTCCAAAAACGTGTCTTACAAAGTTACAATATCCAAACATGAGAGTTAAGTTTGACACGTCATGCATGTTTCATAGCTGAGTTTATTCACCAACGTTTTGTAGATTAAGGTAGATAAAAGTAGATTGTCATCCATTTTTTTTGCGAATTCTACGCTACTTTATTCTTCTTTATTCTACTATTCTGCGTTGCCCCCCCCCCCCCCCCCCCCCCCCCCCTATGCTGTGATAAGTGTTCTTTTATTTCCATCCTTTGAAGTTTTGAGACTTCAAATTTGCCGATCTTAACATGCATTCTATCTATCAGTACCCTGGCCATTGGTGACATAACTAGCCCAACTAGTTTCATTTGACCACGTCTTGTTGTTACTTATTTATTTATTAAAATTCAATCACTTAATTATTTAATCTAATTTAAATTTGTGTTTGATATTTTAATTTTTTCTTGTAATTTACTGACGATGCCAATGTGGTGGTAACCACTAACTATGTTTAGTTGGTCCTTAATTAAGATAACAAATTAATGATATCCCTTGACTCCTGATCACTACGTCTTGAACCTTTTGTAAAATTTATGATACTGGCTAATATATTGAATTTTTAATTATGAGTATCTAAACTTCTTGTCTTTATATATTTTGTACCATACAATTTTATTATTATTTCATTAACTTTTTTCCTTTTAATCCATTCTTGTTTTATTTCGTGTTCATAAAATATACAATTATAAATGGTTGGTAGGACTTTGTAGTCGTAAAAATGTATTATCAATCACTTCAAATTCAAGGACAACAGTTTCGGGCGCTGCCACGAAACTGCCTACTACGTAGGTTATAGTTGGTTACCACATTGACTAGCAAGTATTAAACCAGGGTGATGATGCGATATTCATCATTCGTACAATTTTTCGAAGCAGTTTGATTTGATGGTACTTCAACATGATGATTTGTGGCACCAACTGATACATTTCATGTTACTGTCCAGTGTTCATGACTTATGATCCGGTGGAACCTCTTCAAGAGATTTTATGACTAGGGATCTTGTAAATGTACAGTGAAATTTCGCACGTTTAGCTGTTTAAAAGTTGAAAGCACATTTCAGGTGCTGTATATTAATTAATATGCTAGATTTATATAATCAGTTATGTCATAACCTATAATTTACAGGATAGTTCACTATGGCTCCTAAAGTTTGTGTACCAGCAGATTTTGGTAGACACCACATTGGAGCACCAAGTCACGGTAATCTTACCTTCAACCTAGGAGAAGAGGTTCAGATCAAAGCTAACTCTATTATACTGTCCCTGAACAGTTCTATTATAGATGACCTAACAACAAACCTTCACCTGACGTCACTAGAAGCTGAGGACTTTAGCAGGGAGGCAGTGGACTGTTTTATTGAGGCTTCCTACACAGGAGAAATAGAGGCAGTAACTGTAGGGAACTTCAGAGATGTGAACAAGATGAGTCGTGTGTTTGAAGTTAGTTGGCTTGTTGCCAGATGTGAGGAGTACTTTGTGTCGTACCTGGATACACTAGACAGTGAGAGTAGCTACCCTGATATGCTGTTTGCTGTAGAGGAGGCTGTTTATCTGCTGTCTACTGTAAAGAAAAGAGATTTCCTGGAATTAGTTGTCAAGAAGATGTGTTCGTATTTCTAGCACAAGGCGAGATAGCTTCATAAAAGAGTACCTGGATGATTTTATCGACTCGTCTTATTATAAGATTGATGCCTGTATTGCTATTGTGAAATCAGATGTCCAGGTGTTGATAGAGATAGTGATATTGCATTTGGAACAGCAGGGTAATATCAGTCTTGATGATAACACAAGGTATCTCTTGAAAAGTGTTGACTTGGCAATTTGCTACCAGAAATCACCTGATCTTCACACAAAACTGTATTCTGTGCTAGCCAGCCTTCAGAGTGTTGGTAAAGAGGATTTCCAGCTGCTGTTAGAGATTAATAAGCAGCTCACTAGTAAACCTCTGCCTCAAACATCTCAACTTGTCAGTATATTGCCGTACTCGAGGATTTCTGTATATAGTGTTGAGTTTGACACTGCCTTCAAAAATCTTGTTTCTAATCAAAAAGTTGAAAATCTTTATACATTTATTGACGGACTGTTTTGCAGAGTTTATCAAGGTGGTTTTATTCTCCCGGAATCTCTGATATCGGATATGATCGCTGCAAAACAGGAACGTAAGTGGGACAAAGTGAACTTTGAATATCTTGATAAACTGTACCGGGATTATGACATTGGAAGATTAATAGATCTTTTAAAGGCTTGTGATGAACTTGTTTCAAATGAGAATATTTCCAAAGTAACAATAACTGATAACCTATCTCCTGATGACTTTGTGAAGAAGATTTTTATGCAAAACAGTGCATTTGACATTCCTGTATCTGGAACGAGATATGCAGACAAACGTTTTGTTTTAACAACCACTGCTATAAAGGGAGGAGACCCAGACACATTCAGTATGAAGTATGAATTGCTGGGTCAGGATCCGGAACAATTGCTTGATTTACCAGAACTTCACTTTGCCATTGAGAGGATGAACGGTTCTAGATCTGCTATAATCCCTCTTTCCTGGTGCGGTAAACCAACGTGTGACAAAACGAGGACATTCTGGAACTGGGGCTACATCAGTTTTCATGATAAAGAGATGAATGAATTAGAAATGGATTTAGGAGGCGAGTGTCTTGTCGACTTGAAATATTATATTGAAATATGCCAAACTAATGAGTGCAAGTGCCGACTAGTTGCATTTGTTATACCATGAAGAATCTGTGGTATTTTACGTATATCAGACTTGGTCTTGATGTTGTGGAATATATAACCCTTTTAGAAAGCAAAGGGGAGAATGCGATCAACCAAATTCCTCAAACCTGTTAAAAATGTTTATTCTAACAAAAGTTGTGACTTTTTTACTGTCAGCGTTTCTGTGTTATTCTATTGAGTACTCAATTTCAATCAAGATTTCCCAAAATTGTTCATTTAAAAAATGCAGTCACTTTCGACTCATACAATTGTCATGGTAAATTTTAGGCATGTTAGAAACGAAACAAAAGGGGCACTGCTTGGAAGATTTATTTTGAGTTACAATATAGAACTTGTACCACTTACCCATGCTATTAGTATTAATTATACAATATGGTCTACGACTTTTATACAACATAATGCCTCATGATGTCGTTTATTTTTTATTCTCATTGCTGTATTGTATAATTGTATAATATGTACTATTTGTAAAAGTTTCAAATCAAATCAAATCATATCAACCGAAATAATATAAACTTTACCTGGGCCCAATACGTTACATGTCACAGTTTAAAAAGAACAACATTTTTAGCACTTTCAGTTTCAGTACCTAACATTAAAGGCATCTACTTGGATGTTGTTATAGACTGTCCATAATTCAAGGCTTAGTGGTACATCTTCAGCGAGAAATCTGCGAGGAATAGGTTATATCGGATCTTGTAAAGCAACTTAATTTCTTTCTCTCAGCTGATGAGCATGTTTAGGAATTGTTAAGTATATATAAATTTATAATTAGTGATAACGTATAAAGTAACATCTTCGTTCTGCTCGAAAATTTTGAATAATATTTCATAATATTATTTTTAACTAATATTACCAAAATTTTAGAAATTAAACCTCCAATTTTCAGGATAGTTCACTATGGCTCCTAAAGTATGTGTACCGGCAGATTTTGGTAGACACCACATTGGAGCACCAAGTCACGGTAATCTTACCTTCAACCTAGGAGATGGAGTTCAGATCAAAGCAAACTCCATTGTACTGTCCCTGAACAGTCCTATTATAGATGACCTGACAACAAACCTTCACCTGACGTCACTAGAAGCTGAGGACTTTAGCAGGGAGGCAGTGGACTGTTTTATTGAGGCTTCCTACACAGGAGAAATAGAGGCAGTAACTGTAGGAAACTTCCGAGACGTGAACAAGATGAGTCGTGTGTTTGGTGTTAGTTGGCTTGTTGCCAGATGTGAGGAGTACTTTGTGTCGTATCTGGATAAACTAGACAGTGAGAGTAGCTACCCTGATATGCTGTTTGCTGTAGAGGAGGCTGTTTATCTGCTGTCTGCTATGAAGAAAAGAGATTTCCTTGAATTAGTTGTAAAGAGGATGATCTCTATATCTGTTGATCAACGGAATAGCTTTATGAAGCAGTACCTGATTAATCTGTCGACATTGTCCACATACAAACTTGATGCCTGCTTAGCGATTATGAATTCGAACCCACAAGTTCTTGTCGAGTCACTTGTTATTCATCTCGAAAAACCCGAAAGTAACAGTCTCGACCAAAATAGCAGGCATCTTCTCAAGAATTTAAATATGGGTTTGTGTTTTGATGAAAATCCTGAAATACATACAAGATTGTTTGCTGTCCTCTATGGTTTAAACGACATAGCAAAAGAGGACTTTCAGCTCCTCCTAGAAATGCACCAGAAGGTTACTAGCAGGAAAGGACCTGTCAGTAAAACTTTAGAGCGTGTCAGTAATTCTTTTTCGCCTGTACCTAATCTCGGATCATTCAATATGTACATGTCTAAAGATCTGAACTTTGATACTGTATTTGATATGCTTGCTGTGAGAACTGATATTGATAATCTCTATACATTTTTTGATGGAATTTGGTTAAGAAGTGTCAACATAATTGGATGTAGATCTGAAAGTCAAGCTTTGTTACGTAAAATTGTCGACTTAAAAAAGAAACGTGGCTGGAGTAAGATTCATTACAAGTACGTTGAAGCTGTGCTGGAAACTACTAGCATTCCTCCTTCGCATAGTCACCCGTTGCTTGAGTGCTTTAAGATCTGTGATGCGCTTGTTTCGAAAGATAGAGAATTTCAAAGAACAAGGATTCTGGAATGTGCTCCGTCAGAATTTGTCCAGAAGATGTTTCGTAATCAATCCGATATCAGGTTTGAAATTTCAGATCCAAAGTTTGCAAATCAAAAGTTTATGGTGTCAACCACCCCAATGCAGGACAATAATCCGGATTCGTTCGGTTGGAAGTGGGGTTTGTTAGATTCACATGATACAAGTCAAGTTAGCAATCATCCCAAATTGCATTTTGCTCTTGAGAGACATTTTGATAATAAGTGTCACATGTACCCTCTCACTTGGTGCGGTAAACCAACATGTGACAATACAAAGACTTACTGGAATTGGGGTTATATCAAGTTCCATAATGAATCAGTTGAGCACTTGAATATGTTAGAAAGTAGGGAGGGGTCGGTGCAATGGAAATTTCGTCCATTAATATGGAATGAAGATAGACACGTAAGACTCGTATGTTTTATCATCAGCTAAAGACTTACAGTTACACGATTATAATATTATGTGCTACCTTGATCAATCTGCATTTCTACATTCATTTCTTCAATAACGTCCGTCAAAGCCCTACGAATTTTTAAACTATATTATATGCAATCATTCGGGATACAATTAATTATCTCGCTTTTCTAAGTTTCGATGATTTGACTCTGATCATTACTTTCACCAAGATGTAACTAGGTCGAACGGAAAAATTAGGTCGAACGCAGGAATTAGGTCTCAAACAGGCGCAGTGTATTTATATATATCACGCGCCTGAGTGAGACCTAATTCCTGCGTGAGTCGTGAGACCTAATTTCTCATCTTGGTGACAGTTATATTTTTATTAATTAAAGCATGTTTTGCCAATCAAAATTGTGTGTTTAAACTTAATTTGTCTTCTCCGTCGGCGTTATACCCATTACAAATAAGGCATGATCGAAAGAATCGAATAACGAACACACTTCAACTACAGATCTTAGCCTTTTGTGCTTGAGTGATGTTCTTGAACTTTCATAAATTTGTTATTAAATTCATGCTATAATTTGATTTTATAACCATTACTGATTACCATAATTTTCTGTCTGTCAAACATAATCTACCTTTTACCAAATTATAATCTAGTCGCTGTGACTGAGATTTTTGTTAATTGTATTGACTTTGTAACTAAAAGGGTTGCATAATATATATTGTTGTCAGCATAGACTTTTGGTTTTAAAGTTTTACAGTTTTTTAAATGGATGTATGATCATTTTATACTACACAATTTTCTGGATATCTTCGAGACTATTGTTTCCCCTTATTTTTAGTTAATTCGCTAACTGTCACTTCTAAACGGAATTTCCTCATATCTACTCAACATAACGGACCATCTGTGATCTGACCCTCACATTCCTTATTACCTAAACTATTGCAACTACCACAACTACAAATGTTATTTATTAACCCTAACCGTCTACCAGTTAACAAGCTGATGTATAAATGAGATGGTAGAAGATGGAGGATGCTGAGCAAGTTTTATACGCGGGGCGGGTGAAGGACGAGGAGGGCAAGTTCGATGAAGCCTTCAGTCTCTACCAGCAGGGCCTGGAGAAACTAATGGAGAAACTCAAACGTGAGTCTGAGAATATCAGAAGATTATCGTTTGACTGAAATATCTATCATTTGTAAAATGAAGATTAAAGTTACTTACGTTTTTCTTGACTTGCTAAATAAATTTTGACTGGGGCTGTGAATTTACCGATACAAAATTTTAAATTTTAATGTTCCCCGTTAACAATTGATAAACCCTCAGAACCGACATCATCAGAGAAGAAAGATCACTACAAGAATTTACTGAGTACGTACCTCTCCCGAGCAGAGGTTATCAAGAAAAAGAAAAGTAGAGGTCAGTAATCGGATGATAACCTGAATTCAAGAACATTTAAATCACATGTTCAAGATGCACAACTTTTTAGTAAACAAACTTATTTAATCCTTCTGTTGTCAAATATATAACGCGAACTATGATAAATTCTTTAATCATAGATTTTATTTTGGCTAAAATAGCTAGAATTTTTCACGACATTACCGTAACCCACCCCACAGCAAGTGTACCACAAGTACAAGAGATAAGGATAGCTAACGACGAAACTGGTTGGTCATTCGCCAAGTTGTTCACCAAACCCCTCGCAGACTCTCCCACTCACATCAGAATACAAGACCCCTACCTCCACGCTAGACATCAGGTTACTATGATTGTCTCTTCTTCTTTATCGGTTTTAATGGTAGATGTGTTTGCATTTGAGCAGTATGTTAAGAACTACTGTCAAATAAAGCAGACATCATTAGGTACTGTGACTCATCTTGTTGTTGAAGAGCCCAAATATAATGAATCTTGTAACTCTTCTCAAATATAAAGCAGATATTGGTTGTAACACCCGCAGGTAGCTTTCTAACCTGGTCTCGGTATGCGAGGTATTTGCACGTGTCAGATCTGTGTCTCATATCAGGATTATTACCCGCACCGCTCCTCCGGTAAGTTGATAATTGTAAAGTTGAAAGTTATTGGCTTTATTGTGGCAAAGAACTGTGGGCTTGCTACTCTCGGTTCAAATTATACCGCATTTTCAGCTCGATTCTTTATTCATATGCCTGATAACAAAATGATTGCATTGAGTATGGTATACGTACCAGTTTATTCCCTGCAAAACTTCAATTCGTTTGGAAAAACACCCAATTTCATTTTGATATCAAATTTCATGGACTTATCATATTATATTCTGTTCATGCATACTTTTTGGTTTTAATTAACGGATGAACTGATAACAGGGCGACCAAAGGACCCAGCAGCAGAAGTGTATGAGAGATTTGGGGGACAGTTTAGAAGAGAGACAAGTAACACTGGTCACCAACTACTCTGAAACGCTTCATGATAGGGAGGTCAGTGTGTTTCTCTCTTATTGTTCGTCTTGGGAATATGTCTGAAAAATATTTCACTACTATTTCACTATTATTTCACTATTATTTCACTATTATTTCACTATTATTTCACTATTCTTTCACTATTCTTTCACTATTATTTCACTATTATTCAAGTAGCATCTTACCAAGTGTACACACTTTTTCAGATAAGGTTTAAGAATGACAACCATGTAGTGTGGGTTGCTATCCTGGGTCGCGGTCTGGACATGTACAAGAAGTTACCAAGCTGGTTCCATCTTGGCGCTACAGACTACACTTTTAGGAAATGTCACGAGGTCACTGTGACCCTGACTAGAGGATAGTGGAATGTGGTCACTGTGACCCTGACTAGAGGATAGTGGAATGTGGTCACTGTGACCCTGACTAGAGGATAGTGGAATGTGGTCACTGTGACCCTGACTAGAGGATAGTGGAATGTGGTCACTGTGACCCTGACTAGAGGATAGTGGAATGTGGTCACTGTGACCCTGACTAGAGGATAGTGGAATGTGGTCACTGTGACCCTGACTAGAGGATAGTGGAATGTGGTCACTGTGACCCTGACTAGAGGATAGTGGAATGTGGTCACTGTGACCCTGACTAGAGGATAGTGGAATGTGGTCACTGTGACCCTGACTAGAGGATAGTGGAATGTGGTCACTGTGACCCTGACTAGAGGATAGTGGAATGTGGTCACTGTGACCCTGACTAGAGGATAGTGGAATGTGGTTAGGGATCAGAGGGGTTGTTATTTATAGCATGTCGGCAGCTCAGAATGGATTTAGCGGTCAGGAGGAAGCTTACTGGATATGCATTCTTGCTTCGATGGAAATTTGGTGCAACTCATAGACTTTAGCTATTAAATAAAAAGTATAAAATTTAATATATTTATACATTTTTCAGACCTTAATTACAAGGACATGATCTTTAGAGATGATGCTTAATGTTTTAATTTCATTTTTTTATTTTAACGAATTCGTCTCCTGACAATAATCTCCCTTAACAACGAATCAACCTTGACGTCATTAAGTAACTAAACCTGAGCGTAAAGAGTTTATAATCCTCGGTATCCCATGCATGTAGCCATGGGTTTGGGACTTTGGGTGTTAATGATTTTCTCATGATTTTTCTCAATGATTTCTCTAATCTAATAACATTATTACCAGAAATACTATATTTGTAGTTTGTACAGTTAATGTATTCGTATTTTGTAAATAGTCAATTATTTTGATTCCTAAGGGAAGTCGTAATTCTAAATTATAATCTCTAGCTGCTTCACAGGTCTTATCAATTATATAATTTAATATCTAATCTTGGATTGTTTCTATCCGTAGATCCAATGTTATCGGTCACACAGTTTATAAACATTGGTGGAAGGCGCTCAGACAGTATCGTTTGACATATATTTATATCGACGCGCGCAGCGACCACGCGTGTACGACTAGATCGACTGTGAATTCGTTTATGGTAATTTCATTGGCAGGGACCAGCGCAGTTTGAGCTTATCAGGAATTTAACTTCCTAACTCCAATTCCTTTGTTTCTTCATATCTTGTTTCTTCATATCTTATCAACATCAGTGTTTAAAGCGTACATTTTATTCTAGCAGTTAGTATGGAAGATGATGTTGCTGTCTTTGAGACCAGGTTTCAGAAACTGGACAGGATCGAGCGGGAACTGGCAGAATTACTGGAGAAATTACATGAAATAGGTGAGTTAGTGATGGGTTGCTACGCACTTGTTAAATGTTTGACTCGGCTAACCTTTGATTGAATTCATTTTTGTCGCATAGTAGCCTGTAGCAGGGATACTGTGCTGCGTTTCGTAATGGTCTAGATCCGATTAAACCGGAACACAGTGCAAACAAGGGTTCCATGACTCCGGGTTTTGGTTAAATTGCTCTATTGGCATTACTTGCGGGAGATTCTTTGTTCTTTTATCGAATAAGTCTTCACTTTTGCTGTAAAAATTGAATCCTCATAAGTCCCTTTAAAGTATCAGTCACCCCCGCTGTGTTTTTTACTATAATTTATTGATTTACTGCCACTAAAATGAACGTCCCCAGGAGTAGATTTGGATGTATCTGTCATGGATGATGACTGGGACACTGTCTATTCTGTCGAGGTTATGGACACCACCAAGCTACGGGACGAATTAGAGTTATTCTTGGAACTCTGCCAAACCAAATCTCTCGATTAAAACCAGGAAAAAAACACTTCGAAGTCAGTTTATTGATCTTCATCTAGTATAGTGGTATCGGTCTGTATAATCCGAGTTAATTTTGTGGCTGGATTTCTAAATAATGTCTGTATATACAAGTTTTAAATTTCAATAACCGTTCTAAGTGACTTTTAAATTAATGTTGGCAAGCTTGTAAATTGTATTAGATTGTATAACTGTATTCGATAAGTTTGACGCTATCTATATTATATTTGTAATGCGATAAGTAAATTGTATGGAAATTAAGACTTTTTAAGTGAAGCAAATTGCGAATATGTAAATTCCCCTTTCTGTATATTTCAGTTGAGAAAGTCTAATTGTGTTGTATTGATAATTTCAATGATAGATTTGTTGGTAGAATCATTCCCATTGTCGCTGGAAGCCACCCTTCCCATGCATCATCACATTACTCAACGATACACAATTAAAAGTCATGGGAATTAAAACATGTATACGTATCTATTTTACCATAATTGTGAAATCAAGAGATCATTGCAAAGGAACATATTACATATTACATACTACCTACCATAAACCGCATAATTTCCATTCTCTGATAACCCGTAATAAGTATCTGCCCAACTCTATGATTTGCTCTGCATCTTTCACCCATACCTACCTGGATTCCGGCTACACTGGGATATTTGACAGCCGTAACACTATTCTTCAATTAACTGGGCTACTTCTTTCTATATTATATGTGATGCGTTAGGTTTTTAGTATTTTAAATATCATGATATTAATTACACGATGAAGTTTAAAGTAGATTAGTTTTCTTGTAATACTAGCTGAATACTGTATAGGACACCAATAAAATTGAGTGATTTTTGGTTTTATTGGCAAATTTTGTTCATGTTATGATAATTGTTTGTTTAACGACTCACTTGCCGTCGAAATTATTAAGATTTGTTTTAATTTTCTAAATTACTTCATTCCAAATAGATAAATAAACAAAGTCTGTGGCATCTGAACTTGATTTGTGAGAATTGAAATTAAGGTCCTGTTTCTATTTTTTTGTGAAATCAGAAAAAAGGTATACGTTCCTGGCCACATTTAATTCATTTAGTTTTATGGTCAATGTTTTGCTGTGTAACAACACTACGGTAATCAGTAATCACTAATCATGCTCCAAATTTTCTTGTCTGATAGTGAATTAAAAACCACATCTGTTGAGCTTCTGTGAATTATGGGCAAAACTAAAACATGTTTAACCTTAATACAAATACTTTCCACGCTTACCCAGTATTACGATTGGTTCTTACTTCTCAACGTACACTATACAGTCATGTCACTTACGAACTTCCTAGACACTAGACACTGGAGCAAAGTATTAATTACACATTTCAATTTAATCCGTCAATTCGTGCTGTTTGCTATTATTAATTTAACCAGTAATTACTGTTTGAGTACAACGTTCATTAACGATCACGACCAGCTGTTGCTACCTGGCCTGGGCAATCCAGGCCTAATGTTTAAAAACACAAATTTATATAAAGCGATGTAATGACTTGTGCACTAATGCATAATTGATGATGATTGTATTGATGTATGATGATTGTATTAATTGTATTGATGCAGCAAAAAAATAATTCTTTTAAAAATTGGCCAAAAAGTGATTACGTAATATTAATATGTTATATGTGAATTGTGAACGATCCTTAATCACTAATCAAAAAATTAAGTTTAATCATATCTGTATTCGGAGAGTATGAAATTTAAAATAACTTCACAGCGTATAAAACTTCTCTCTTGACCCAATTAAAATACATGGTGAGAAAATGAGTCGTGTCAAGTAAAAAGTAACGTCTGGCAAATAAAAGTTTGAAACGTTACCGCGCCGCGCAGTAACATTTTCTGTCCAGTAAGTTGAGCGAGCGCGCTGTTACTCCGCAAACACGCGAAATTGCTAGCCAATGAGAAGCGACTAACGCCTCGCTATTACTCCCTACGACAAAGGAGGAAGAATATCTTTGCGATGGTCATGTTTTCTTTGATACTGAGACCGTTTCACCTCATACCGACGTCGTTTATCCAAAGTCATTAGTGATGCGACAGGCTGCCGTGTAGATTGCTAGTCGCTCATTTGACTCTTATTTCACCGTTTCTTCATCGTGTTCAATTAAATATTAGTAAAATTAGTTATTGGCAATCGATGTGATGTAGATTTTTAATTCTCGGAATTTAGAACGGATTAAAGGTTTTTTTTCCTTGTTGTGTCTTCTTAAGTGAAATAATTTGATGCAATTAGAAGTGCAATGTTTCAAAAATCCAAATGCTGGCCCAGAATTAACTACTTGTTGAAGTCCATGATCATGCCTCTACAAATACCTGCTCAGTCACACGGGGAGCGGACATACAATTTCTTATAATTTGTGGGCAACATAATATTTTAGTTTGACAACAACTGCCTCCCGCCTCTGTTCTAATGATGATTTACGAAGCAAAAACATCTTACAAGTTACACATCACATTACATGGGTCATGTGGTACAGAATTGTCAAAAGATATCTGTAAAAAATGTATCGTGAAAATTTGAATGTTCACCTTTCACAGGAGCCAGTGTATTGTTATTAATGTACGTGATTACAGTGACCCTATTTATATACCCTCCGACTAATCATTACTTATACTTAGTTGGTAGTTCTGAAAATAGCTGATATTCCGCGGTCGTGTACCTTTAAAGTTACCACACTGAAAAGATATTGTGGAACTAAGCGTTCCCCGTAGTATCATCACCCACATAACCATCTGCGTAAAGCTAAAGTTCCATCGTATAAATAACAATATGTTCTTCTCTTTGTCAGTATATTGTCCGTTTTTGTTTGTTTGTACGTTTCGTTAATCAATCAATATGACCTAATTCGGTTAACTGTTAGAGCTTTTTAATATATGAGTCATTTACCTCAGTTACATCTTTTCACCAAAATGGGTTTTATAGTGTTCAACTCTGCGACAACTCTGCGAACATTCAACTGAAGACATTTTCTACGTATTACTATAAAATCTTAGATTCATGATTATGATCAATAATTTGCGCTCTACCATAATGGTTATGTGGTAACGTTTACAGAGTAAGAGAATACATATTTTACGGTTTTCAAAATATAGTGAAGCTGACCTTAATTAATGTAAAGAATAGCGCAGAATTTGATACAATAATCGAGGAATTGTGTCCGTCATAAAACTTCAGGGTCATTCACGAAAATCAACCTATTTCTGCGGAACGTCAGTAAGAACGAGGTTCAACGGTACGTGGTGAGACATTCTTCGGAGTTTCGATCTTTTATCGCGGACTAAGTTACCTGTTGTCCAGTTACAGGGTCTAGACCACTGTAAGTCGTATGTCATAGTTCGTGGAATCAACCTTTTGTCTTTGACTGAAACCCAATTGCTCTACTTCCGCAGTTTCGCTATGGTCTCATGTTGCCTCTATTAGATTCTCCAAAGGGGAGTTGAGATTAACAAAGCCGTTTCAGTGTGTCTGGAAACTTGTCAACTGTGGAATTCTCTGTCGGTCCGTTTATCAGACACTCTAAAGTCTAAGAAGTTGGGGAAATTGGAGATTCAATGACACCAGAAACTTACTCTTCAAAGCTATGTTTCCGCTTTTGAAGTAGCAAACTTTAAATCTAGTTTTAGGTCGGAGGTTATTTTAAACAACACTCTCGCTACCTAATGTACATTATTAACGGTACTTAATAACCCCCACACGCTCGAATTATACTTGAATAGCTGCTGCGACCTTCAAAGCGGCCGACTTCCAGCTAGATGAAAAGCATGATGCCCAGATGGTCTCAAATTGTAAGCATCGCTTTTAAAATAAGACAGTTGTAAATTCTCTTGCCAATCAGCCCAAAGTCTCACGCCAGTCGAACCTGCGCTGCCAATTAGCCTTTCACTTCATCTGAAGCTGCGGTTAGGTAAATAATGAATAGTCCGCATGGTATATAAATATATATATTTATATATACGCGTTATAACGCATCAGCTAGTCACGGCACATCACCGCAAGACAAGGACAACATTCGCACTCCACCCGCGGTATCTATCTCCCGATAGCTTCCTAACACCCGACACTAATTACTGGCCGAACAGCACGTCTCTCTGGGAGGGAGTGAGAGGTTCTTCCCCGCTGCTTCCGTGAACAACTTGTCTGTGACCGCATAGAGAGAGGGGAGAAAGGGGCAGAGTAGTCTTGGTATTACGCAGTTGGTAAACCGTGGTAATGCAGTTACTAACCATGGTAACGCAGCTAGTAACCGTGGTCACGCTGCTAGTAACCGTGGTAACGCGATTAGTAACTCTGGTAAGGTAGTTATCCCACTGTGGTAAAGTAACGGGTTGGGAGACATCTCCCTTCACCGGAGGTTGAGTGTTCACTGGGAGACGAGACCCGGATCAGGGTTGTGGAGTGTAACTTTACACCAGTATCTGAATGTTGATGACAACCCCGACTGTGTCTCCCCTCTTCCAGGAGTATTAATAGAGAGAGAGAGAGCTAGAGAGAGAGAGAGAGAGAGAGAGAGAGAGAGAGAGTGCTCTCTCTGCTTCCCTAACCCTCTCTCTCGCACTGACAATTAAATTTCCTTCAGCCTCACGCAACTCAGCTATCCGCAGCCTGGCACACACTATATATTATATACATATCAACCACCGCTGCGACACTGCTGTGTGTACTCAGAGAGCAGCCTCATTATGCCTTATTTGGGCATCACATCCGTTACGTGTTGCACTAGAAGATCTCAGACTACTGCTCTAATAAGTCTTCTTTGTAGACCCGAGAGCTGCGTTGCTGAGATCACCTGGTCCGGACGCGTGACCTGGCACGTGGTCTCCTATTGGCCTGCTCTGGCACTCCAGCGCGCCCATTGGTTGCCAGCAGTCTCGGACGATGACAGCTGATTAATAGAGCGAGAGAGGCACGGCTAGCAGCTACTCTCTCAAACGCCGTGCTTGCGGTAGAGGTGGACTCTTTGCATGCAGTGAGTCCTGAGACACATGAGACAATGTGTGCTATCTTTCTGGGGACCATGTCTGACAACAGACTGGGAGAGTAGTGTTACACACACTTTGGAGAGAGGGCATATCACATGGTCTCCCTCCCTCCAGATAAGAGAGGACTCCTGGCCGGGATACTGTGGTCGGGTGTGGTTTTATTGGAATACGGTTACCAGCTGCCATCTGACTTGTTATCGTTGCTCTGGTTCTCGTCCGGGTAACGGGCCTCTCTCTCATCTTCTTCATGGAATGTTCCGCAGTGGTAGCGCCGACAGGTTTTACCGGTCATTGCCACTATTTAGTTAAGACAGATGAAAGTCGCATCTCATTATTATTGCATGAGACTATTAGTGGAAAACAAGGGTTCAGGTAACACAGCTCACAGTACACAGCTCACAGTACAGGAGATGGAGCTGCATTGTTAGGTCTTCTTATCTTTTACCAACTTATATTTGATCAGCTTTACATCAAACGTAATATTACGTACCCCCATTTCAAGAGTTGGTAGCCATCAGTAAACATTTAATTCGCATCGATCTGGGAAGATTCGCTCAGCTCCCGTAATCATGATGGACATGTAACTGTTAGCTGCTGTGCACACACACACACACACACACACACACACACACACACACACACAGAGCATATGTTTATAACAGTAGCCATAACATACTAATATATCCACTATCCAGCATAGAATATATATCATATTTATGTGTTCTGCATTATACTGCACTCTGTACAAACAACACCAGTTACCTGCAGCAGCAGCCTTCCCCCCGCACTGTGTGGAGTCTCTTGGCGCAAACTCTGTAGAATTGTAACCTAACCTTCAGTGGTCGACCGGGGCCCCGGCCCCGGTCCCGGCCCCGGCTAAAATCACAACCCCCGGCCCTTCCCGGCCCCGGCTAAAATTTGGCAATTCGCCGGGGGTAAACCCCGGCCCCGGCCCCGGCCAATATATTTACCCCCGGCCCCGGCCAAAAACCATGCATTTACCGGGGGCACAGCCGGGGATTTCATGAATGATTTTGGCACATTTTTGAAAAAAATCAAACACAATTTAATAGTTATTATGAGAATTCAAAGTTATTTTTTCAAAAATTTTTTTAATATTTTCAAAATTATTATCAAATTCACGTTTCAATTTCTGACTACAGTTTGGTAAACTACCCCCGGCCCCGGCCCCGGCAAAATGGAAGATTTCCCGGCTATATTGGGGCTCCCCGGCCCCGGCCCCGGTCCCGGTCAGAATCCTGCCCCCGGTCGACCACTGCTAACCTTGCAGTTTCAATACTGACTAGCTTCATGTTCTACTTCACTTCTACTTTATAAAGACACAATGTAGACAGCTTGCATACTTGTAAGTGTAGTGTAAATTGTAGCTGATATTCTCTTGTAATTAGTTAATTAGGAATACAATAATACACATACAACCTCCCCTCTCCTGTCCTGCAACTTTAATCTGTTAAAAGAGTAGCTAACCTCCGGTAAATGACCTGTCCCTCTGATCCCTCCTAATTAATACCTATGTTCCGGGTTGTTGTTCCTCTCCACTATTTCATCGTATAACTTCTAAATCACGACTCTTGATTATAGACACGCCCCGATAGTCAAGGCTGTAATGTATGAGGGCGAGATGGAGGGTAACTAGGTAGTATAGGGTATATAATATCAGGCACAATCCTGGAGTAATTGAAGTGGAGAGAGATCCGAGAGAGAGAGAGAGAGTAAGATCATCACTATCTTTAGCACTGAGCACTCCTCCTCAACCAGGCCCCACGCCGCACATGTGGCTCAGTTTCTGCTCCTGGGACTGGCATGGGCCCTGTGATTATTACCACCGACATGGTCAACACATGGTACCCAACCTAAAATGTGGCCCAAAATGTGGAGCAGCAGCGAGGAGTGGTTTATTTAGCTGATGTAATGCGCGGAGGGACGAGGCGTCTGATTAATAATAACGACTGTAGCTTTGTGGTTTGCAGCTCAACACACGTATTGGGGTGAACATTGGTCAGAATAATCTGACGCGGTGGTGTATGTGACACTGAGGTCACGTGATCAGCTCTCAATTGTGGGGAGGTGTATTGAGGGGTTGAGATTATGGTTTATTATTATGGCTGATAGGGTTAAATCGTTGGCGATGTTATCTTCAGTTCAATTAAATGCCAATTTTCTCGGGTCTTATTGTTTGAGGAACCGACTCATATTTCGATAAGATGTTCAAGTGCTACCAAGGAGATCGGAGTAAAAGGGCGAACTGAACGTATTTTAGAACTGAACGTATTTTAGAACTGAACGTATTTTAGAACTGTACGTATTTTAGAAGGTATTTCAGAGCAATTAAGCTCTCAGAGTGTCTGTAGGTAAGGTGTGAGACACACCGCACACCTACACGCTGTGTACACCAATCTCTCTCAGTACACGCTGACTGAACAGGAAGTAAGACCGTTGGGGACCGGGCTGTCTCATGTTATCTACTTTACAGGCATTTAATCTACTCTCTTCATCTGCAAACACTCATCTACTTACAGTAATCTACAAACACCCATTTATTTTATCTATCCTTGGAATATATAGATTGGCAGGGACAGCAGTCTATGGAAGGGCCTCTAATTATAGACTGCTGCCCCGGCCAAAGGCGCACTCTTGTAAATTCCTTGTAAATTCCTTGTAAATTCCTTGTAAATTCCTCTTAATTCAAGATCTCACCGATCTTGCACAGATTCTACCTCTTTCTGTTTCCTCAAGGAAATTTCCTTTCAGCCCGCTTCTGAGTCAAGGTGTGAATACCTATCTCATATATTTAGATGACTAATTAATATAGTTTGATAGATAGTCGGCTGCTTTTACAATGTATTTTCGATTGTGCCTTTCAAATTTTATTATTTAGTAATTAACTTCTGACCCTGATCAGCTTAAATCAATCTTGTATTAAAAGTTTTTATGGTAGCTTGCATTTTTTATCGAATTAATGATAGCTGATGATCTAAAGAAGCGGCCATTTTGAGATATAACCCAATCTTTTCCATAATTTCAACTCCTAAAACTAGCATATTTGACACTTCTTATATTACCAGCAATACCAGACAACATCTGCATCCGGAACATATCGTGGTTTTCATAAGTCGATACGTTCATGATGTGTTCTAAACGTCATGCTAAGAGTGAATTAGAGTAAACTCTGATGACTGTGTCATGACTGGTATTGACTATTGACTTATTGCTCAAAGATCTTAGGGGAAACACTTGGTTTTTCAAGGTGAAAAGTGTTTAGTCATGAACATTGAACATGGTAGAATGAAGAAAGAACATCAGACCTTATATAGATGATCTTATAAAATGTTATTAAATCACCGACTTAAACTGTAAAAATCGTCGAGTCTCTTGATGAAAAATCATAACATACAAATTTAAAAATGAAAAATACGGAAGTTTTAGAATGGTCCTCACTCCGTCTGTATTGGCTACACATTCCATTTATCATACAGCATTCCTATTGATCAATAAACATGGATTTAAAATCAACCATCGTCGTCTAAACAGAACTAATTTTCGAAGGTCCTGACTTGGTCTTATTGTGTATCCGTAGAAACGGACCAGTACTGATCCAGTGCTGATAGTGGTTAAAATAGTAAAATTTAATTAGTCTAACTCCGTTATCGGGTGAAGTGGCTATGTGAAGTGCTTCTGCTGTCAGTTTTAAAGTGGACCTCATACATTCTAAACACGAAACTCAATCTGTCTTGTAAAACTGCTTTTACTAAATGATTTGTTGATATCTTAAATCTAATCCGGCCACTTTCGTGTTTTTTAATTGAATTTAGACCGATGAGCACAATTCTGGGTTATCAAACTAACCGATAGAAAACTAAAAAAATGCACACTCGAATAGAAATTAATTTCAATTGATTGTCAGAACACGTTGAGATGCTAAAAATACTTTAACAGTTTGTGCCGAGTGTTATAGCAGAACAGTACAACATCACACACTTTACACTGTACATGGGACGTTTCGTAACATTGAAAAAACACTAATTTTTAAAGAGATCTGCCACAGAGTGCATTGTTCGAAGATGAGACCATTCACCATGCCACAAAGATGTTATACAGCAGTAGCTATTGATAATTGTCTGCAAGTGCGTATTACCGGGTGGGTGGCAAATCAATTTGACACCCAGAAAGACACACGTTCTGCTGGATAGACTTCATCTAATGCAATGTAATAATTTCCACGTAATGTTTTACGACCTAGCGAGTGTTTATGGAATGTTCTCCGGGATTCAAATTAGCTATCACTGCTACCTGTCATAATTTGAATGGCAAATTGTTAATTTATATGAGAATACATGTTGCGGGTTCATGTAATTACGATGAATTGTATTACGTGGTGTAGAAATGCTTAATGAAGTGTAGTGAATGTGATGGATGTAAAACCGTCTCTGCACTGAAGCAGTGTGAGACTTTTCGCTCGCTTTAAAAGTTCAGCAGATCCGATTTTCTCCTGATTCCCCCCGTTTCAACCCCAAGGTCCCAACCTGATACCCACGTTCCAGCCAGCCGCAGGGTTACAACCTCACATTCCAGTACAAGGACCCTTTATACCCTCTTAAACACAGGCTATTACCCCACAGCAGCACCACGCTACCACAACGTGTACTGTTATCTTGGAGCACAAAAGAGTCTCTCAGCACTCTATTACTGGACTGCTACAGCACCCTCTCTCTCTTTCTCCACCCCCTCCCTCTCTCCCTCTCTCTCTCCTCCCAACACAAAGACCAGTCCGCGTCAGGTCATCATCTCCCGACCAGGCCCCTCCAAATATAATGTCTTTTTCTTTGAGTTACATAATATGCTCAATTTCCAGCTCTGGCTGTTGTCTCTGACTGTGTAGCGCAATGTAATTAGCGGGGTATACAGAGCTCTCAGTTCTCTCTCTCTCTCCCTCTCTCCCAGTTGAGGGCAGCCTCGTATTATAGAGTAGACCGCGTGGTTACACGTAAAGCTGGGCCACCACGAGGTCTATTGTCCGTGTGTTGGCTGGAGGTGTCGTGTGATGATGTGAGCAGTTTGATATCGCACTCTCACCCGATAGAGAGCTTCTTTCTGGAATGTTAGAATGTTTGTGTCATTGTCTCTCTCTCTCTCTCTCTCTCTCTCTCTCTCTCTCTCTCTCTCTCTCTCTCTCTCTCTCTCTCTCTCTCTCTCTCTCTCTCTCTCTCTCTCTCTCTCTCTCTCTCTCTCTCTCTCTCTCTCTCTCTCTCTCTCTCTCTCTCTCTCTCTCTCTCTCTCTCTCTCTCTCTCTCTCTCTCTCTCTCTCTCTCTCTCTCTCTCTCTCTCTCTCTCTCTCTCTCTCTCTCTCTCTCTCTCTCTCTCTCTCTCTCTCTCTCTCTCTCTCTCTCTCTCTCTCTCTCTCTCTCTCTCTCTCTCTCTCTCTCTCTCTCTCTCTCTCTCTCTCTCTCTCTCTCTCTCTCTCTCTCTCTCTCTCTCTCTCTCTCTCTCTCTCTCTCTCTCTCTCTCTCTCTCTCTCTCTCTCTCTCTCTCTCTCTCTCTCTCTCACTCTCTCTCTCACTGAAAGTTGGGGCCTGGAGCTGAGCGAGGGAGAGCGTTAACTTGTTCCGTGTCTGGAACAAGGGAGTCAGATGGGGTGGATGACAAATGAACTGTTCTTAGTTACCGAGCGAGGGAGAGAGAGAGAGAGTGTTTGAGTGAGGAAGAATAGTGCGAGGGAGGGAGGGAGAGTGTTTGAGTGAGGGAGAATAGTGCGAGGGAGAGAGAGAGAGTGTTTGAGTGAGGGAGAATAGTGCAAGGGAGGGAGGGAGAGTCTGAAGACATGTCATCCATCTGGCCGCTATCTACCAGGAAATGGTGTATTAATAATGAAGTTCAGCTGAGGAGAGCCAGGCAGGGCCGCATTCCAAACCCTTTTCATGCATGTTGAGTTTAACACTTCCGCTCCAGCCCACTGCAGTACATGTTCGCCGTGTACATTGCTCTAGCTGTTCTTGTGGGGGTACGGTGCACATCGGAGCTTGTGTCCAACGGTTTGTTGTGACGTTATACGGCGACTGGAACCAGGTACTGGGAAATAGGTACTGGAACCAGGTACTGGAAAATAGGTACTGGGAACCAGGTACTGGGAACCAGGTACTGGGAACCAGGTACTGGGAAATAGGTACCTACTGGGAAATAGGTACTGGAACCAGGTACTGGAACCAGGTACTGGGAAATAGGTACTGGAAAATAGGTACTGGAACCAGGTACTGGAACCAGGTACTGGAAAATAGGATGGGTATATTTCTATTAATTTTGAATTACTGGCCACATCATCAAATTATATCAGTCTCTTTAGTTGGTCCCCACAAATCAATGTTTGTTTATTCAAAAAATCAAATTTAAGTGATGAACTAAATTTGGTCGCTCTAACACAAACAACAAATGTTTGGCCGTGTAGAACTATTTGTTTTATACTACCATGCCAATGGCGAGGAATGTGAATCATCACACAGATTTTCACTCTGCGCTATATCGTCTCCAGACATGCAGTAGGAATGAGGCTGAAGAAACTTCTTCTGATTCCTATTATAATAGGCACACCGACACCACCAAGCTACAAATGACAGGATGTGCCGCTGTCGGAATGTACAGCGCCCTGTAGAACTAATATTTCAAGAGGTGTTCCCATACGCCATATACCGCACATTGTAACCTGAGCCAATCTAGAGACGGCTTACTTTTCTCTACCGCAACATGTACTGTTATAACAGGTAATAACGGCGGAACTAGGTAAAGTCTGCAGCCTCCCATCTCATGGCTTGTCATGATCAACACAGTCAAGAGAGCTTGCTTCCTTTGTTCCATTTAACATTCAACACCTTACTTCTTTTGTTTTGGAAACACGGGTCCTTATAATTTTGAGCTATGAATATTTTATACATGGTACGTCCCGAATCAGTAGTAACAACAGGGGCTCACAATTCTCCGTTTCAATTGTCCTGAAACTGACCCAACGGGATTACCACATGCGAGTATATGGGAGCCTAATGCGGTGGAATTTATAGTTTGTTACACTGGTGGACGGGATGCTGGGTGTATGTTATTGTTATCATGGGGTGGCCCCTTTTAACAGAAGGGAGTCTCTACTGCTTTCTATTTCTAGTGTGTAGAGAGAGAGAGAGGTATCCTTAGTGATGATTCTGTGCTGTATACAGTCATGTAGCGTAGGTCGGGGAAACAGATATTATATAGAGCTGCTCTCCAAAAAGTACAGATATTATAGCAAGGTGTTCTGAAAGTTGAAGATGTCGTCGAATGAAACGTTTAAAGTTTGGCAACATGTTCATGATTCTATCAAAATTTCATTTAACTTCTTATGTTTGGCTCGTCGATTTAATTTGCTGAGAGGTTCGTTCGGTTGTTATACAAAAACCTATTACTAATTCTATCCATAAAAAACAACGTTTGTATTTATCGTTCTTTCCTTCTGAATCATTTACATTTCACGTTAACATGCCATTTGGTGAGTAAGCCGTAGAAATTGGGGCAGTTTCTGCTTCACCGTTTATAATTTATTAGTAATATAAGTCGTATTTTCGGTGACTCTAGAAACTGATCTTCAGTTCCAGTCGGAATATTGTCATCTCAGCATTTAAAGTGTTCCGTATCAGTACTTCACTAATTTACATTCACCGGCATTCAATCGCGAAGTCTTAGTCTCAGCATCATACAATTCTTCGAAGATCATCTTTAAATTTAGCATAATGGACGCAGTACGACCGGTTAGAGAATAGAGCTCGCCAATAAAGCAATTTCGGTAGACTCGACATTTCCTTACAATTTGTAAATAAAGTATTGAGCAGTGCGCTTCGAGTATGACGACGCGCACGACGCGCGTTAGTCACGTGTCTGCATATTTATTTGTCACGTGTCGTTCTAACAATCTTCTACTTGAACAGCTGATGTCGAGAAAATAGCATACAAGAGAACGGTCAGATACGTTGGTTGCTGAAGACTGTTGCTCTCCCGTAAGTGCTACTTCGCTAGTCCTTAGAATGCATTTCTGACAGTTGCTGCTATGTAAAACATTCAGCATATTCCTTACTCGTGGAGACAAAGGACTGTGAACGATTACATGGATTATCTGCATGTTGTAAGGTCAAATATTTAAATCCTACACAGATTGATTTCTTCAAGAGCAAAATATCAACATTATTTATCCAGGTGGCGGAGCAGGACGACCAGGAATTGCTTCATTTCTCATCCATATAAGATTCAAAGGTAATTAAGCTCGCCGATCTAGTGTGAACGTTAATCACGATATTTTGATGTAACAAGTATATTCTAAAGTTATTGTTGTTGTTGTTAGTTTGAAGAACATGTGGCCCAGATTGAACCAGTCCTCGTAATTAAGGAGCCGTTGTATACAACCGATAGTAATAATTCATCAGAAACAAGTCACTCCATATCGCTGCTCGTCGAAACCTTTTGTCACGCCAGCTTCTTGACTGAGTTTCAGACAATCAGCGAGAAAAGTTTTTTGGTGAATTGGCCTATTATTGGTCTCGACCACATGCACAGTTAAACTAGAGTTGGCCGGCATCTTTCAAAGGGTATTCTTAAGAGATTTAAAACATAACTTGTCAACGATTTGCTATGGAACAGACCTAAACATCTCCTTCATACGGAAATTGGGATGGAGAATTGACTCCGACGAAAACTTGCACGAACGTAATCTCTTTTCAAGTGAACTGTCCAAAACAATATCCATTACAAGCCCACATATGTCAACAGAATCGGACTTGCAGACTGATAGGGAGTGCACTGACTGAAAATTAGTTTTGACGCCAGACTGCGATTAGCCTATTAGCATGCAGCGTTGCGAAAAACAGTCAAATTCACATATCGCGTTCATGCCTGCATGGACAAATTCGCAACACCTCGCCAGTTCTTAAGTCTAACAGTTTTTAAGTATACTGTTAACTGTAAGTACTGATACTGATGCAAAATGGGAGTTGCCAGGGCTTGTAAGGTATAACTTGTAGTGCTTAGTTTTATTTATATTGCGACAATTTTTAAACACGTAATATTAATTCAACGACTATTATTGAAAATGTGGCTGCTGAAATTCACTTTTAAAGCTACTATCCAGTATCCATGCTTGATACATTTTACTGCAAAAGTAAGTACTAACTTCAAATCGCAGTACACTCACGTAATGTGAAACTAACCTCTGTAACTTGCCCTGTATGTGTACTGTAAGCTGCTCAAATATCTAACTTTCTCATAAATATCAATAACGTACATATTATGATGGTCTAATCCAAAATTCGGAAGATGTACCATGTAATGACTAATGACGCCGTTTCAATTTTCACTTGGCAGTTCATAGTTTTCCGCTCATTGGGATATCGTTCGCGTTCACTATTCTAGCAAATAATGAATTTGAAAGCAACTGATACTAGATAAACTTAGTTAACATATTCTCTTAATTCATCCTGGAAATGAGACAGTATATTTTAACACCTATAGTGATCAGTAATGATCACAAACAGTAGATATAAGCTTCAACACCGGCTCTCTTACTATCAGCCCATGAATAACACGTCAAAACGTTGGCAACGTCTTGTATAACATACTTATATACTGTACCCATGAAAATATTCCCAGTGCACAATGTATAGTATATTATACATTGTACACTGCCTGACCATGGTAAGATAACATTGGCATCTTTAATCTTTGTCCTGTAAAGGGGGGCTATCCACGGTGGACAGAATACATCATTAACTGTGTTGCTTTGCGGTGAACTTATGATGTAAACCTCGCTGCACAGAAATGAAATGGCATGTTGACATTCTGAAGCGAGATCACAAATATTTGGCGTGCGTCCTATTTAAGAAGAGCAATTAAGTCAAATTCCGGCGATAAACCGTTTCCTAGCAATTTGTGCTTTCCTAACAACAATTTTGGCAAGGGTTCATAATTAGGTTAGCCCTCCCCAACAATACCCGTACCATCCACCAATTGTCACAAAATTGTGGATTTCATCACGTAACCATTTTTATTGGCCAGAAAACCCTCCCAACCATCAGCACCTCGCCGTTAAAAAAATTGTTCACCCAATCCTCAAACTCCACCCCATAACCACTAACCAGGTACCAAAATAGCATATCAAAATAAATACTAAATAGTATCCCTCAATTTAGATTTTAGACACAATTTTACGGTGCCCGTCGGCAACTCAGTGAAGTTTTCTCCAGTGTTTCTGCAGTTTTTCCGCGGGGCGAAAAGATAAACGATTTTGTCATTTTTCTCCATTACGTAAAATGTTCTTTACTCAATTTTCCGAGAAATGCCATAAAGTCGTAGCTAAAATAGTTACAATTTGACATATTATGTAGGCCTAGGCCTACCTTAGGACTTCACGGCGGAGTGAGAGAGACTGGAGCCGTCCAGTAGATTTACGCTCATGTGCCTACGCCCATGCTTGTCATTGCCAGATGTTGTTGACTGCTTGTGGTGACGGGGAATCTATTTTTAGTAGAAGAAAATGTTGTCCGGGATCGACATTATTCACCATTCATCCCCGGAATTTCAAAAGTGGATGAGTTAAGTGGCCATTACATTATCTCTAAATGTTGATGATATCTGCTGGATGTGCGTCATAGTTGTACCACCAAATTCGCTTTCATATTTTTCGTCTATTAGTTTGTCCATTATTGTAGATTAACTCTTAACTCCTAATCAAAAACTGCACAGTACACATCTTATCTAGGTTTATAGCCGGGAAAATGTATGCACCTTGACTCGGTCTCTCTAGTACTGTATTAGCATCTAGGTTTTGAAAGAAAAAAATTAATTCGATTCTATGAGCCAGAAATAATAACCTCTTGTCACTGCCACGTTTCTCAGTGCGACATTTATTGGTCGATAAACTGGCCTACTGACAAATTCCTGTTCTGGACATTGGACAACATAATTATTATTGACAAATTCATGCTGTAAAAGTTCAGATTACATTACAGAGGTAACATGTAGGTTCGATAATATTTTGTTAATAGTGCGATTCCGCATATGCCTAGATTTTTTATGTGCGGCAAATATTTACCCAAACAAAAGCAATTAAGCTGAACAATTCGCTAAATTCGCAGCCTTTTGGCAATTTTAGGTTGGATTATCCAACAGCGTAGTATATAACGTTGCCTTACATGATATTTGTGTTTAACTTATAATAAGGTTAATGTCTTACACTGAGTGTCCTGTTAATTCATGATGTCTAAATATAAATTACCCTCATAGAAGTTTTGTGACCGTTAGGCAGGATGGCTGGGGTTAGTTGAGCTGGTCGTCAGCATAATGGAGTATTCAATATTGTAACTTTACAAAATAAGATTCCAACACATTGTGTGTATAAGATAAAGGGCCATGAATTAAGTTCCAGCTTGATGAGTTATTCATTTGCAAAAATTCACCCTCTTTTGTTTTTTAAATTAAACATCGATAATACTGAAAGTCGTTGCATTATCAACTTGTCATCTGATAGTAATAAGAGTAATGAACTTTCTGTGACTCCGTACCCACCGCACTTATACATTGCATCTGGTTCAGAACGTCACGCGTCTTATTTACCCCATACTTCCAGTCTAATTTACATAATAGTCTTACTCAGCAATTATTACTAACGTCTCTTCCTCTTCAGGTCGTGGGAGAAATGGAGGTGTCCGGGTCCTCAGGACTGTCCCTGCTCATGTCAGCTTACACTGAGTCCGCTCCTTCTTCCCCCGAGTCAGTTTACCAAGATACTCTGGAGGACAAAAGTGATCCGGAGTTTAGTGAAGAGAGGGGTTCGTCTTCAGCTTTTGAAGGATCCTCTCAGGACGAGGATGGAACAGAGGGTGCGAAGAAGCAGGAGGTTGTGGAAGAGGAGGTTGAGGAAATGACTGAGGATATGTTTGAAAGTTATGATGGCTTCATTGATACTCCTCCTAATAGTGTCAAATCAAACAAGCACACTCCTCATCGACATTCAATTTACGCAACGAAGGTCGTCGAACCGAAAGTTTCGGTAAAGACACTGGAGGAGACGAAAGTGAAGACACCTTTAGCTTTGGAGAATGGTGGTTTTGTTAGAATTGTTGAGTCTGATGATTCCCCTGCCGTGTCAGAACAGATGAGCGAGACTATGGAGGTAGTGGAGGAAGAAGAGGTAGTGGAGGGAGTCTCGGTTAAAACAGTTCAAGAGATATTTGCTGATGAAGGAGAGTTCACTTTAAATGATGAAACTGCCATGCAGGATTCCAAGGTGCCGGTATATCAAAGCAATGATGCGAATCCGGGATGTTCCTCACAAGACGAAGAAGAAGTGATGTCGATTAACAAGTCCTCCTTCTCCAGGAACAACTCCCTTGGATCCATTGCTTCCTCAGCTAGAGTTGATGACTTTTTCAGTTTCACTCAGGAAGACAGCATGTCTTCACTCAGCCAGGACTCAGATGCATATAATGGAATGCAACGTCATGATTCAACCCTCTCTATGATATCATCTACACCAATAATAAAGGAAGAGCTCATCGAGTACACTGACGGAGCTGGGCAGTATTTCTATGTCCCTCCTGACGAGTCTGTTGACGCGTTTAAACCAGATGGACCCACTTATCTTCCAGAACAAGAATTTACTGCTCTAGATGCGAGCATTCAGGAGGGAATTGTATGGAATAAAAGTGACTACAACTTCTCATCTGTGCTCCATAACTTGGGCCTCGTTCACAAGGATGCTGCTGAGAGTATCTCTAAACTCCCCGCAATCCAACGTAGCAAACTATCTGTTCTGCTGAAAAGCTGGTCAAGTCAGAGGTCCTTCACTGACTGTCTTATCGAGATGACTGATTGTGATCATTTCTACGATCCCATCGGTTACGATACCGTATTGGTCACGGATCCTTGCATGTCTGCAAAATATGACTTCCTCTCCGACGGTATGCATCAGGACGAAGTTGAGCGGAAACAGTTGGACGAGTTTTATAACTTCACTGAAGAAAAGTCCTTCTTTTTCCAAAAGTGTAAAGTGTGCAGCAAGCTTTTCTCCAACACCTTCGGTTTGCGGCAACACATCGCTCACATGCATCCGGGGATTAATATGGATGACATATTGAAGAAAGACGAGGGAATATTTTCTTGTTTAAAATGCAAGAAAACATTCAATTCTCAAGCTCGGCTCAAAAAGCATTTTCAGAAAAGTCACATACCTAAAGCCTCAACTGACATGAACTTCAAGTGCTCGCACTGCGGGGAATATTTCAAGACCCGAGTGCTTCTTCATCGTCACACCTCGGAGAAGCACAGGAACCGCACCAAGACTGAAGCAGCTGAATTGCACGAGCCGTGGTCTTGTGAAATGTGCAAGAGCATCTTTTATAAGAAGTCCAACTTCCTGAAGCATATGCAAAAAGTGCATGGCAAAATGAAAGTTTCAGAACGTCTGCTCAATTCAGCAAAGCTGTCAGCGCAACTTTCAGCCCAGCTTGTAATCCAAAAGCAGAGGGAACAATCGTCTCCTAAACCTACCAGGATTAAAGATGAACCGAAAGAAAAGAGAACATCATCGAGGTCGTCCAAGAAACTCGAATTCTCTGAAGATGACCTCCCTGAAAAGAAAAAACCTTCCAGCCAGAGATCAACCCCGGTTCCTACAGAAATCAAAGTGGAAGAGAAGCCAGAACCAGTGATTGTGAAACCGATTGAACTGTCTCCAGATAAAGAGACCAAGGTGAACGAAATCAATGTGACCTGCCTCTTCTGCAAGCTTTGTTTTGTTTCCTACACGGATCTTCAGCTTCATTGTGCAGACGTTCATCGCGAGGCCAACAAGATAATACTCTTGAAAATGTTTACCATCATCGGTTCCCAACCTCATGGTATCAATTTCCAGTGCATACTGTGCACCAAGATCTCGCCAACCCCGCCTATTGCACTAGGCCACCTTGAGAATGTCCATCTTAGCGATCACCCGGAAATCTCTGATAACACAGAGAAACCAAGTCCCCCAGTTGAGAAACCCTCTTACATCAGTCCCAAACTCACTGATTTCGACGGTTTGTCTCTTATGTGTAGGTTCTGCCAGAAGACATTCAAAAACTCGAAGATAAAGCGGAAACATGAGAAGTCTGTGCACAACGACCAGTCTATTGTGTGTTTCTACTGCTTCATACCGATCCTGAATAGGACCGAGCTGACCAAACACATTAAAACAGAACACAGTGGGTCTAAAAGCTTGTTCAAGTGTCGCTGGTGCGATGCCCACTTCACATCAATCCCCAAGAGGTGCTCTCATATGAAGGAGTTCCATTCCAGCGATGTTGCCAACATCACAAACCGCACTGCTTCCCCCCTGAAACCAGTGACGGTCACTCCAGAGAAGTCAGCTGAGTCTCTGAAAGAAGAAAGTAACTTGTGTCCGAAATGTAACATATCCTTCCCTTCTCTTGAGCTGAAGAACAAACATGACCGTTACATCCACAATGAAGTTGAGATAAACTGCTTGTACTGTTTTTCCTCCTTTAAAAACAAGGAGTCTTTAATCCAACACATTGCGGTGTACCACCTCGCTTACCACAAGAAGCCATACAAGTGTAAGTGGTGTGAGATAACGTTCGAGACACTCTACCAGCGGAGCCTACACATGAAACACAGTCATGATGTCCTCTCAGCCTCAAGTTCTCCTGTCCCTGCATCCGCTCCAGCTACCCCTAATTCTGGCAATGATGAGAGTTTCTTGAACACTTCCTGTAACAAGTCACTGACTTTCTCTGATGAGTCACTTCGGCAGCCCTCCTCCGTGTTTCCTAAAGAAACCTCTAAGTTGGTGAGAAACTGTAGGTTCTGCGATGCTGAAGTAACAAGTATGATCCTCAAGAAGCATCTCATCGAACACCGACAGTGGGATCACTTTGTCTGCATATTTTGTGATAAGACAGTGCCAACCATCGGTGGCATCAAATCCCACATTCTGCGAAACCACCCCTTTATAACAACCAGGAAGATGGACCGGTCGAGCTGGGAAGTGACGACATTGAGCGAGTAGCTAGCATCGAGAGGTTACACAACTCGGACACTTCTTCAAGAGGGTGAATGTTGTTGGGATGAACGAGCCTCCTCCCCCGAGGATATCTCCAGAGTCGGAGATCATATTTCCTTGCCAGGTGTGCTTCTTCCTCTTCACCATCACCCATCATGTTGAGGATCACTGGAGAGTTCACAGCGATGAACCCAACGAAGAGTGGACCTGCACGTTATGCGACGAACAGTATGGAGAATTCAGAAGCTTCAAGTTTCACATTGAGATGCATCGAAACGATGCCTTCACCTTCGCACAATCCACTGTTGACATTCAAAATATTTGCGGGTTCTGCAACATTACCGTTGAGACCCAACAATCCTTGGATGGGCATATCTGATCCACAGATCAGTTGAACAGTTCAACTGTATCTTCTGCAAAGCCAAGTCTGGTACATTCCGTGATATGAAGGAGCACATAACTCAGAACCACATGAACACCCACGCCCTTCCAAACGACCCCTCCAGACACCTTAACGAGACTCCATTCAACAGTTCCACCTTCAAGTGTTCTGTTTGTTTGAAGCTCTGCAACAACCAGTTTAATCTAAACTCTCACACAAAAGCTCATATCCTTGGAGGAAAGCCCTGCAGTCTCTGTAATTTCAAGTTCAAAGACATGGCCACTCTGAAGAACCACCTGTTACTGGTTCATGGTGCAGCTGAGGAGTATATAGCTGCCTTGGAATCGAACACTGCGTCTAGAAGTGACGCCGTGGCAGACTACTGTGAACTGTGTGACAAGAGTTTTTCTTCACAGGGAAAGTTCCAGAAGCACAGAAAGGCTTGTCGTGATAGATTCAAGATCAAAAACTCAAATTCTCAAGACAATGCCCTGTACTCACTCCTTGAAAACAGTTCCTCTTCTGATAGATCTAGACAGAACTCTGAGATACAGCCCTCGGAAGGTAAATCAGTCCCTCCCGTTGTCACCATTACAGAGGACCACCAAGAGGCTTTTGACAATGAGTCGGAGAACGAGATGGGTGAGAGTATGAACCAGAGTGCATTGGACGAGCTTGAGAATCTGCCTATGGAAATTCCGATGAAGTCGACTACTGATGGTGCTCTCTGTCCTTCACTCCCAATCTCACCGCATAGCTACAATACAAGGAAAAGACCTAGACCTGAGTCTTATGCAAACATCATCCCTGCAAAGATGCTAACCATGCCTTATTCAGAATACTCTAGACAAAACTGCATCGTTCCTGTGCCAAAGAAGGAAATATCCCCTCCAAGAAAGATACCTGCAACAGCACCCCTTGCGCCACAGCATGAGATCACAAAGTCAGTGTCGGCTCTTAGTGGAACTCCGTCCATGGTCGCTAGATCCCCAAACACTGTCTCAGTCACTGATGTCAGTAATTCTCGGTCTGAAGATCCCCAGCCAGTCTCTGGAAGTGGAACTGAAACGATGTACTGTGATGTCTGCGAACTGAACTTCGCGTCCCACAAGCAACTCTACTGGCACAAACATACTAAGAGACACCTAGCAATGGAGTTGTTAGCTAAAGGACCTACCGCTGTGAGTCATGGCAAACATCTCTGCGATCAGTGCGATCAGGGATACAACTGCAAGAAGCAGCTCCATTGGCATAAGAAGATCGCCCATGATGGACGAACTAACATCGCAGAGATCGTTCTCCGTCAGCTTCCTCAGCCCCGTGTAGGTACTCTGAGGTCTCCAGATGCCTTGTCTGAAATCTTGTCAGACCCCATGGGTGGGAACTTGTCAGTTTTGTCAAAACTAGCTGATAATGACGTGTCGGTATCAATACAACCGTTTACAGAGACCAAGCCTATCATTGAAGATGATCATTCTGAGGTAGCAACTGAAACTCCTCATCAAACAAGCACCCCAATCAAACAAGAGATGGATTCAAGTTATTCCCTCGTTGACCACCCTCAAGACTTTTCCACAAATGCACTTGAAGAGATAGATGAATCTATTGTTTCTTCTAGGACGGAAGAAGCAGAAAATCTTCCACCTTTCGCTACCCCGGATAAGAGTCAATCTATTTTGGATGTAAGCAACAAGAAAAGAACGCCTGGTGTCCCGATTGCAGGTCCGTACGTCTGTGAACTGTGTAACCTTACTTACAAATCCCACAAACAGCTTTACAACCACAAGAGAACCTTATCTCACATCCAACTTGCTAAGAAGTATGATCCGGGATACATGGAAGTATACTACTCTTGCGATGAGTGCCACATCGACTTCCAATCTTACAAACAACTGTGGAACCATAAGAAATCCCTTCAGCACAAAGAGATCGCCGAGAAAATGTTGAATAACCCCAACTCTAATGCAGATCACTCAAAAGCCAGTTTTGGAGGTGAACGTGTCGATGGTGAGTCATCCCCGGAGACAAAAAAGAACTTTGTATGTCTAGACTGTGATTGTGTGTTTGAGGACAAAAAGCAGATGAAGTGGCATAAGAAAACCTGGAGCCACAAAACGATCACAATCGTGCCTCCTCCTAATGCAAAGCAGGAGCCTGAGAAACCGCCACCACCCAGAGAGCCGAGACTGCCTCCAAAATGCAGCCGAGGAATGATCTGCACCACTGAGAACCCTTGCAGACATCACGAGATCAAGGAGGAAAATGCCCCTTACTACTGCCAGGAATGCAAGTTACCTTTCAGAGCGCTTCGATCGTACACGGTCCACTGTAAGCAACATCTTAAAGAGGGCTTCAAGTGTACCCTGTGCAACCAGAAGTTTCAGTTCAAGAACTACAACAATGTCAAAAGACATCTCACCAATATTCACAAGATCTCTGGTGACAGGACGAAAAACTACATGGAGACTTTCCATAACTTTGACCAGAACGCGCAACCCTTGCGACATGTGAACCCAGATGATTTGGTGGAGGGTGTGGTTGTCGAGACTTCGGTGACAGAAACAAAAATCCCAGAGGACAGTGAGCCCATTCTGAATGAGTTGGAGAATGCTGAAATCTCGATATCGGAGCCTGCTAGTCCCCGCTCCAATATTTCCAGGAGCCCAGGATTTATCGAGGGGCTGCTTGTTGATGTTGGACTTTCTTTGGAGATCTGTGAACGAAAACCGGAGTGGATTGAAAGTGCCAAATGCAAGTTTTGTAAGATCGACTTCGAGAATGTCCCGGAGATGCTGCTCCATGCTCACGAGGAACACGATACGAACTACCACAAAGAGTTCCTCTCCCACTTCATCACCCCCGAAGATGCTGTCGATGAAATTTCATCTGATGAAGACGACAGTGATAGTGATGATTCCGATGAGTCTGATTTTGGGGCACTAACAGGTGACAGAGATCACGGTTTGAGTGATATGGAAGATGAGGAAGAGCCGCCTTCTTCAGAGGACGGAGCTGAGGCGATCTACCCAGCTATCAGAATCAAGAGACCTGGAGAATCATTGACAAACGGTGTTGTTAAGAAACAGAAGCTAGGTTTCAAAAACTCTGCTGCCAGTACTAGCAGCACGTTGGCGGTATCTTCAGCAGATTCAACGTCCCCTAACACTCCCGAACTGACTAGTACAAGTCCTGAAATACCAGACGAAATGTTTGGAGAAAGCGTTCATGGACCAAAGCGCCAATATGCCTGCATCCTGTGCAACACTGGATTTACAGTGTACTTAGCTTGGTGGTACCATTCCAAATTGGAACACAATTTCTCAAATGTTGGCTACTACGGAGGATGTGCAGAGAGCAAGTTACCCGGAAGTAACTATGAGTCTAGCTCCAAGAAGAATGTCAAGGCTGAGTGCCCGGAATGTCACGCAGTTTTCAACCAGCGTCTTCTCCTCGAAAACCACCTTAAAGTACACCGAAAACCAAAGATTTTCCAGTGTGATTTCTGCTGCAAGAAATTTAATTCCTGTAAGAACGCCTCTCGGCACCGCCTCAAATGTCACAGTGTTGTGGTGAACGGTCGGAAGTGCTATTTATGTAAGAGCTGTGAGAAGCACTTTCCACGTGCAGACGATCTGATTGAGCACGTGCAAGAGCAGCACGATTCGGCCCCACCCACGTTCTGCTGCGCAACTTGTGGGAAAGTCTACAACAAGGAATCAACCTTCGTTTCTCACATCAGAGAGTGTGAACCTGAATCAGGAAGTGGGAAGGCTAAGAGCTGAACTTTGCAGTGATTTTAATTTATAATTTAATTGGTTTTTAGCCCGCGTTTAGGATTGGAATTTTAACAACATTTTGTATAAAAACTCAATCGAACAATCACAGTGACAATAGGTTTGTAATCATCAGTAAGGTAAGCAGATAAACTACGAAATCTTTGGGGAACAAAGTGTTGAATTTTTATATTCTTGTGAACATAATTTTCGTGAGAGTAATGTCCGGTTAAAGATAGCTTCTCAGATTCTTAGAATTTATATTTCTGTTCCTTTATCCTAAGATGTTAAATGTCAGATTCATCATTATAGTTAACTTGATTGCCTATTGTATTTACGTTGTTTCGTTATAATATTGAGTTGAAAGATACCGGGAATTATAGCAACTTAGTCGAGCTGTTTCGGAATAATGATGGATTATTTAAAAACACTATGAACTGCTGATTTATGTCTTAAAAGTGTACAATTTTAAAGTTTTGTTTGAGATTATTAAATATTTATTTATGATCCGGTAACACTCCTAATCTGATTCATTGTAGCCATGAATTCCTCTGATTAAAGTAAGAATATGGAAGTTACATGATCAAATTTTAACCCATTTTTCTTAATGCTTCAAAAACATTGCTAAGAACCTTTTATAAAGAGCGAAAATTGTATTAAATGTATTGAGCCGACTGTTGTGTCAGGGATTGAATTTAATCTAAACATTATTGGTCGTCATGACCTGTGATTATAGACTGTTTTTTAATCAAGCAATAAAGATTAAGCAATTTAGGATGTCCTTCGTGGAATATTTATTTTTATCACTTGAGTTTGTTTATATCAACAAATAACTGACAAATTCTTTGTTTCAAAATACTCCTTTTACTGCTTCAACACTGAAACTGACATGCACATCTGGTACAAAAACGGGAATTATAATCTTAAAGAAATCTCACGTGTCGAAGACTGCACCAATGTTATTCTTCATTGTATCCAATTCGTTCACGGAGTGGCAAAGTTTTAAATTTGATTGATGAGGCAACCACAAGATAATTTTCTGAATGTAATCATTTTTAACTTAATTCTAGTTTCTAGAATCATGCGGACGAATTACCACCACGAAAATGCCCCACACCACAAAGATAGCGTCAAATGAGCTAACGGATTGTTCACGATGATTTGGGGTCATTCTTCAAGAGCTTTGAACAATGTAAGTTGCACATCTCATTCAAACTTTCTTGATTTTTACAACAATACATGATCTTGTTTAAGTATAACATCACATTGTATACCAAAAGTGCATCAGTATCATGCACTTTAAATAATTCGCTCCATCTCAATGATAAACGGTAAAAACCGCAGTACCACAAATATCGACGGACAGTTATTGTCTCCGGACTTAATAATAGCAATATAATCTAAAACAGACAGTGTCGTTGTCTGATGTGAGGCAATTGACTGATTGTTAGTCTAAATATCAGTGCTTGTGGTCCGTGAGATATGAGAATCTGGTATAAATCTTGGGTTGACTATTACTGCACATGCATTTTTAGCTCTGATTACATAAATTTGATCATAGATACAGTTTGAGGATATGGGACACCACATTATGATCACTGTTAATAACTGACCTAACAGACAATGTCTATTAAACGCCACTCCCCCATCTACAGACATTGGTTCAATCTTCATCAAATCTGGCTTTTCTTCACGGCATTTCAAGATCAACTGTAAAAATGGAAATGCTTCTTAAGATTAAGAACCAAAGTTCATTCCTGCCGGCTAGTTCCTCAGACCCCAAACTCAATGATCTAGAAGTCCTCCAATGAGTTGGAATAAGTTCAGGTTCAATTAATGCCAGGTCGTGTAGAGAGAGCAGATCCGGCCCTATCCCAACTACCGAGCACCTCCGGTCCCACCGTGTTAACTCGCCTGCTCACTACGCTCCTCCTCCCCCCACTTACTAGACCCCTCCTCGCGCTCAGCGGACCCCTCTTCTCACTTGTCCTCCCTTTCTCCAAATCCTTTCTCCCCAACAGCTCCTTAATTCGGTCCACGTGCTCTCGAACTTTTGATAGATCCAGATAGGTTTCTGTTTGGTCCAGTTCTGATGTCATTTTGACTGAACTGACGGTAATCTCAGGAAGTGGAGATCGGACCTGGGGTCTTGCTGGCTCGGTTTCTAGGGTAAGGAAGTCGTTGTAGGAGGTGGGGTTCTCTCTTGATCTCAGTTTCAGTGGAGGGGGGTGTCTTTTGAGTTGGGTCAGTGATACTTGGAAATGTTGGTCCTTCTCAAATTCTCTGAATTTTTTCTGCATGTCGATTTCTTCAGTCTTGGGAATTCTGTCTCCAAGTCCAAAAGGCGAAGCAGCGAGGGATCGAGATGCTCGATTCTGTCCCCTCGTCCGACCACTGGAGTCCGAGAATGGACTCTTTCTACAGCGTGCGCTTTTCTTGAGTATGTCTCTTTCGATGAAACTAACATCTATACCGTCAAAAATGTGAGCTTTGTGAATAGTTGGCAGAGATTGGCTGTAAACATTTTTCAGTTTCTCTTCATTGCCGTCAAGAATATCGTTGTGAAGCTGGTTCCCACTTATTATCGCCTCCGTCATTGCTAGTCCTAATTCCTGAGACGCACGATGTGTTAAAACTATTATGTTATAATTATAAATTGTGCCTTCAGCCTTGATTGTGATTGTACATAATAAATGAAACTTATAATAAGTCATGAATAGTGAATATCATTGAATACCAACTTTGTATTTTTAGATAATGTAGGCTGTTGAGTGTAGACCGTAGAGCCGCCGCAGTAGCTCCGAAGTTATAATAGATTGATTAGATAATATAATAGATACATTTACTTCTACTGGGCTAACACTTATTGCTTTATTGTTTATTGACGCACCACCTATTGTTCTTAATTAGCACACAGCGGGCCGAGTTCTCACTCTCAGTTCTATGTTCGTGCTAATAAAGATTGAAAATGAATACACTCAGTACTCACATAAAACAAATAGGTATTCAGGCTGGCTATATTGATGTAGCCAGTGATAATTTATATATTGATGTAGCCACTGCATTTTTATGATCCTGCCGAGTCAAATGAGTGAAATCCTTAAAAATTCTTACCAAAGTCACTGCGGCTCTCATGCGGGGTAGATATGATCTGGCGGTTGATTCAGCTGGTGTTTTAGGTTTAATTTCGGACACGGAGCCATTAAAACCTAGCTCGGAGTCTTCCAGAATAGTTTCCAAAACCATTTTCGTTTGTTAAAAGAAAGGCAGACTGTTTAAGAACGTAAATTAACTAGAAATTGAAATATGTGCACCTGTGAGCATTAATTTCCATTGTCAGTATTATATTTGTTGTTCAGTTATATTTAAACAGGGTCCAAAATAATGCCATGCATCAATGGATATAATTGTTTTCCATTTTGATGAGCAGGAATTTAAATTTTCCATTCTACCGATAAAACACCATTCAATGGGAAGATAAAGAAGTGCAAACTACAGCTTAAAGCTTTCTGTTTGGTCTTCTAGCTGTGAATCTGAGATTCTGAGAGGTCCGTTATAGTATGATAGCATGCACTCAAGCAGTTTCAATGACTCCTAAATCATAACAACTGTGGGATGATTTGTTCATTGTGTTACTGTAACTACTCTACTGTGCACGATCTTGCACTCTATTTGGAACTGTTACCAACAGTGGTGGCACTCTCGATCTTGTAACAGTCAATTAAGGCGCCATGTTTCCGATGTAATGATCGTATTTTTTTTACGAATTCAAGTCAACACGAATTCAAGTTTAACGACTGTTCATTCGAACCGATTTAATCGTTTCTCTTTTTAACAACCCTTTGTTTCCATTTTCCATAGTTGACAATTATTAAAAAATTATTGTTTGATTCAGCCGCCACCATCTTTTAGAGTTTAATCGAACATTTATTAACCCAAATATAAGCCTAAATATCTTTCGACGCGTGCTACTCCCTGATCACAATAAAATTCGTAATGGTAAAATTTTCACTGTCTGGGACCTGGGTTTAAATTTAATACTGCTGTTCCATTTCCAATGTTGATCTGCGAAAAGTTTGGATGATTTTTGTTATAAAACCCATTAACTGCAACGAATTATTCGTAAGAAACTTCTAGAATGTACGACATCACGTACAGTAAACAGTGTTCAAAACAATCGTCCAATCAATTCTACATACTTCAATGATTGTTCACCATTCACGAATGGTGTAAACGCGGAAAGACAATCATAACTATAATTGCAACAACAATGCAATATAATCAACTCCGCAGAAGAAACCAAGAGACAGAATGGCTCTGCATAGTCAGCCAGAAACGAAATAAAATCACAGCCAGAAACAAAATAAAATCAGACTATAGTACTGAGACTTGTACCGGCTTCAAATTGCAGAACCGCATGATAAAATAAAATAACGACGGTGAATAATTCGAGTTACACTTGTTACAAATGCGTTTATCGGGCCATATAGAGCTGCCCCAAATTCGATCACATCTTAACAGTGAAGCTCCTCACCACTAATGTGTCCTTGTTAGAAGCATGCGCTACAGAGTAGTCTTACTTGTGGTTTTCATATTTCATTCTGGAGTTTTAAAGATTTGCATTCATTATCTTTCCTTTTCGATAATTCGCAAGATACGTCGATAGACGTAACTTGTAATATATGTTTAATGTTATCGATTTCAAAGATAGCACTTTTTATTGCTGATAATTTATGACGAAGAACAAAATTAAAACTGTTGAATTCTGAATAACGTTTGTAGTAAATGTAAATTAAATAAGCTTAACTAACATCAAGGAAAAAAAATACATGCACCACAACAATTTACACTGCAAAATTAAAACCATGCCAATAAAACAGACAGCTTCGAACTGCCCCTGCCGCAAAATTACTGAATAACATTTCATAATCTTCGTCCGGTTTTATGTCACATTTCTGTACCAAAGGTGTGTAATCTAATTAAAACCCATTCTGTACACCTCAGATCAAATTTCGTAGCATTATTATTAAACTTTACAAGTCTTCGAACTTTTCATCATCAAAATTTGAGCTGCTGTTAAAACAAATAATGTGTTGACTGTTACTGCTGCATTCTGTCGAAACGGATTTCAACGAACTCCTGACGAACATATTTGCGCGATATTTCCGTTCTGAGCGAAATTGTTCTGATCGACAGTAGCTTGCGAGTAAGTGCTCCCCCCACTGGTAGCTCTCCTCTCTTTTCTCCTCCTCGACTGAAACCAACCGATCACATCGTTCTTATACAGGCCCAGTTTCTGAGCCAGGGCAATACGGTCCACAATCCTGGCACTCCCGTATTTCTGGAAGAACTCTTCCAGCACGGCTGATTGAGAGTAGGTGAAGCGTTTGGTAGCACGAGGTTTTATCACGTTGGCTTGACGGTGGGGTGACGGTGGTGATGGAGGTCTTATGTTCGTCACCTGGCTCTGTTGTGACATTGATAACAGGGGTAGGGTCTCTCTGGACTGAAAACTGAAGGGAGCTGGAGAGTCTTTGGACTGAAAACTGAAGGGAGCTGGAGAGTCTTTGGACTGAAAACTGAAGGGAGCTGGATAGTCTTTGGACTGAAAACTGAAGGGGACTGGAGAGTCTTTGGACTGAAAACTGAAGGGTGCTGGAGAGTTCTGGACGTGCACATTTGGCGGGAATAGACCGGCGGGGTAGGGAAACAATGGAAAGTTCGAGAGCTGATTTGAGAGCTGAGAAGTGAGTTGGTTGCTGATATGAGAATTCACTGAATCTTGGATCAGGTCCTGAACTTGCTGCTTGACGTTGTTCTCTTTCACTGAATTGTTCTGTTTGGGCAGAAAATCTGCGAGTTTTTTAAGAACATATTTATGTCTGAGCGTCTGTTCCTGTTTCCTAATCTCCTCCTCTGTGAATCGTTCCAGAATAAACGGGTCTAATAACGGTGGGTCAGCTGGCTCGAAATTCATTCTGTAATAAATTGTATTGGTTAATTTACAGGGGTATATCATGATTCATGAGGTTAGGGTAAAATGTAATCGTAAAATGCCTTACCACAGCTGCACTCGCACAACTTTATCAGCCAAACTGCTATAACAACTCTATTTATATAACAACAAAAATGAGCAGCGAACTAAATATATTTCAAATATACTCGCTGGACCTGAGTATTCCAGACAGAACTAGAACTGCATATTGCTGGGTCGATGACAGATGTAAACAGGATCTGTCAAACAGAATGTGGCAGCAAGTGCTCTGCGTTCGCTCAGACGTGACCAGACCACTGGCTAAAAAGCTCAACTATTTCAAATATTTCATCGACAGACGGTCTACTTCAAGGTCCATTTCAGACCTCGTTCATTTATTGGAGGATTCCGGGCGCCAAGTTCAATTATCAGCCGGATAGCAAAATCTAGAATGTTTTCCGGTTTGTGTTCCTCATAGCAAACGTCTCAACCCGTAACGAGTGGCGAATAGATGGGTTTCATATCGGTGTTACTGATGAGTTAACGTCTAAAAGTTGCGTATCAATACAAATTAGATGGCGTGGTGAAGTCTGATATGCAAGTTTGTAGACTATACAGTCTAAAGAGATCGCAATTCACAGCTATTACTAACGAACAATAGTTGAAGGTAAGCTAACAATTGGCTATTTAATTCACAAGCCTCTCTCCGAGAAATGCCCTGTCAAACACGTCTTTTGAAAGAATCCTAAGCACAGCAATGTTTCACCGAGCTTTCCTACCATAAACTGATACAAAGAGACAAGTCTCCCATGCTGTCACACAAAGATGTATAGTATCACAACAAAACAAGACGGTATATGTCATGTCAATGAAGACCTGTCATTCAGTCTCCGAAAAGAAAGCGGAGGTACGACGAGAGAAGGAATTGTGTAATGGCAGAACATCAATCGACGATCTGGAGTGGTAACGAAGATAACAAAAGCGACGAAACAGCGTGCGGCAGCAGTGTTGTGTGTGTGTGTGTGTGTAAGAGTGGCACAATGGCGTACAAAGGGACCTAATAGAGCTCAACAGAGCGGGGTATTAATGAGGTGAAAAGGGCGATTTGCAATCTTAATACAAGCAGGGCAATTACACGTTGCTAAAGGTGCACCGCCTCCATGATACATCTAATTGCAAACTGATAATTCGGTGTTATCATCCTAGCTTGAATCCCATTGTACACGTTGCTAGACTAGAACCGATAGCACAACAAAGAAGCTTTTTTAGAGCTCAAGCTGGCAGTCGAAAGCTCGTGACAGGCAGTCTAGCGGCAACATTTCGCGAGCATGCTAAGAGGATTCCCATTAGCGAGGGTGTGTGTTTATTACACCAGCAGCATGAGCAAAGAGAGTGCTCGCTCACACCGCCAGCCAGTCTACAAAACAGAGCAAAGTAGCAGGACAACTCCAACTATAGAAGTAAGAGAACAGACACTCTGCCTTGTTGTGATTTGATTTGCATGGGACTGTTTATACCAGCCTCCCGGCTCATTTTAAGGCTAATTTCTGTATGGTTCTCTCGAGATTAATGATGCGGTTATACCCCAACCCGCCCAATGGGGGGTCATTTCTCGGTCACGTGAGTGTTTAGTATGCAACTCCAGTGCCACGTGGCTAGCCTCCTAGTCAGATGACCTGGCCTAAGGGCTCCATCAATCTGTATAGCAATTACGATGTGTGCTCTTTCTTTCCCCTGCCCGAAATAGAACTCATTATCCAGTAGGAGATTCTAATTGAGCCTCGCTTATCATAATCCAGATCTAGATTCTAGGACCAACTTACGGAGACCGGCCGTCGAGCAGTAACTCCGGATCGTCCTTAATTTGGGATGTGTTTATCTATATTGCTTTGATGGTTTAAGTGGCCTCTGCAAGAGACCTGAGTCATTAGAGAGCGGACTGTTCAGATCGAGCCACGCTGCAGCTGTGCTAAATTATACAAAATTTCATGGCCCACCACAGCAATAGTATTGTGCGGTTTGGTAACACCCATTTAGAGCCTCACAAAGTTGAGGCAACTCTTATATCAATCAAATATATGTCCACATTTGATGTTGAACTCTATGCAGCAGTACTGAAAAGTAAAACGTCCCGCCAACGACGTCACAACAACAAAGGATGAAAACTAATTCTGGGCCTGAAGGGCGGAGTATATTGTACAAACCATGACATAGTCACTAGATCCACACAGCAACGTACGAGAAGCTATGAGCAGGGACCGCTATTGTTATAATCCATTGCCAGACTGAGTCTAGACCTCTGATGAGGCATGGGCCGGTCCCCCGCCAATCAAATTTAATATGAATACTGACGTAGGTCGACTGATCCGCTGGGAACAATTAAAGTACTGAGTAGAACTACTAGACGTTACAGCTAAAGATTGAGTACTTACTACTTAATCTCCAATATTATGAAGGTATACATTATGAGCATTATAACTTATGTTAAATTTGCGGTTTTAAAGGACTTGGTCCATTTAAGTGGGTACTTACAACAGGTGTAGGTTTCTCACCAGGCTGGTACTCAGGTGAGACATAACGATATGAGACAGTTCTCGCGTTCAATCGAGACTTAAAGTTGAGTGTCATGAGTCTGCCTCTCCAGCAGGATCATTCAATTCTGATCTTGTTTATTTACCATGAAATATCCAGGAATAGAATGACAAGAATGTCACTTCCTTGTGGAAGGACTATATTAATCTTATCTCCAGCACCTCACTTAGAACACAATGAGAAATAGCACAATGAAAGAAACTCGTTGATCTAGATAGTCCACCTACATTCCACAGTAAATAACAGAGGAACACATGAGGAAAGAACGGGGCGAGTTGGTGCCGCTGCAGTTCATCAAGGAGCGCAATATTAGAACTGATAGCGATACTCAAGAGCAGATTTGGCCACGTGAACATAAGTTACAAAAACGGAACACCGTTATCATACATTCATGTAGCTAACCACATTCCTGGCAAAGCGAAGAAACAATAACGGTCTTAAAGGCGTGAAAATGCCTCAACTCCCGTTATGAACCTTCTCAAGGATCGTGCTTTGACAAAAGTTTTAAACTGAGCTCGAAAAGAAGTACCTTGTTCCACACAAAACGGCAGGGCAGGAACAGGGAAATATTGTACAGTGTCCCGGGCTACTAGTGACCTCAGACTGTGTGATGTACGTCTGCTCCCCGCCGCGGGTCTCTGTGGTGTAATTACCGGCACGTGATCAGGTCACCTGACCCCGTCTCCCCGTCACGTGATAACGTTTCACCTTTCCCACTCGTCATCCGCTAATCTTACCAGACAGAGTCTGGTGGAATACAATAATTCTCTAATTAGGATTTCAGAAGTGAGTGTTTGTGTGTGCCCAGACACGGGCTTGTAGGGGATCATTACCCCGCCGCTAATTAGCCAGCCCTATTGTTGTAGAAATTGAGAGGAGCGGGACCCGGCCCAGCTAGCAGCATGACCGCCGGCTAACTTTATCACCATGAAGGGTTATCGGGCTAACTTCTGCGTGGCTCTACTGATAACACGGCGTGTTGTTCGGACGTATATCTTTGAAGTAGGTCCCGGAAATATACTTCTGCGAGGAAAAGTGGCGTCGGCAGAGTCGGGACACATGTGCACTTGTATTTGTTGGTAGAAACTAGAGCGCGTCCCAGACATTATAAAGGCTTGCGAGGTTTTCAGTTACAAATTGATGTTGACACTGTTTCTGTTAACGCAAAGTCGTGAAGGTCGCGACATATTATCACGTGGTTCTGTGACGCGTAATCACGTTTCCATTAGCGGAGCACGTGGGCCGTCATATGAGCACGTGCAGCGAATGATTGTGGCATACCTGGTCCTCAAATTAAGGTCTCTCTGTCTAGAAAACTGAAAGGGCTGTCTCTGTGATATTTCACAAAGAAGCCATGGTCTGTTGCAGTTTATCGCTGTTATCAAATACAGGGGGAATCATATGTAATACGAATTACTGAGGTATCTTCCATCATAATAAGGGACTCGTTTGTGGTAGGTATGGGACGTACTATTTATATCGGCATTATTGGCCCATAAACTGTTGGTTCAATCTAATATATATATATATTTTTTGTTGATATACAGCTACTTGCCACTTAGATCCAGGATCATTATACTACATAACGCAGGAATTCTAGACATGGGGTGCTTGGTTGTGGGACACACTCAACTAAGTAAGGTTGAGAGACCTCAAATCTCCCTGAAGAGATATAAACAGTGTGAGCCACTTCAATCTAATAAGGCTGTCAGTAAAGCTATAGGAAAATATACACAGCCAAATAAGTTTTTAGAATTTTAATGATCAATTTGGAGTATAAATTGAGACCTATTGATGCAGACTGTTGTAACTCTTGTAACCCCTGTACACTGTACCTCTTGCTACCCCCTATCATCTATGAAAGTTTAGAATTATATTTTGATCGAGAGCTTGAGAATAACCGGAAAAAGTTAAAACCGACCTTGTCATTAATTACTCGTTTTGAGGACTATTTCTCGCCTACAATTGCACGAAAATCTATTAAACTAGGTTTCAGAACCCAATAAAGCTTAATTATCCCTTAAAATTTTGCAGTTCAACTTCAAACACAAATCAGTAACCAACACGAAGAAACAATCATCACAGCTAAATTATAATATGAACGGGCTGATTCGTGACCCATCCCGAGGGACCAATAGCAAGGTGTTACGTAACGGGAGCAACGGGCGTCTATCGTTTCTCACTACAAACTTTAAGTTTAAGCTAATTGGAATTGAAGAGAAAAAGTTATCCAAAAAATTCGGTGAAATATAAAAACTGTGAAAATGACATACAAGAGATCTCACTCTTCAACAAGACTTAAAAAGGCCCTCACACCACTGAGCCCATATAAACTCTGGCCCTCTGCAGGTGGACTGACAGTGACACAATCGTGAACTCCATTAATTAGACACATGTCTAGACACTGGCCACGTCCTCAATTCAACACGTAGTGCCTCTTAAAGATTAAAACCACCGATAAAGCTACACTAAATGTAACCCTTGTCGGTGTCATAGTGTAATCTTAATTAAATCACTTTAAACGGACGCTTACATGCAGATATAATCACCAGTAAAAACTGTTATAGAAACCTAAAGAATTACTCAACCCTATTATTAATTTACCTCAATATTACAAGTTATGTTATTGTTAAGTTGTACCTTTCATTTTACAACATCAGTGACTTGTATTTTATCGGGGAGCTAAATAAAACGAGTCAAATAATGTTACGTGTCGAAACCACCACAAACCGCCTCCGAGAAACGAAATTACTTCTTCAGCCAACTCTTTAGTTGCTGCACAAATATCTAATAACCATCTCAACAGAGGGTCAAATGCAGATAAGGAAGGTAAACAAATGCAGATAACGTCCGTTAACTTACTCCTATTACGCGATTGGTCACGTGACGTAACACCTCGATTACTATCGGTTGCTCGGGATGGGTCACGAATCGGCCCGTTTGTGATGATTGTTTCTTCGTGTTGGTTACCTGCTTTGTGTTTCTTTTAATCCTGCTTTCGTACTCTGCTCTTCACTCGTGTATAAATTAAACAAATATGCCTTAACTCCCATCAGAATCCATATCTCATACCTAATTATAGCCACCGCTGGAAATTCAATTTATTGTAGACACTAGACAAACACAAATCTTCAATTCCGTCTACCATTTTTAATCGACCACATTAACAACAATTTTCCTGATTTAAAGTCATCCCGAACCAAATGTTCAGCTAAATTAGCTACAGTATAAAATCGTTGCAATTGAACTCTGTTTGAGTTCCATATCTTTATCATCTAAAGACTAAACGTTCCTCATGACGTCTCCTCCTACTGAATATGAATCTCTTAATTGAGCAGCTGGCGTTCAAGTCACACGCCCTAGCCTCTGTAAGCTTAAAGCTACCATCTCAATCTTCTATATATATTAATATATGCATCAAGAACTGTTCTGGTTTCTCAATAATCTTCACATGCCCAGATGAGCAACTGATCTCTCATCTCATTATAAACTAACTGCTCTCACTTAGGTTTACAAGTCATGCCCACAAACTCAACATAGTTAATCTTGCCGTCTCCATTAAGATCAGCCTCCTTGATCAGCTCGTCAGCCTCCTTGTCCGAGAGGGTGTCTCCTATAGCAGTCAGTACTCTTATCAACTCCGAACACTCTATGTAGCCGTCACCGTCGTCGTCAAATATCTCGAACGCTTCCCTGGTGTAGTGTGTAATGGTAAACTATCGTGTGCTATAAGACAAACAAGGTTTTACCTTGTGGCTCAGTTCCTTGGCAAGCCCGATTATAACGCTAGATAGTAGATGCAGTTTATGTGTGGTTATTGATTTAGCTTCTCTTGACCCCCCTGCCCCACAGCTGTGTAATTATAGGGTTTGGTCAACAGTCTGGTGAACTGCTATCTAGTGCTACAGAAATACTAATAACCTAATAACGGTATAACTGCATGAGCATAGCGGTAATTTGTAAACGGAAAATAAGGAGGAACTGAGTGTCGTTAGTATGGGTTGTAATAAAATATACCCAAACCGACTTGAAAATACGACTGATTACCATACAAATACAATAGCCGATTAGTATTAGCCATCATCATAATCATGCTTTCACGAATTATCTGCTTTATGGATAACCTTCAAGACTCTTTCTTTTAAAAAACTGCTTTTAGAGCTTCTGCATAAAAATCAAGAAACAAATTTCATCCATCTATAATTAGAGCTAGGAGCAATCCAAACCGCACCACGAATGATCATTAGATTAACATGATGATATGTGCGACAGTTATTCTAGTCATGGTCCACAGACAATACCTTCAGTTACTGTGAACGTCAATGATTGAATAATTGATTTTATGATAATGGATTTCTCCGGGACCCATGAGAATCTAGAATTGATGGTGCCTGAAATTATTTAATTTGGGTAATTTTGGAAGTGTGATAAATCTTGAAGTTTTGCGAATTTTATGGGACGACTTGTTTTTCACTGGGACGGTTCTAACATGAAATGAGGTTTATATCGTAATGAGAAGTTACCATGATGAATGATAACAGGAAAATTGGAAGGATCGTAACCTTTTTTGCTGTTTCTTAATCAATAGCTAACTGTAACAGAAACATCGGCGAGACATATTTAAATAGTTACTTCCATGGAAGTAATAAATATTAGTTATACAGTTCGTTAACCTAGATACAATTGTGACTCTAAAAATATCTTACTTGAGCTCTTGATCCAAGAAACCATGCCTGTTCCTGTGCTCCGCTATAATCTCACTGAAAATCATAAAATTATAACTTTTATAATATTCAGGTTGAGATAACTGACATGTCCACCAGTCTATAACCTTCCATTTTAATAACCAACATGTCCGAAGTGTAGACAGTCCTGCATGAAGCATGTTGCTTCTGACCCTGCGAACTAACGTGAAGTGTTTAAATCCGTTTAATAATTATTAGAATATGAGGGATGAACTGTAAGTCGCGACCGCGACCGGCGACCGGTGACTCTAAAATGCAAAACTCTCTGAGATCCAAGTGGGATTTTATCATGAATTTGCAACCTATCCCTATACCTGCAGATAATGTACCTAATGAAATAGCAATCTCTTGATCATAAATCAACTGTACCTAAACTCAAGGAATGATATTGAAGTCTTGTCCATGTTTGTCAGTTCGTTTACCACAGTGTTGATCTCCTGATCGCTAGGCACACCGCCGGCCGCCCTCATCACCTGACCCAGCTGATCCAGCTTGATGTGACCTCCCTCTGGAAACAAATATTATAAGCTAAATGTTTTGCGTGCCTTACAAATTGACTCGCATGTAAAATTTGCCATTTGCTGCATTATAATTATACTTGATCTTACGTGGTGTTCTGCTACCAAATAAATTGTGTGAGTATATATTTATCAAATCAAAGTAAGATTCTACCGTACTTCCTTTGGTGAAGAGATTGAAAACTTTCTTCAGTTCTGCGATCTGTTCCTCGGTAAGAGGGAATTCCCCTGCCATGTGCTTCTTAGGTGTGTTCGGCTTACTCTTCTTCTTCCCCTTGCTCTTCCCCTTTCCTTTCTTCACCGGCATATTGTCCCTGTGTGGACTAGCTCAGCAAGTTCACCACCCTACAATACAACATAACCAAACAAAATATTTCAAAAAAAGTGAAACATGAAATTGAGCTGGCACAGCAGGGTATGCTAAGGAGTGAGCTAAAAGTGTCGCTGACTTGTATAATACGTCTCTCTCTCAGTCTCTCTCTCTCTCTCTCCCACTGCTCTATCCAATTAATTTTCTCAACGTGGTCAGCACGAGACTTGTCATATTCAGATAGTCCGAGATATATCACGAGATACTGTATATCTTCTCAGATCCTCCAAGTGGTACGTGCCATAATCTCCACTTTAACTTCTTATCTCGTGTTTTTTGTCCAATGTGCACGTGTAATACTCTGCTGAGCTCTGTTTAATTATTGGGCAGACGTGATGGAGATCTACCTCGAGGAAAATATTTTAAAACGATGTTTTTTCCATTATGTATACGAGATGTATTGAGTTAGCAGTGATCTGGATATGGTATTGACCAACTTGATAAGCCAGTTCCCCAAGAAACTCTCATGCTTGATTGATATTAAATTCAGTTTGGAGCAATGCCACACTAGCCATGGGGTGGTTAAATGACATTCCGATACGCTAAGCGGTTAGAAAATAATATCAAGGGATCTGGCACGGGTTTGTACTGAAGCAGTCAACTTTAACTGTGTAACTTTTGTGATATTTAAATCAGGTAATCATTGCAGCCTGCGTCAATCTCATGAAAGTCTTATTGTAATGGGTTATGTAGCTTAGCACTAGGAGATGCCATATAAAAGATACGATCGTAATCTAGGGATCTGAAAATACTCGTATTTCGGAGACAGTGTAAATAAAAGTGTCAATTCACTTCATGTGCACAGCACAGGACACAGGTCCATTAACATCGCCCAATATAGGTTTATCTTCACACGTGCTTTCACGCATTTATTTTCAAATCAAGCTTATCAACCAATAAACAACGAAGTAGAGATCAAAGCGAGGATCAAGTGAAACGGGCGGATAAACTACAATTATATAGTCCAAACAGCTAACAACAAAGGGATGGTGTCCGATAAACTGACTGCCATGGCAACCAACACATTGTATCAACCATTCACAAATGAAATTCAATGCCCAAATCTAATACGGTACATACAACTGTACGGGGAGCGGGATTTCTTTGCAATTTCAACTGTGTCACGTACACGTAACGGGATATTAGCTATTCAAAGAATGCTAAGCATTCAATAGGTTGGTTTAAGCATACGGAGGGGTGTCAATTAATTATGTCTTTTAAATAAGCGGAAGATAAAGAGAAGATAACGTCATCTGGCGCGGTTCAGAAATAAATACCGTCGAAATAAAGCGTCCAGTTTTTGACACCTCAGAAATTGAGACAGGAGGTAAAAGTACTGTAGAACCATTTACCCCAGCTGCCTAGATTATTAAAATTTTGGCCCGTATCAGGTTGCCTAATATCCTACATGATCATTTATAAACTAATAAGCTGGCCATCATATTTTGGACATACCCCGCATACCACATAAATACCACATACATATTAAATTCTGATCTATTTAAGCAAACGACCTACACCCAATATGTTTCCTGAACCACAGTTACTACAGCTACTATCTATTGTTAAGATCTACTATATAATTGTTACTAATAGCTACCTAACGTATGATCAAAACGCCCACTTGAACCTGAAAGTATAGCGAATACTAAATGTCAACGATAATCATGAGCAATTATCTCGTTAACTCCCCGGTTATTTTGTCATCAAATGAAATTTCAGCAACTCGCATCCTATCGCGATTTTAAGAGGCTGGTAATAGAGATATAAACAGGTCATCTCAAATCAGTTGAGCATGATAAATACATGCCCATTTGTTCCATTTAGTTTTACACCATTTTAACCAATAACCATTCGAGGTTTTTATGTCAAGAATAGCGTAAACGGCGAGGAACCGTTTTCTCCATTCTCGCAAATGTAGTTATCTGGTTAGGAATATGGCTATTAGCCGGCTGTAAGAGGGCTGTTAAGGGGCTGTTACCGTAACAGCCGGCTATTGTTATTATTTGCCAACCATTTTTCCGTTTTACTACAGTGACAAGAATTGTTGTCTTCATAGGTTCCCTCGGGTATAACTTTTTTAAGGACCGGATAATTCTTGAAAAGAGCATAAGACATGTGTTATTTATGTGTATCATAATTTGGTACTTGTATGTGAGATTAAAAAGAATAAATTACCTTATGTATCAAGAATAAATTGATTTAAGAAGGGCACTTCGTTTACGCAGTTTCACATTATTGTCAATAAGACCTCACCAAAAATAGTAGCTCACTGTACTGTTAACTTTTTGGATGTAAACAAGTGATAAGATCATGCTTGATCTAAATAGAATCTGGCATACAGCTGCAACTTATGTCATGCCAGCTAAAGAATGTCAAATTCTCCCAGACTCACAAGTTTTAACTTTCCTACAACATCATACTCCGACCCGCTTGGTTAGCTCCGACACTTAAGTGACTTATTAGTTAATATAACGACGTAATGAGACTAAATTATATCCCAGGTGGTTAGGGAGGGTGTGCCGCCGCCCTCATGCGAGAAAAACTGATTCCGAGGAGATAAAACCAGACTCCAGCCCCTCTCTACAGCCATAACCAGGACTCTTACTTCGGATACTTTGGAGAGATTCGTAGATTCCCCTACTGGGTCATTGAATAGTTCGACCGCCTTATTCATACCCCAGTCCAGCAAAGAATTTCCATTAGGGCAGCTGTAGTTGTTTACAGACTCCTGACTTACAATCACACGAAACTCCGGATTTAGCATCAGGTGTGTACCTGTGCGTATCATGAAATTGAGTTTTCTTGTGACAGCTGGTTATATATTAGCTCGTTTCTTGTAGCCGAGTACATGCTGTACTTTGTTGTTTTATTATTATAACTAGATTTACTTATTTTTTATTGAACTCGCTTTCGTGGACATTTTTGTATTTTGATGCCTGTTTGCAGTATGAGCAGCCAACGGATTCTTCCTTGCAATTTTTTTCGTTGAAAAGTTAAAGCTGTAATACGTCAATTTTATAAGCTAACCATGCATGATCACAATATTTAACTACATTTATATTGATGGTATACAGTCCACCACTTACCAACATCTTAAAGTTTATTTATAAACTATCGGTAAACGATGGTTCCATAAACTCAACATTTTGCAGAATCAATTTATTTAAGTAAATAGTTGTGCACTTTATTGCTATTCATATTAACCAGGATTCTTGACTAATTTCCACAATCTTAAAATTACGAAGTCTCACACTTGTGCACTGTGCAGGTAAAGATCGTTACATGACGATGAGGACTATTTCCTCCTTTCTCCTCACACTCCTCTCCTCCCTGCTCCTTATTTCCGTGTCCTGCCTCCCCACAAGAGATATAAAACCTACCAGTGAGAGCCCAGTGACGTCATACTTCAGCACTACTCCTGGAAATACAGAAACACGTTAGTGAATTTTCATATCGGCTGTTGATTTCTGACCTATTTTTGTCGAATTTTAAGATGTGTTTGACCTCGCATTTGACAATTTCTGTTTCATTGTTCTCACATTCCATGTAGAATTCTACCATCTTCTGACAAATATATGCTTAGGTCCGATAAAGAATGTGAACTTTTTCAGCACTTTCGTCGGAAAAATGACAAATTTCAGCATTTAAAGGGGTCCCCAAAATGAGGTTTTGGGGTCAGCGATTGTTTCTGAATGTTTCTGATGGTTCTTTTGGATAGTTCTTGACTGTAAAACAAATTTTGGATAAAAACTCCGCAATTTTAGCATATTTGTATAACTCCGCAATAGCCCCTCAATAACCCCACAATTACCCCTCAATAACCCCACAATAACCCCTCAATAACCCCTCACTCTCCCAGATTGCATGTCACCTGAAGGAGAGATGGTTGCAGAAGGAGACCTCCTGTTTGAAGACTGTGAGGTCAGATGTTACTGCGTCTCCGGAGGGGAGTCCTGCATTAACCGGTGTGGTCGACCCTTCCCGCCACCTCACTGTCGACTTCCCAGACTGGTTCCTGATCCTCACGACCGCTGTTGTAAAGTTTTCAGGTGTTTTGACAGGGAGATAAGTTAAAGGACTCTTCCGGAGTTTATTGAAAAGTTTGATGACTCTTTCAGTTTGTCCAACTTGTTTGAGATATCTTGTTTAAGGATTTTGTTTTTGAGGGTTTATTGTTATTTTTGAGTTCTTGAATTATGGTTTTGTTGAAATATTTCTTTTGAATTTTGTGAAACAGATTTCAGCTTATTATTTAGTCTATATATATATATAATTATGTAGTATCTAAGAACGGTGGAAACATTGAATTAACCTTATTTATCTTACATATATATGATATTAGGATAAATGAGATACGACACAACCCTAGGAAAATTGGGCATAAACAGACATTTCTTAGAAACCTATTTCGGTTTTATTAACTGACAGATTATGGCGATCTCTAGACTAATAACCCATCTGTTGAACGTGTATTTTACTCTTCAAGTGACACTTGTCAAAAATGCTATAAATCATAAACCATAAAGCAAATATCTCACGCTGTGCTCAGCTAAACTGGTGCTTTATTTCTGATTTCATTAAACCTTAATCATATAACTAGTGGTATTCAACCGAACTGATCAATATCTGGAGACATGGTTTATAAATTGTTGCTTAGGTTGACAACTTGACATTGCAAATATATAATGAAACAATGACTATGAGTGATATGAATATGAGTACCCCGTGACACGCCTGGCACCTTACCAATAACTAGCTGGTAGTAGTTGGTAACAGGTAGTCTCGTAACCAATCCACCAGGTGCACCAGACAGTGGTTCTATCTCCCGGTATTCGGTCCTCCACCGAGCTCCAGTTAGACCACTGAACGCCACTCCCCCTACTTTTTCTCCTGACCACGTCGCGTTACAACCATCACCTCCGCTGAAAATATTGCTTACTGCAATTTCGCAGGTCATACCTGTTTATTGTGCAATGATTTTTAACTGAGAGCTGCACTTGCAGGTAGCAGCAGTGGCGTGACGTTGCCTATTGGCGTCCCCCCCCCCCCTCCCACTGGGTAGCAGCTCTGACTGCGAGTCAGTGCTCAGTTATAAATCTTTACTACATCAACATGATCGCCTTTCACCCGTGAAGTGCGACGTGATTCGTGGGGCTGGGGCCGCCACTTGTGGTCGATTATAGATATAAACATTTGCAGCATTTATATCGGTCGCGGTTAACGCACAGTTCTACTTTTAGTTCCACTTCTAGCGCTAAACTCACAATATGTCATAGAAATAGACAGTTTGACAGGGTCTGCACAAAAAACAATTTATTAAGAACTAAATGATCTTCCTCTAGTTTTGAAAGAACCCACACGTGCCCGTGCACGTGTCTTGATCTTGTGATATCGCAGTGGAATTAAAAGTATTAACCTTAAACTTAAAGTTAAAGCATATTACGCAAAGTGGACTTTTATTTTTATTAACCGATTGTCTAGGGTGATCATCGTAGCCACGACCCACGCACGCTTTGGTAATTCATCAAGCAAGTCTGACTAGACAAGATAAGCATTTCTGAGCTCCATTACACATTATAATTGTGGGACTCTCCCACTGAGACAGGTTTGATACATGTGTCAATGTTATAACTCAAGCTCTAACAGAAAATAAGCTCTCACTTACTACTTATAAGCCATTTAACTACGGGAAAGCTAATCGTCTAACTCTAATAGGTCACGTCAATGGTACGCTTTTTTAAATGCGTCAATCTTATGACATTCAGTTTGACTCGTGTCTTGCTACTAGTACTATTAGTTATAATATAGTTATAGTTATACTTATATACATCGACACGTATGTTAGTAGCAAGACCGGCTGCCGCGCGCAAAAAGGGCTTGCAGCGTGTGTCAACTCGCGTCCAAGTCCGAAGTCCTTTTCATTTCTATCAAATACACATTGGAATTGGTTACGAAGTTTTACGGTAACCGTCTTCTGCCCTGTATTGGAGCTATTTGTTTGCCAGTGCCTCGAGCCCTAGTTAAGGTAGAGTTTCGGTACGGGTAACTGTTAGCCGTTAATTTTAAAAGGTTGTGGCTTAAAGTTGGGGTTAAGGGTCCGCCTGGGCCCTAACATCATGAACCAAGTTTTACCTTTCAAAATTGAGGTGATAAACCACCTCCTTGTTCAAGTAGAGCGAAAAACTTGTTTTATTTTTCAGTATTCTCCATTCACGCCAGAAGACTTCGTTTTTTCCATTTTGATACTGTCTGTTTGAGACAAACGTGGCTGCGTTCCAGGTGCCACAGCGGTGTACGTACACGCCTGAGAGTGAGTATGTAACTCATTACTCAGTTATAAAGAGGTTTTTAAAATATTGTTAATTCATGATATTACTGCAGATTTAATGAGAAAACTTTAAATTTAGTGAAACCCTTAAAACTGAAAGTTTACTGGTAGGCCCCTTTTATCTAATGAATCAGAGTTCATGTGTTGTTGCATTCGCAATCCAGGTGGCACTTTTAAAAAAATGAAATTCGTTCCAATTTGGTGGAGTCCTACTCGAAGAAAGCTCTCATCAAGTTGGAAATAATATTTCTTCAGGAGAGCTCCCCTTCCTATTGAGACGTTTGATTGAGGGGATTTACAGTTGGAGATTGCAAACAAATAATAGGGGAAAAATGTTTTTTTAAACACTGACCTAACCGGATATCCCACACAAACCAGCCAATGTGGTCGCCCTGTCGATCATAGAAGTTAACATATCTGGTAGAATCTTGCACTCCACTGTAGCTGACGTACACAGGGTTGTGTTCTAAGTGAACGGTTCTTATGCAGGGTGAGGCGAGACATTGCTCACAGTCAATGTAGCAGTTTTGTGTTATTTCCTCCCACTGTCCACTGCTCCCTAAAATATAAATGTATCATCTATTTACTGTGTATTTGGGGAAAACATTGCCATCAATTTGAAAGCGAAAAATTTGTACGTGCGAGAGGGCCAGGGCCGTCGCCCAATTATTTTGGAACTGAAGTATTTAATTTTAGGACGCATTACAAGATCTATCACGATCCAGTTGCATTGCCAGTATAGTATAGTAGCTTAGCTTAGCTTGGTTCAAAAACAGAATAATATTCTGCAGAAAGAGCCACGACACCACACGTAGTAATCACTCAAAACAGCATGGAAACTGTCTATTTAGTTACTAGACTGCATCAGCACTCGATATATTGTACTGAACTCAATATATTATATAATATTGACAATATCAATTTTTCCCAGTTCATAGTCATAGCTCTTTTACGATCCCGTGCGCCGTGGCTGTGAGAAGCACGTGAATCTTATTAATTACCGTCTAGTATATAGTCTAGGACAATACAAGAAACACACTGACACATTTGAAAATACCGTTTAGTGAGGAGCATGGACAAATTGCAAATGTTACAATATTGATTACAAGTCTAAATTTCTTTGATGTTGCTGGCATGGCCATGGCATTTAATTAATTCGATAGAATTATGTTTCATAATTAAGACGGGATCGCCCGTCAATATATAGTGTCACTGTCAGGAGCATATTGAGCAAAATAATTGCATGTCCACTGTCCATCATTCATGCATATTAGACTTCCCCTCGAATAGCTTGTATATCAGTTCCAAAAGACGGCTTCTATTAAATTATCGCAAGTGTTTCCTTTTTCCAAACAAACAAAAAATCATTTCATTTTATATTACCGTTCCCAAACGCAAAATGATTCCGAACTGAATGAATCGGTCGCCCGCTTGTCCCATTCTTTTACAATTTATGATTGATTAAATTGTACGACAGCTTTCCCGAAAGCAACCCAAGAGATTTCGACAAAGTGTGATTGATGTTCAATGTTATAAAGATATAAACTCATTGCAATTTGCAGGTCTTGAATGAATCATGTATCGGTATCATTTTGCGTTTGGGAACGGCAATTAAAATTGATATCATTTCTTTTTTTAGTAAAAGCTTTGATGTTATTCATATTGTTTAACTTTAAGCAGACGGACGTTGCGTGCACATTCATTCGGTTGCTAGGAGACTGATTGTGGTTGACGTGATAACGTACAAAATTCAGGAGTCAACATTAAACCTCAGAACTACCAGTAACCTTTTACAACATGTTTGGACAAATGGATAAAATACTGAGTATTTCTTATTTCAGTATTTCAATCACGAGACTAATAAACAGCGAACTACTCCATTATTTGATAAATGGATAAAAGTTATTCAAAAAGTACATCCTGCAAGATTTTTGAAACACCCTGTATTATACTTGAAATTGAGTAACTTATAATTTATCGTCTATAAAATATATTATAACTTTGTTCATGATATTATCTATATTAATATGTTATATGGCTGTGATACTGATATGGCTGATTTAAATGAGTCACTAATAATCATGATAATACTAATCGTACTATATATAAACCGAGACAATTATACATATATGAATAATGATATATCTGTTGCCATTTTACTGACACCACGGCATCAACTTTAACAGTTTAACGCGAGTACAATGATATACCATTAAAACTTATTCGGCTGGGTTGAGTGCTTTTATCACTTTTTTATGCGGAAATAAAAAATTGGCCGATGAATGAGAACTTTAGGTCCCGACATTAGTATCCTTAAGTGGTGCAAAAATCACAAAATAAATATATATATTGTTGTCTCTTAACACCACTTTAGGGTTAGACGGGTTTCTGTTATAGTATACTAATACTATTAAAGGTGGCTTAAATTTGAAATAGCTCCTAACGTTACGTTAGGTACCTCAACTCGCCGAACAGTTAAAATTAAATTGGGTTGCCTGGCACAAATTTGATTGTAACGCCCGCAAGTTGTTGATGGTCAAAATCCCAACTTCTTGGACATTGTTGCCCCTCATCATGCAAATTTCGACAAATTTTCTTGGGCTATATCACTATAGAAATGATACAGAAATGGTTGTAAATGTGGTTTCGTCAGTTTAAATGTTTTGATCTCAGTCCTAACTGATCGATAGAGAGTAATATCGATCAGTTTAACGAATAGGCAATAGCAGTATCTAAGTATAACATAATGAAGTCTGATTTGAACAGATTTGATCCTCACACGACGAGTCACGTCCACGAGGTTAAGGCACCAGATTTTATATTACAAATGCAGTTTCACGATCTCATAAATGACGTTACATTTTAAATTTATCAAGTATAGAGCTATTCAGTATCCATAGCCCAGTCTATTTGTGGTAGTGTCGATCCTTTTTACCGCCCGTTTATTGATTAAATTCCCATATTTTGAAACTATGCAATTTATTTGTTGAACTATTAGAGTTCAGTTGTGAACAATCAATAATCCTTCACTGATCGATTTCGTACATTTACATTTTTGTTTGATTAATGATTATGATAGCTTAGTCCACAAACGGTGTAAAATTTTGCCGTTGAAATTGTCGGATTGTGATTAATAATAATTACCTAATCGAATTCGTCTTATGAATTTGTCAAGTTATAACACCTGACAAGATTCATAAAACGGTTCACCCCCCGTACTTGTAGGAAAAAGGTGGGCTTGTGAAGGACCTGAGATCGAAGAAAACAGAAACTGATGCAGTTCCGGTGTGAGTTGAATTTCGGGGCACGGTGTAAATATTTAAATATCTAAATACTTCACTTACCACTTCCACTTCCAGTCTTATTCAAAGAGTTCAATCTCCATGCTATCGAGAAAATCAAAACTTGAAAACAATAACGCATAACAAAAGCAGCTGTTGTTTGTCATTACTGTAACTCAAACTGTGTCAGAACTATTAGCATCTTCTAAATAATCATCCACAATGATGTTTGTTTGACATTATTTTGTAAAATAAGCGTTTGAGTAGCACTATAGTAGTTCGTTGATCATATGATGCGTCAAAGTTAGCACAAGTTAAACAGCAATGTTTTGTTCAATAACAAAGTTCATGAACTGAACATAGGTTGGCCGCGTGGTTAATATTTGTTTAAAATATACCGTGTCATATTACTTTTACACTTACAGATAACAGAGTTAAACTGAAATGATTCGAGTGGTTATAAGGTTATAGTACAAGAATTTACTCATACTGTACATTTTGTTTTTTACGGTGTATGTAAATTTTACATACACCGTAAAAAACAAAATCTGGTAAATTTAATAAAAATAAGATTCTTTTTTAAAAATTTCGGATTTTTTCAGTTCAGAGTTCGGTCGAATGATTTTACATCATCAAAAACAATCACAAATTTTTCAAAGAATCATAAAATGAGACTTAATCAGATTAATATAATAAATGTGAAGTTCAATCAATACTCTCCAATACTGGTAGTCTGAAAACGTTCTGTTAGCTAAATAGAGCTCTCTAGAGATTTGGAAAGATCTCTAGCTCTATATCTGTTGAGATGCCTCTGAATATCCTTAGTCTGATAAAGATCATGTAAAAGTTGTATGTCTTTTGTTTCCGGTAAAGTCCAGGCTGCGATGAAACAAGTAAGAAGCGCAGTCCCCACGGTAACCTGGGGTAAAGCATCTAAAATATCTGCGATGTAGTTGACATGTGGGGCCAATGTGGCCCCCAAACGGGACATTCCAAAACAAAGACCCACTACAAGGCCCCGGGCCGGAGTTGGGGCTAGCTCCACAGTTACAAGATACACCAGGGCAAACAGAGCACTGGTGACTATTTTACCAATCAACAACAGCACAAAGTCGGAGTATTTGTTGCGAGCGATAAGACCGAAGGAGGAGGCAGCAGCAGCGAGGGTTACAATAAATAGGGCGTGACGGCGGGAGAGGCAACGAGCTAGGACTATACTGAGTAGAAATCCGGTAAGGTTGCTTCCGGCTGATATGAGGATTAGGGTAGAAACCGGGACTCCTAGATCCTTGGGACTCTGCTTGAAGAAGGCTTCGTAGTAACTCAGATAGTATGCCACTGCTGTTATAAACCTGGGTAAAATTCCAGTAAGTTAAATTATTAGACTCTCGATTAAAACTTTCATTCATACTGAATTGCTTAGTTCGCACGTTTTGTAGATTTTTACTGCCTCTCTCTAATCTTTATCCGCTGATTCTGAGATCTGAACCTGAGTTCCTCCGATAATAAGCCAAAAGATATAAATCATTATGACAATATATCACTTATGATTTGTTACCAAATGTAGAGCAGTGAGAGGACGGACTGTCTGTATTTCTTGTATCGGGGACCTCTCAGCACATCTTGTAAACTTTGGGTAGACTGAGATCTGTGAAAACGGTCGTTGGGAACACTTGCCACTTCCATCTTGATTATCTGAGTTAATAACGGGGGATTATAAACTTTCTTCATTCCACAAAACTCACTGAAATTCATCAGTTTAAACTGTAACTGTAAGTATTAATACGAATAGGATAGTTAAGTTGAAATCGATCGCTTGGTTATACGAATCAAGTTATATCGTTTGAAGATGTCAGAAGAAACTGCAAATGACAGAGGAAAGTGCAAATCATGATACAGAGAAGTCTGCAGGTGCCAACCTTGGCGATAGATTTGATAAGGCTGCCATACTTCTCACGGTGGCGTTTTGTTGTACCACTGAAGGTCCACGCTGCACTCTCCACACCAAGACACAGGTTGGAGATGAGAAGGAGGAGAATTAACAGTGAGCTTATGAGGGCTTGTATCTGCCACCTGGGGGTGAGATATGAGCTGTCAAAATGTATACCTGGTATATTCTGAGAAGTGTTTACTAAGGGGTAACTAGGTAGGTAACCAGGTAGGTAACCAGGTAGGTAACTAGGTAGGTAACCAGGTAGGTAACTAGGTATGTAACTAGGTAGGTAGGTAGGTAGGTAACTAGGTAGGTAACTAGGTAACTAGGTAGGTAGGTAGGTAACTAGGTAGGTAACTAGGTAGGTAACTAGGTAGGTAACTAGGTATGTAACTAGGTAGGTAGGTAGGTAGGTAACTAGGTAGGTAGGTAGGCAGGTAACCAGGTAGGTAACTAGGTAGGTAACTAGGTAGGTAGGCAGGTAACCAGGTAGGTAACTAGGTAGGTAACTAGGTAGGTAACTAGGTAGGTAACTAGGTAGGTAACTAGGTAGGTAGGTAGGTAGGTAACTAGGTAGGTAGGTAGGTAGGTAGGTAGGTAACTAGGTAGGTAACTAGGTAGGTAACTAGGTAGGTAACTAGGTAGGTAGGTAGGTAGGTAACTAGGTAGGTAACTAGGTAGGTAACCAGGTAGGTAACTAGGTAGGTAGGTAGGTAGGTAACTAGGTAGGTAACTAGGTAGGTAACTAGGTAGGTAACTAGGTAGGTAACTAGGTAGGTAACTAGGTAGGTAACTAGGTAGGTAACTAGGTAGGTAGGTAGGTAGGTAACTAGGTAGGTAACTAGGTAGGTAACTAGGTAGGTAACTAGGTAGGTAGGTAGGTAGGTAGGTAGGTAGGTAACTAGGTAGGTAACTAGGTAGGTAACTAGGTAGGTAACTAGGTAGGTAACTAGGTAGGTAACTAGGTAGGTAACTAGGTAGGTAACTAGGTAGGTAGGTAGGTAACTAGGTAGGTAACTAGGTAGGTAACTAGGTAGGTAACTAGGTAGGTAGGTAGGTAGGTAACTAGGTAGGTAACTAGGTAGGTAACTAGGTAGGTAACTAGGTAGGTAACTAGGTAGGTAACTAGGTAGGTAACTAGGTAGGTAACTAGGTAGGTAGGTAGGTAGGTAACTAGGTAGGTAACTAGGTAGGTAACTAGGTAGGTAACTAGGTAGGTAACTAGGTAGGTAACCAGGTAGGTAACTAGGTAGGTAACTAGGTAGGTAGGTAGGTAGGTAACTAGGTAGGTAACCAGGTAGGTAACCAGGTAGGTAACCAGGTAGGTAACTAGGTAGGTAACTAGGTAGGTAGGTAGGTAGGTAACTAGGTAGGTAAGCAGGTAGGTAACTAGGTAGGTAGGTAGGTAGGTAACCAGGTAGGTAACTAGGTAGGTAACTAGGTAGGTAGGTAGGTAGGTAACTAGGTAAGGTAACTTAGGGGATGTATAAGTGTTCCTGCAAGTGATGTCAACTATGATGCAACGATTTAAAATTGGCCGTTTTTCAGAGGATTCTCAGAAAGTTGAGTCACTGTCAGTCACAATACACATCAAAATCAATCCAATCATTACCGGACCTGTTTGTGGGGAGTTCCGAGCCTTACACATACGACGTGGTCCTCTAATATGATTAACTAAGATCTCAACCGCCAATTCTAAACGGTGCACTATTATAGTTTGCACAAGATTTGTTGTGAATTGAACTATTGAACAATGAAGAAAGTTGTGTACTATAAGTATAATCAACGAACAGGATGCGTTAAATCTGAAGGAAAAAAAAGAAGTTAAATAACATGAACCAGCAAAAGATAATTCTACTTTAAACATCTTCCCCACTTAAAATACTTAAATATGCAAAATCATATCAGCTATCTGAGTATCAAAGTAAGATACATGTATTAGCTTACGTATGATGACGTAGGAGTCCGGCAAGGAGGAGCATTAGGACCATGGCAGGTCCCCACATAACAAAGTAGCTGAGAACACAGTAGCACCGTCTATCTGAATTGAACATGAGGAATACGGATATAATTCACGTAGCCATGTGTCTACGCGTACTGCATGACACTCTTGTTTCGGCGGTCGCGCGCTACTGCAAGCGAAAGGGCTCTGGTTAGAGCAACGGATATAAATAGAATGTTAAATTAAAATATAAAGCAACAGTTTGGTTAAATAATAATAATCTTTAGCAATATCCTTTAACGGTTGTCATTCACAAGTTCATACGAAAACAAACTTACTTAATTTCAAACCTGCAGCCATGTTCGAATTGTAAACGATGACTATTTAGAAGTCTGATCTACTGATCTGGTAGGTACCTTATCTGAAGCTGACCTAATTTGAACCACCCTTATTTGAGCAAAATGCCATCTACCCTCAATTATGACCAGGAAACGACCGAAATTTTGGTTCGGTTCGGGTTTCGACTGTTTTCGGCAAAAACTTTTTGGTTTGGTCGTTACCTAATCATAATTTTGTCTGCTCACATGATTACAGCTGCTCACTGTGTTCAATCCTTAGTTTCAATGAACGTTTTAAGTTCTCAATGGCACTAAAGTCTTGAATTAAATTCTTGGCACATGGTCCGCGGCGGTAACACGACTCCTGTCCGACAGCGACATCTGTCCGACAGCGAAATCTGTCCGACCCAGGGTACCAGAAAAAATGTCCGAAATTGTGATCTGATTTCAATACGACATATTTCCAATAGAAACATGATCTGAACTTTTACTTGCTAATTTGTATACGTAACATTTCCAATTTGAGATATGATCTGAGCCGTAGTTTACACCAGTACCATAGTTTATTTTCATTTGATGTCGATAAATTGGACAATAGTTTAAATTTATATAAATTTTATATAAATTAATTCAATAAAATACAATATCAAAGAATCAAATCTAAGGCATAGTCAAATTTCCAATAGCTTTTAGGAAATCCTTAAGGTTGCTGTAGTTGTTGTAATCATCTACAATTCTCTGAAGTTCACGAATCACTAGTTGTCGATCGTACGTAGGCAATCTCCGAGTTTGCGTCCAGGGATAAACTGAAGATTGCAGGTTGCGATAACTGATCTCCATACCGCTGTCTTACTCATGTAGGCTGTGTAGTGTGTCCTGTGATGTCATCGACACTCGACAGCTTGTTACAGCTTGTTAGTGTACAGCTAGCACGATCCTGTCCTCAAATAGTCAATCACGTATCGATGGATCAGATCTCAATGGGTCACATCAGCATTAGAACAATGGGAGCAACGTCACGAGATTACCCGTGAGCTTGTGAAATACGAATGTGAACCGAAATTACAATATGATCCGAAATTCGGACAGATGTCGCCAAAAACGACTCATGTCCGACAGTGACATCTGTCCGAAATCCCTAATTCGGCTGTCGGACAGATGTCGCTGTCAGACAGATGTCGCCCAATCGTCGGCGGCCGTTCTTTGCTACAATCTCACACAGTTTGGTCTTGTCATACGTTGTATGACCCGCCGCGCACGAAGTGCGCGGCTCCCCCTGTATCGTCAGGACGATAAAGGGGGACCATAGTGAAACGACCGTGGGGGTCGCAACGTGATACAAGTTTGGTCCGCCCAATTTCAAAATTAGGGCTAATAGTTATAAGGTTGCGTAATTGAGTTTAGCCGAAAACTGAGTTCAATTGTTTAAAAAATATAAAACTTAACTACAAATCACGGTCCATTTAGCTGTAGGAATATTCTACAGAATTAAAAAAACTTCTAAATTAATTAGCTCTTACCATGTTTGATGTTCGTGACGCGCGTTAGTCTTGGTCATATATGCACATGCATAGTTAAAACCTTCCTGTTTGTGTGATGATATCATGCTGATATCAATGTGCAATTACATTCCCCCCCCCCCCCCCCCCCGTATATTTAAACCAATCAATCATTTGTTTTTAATTTTGTACCGCCTCTAGCGGCTCTTACTAAATCGCTCGCCCAAAAATTTCACGTGACTTTGGTTTTTTTGGTTTTGCAGCCGTACAAAACGGTTTTACATAAACCCTAATCCCAACCCTAACCCTAACCATAACCCCGAAGCTATCCATAATCTTAACCACAACCCTAACCCTAACCCGAGCCCTAAATAATCGAATTCACGTTTTACTAGCGTGTCACGTGACCAAAACGGTTTTTGCCCATAACTCTCCAGGGAAGCATTTTAACCCTACGTCATGGGGGGTGATTCACTGATTCGGAATCAGCGTCCAAAAATACACCGATCCAGATCACGGTCATGCCTAAAGGGCCTTTTCACAAGAATTTTCTTAAAATTTGGGCGAGCGATTTAGTAGGAGCGGCCTCTAGCAGAAAAAATACTGCCCACCACACTTTGATGTTTATAGGTTACGTAATTAAACTTTGAATTACAACCTTGTACCTTTGAGACTGCAAGATGGATTGACGGATTGTTTAATGCGGGGAAATATACCATAACAAATATTATTTGTAGTGTTAAATCTGATTGGGGAATAGGGTAGCGCCCCAAATCAAGTCTAGATGTTATCTAACTTGATCATGATGGTATTAGTGTTGCATTAGCACCTTCGATTAGTTGGAGCGGCCCAGAGGTCTACAAATCCAATTCAATATTATACCTAAGCCGCTCTGTGTTGGTTTGAGACGACAACATCGATTAAGCTTGAGATTTTACCACGTCTTTCTGATTTCACACCGATCGAACCATGTGATCTATTTCAAAGCTCTTATACAGTCAATTTTGGGAGTGACCCCAGAAAATTGATTGCAGCCGTAGTCGCTCTTTCAGATTTTAATAAAGGAACGCTTGCACCTGAAACCAGATAGTAACTTTTATCTCTGAAGTTCCTTTTTCGTTTAGTTAAGTCTAAATGCCTGCACTTTTATGGGAATTGGGAATGAGAGTCATTCATTAATTTGTCTGTTGTGAACGCGTTTTACGAATTGAATATCGAGTTAAACTTTACCATTTAAAAGTTCTACAATTGCGATATTCTTGTATTTTCTTTAATCTTTACGGGATATTATTTGATATAATAGTAACCACTTTATTACAATCTAACCATCGACTGCGTTTAAAAGACTTCACACCGGAAGATGTAAATACTCGATTGATTCTCAGCAACAGCATTACACTATTACAATATACTTTTCAAAATCTCTTTGCCGCATGTATTGGACGTCAGCTTGCAAAGGTTTTGTAGTTGAAATTTCCTGGGGGTCGAAGCTTATAGTGAGACTCTTCGCCCAAATACCCAGATTTATTGTACCGCCATACTTTGAGACATAGTTTTATAATAGTATCAATATCATCCCAATAAATTCCAACTTCAGGAATAAGGTACAATATAAACGATAGGCGTAGAAATTTCAACTACAAAAATGTTCACGATTGTCAATGTCACTTATTATATAGTTGCATAAAAGTCACTTTAATTCAACCGAATTATTTCTTTCTAGGCGTCCGTAGTTCTGAGGAATTCTGAAGACACTACACTACTACTAGTAGTAGTACTAGTACCACGTGTGCATTACTATTAAAAATGGTCCGAATTATGCATGTCTCAATCTAGATTGAAATTTGAACATTGTGCAAGAGTTGCAATATCCTACATTGCAGTTCATGGTCATGCGAATAGCGGAATAATAATATCCAATAAGGATTAATGGAACATACCGACTCCGACTGGGTTTAGAGTTATTTCAGGATTATTTGTCACCAACCTTGGAAGATTCTACCCCTGTTATTGTTATTATGAAGGGAGGTTGTCAATGAATGCAACGGCATCAACTTCTCGTGACTCATCACCATTGATGTCACTATTTACCCTATTTACTTTATCAGCTCGATGTATTCCAGTTTAAATTTGTTCGACTTCATGATCACCATTAAATTTGAAACCACCCCTAGTTATATTTTCATTTTTATGAAAGGTAATTACTAATTAAACGTTATTGCAAAAAAATGTTTCGAGGCCACATCAAATAGTTCCTCGAAATAAAGTTTCGTCAAAGTAACTTTCTCCAAAGAAGTCTCACCTGGTCTAGAATATTCGATGGAGATGATGAAGGAGTGAATGTAATAGCCTCCAAAAAACACCCCATCGAAGAACCGTCCCAGTAAATATATCTCAATGAGAGGAGTAAATACAGTGAGGAGGGAGGAGATAAGAGCACCAACTAGTGACACCACCACCGTGAACCTTCTTCCTTTCGTGTCCGATAGTATCCCCAGCAAACATCCTCCTGTACGTTTTGAATATCAAGATTTAGGGCTACCCAATAACTTGACGGGAGTATTTTCAATTTGAATATGAAATCGAGGAAATGCAACCTCACACGGAGCATGCGTTAAGGGGTCAGAATGAAAATGGTTGTGTTATAGACCCACAAATTCATAGTAAATTCATAGTATTAATTCATAGTAACCCTCAATATTAGGCTGATGTGAAATCAGATTAAAGTGGTGCAGCGCATGTGTGCAAGCAAATTAATCAATGATTTTTACCGTACAGAGGTGAGGATAGTTCATTATGAATATAAGTCACGTGTTTCTATAGCTGACATGATTAAATGTGTTTAATAGATCTGTACCGGTACAATCATTCTGCGGTAAACTAACCCAGCAGACTACTGCTGTTCTTTGATGAATATTATTAATACCGCTTATAATGTGATCTCATGTAAATGGTACCAGAAATATCAAATAAATCTTTGCAGATTTTTTGAATTTTATTTGCGACTAGACGCTTACGACTCTTTTAATGATGTGACGTAAGCATTTACAGATAATACTAAGTGCAAATGTTAAATCTTACCAACCGAATGAAGCACCAAGGAAGAAACATGAGCTTGCTAGTGGAAGGTTCAAGTCGAAGTGATCATCTTTACATACCAGCTTGAAGTAAACCAAAAAGTAGTTCTCGCTCCCGTTTTCTAACTTTACCTAAATTTATAAAATAATTTTACTTACAAATTTCATCAATCTTTATTTTAATTTTGCTGAAGTTGGCTCTTAATTGCACCATTATACAAAACAGGTAAGCAATTAAGAACGATATAAAGTCTCATGCTTTTAGCACTTGTCTGTAAAACTTGCCCAGTCAAGTGTCAACCAATAACCATCCAATCAAATATCACGGCAAAGACACGTGTAACCCTTCATTATCATGTGCTTCATCCCACGAAGTCAAATTATGATATTTTATTTTAAGTGTATTTCTCGCAAACTTTAATATAAATACTGATCTCATTAATATAACATTGCCGAGATTTAAAAGTCACAGGTAAACAAGCTGATTGTTAATTCTCGTCACGCTCATGTCGCTCATGTCGCTCATGTCGCCGAATGTTTGACATTTATTTGCTTTTAAGGATGAGTAACTCATTTTTCAAGCAAACTCTCTTACCAACGATACCTAACTAGGGGACCTTCCGAATACGAATCATTCATATTCTTCCAGGTCCATTAAGATATCGAATATATAAACATTCGAACAACAATTTGGTGCGTTTACAAATCTAATATTCAACTGTTTCCGAAAAGGGAGCTTTAATTTTTGTGGTGCAGTTGTCATGTATTAAACTGTCAGGTTAAATTGTAATTTAGTAAACACGAAAACTCTTGTACGGCACGACAATAAATCATGAGCAAATTCAAATTTTAAGGTGTTTCTACTTACTGCATATATAATCATAACTTGGTACTACTATGTTTGGTATACTCGATAATAATGATGAAGGCGTTTCCATATAAAAACAGTTTGATATTTAATTTAAGTCTTCTTTTGATTGGTCGGCGTCGACAGTAAGCCTTCCTTAGTCCTTACGGTGGACTTTCTCCAACTCCTGCTGCCGGAGAGAGAGAGACTCCCAAATTTTATACCATAAATATATTAAACATAGATATGTCTTGAAGTTCTGTTACCACCGCCACTGGTGCAACCCCGCCGGGTTAACGACGGAGAGACAGGGACTTCCAGGGGAGGTCATGGCCTACTACGTGCAACTCCTAGGAGTATGCAATGTTCCTGTAACGTCACTGTAGGCCGCTCTTCTATCGTTGTTTTGAGTGTCCGATCCAAAACCAAATCCTAGGGTACACGAGACGTGGAAGCCTGTGAGCGTGTTAGAGTCTGTTAAGTGTTAGAGTCCTAGGGTTACACGAGACGTGGTACTGGTAGCCTGTGAGCGTGTTAAATCCTGGGGTAACACGAGACATGGTAGCCTGTGAGCGTGTAGACCGCTCCTCTATCGTTGTTTTGAGTGTCCGATCCAAAACCAAATCCTGGGGTTACACGTCATGTGGGAGCCTGTGAGCGTGTTATAGTTTCCTGCGGAAGGTGTTATTTGCCTGTGGGAAAAGTGGTTATGCTGCGGTTCTAAGGTTAGTAGAGGCTATTAGAGCCTTTCCTTTGTTGTAGAGATGGCTAGTCCCTTCCTTTGCATAGGTTAGAAACACCCATGCACCTCCCGTTCGAGCCACCCACCCCACACCGCGTGGAGGTTCGGTGAGGTTTTTCGTGGGGCATTTAATTTAAGTATTTAGTAGTCATATATTTGTTCGGTATTGTGGATCAGAAAAGTCGCTCCAGTCATACATTTAAGGAGGCATACACCAAACCTGTCCAGACCAAATGACCTCATAGGCAGTTCAGTGACCTTCTAGCGCACCGTTTCCACACCAAAAAAAATTATTTTGAGAATACCTATTTTTGTAATCGAGTATTTCCTGGTTAAGAGTGCAATTTTCGGAAAAAATAATTTTTTGGTTGAGACGCTATAAGTTAATCATTTCTTGAGGTATCGGGTTGAAATTTTGCTCGCCGTTTATTCACATCTATTTCAAGGTGTGTGTAAAATCTTGATATCGTATCTAAAAAGGCTGGTGTGTTATAAATTTTTTTCCCTACTCTTGCCGAAGGCAAAAAGATCGTAGGAAATAAGTAATCGGGTTTGGATATATAAAGTGGCCCGTTGGACCTGCGATGACGACAAAAGTCTGCTCCTTCGCAATATAGACCACTCCCCTATAATTAAGTGTATAGGAAGCATCTGTTATGCTGCGCGCGACGCTAGCCATGTGTTAATTAATTGCAGTGAAATTCCTCCTTCGCAAAGTTATTTTCCGCAATTTTCTGGATTCATTTATTGTTGATGCGCGGCGCTGCATTGGTCAAATAAATCGTCAATTTTTACCATGCACGAATCCCACTTATTTATAAAAAACATAGTATGTAAATATGGTGCACTTTTTTTCCAGTCACACTTTTCACTCAAAAGAATTAATGGTACATGGTAGGGAAAATTGATCGTGCGTGGTTTAACCGCGGCGAAATTCTTGTTAAAGTCAAAAAGCTAAAATTGTCCTTTTCAGGCTTATCTTAACAAAAAGTCAGTCAGGGAAGATCGGATTGATTTGATGCTCGACATCAAATTGTTCTCTGAATTCTGGCGCAGTTTTTGATGCCCTCAAAAATGTTTTTACTCATTTATCTTCAGATCTATTGGACCTCAAAGCCAAACAACAAATTTAGGCACATTTTTCGTTTTTAATATTTACTGATTTTTCTAAAATTTTGATAGGAATGTGCTAGTGACTTTTGAAGGGTGCAAAATAACCGCAACTAACACATTTATATATGAGTTATGAACAACAAAACACCCTAAAATGCTTCCCTTTGAAGTTATGGGAGAAAATGTGATTTTTTATCTGCAAAGCTTTTTTTCCCGAAAATTGCACTCTTAACCAGGAAATGCTCGATTACAAAAAATAGGTATTCTCAAAATGATTTTTTTTGGTGTGGAAACGGTGCGCTAGAAGATCACTGAACTGCCTATGAGGTCATTTGGTCTGGACGGCATAAACCACTGTTTTGGTGTATGCCCCCTTAAGTTTTAATCTGGACCCGTGGTGAGCTACAAGTTTGATTAATGAACAAATACCCGTCCAGCAAGTGCAACTAATCATTTGAACAAGGTTAGCTTATAAAGTTCAACTATTTCATCAACATTCAGCTACAATCTACATGGACACCCTTCCTCTCCCATTTATTACAGTATTCCAACATTGTCATTATATCTGTGTTAGCACAACTCGTGTTAACATTGTTTACATTGTGTTTTACAATTTTATCAGTGTCGGTTGCTGTATCACCCGGTTAAATTAAAGGATGAGGGGACCTTAGAATTTACTTCCAAATATTCGCGTTTAAGTCCTGTGAAAGTGTGTAGAATCAAAAAATACGCCGGACTGTGAAATCGATAATTCGTGCAATATCACGCCGCGCTCCTATTGGCTGATAGCAATTTTGGGCTGTGACGTCACTTATGTGTTAAGACCAACGTGCGCGCGCACCCTTCGCTTGTGTCAGCATTTTGTTCTGTGCTGTTTTAATTACGTCGCGTCGTGTTACCTTTGGCGTTTGCGAGAGCGGTATCTTTGGTTGCACTGAATTAGTCAAGATCTAAGTTACGAATAATTCTCCTTGATACTGATAGTTAAATGTAACTCAGAAAGGCTTTCTTGTAGTTGTAGTAGGTATTTCTATTTATAAATAGCTAAGATAAGTAGCATCCGCTAACTAAACCACAAACTGCTATTTTGTTTTGACTTGTTTGAAACCCGATATGGACACAATTAAAAATCGGCATATTTCTTCATACAAGAATAAAGATCTAAAAATCGATTGAATGTATGATGTAGTAGAAGACATTTTACTAGCTGGCCCTTGGCGCCTCTAGTCCTATCTGAGTGCGCACGTGCGGTTTGACAATGCGGCGTGTACCAGCCTTTAGTTGTACACTCATTTATAATTTACCGTTTTAGTTTGCTGTGACTTGAGTGTAAAGCGTAACGAATGTGGATGTGTTCGTCTGCTATGCTTGGTATAATATTGCTTGGTGTGATAGTTGCAAATCTTGCTTACGTTATAAGTAGTGTCACATAGTGAGTTAGAACTTAAAAGCTTGGTGCTTGGTGCTTGTCCGACTGGATTGAAGACATGCATTTCATACCTACCCGATCCATTTTTATTAGGACCGTGTTGTGTTGATATGACATGTTGATATATCAACTGTGGTACGATACAGGGAGTTGCTAGGTGTTACGTTGGGAGCTATAACTATACATAATTTACATGCCTTTCTGTGTGACTTCAATCTTATTTCAGGTGTATCTCGGCTCATGGTTATCGTAGGGTGATAATTCTTTTTTCAACCGGTCATAAAAAGTCTCCTCTCCATTGGTTATAGGCTCGTTAGTATCGTAAATTGTTAATGTATTTTTAATTAGTAATTTAGTCGGCCCGCACGCTCATTTTACCTGTATTTCTATATGCGCGGATCAGAGCAACTCACATAATTGACGTCACAGGTTCAAATTGTTTTGGCGGGATATCTCGGCGCGCGAATGAAATACAACTTTGCGGATTTCACTAAAGTGGTTTATACGATTAATGTAATAAAAGGATTTGCACGAGAAAAAAACTTTTTCTAAGGTCCCCTCATCCTTTAATGATACTGTCACTGAATTTGGCCACATCTGTTTTGAGGATGAAACGAAAAATCCTGCTTTTGTGGAATTTATCCAGATGTGAAAATGTTTCGAAAATATCCGTTTGAGGTATTTTTATTTGTTAACTTCCAAGGGACGCATATTAATTCATAAATCAAGCTTGAAATAGTTTATTGTTTTTCTACATCTCTATATTTATGACTAATAATCTGAAAACAATAAGCAATAACCATACTGTTCGGTGAAAAACTTAAATAAACTTATAGATACCCCAATTCCTAAATATAATAATAGCTATGATAATATCCATCAAAATTGATTGGATTCTAATTTTTTATGAATCAACTATACTAGTTATTTACCTTGATACTATTATCGGAAAATTGATGACACATTTTGATAAGACCTTAAGTTTTTAACATTTGTTTATCAAATTAATTAATGTTCCGTTGTCTTGTAATCAGGAACTTTTCCTCTTTTTACTACTGCAACCATCCCGCATTGCCGTCTTCTTCCCTGCTTTCCCGAAAATTTCCCGCTTCTTCCTTCCATCACTGCTCCCGTTCCTTCCCATACACTGCCTCCTACATTTCCTCTTACAATTACAACCGTCAGTTTTTGAGCAGTCCACATAGCAGCCCTCCCAACAGGACACTTCCTTGGGTAGGTTGGTGAGGACTCCGACTTGGCGCTTTTCAACCTGACAAATCTCCTTAGTTCCTTTCTCCGTCTCACAGCTCAGTCCACATTTCTCACCAAATGGACAGCAAGGAGCTAGCCCGATTGTCCTTTGAATCTGTTCCCATTTTCTACTGATGGTTGCATTAAGAGGTATTTTATCTTCGCACCCTGCTGGCATGTTGACATCCCCCTTAAAATCACAAACTACCTCCCCACCAACTGTACCCATCTTGGAGTCATCGTAAGGACAGGAGCAAGTGAAATCCTCAACAGGTCGGCCTAGATCCTTTCTCAGTTCGCCTCTGAAGCAGGAGGGAAAATAAGGAGGGTCCATAGTCACGTGATACTTATACCTCCCGCTGTCGTCGTATCTCCCACCACACTTGTCCAGATCTATCCGAGTCAGCTGTCGACCATTCTCTGCGATAGGACCAAATATCGGTATCCCGTCCAGAGCTACCCCGTATATAGGGGATTCCCCTCCACAAACAGGCATCTGTACACAGGGAGAATATTGGCGGTAGTGGTAGGTGTTATCCGGAGCTGTGGTACCCCTACACACATCAAACTCCTCACGTTCAGAAGCGTAGAAACAACCTTTACCAGTCTGCCACCAGCTGTAAATATAGGCTCCTGACACTGAAATTCCAATAGGACCCGAGGGTAGACAGGTCAACTCCTTCCCTTCAGCTCTCATTATGGGTTCTTTGAACATTGTGTAAGAGTTCCAGCTCTCCCGAACGGGGTCGGCAAATCTTCCAAAAGCGTGTGATGGCACACCGTTCGTAGTCACTGTTACCGAGCCATCTTCGTTGTCAACAGCGAACAGCTGACTTTGTAATTTGGCCCCGCTTGGAGATGTCTTAGGAACAAAACTTGCAAGTTCTTTGTCAGTGAGGCTCAGTGCTGGCCCTAGTAGAGAAAGCAGGGTAAGACAAACAACCAGCAACATATTTCTAAAAATATGAGGCTACTTCCGGTCTGAGTAGACAGCAGCACCAAATGTTTGTGCCACGTGACCGTGACTGTATTGGGCTATGCCACGTCAGGCGGGAGTGACGATGCGGTGAATTTGGTAGGTGTCAGGGATTACTGGGCTACTCTTGTAATATTATAGTACTAACCGGTTGCATTTGCCATCATTATTCGACTGAAATTCCGAAATCAGTCACCACTCCTGTTACCTTACTCGGGAATATTATAGCGGGTTAATTTATGACTGGGAAAATTAATGACCGGGAAAAATATGGCGGAATTTTCCAAAACCCACCAAGCATCAAAATGTATTACTATTAGTTTACCTTACTCGGGAACATTATAGCGGGTTAATTTATGACTGGGAAAATTAATGACCGGGAAAAATATGGCGGAATTTTCCAAAAACCACCACTTTATCCCAGTCATAATATTCCCGAGTAAGGTAATTCCACTTAAAGGTAGCAATCTCGATTATTAAAGAGCTGTTCTCGAGTCTCCAATTTAACTTCAATATCCCGATTTAAGCGTGGATTTCAGCATGTTTGACAGTTGACGTTAAATATTAAAAAACTGACTTTCATAACACCTTTATTCGTGGGCATTTTCAATTCTTGTCGAAGCCAAAACTATTCGAGGAAAGCTTTTGCATACGATGGGTCACAAATTCTATCAATCATTCGCCCAATTAAAATGTTCCACCCTATTTATATGTCACGTACCCCCACCTAGTGAGACAGAAAAATAGCAAAGTAGTGCAATAGTGGCCCACTTCATTCGTATATGGATTTCAACTCATCATTTCAATAATTCAGCAGAATTATTTGGTTCATTTACTGCAAGTGCAAACATTTAACTTAATACGATAACCAGACAGTTTGAATTCGAGGTGTAATCATTTTTAAAAGTGTATCATTTCAAGAGAAGCATCCAATATAATAGTCATAACTCTATTAGGGTTATGTTTTCGAACAATTTCACGTTAAAATACCGGTGACTATTGTTTAAGTGACCGTCTGGTTTCCCCAGAACCGAGTAGTAGCCTAGTCTAAGTTAATTTGGTTTGGACACATAGTAAGACAGCACAAATATAGGTGAATTCTTCGTATATTTACATCACTAGCCTATAAAAATAAAATTAGGTTAGACTAATGAAAGCAATTTAAAAGTTAACAACTTGAAAATTTAAAACAGATTTTAATCTGAAACTTTATTAAAGAGCTCAATGTGCTAGGTAGAATGGACAACAGAGCATAACAGATTATTCAGCGAGTAACTACAATCCTATTTAACCCAAAAATATTAGTTCTAAATTTTGAAATAAGAATGCTCTCTTCTCTATCAAGTGCTGTTGGTCGGACTTTTCTTACTACACCTAATTTAAAAACTCCCATAGTGAAATCAGATTTATGCGCTAGAAAACAATGCATGGAAAGTGCCGACTTCTCAAATGACAATTCATTATCAATTTTGAACTTGTTTCTGTGTCCATTCATTCTGATATGAAATGGAGAAACCGTTTGGCCGAAATAGGTATCGTCTTTTAGGCTCTGGGGAAGTTTATTACAAATTTGGCATTGGGCGACATAAATTATATTGCTGTCCTTACATGTCAACCGGAAATCCAGAGTTAAATCCAAACCATTGACAGTGATAACTTCGTTGGAGTTGAACAGTTGGGGACAGGTTGCACAGCCTCTCCCGCCACAGTTTTGGCTGACGGTGAAAGAATCCGTTTCGGAGCACGAACTGAGTTTTCTATTGCGCACTACTGTGTTGCCTAGTCTAAGTTAGGTAGTTGATCAGTGGGATCCATACTTTTTATAGAACCATACGGCGGGTAATTTATTGGTGATTAAGTTTTCAGAGCTTCTTCCTTCTCAGCAATATAAAAAGCCTTCATATCAAAGATTTTATATGACTATGAGCTGCAGCCTGCATATTCGTTGGTTTTGTCTTTTATCCTTATGTAGGGTGAATCTTATGTTAAAAGTGAAATTTTGTTCTTTTATTTATACTTTATTTTATATTCAGTTTGCTTATGTTTTTACAGAATATAAAATCCGTAAAATTATCTTTGTTAAATTATCATTACTAGTTGCGTCACTGCTGACCATTGGCATTAGGTTATTGGCATTAGGTTATTTAATTCATGCTTTCTGGTGAACGCTGATAACAATTGTTGCCGTTGACATGATCAATGGTCATCCAACTGAATTGAACAGTAATTCCCCCTGGCAACAGTTCCCCCTGGCAACAGTTCCCCCTGGAAAGCCAGGAGGATACGACCCCTGATACGTCAGATTCTGGGCAGCTCTCGCAATATTGTGGTATTAACCGATAGCTCTAGCCATCAATATTCCGCTCAAATTATGACATAACTCCTGTCAATTCGATTTAAAATTATCAACCTGATTATTAAAGAAGGCTCTTCTCAAGTCTCCGAGTTAACTTAAATATCACAATTTAGGGGTGCGACAAATTTTTGCACTTTAGCATGGATTTCAACTCATCATTTCAATAATTCAGCAGAATTATTTGATTCATTTACTGCAAGTGCAAGTGCAAACATTTAACTTAATACGATAACCAGACAGTTTGAATTCGTCTCGAGGTGTAATCATTTTTTAAAGTGTATCAATTCAAGAGAAGCATCCAATATAATAGTCATAACTCTATTAGGGTTATGTTTTCGAACAATTTCACGTTAAAATCCCGGTGACTATATTGTTAAAGTGACCGTCTGGTTTCCCCAGAACCGAGTAGTAGCCTAGTTTAAGTTAGGTAGTTGATCAGTGGGATCCATACTTTTTATAGAACCATACGGCGGGTAATTTCATGGTGATTAAGTTTTCAGAGCTTCTTCCTTCTCAGCAATATAAAAAGCATTCATATCAAAGATTTTATATGACTATGAGCTGCAGCCTGCATATTCGTTGGTTTTGTCTTTTATCCTTATGTAGGGTGAATCTTATGTTAAAAGTGAAATTTTGTTCTTTTATTTATACTTTATTTTATATTCAGTTTGCTTATGTTTTTACAGAATATAAAATCCGTAAAATTATCTTTGTTAAATTATCATTACTAGTTGCGTCACTGCTGACCATTGGCATTAGGTTATTTTATTCATGCTTTCTGGTGAACGCTGATAATAATCGTTGCCGTTGACATGATCAATGGTCATCGAACTGAATTTCCCATTATTTGCGACAAATTTTATGTATAGTTTAATGTATAGTTTGTTAAAAATCGCGGTATCGCGAATTTTGGCCAAAATAATCGCGAAATCCTATTGTCCCTGAACCAGGAGGTTACGACCTCTGATACGACAGATTCTGGGCAGCTCTCGCAATATTGTGGTATTAACCGATAGCTCTAGCCATCAATATTCCGCTCAAATTATGACATAACTCCTGTCAATTCGATTTAAAATTATCAACCTGATTATTAAAGAAGGCTCTTCTCAAGTCTCCGAGTTAACTTAAATATCACAATTTAGGGGTGCGACAAATTCTTGCACTTTAGCATTTGACAGTTGACGTTAAATATCGAAACCTGACTATTAAACCCGACACTATCAACTATGAAATGAAATCGACACTGCATGAGAGCTGATAATTTGCCGATATTTCCCGCAAGGGAAGCGAGGGTATTATTAGAATGAAGGTATGATTTAGTCCGATGATAGAAATTGATATTGACCGAAATTAAAAAGTAGTCATATCCTTGACAATAACTATAAGTTCATACTCATGGTGGAATATTTTTGGGAACAAATTTGAACGGACTTTGACTTGAACGGACTATAAACAAACAGACTTTATTTGAACGGACATTAAAAATGAACGATAGGGCCTCCAGAGTTAATTTAATGTTCGTTCAAATTATAAAGTCCGGTAAGGTAAGCAAAATGCGTTAACAAAATGTCAAAGATGACAAGAATGGTAGTGGTGTAAATCGAAATGATTATCAACTAACCCCATCCAGAATGGTTCCATTATCGCAGGGAATGAAGTATTTCGAGACATCTTTTCGGCTCTGACAGTTAACAAAACCTTTTTCGCACCACCAATCAGGTTGCCTAAAAGATCACTGTATAAATATTAATATTTAATTAACAAGGATCAAATAGAAAATTGTTTTTCTCACATTCAGACAAGCCTGATATTTACGTGCTTGTTCGTGCCACACCATCCACATACGAGTCCAGTGGATACATGTTCAGCATAACAATGTAACCAAAGGTTAAATAGATTATCAACCAAATTAAGATAAGATTCGACACTGCAGCATTCAACAACTACATCTGCCGCTAAAAATTATTTTAAAATAAAGTTAACCGATTGATTACTTACCTCGAAAAGATCACGTCCAATAGTGTCCTTGAGGACCCGACCAAACCAACAAGGAGATTAAGGAAATGTAAACGCCACTGAAATCGTCTTACTTGCACTGAGTCTATTATCTGAGTTAAATTTTAATCAAAACGATTTTATCACCCCTTGTTCATTAGTTCAAAGACAAAAGCTTCCGTCTCTGAATACCTTTGAGAGGTGAAATGAGATCACGGATAATAATGGTGAACTGTCTAAGAAAGTATGTTGCCAAGGATACCTAATATTTCAAACCGTTTCAATAAATTGCAGCATGCTATTCTTGTTTCTGACCCAATCAAAATCACGTTAGGTAGAATTCGAAGTGAGGAGGAAAATAATTAACAAATGAGAGTTAGGAAATCGTACAAGAGTGTAATATAAGACTCTTTATCAGTTGAGCCTAAGGTCGCACCATGCCGGTCGAATTCCCGATAAATATTGAACAACTTATGAAATTAAACGGGCATGGACGTATGACCTAGCGTGGTTTTCCCAGTGACCAAATTCAGTATTTTATTCAGAAATATGATGTTACCAAGTTAACACGTACCATGCAATGTTACTTTTATTTACGTGTCAGTTAAGGTGGGATAACTTTATATTTATAAAACAATCAAATTCCTTAAAATTTATTTTTGACAATCCGAACGAAAGTTTATTTGATATGATTTTGTGGGTCTTTGTAATGAACTGATCGAACACTTTAAAATCAGATTACTGCATTGTTTTATTATTGACGTTTTACCGTTTGAATTACATCAGTTCAGAGTGATTCCTGAACCGATACTTGCCGAAAACATGACCTTATCTAATGTAATTAGATAATCGTACATTTTTTTTAAATCGGGACATTTAAAAAAAAAGTATTATTTTTGGTTTATCGTTGACAAAATTTGTGGGAAAAATTGGATTACAAACAAAAAGTTCAGATTCTGCAAAAAGAAATATTTGTAATAATATTAATAGAAGCATACACATTACACATGGGGTCCCCATTGGGGGGTGGGGACCGTATCAGCCTTTCAAGATGTTTAAAGGATTAATCATCATTGGGTCTCCTGCCCTAGTAGTAGTTAAACATCCCAGACAGGATTTGATTTTATATTTCGATGGTTAGCACGTGGCTTAAGGCAATTTATGTTGCATATTTAGTTGGATGCAAAGGCAGTGTATAAGCAGTCGTGCTCATGAAATTTAACTAAAAATACACTTTAAATAAACCTGTCAAATATTGTAACTTTTTAGTCTGGGAGTATAAATTTGTGTTACATCGTAGAAGAAAACATGCTGACTAAGCTTACAACGCTAGACAAATTTCATAATTTTACCGGGAAAGTTTTCTGGGGTCCACTCCAATGACGTGATCCTCCCTATTAAAATTGTACCTTTTATTAGACTTTGTAGGGCTAAATTATGAGTCTAAAAGTCCAACTATTTAACGTTCGTACGAGTTGGCACCGGCACACTCAAAGTCAAGATATAAATTGCGTATACAAACGATGTCCACGAAGAGTAACATTGTGGTTTATATCACGTGTGATATGTCACGTGTTATCTCCGGGTTATCAGGTAATAACCGGGAAGATTCCTGAAATAATTGTTCAGTTACCTGTTTTAGTGTTTTACTCATGTTCGCGGGGGAAGTGTGTTTCAGTTTCAAGAGTTTTATTATATCCCATAATAATTATATTACGTTAGGAACATTAGTGATTTTAATTTCAAATTTGGCTGCACAAATTTGGTTACCTACATTTTAGTTTTGCCTAATAATTTTAGTAAACTTTAAAAAAACGTTTAGACATAGATTTCCGATGATAATCATTTAGTAGCATGTGAAGTCATAATCAAAATAATTTTGTCAAAATTTAACGTATTTATAATTTACCAAAATCGTAGTTGGCTATTAATTTATACGCCAGTTAATTAAGTCGCCTAATATTTGGTTAATTTAAGTCAAAAATTGTACTAAATTTGTTGTAGACTAAATATTTGGTTCTGTCATCATAAAACTGATTCTCAGATTATACAGTTGAACTATTATTTATCATATACAACTTTTTCATTTCTTTAGTCACAAACTGCAACTGATTTTTGCTTTTCCATCCGCGTTACGCTATTGTAGTCTATACCTTACGAGAAATATTTATATATTCGACATAATTCCGGTGACCTAAATGATTTGGGAACGAAAATATGGGATTTTTTGCCGAAAACCATCGTATTTCTTCCCCCAAATTAAATCATGGTATTTGGGGATTTTTTTATTTCTCTATTTTACAAAAATAATTGTTTTAACTTGACTTCCAATCCTCCAGACGGAATTATGGAAGACCGCCGGTGTTTGTTATCCTCTACTACTCCCGAAATTTCACCACCGTGGCAAATGAAATTATACTTATAGTAGCAGAGCTTGCTGACTTCTAATGGAACGTGTCCAACCGTCATGTATCATATTTATAACTTACTATATTGATAGTAAATCGACAAAGTCATAATTAAAGAAAATACGTGAAAAATAACAATAATAGTCTGAAAATACCACTGACTTTTGTACCTTTTAAATATGTCTCGTAAGGTATAGTAGTTAAAAGTTAAAGTAGTTAAAAAGTTAAATCATTTTAATAAAGATTTTAATAAAGATCAAAATGTTGCAAACCACGATAAACAAGAAAACTGGAAGAACTCGGGTTAAGCATCATTAATTACGTTATAAATATCTAAGTGAACAGGACCCGGTTATTGCAGGAATTTTTAAGTAGTTACTCGCCTATTACATATTACGTCCTGAAGTCTGCAAAGATGCTGTATAGTGTCTTGAGTCTTCCAGTTCCAACCGTTATATTTCGCGATTTCATTATCTCGTGCGATATTTTCCTTATCATAAACTCCAGATGGCTTCCAAATTTTAAGTTTGCATTTAACAGGAATTCTTTCTAGGGAATTGTAAACAACTGTATCCTGAATTCTTTCACAAACATTTTTAAATTCCATTATTTTATGATTGATTAGTGCCAGTGGGTTCGAAACATCATATTCCTATGAATCGGAACTGCAAAGGTATGCTATAAAATTCTTCCCCATCGTCGTGCCAGCGAGTATTTTATATGTATACAAATATATTAAATTTAAAAATCAATTTAAGTTGCACCAGATTTGAGATTCGTGAGTTGTGACGTACGACAGTAGGACAGCTTGGCCGGAATTTGACAAAAGTGCTTCGATTCAAGTAATTAACAATTAGGAATATGGTAGGTCAGATTATTTGATTATAGCAACCTTTTAAATAATCTTCGCTAGAATTGTTTCACTGAGCTATAATCTAAATCTAATTCACTCCCAAGAAGATCTCACTTGGCCAAATTGAATTGGTGTGCGTCGCGTCTTAAAACGTGTTGGTTACAAGGAAGTCCATGGCAACTGTCAATGAAGTACTCATGATATTTTCAACAAGTCTTATTCCCCATTCCTACCAATAAGCGGACACCACTTATTGCACTCTTACAGTGCGGCGATTGTAAGCGATCCTCTTTTGAGGTAATGCTTTTAGCTTGTTTCTATATAATATGTTTTAGTGGGTTTTTAAGGGTAGTGCCCACCGCTTATCATGTGGGCAACTGTGTTCTCAATTGGAGGTTCTTTGTGACATAAAACCTATAATAACATATAAAAATGATGGCAAATGATCGTAAACCGCACGTACGAAGTTTTCTACGCACATAATCGATATTTTCTTAAATTTACTTTAACTTACGTAGAATATTGTAAATGGTAAAACCGTCTGTTGATAATGATATACGTCATACGATATCATGATGAAGTACCCCAAGATTTTATGGAATATATGAGGTGAAACAGGCTTGCTGTTTTAATAGATTAAAAGAAACACGAATACATTTATCATCTATCAAGGAGATTGAATATCCTAGCTAATTACTCAGCCACCTGCTTAACTGAAGCATGAAGGCAATATCCTATTCCTTTATTTCTTGGCAATATACTTGTTTAAATGTTTCAACTATATCTTGAACGTATAAGTAGTTCAGACTCAGTAAAATGCAAATAAAGCGAATTAAACTAATATCACAGTAATGGCACAAGTTGTCAACCTTTCCACCTTGTAGAATGCGGTTTAATACTATTTAACAAGATGGCTAAATAACAGTCTACTATTTAACAAGATGGCTACATCAACTGGCGGATCTGTGAGTGAAATGGCAGGTACCGGACTGAACATGACGACCCAGGGCCCTGGAGTGTACACGACCCGTGTTCTGGTCATGTACACTATATCCAACGAGCGGATCTCATCCCTATACTCTCAAACTGAGATTATATTTCTCTTTGTTATCATGGTCATCCTACAGGTATTACGATTTTGATTTAGCTTGCCACTTTAATTTCGGTGATGGGAGGTAAGAATTGGTATGATAATTTCTGTGTCGATATAAGTGTCAATGATGTTTAGTCATCATGTAATTTTTTATAGCTGACGCATAATAAATAAAATATAAAATCGAATGTAATTAATGTCTTATCTTATTTTGGAATTATGCTTGGTAAAGTTTTGGGGTTTCTTTTGTTTAACCAGAAGTTGTCTTGGCATGGCGGACTCGGTTTTATTATCAACAGTAAATTTGTATCAAATGTTGTCTCGTACCATCAAATCAGTGACAGAGTAGCATACATGGACCTTTCTCTACCATCAAAGTGTCATGGGAAACCATCACTGAAAGCCCGTATTATAAACTGCTACAGTCCAACTAATGTCAAATCTATACAAAACCCACGCATTGCTGATGAGTTTTACTGTGAGCTCCAGGAAGCTATCAGAATTCCTGCCAGACATGAACTTTTCATCATGGGTGATTTTAATGCTAGGCTAGGGAAACGGACTAAATCAGATTTTGAAAGTGGTCTTCAAACTAACATGGGAAGACATAGTATTGGTCGGCGTAACGAAAATGGCGAAAGGTTGCTAGCTTTCATGATCACTAATGGACTCTATGCAGCCAACACTGCATTTTCACATGCGAGCAGACACACCAACACTTTTACAGGATGGATTAAAGACCGTAGATCCAAAAAGTCTGTACCCTGGTTTTCTCAAATTGATTATGTTTTATGTAGATCTAGAAGTACTCCTCTGCTTGTTGACGCTAGGTCTTACGCTGGTGCAAAACTTCAATCTGATCACAAAATTGTAAAAGCAACTTTTGACCTCAGTAAACGTTACAAACTTTACAGTACTGCCAAACACACAGTCAAGCAGTATAACACCAACTCATTGGTTTGTAGCAAAGATGTTCAAAGTTCTTTTCAACAAAATGCTGCTCAGAAGATTGAAACTGATACATCTGCCCAGTCAGTCACTGAAAGTTTTAACAACCTTTTCGAGGCGGTTAAAATTGCTGCATCTGAAACAGTGGGTATGAAAAGAAACACAGCCAAACGTCACAGAACATCAGACCCACAAGTTGTCTCTATGTCAGAAAAGAGACACCAATTACTACAACATTTAAACGACAACAAAATGCGTGACAGAACTATCCTGCGTAAGGAAATCAACAGACTCAAGAATGACATTGCAAAGCGCCTTATTACACTTGAAACCGCTCATGCCGACCTTCTAGCTGAGACGATCAACTCCACTGATGATACCAGAAGAATGTTCGAAGCAACCAGAGCAATTTCAAGCACAAAAGACACTCCTCCTATTTCAGTATTCCTACCAGAAACAGAAGAACTTGCTCTCAATGATGAAGATAAGGCAGACATAGTCAAGAACTGGTTCATGGAACATTACACAGGCCCAGAACCCCCACTAGAACCTTTTGTTGGAGCTGCTAAGCCATTAGATACGCCTATAACTGCACTTGAAGTTGAGACAGCAGCCAAGAAACTAAAGAACGGTAAAGCCGTTGGTCCTGACAACCTCCCTAACGAATTCCTTAAGTATGCACCTCCTTCTTTCTACATGAAGTTTGCATCACTTATCAATGAGTCCTTTGAAAAACAAGAGCACGTTCAATCGTTCACTGAGGGATATCTTACCCCCCTACAGAAGCCTGGAAAACCAAAAGGACCAGTTAAGAGTCTACGTCCCTTGTGCCTTCTCAATGGAACTAGGAAAATCCTTTCCATGATAACACTCCAGCGTATTCAACAACAGATAGCAGACTACACTGGGCCATGGCAGAATGCCTATAAATCAGGACACAGCTGCTCTAATATTGTCTGGACACAAAGGGTTCTTATTTCTGTTGTCAAGGAGAAACATTGGGAGTTTAGTAAAATGGGGATAGACATGTCATCAGCCTTCGACACAATACATCGGTCAACTATCCTCAGGCTACTCGAAGATGCAGGATGCTCAGAAGATGACATAAGACTAGTTAGATATCTGCTCGCTAACACCAAGCTCAGAATTAAGATCAAAAAGACGACATCGGGAGAGTTCGAAGTCACAATAGGAGCCTTTCAAGGCGACTGTTTGTCTGGCTCGCTGTTTACCATGTACATAGCTGGAGCACTCTACCACCTTAGAGTTGTTGTTATACATCTACGCCCAAATCCCCCCATATCTGAAAGCTCCCTTCCTTTAGAATGGGAATATGCTGATGATGTGGACTTTGCTGATGAAGATGAGGATTCGTTACACCAGCTCCTTCCAATTTGCAAGGAAATTCTCTCAGAATGGAATTTGCTTGTAAATGAATCTAAAACCGAGTTTGTAAAGTGTTATCTGGCTGGAAGTAGTGAGAAGGACGAAAAAGGAGAACCTCTAAGAAATAGAGAACCTTGGAGGAAGTGTGTGTCCCTAGGCTCTAAGCTATGTAGTAAAGAAGACATACAGCATCGTATAATCCTTGGAAATGTTGCATTCGAAAAATACAAGAAAGTTTGGATGCAAGGATCTAAGATTAATCTGAAGACCAAGATTAAGATATACGAAGCATACGTTACATCTGTTATGCTCTATAACTGCAATAGCTGGGCTACCCCTCAGAACCTATTTGACAAACTTGATGCATGTCATAGAAGACACCTGCGTCAAATATTGAAGATGACTTATCCCATTATTATCAGTAATAAAGCACTCTATGAACGCTGTGGTGTAACACCGTTGTCAGAGCGAGTGGCATATGCTCGCTGGAAAATGCTTGGACATGTCCTTCGCAGTGACTGCTCATCACCAGCTCAGAGAGCTCTTCAATTTGCTGTTAATGCGTTATTTACCATGAAAGGACGTGTTGGTCGACACCAAAGTAATCTTTTAAAGTTTATTATAAATGATTTGAATAAAAGAAACCTACCATTACGTGATATTTATGATCTTTATGATCTTAGGGCTACTGCCTCTAACAGAGTTTTGTGGAGAAAATTATTTACCTCATAATTTTAAACCTTTATTTTTCAGAGAACTGTTATGTTTTTTTGGGCACTTATCAGTCTCTTAAGATGTTTCTTTACTATTTCGAGATTGTTTTAAAAGTTAGATAATAAATAATAAAGTTTTGGGGTGCTTTAGAAAATATTTGCATAAAGCCATTAATTGATTTTGTAGAAATAATTAAAACCTGTCAAGTTGGTGCTACCAATCTTACCTAATAGCATTAATAGTTTTACCTAAAAGCATCAAGTTAAACATGTACGACCTGAGCTAAATAATCATTATAATTAAATTCAAGTTATTTTTCTTCAGATTGTGGGGATTTTCGGAAACCTGCTGGCGATAATCGGTTTCAGAAAGAAAACGACAAACCTTATCCTACTGATCAGACAAGTTTCAGCTGTAAGTTGTATCAAGCTTGATAGTAGATGATAGATTAATAATTTAATAAATCCAATTACCAAGAAACTGTTCTAAATTATTTCCAAATAAAGGGTTTCGCCTATTCAAGAGGTCCCATTCACATAAATCTCGAATCTAATCAGATTTTACTCAGCACTCACGTTAAAAATTATAAACTTGTAAAATTCCTCCTTAAGGTATGTCTGCTGGAGTGCATGTGGACCATTACAATAAACTACATATCAGTCCTGAAAAGAGAATGGGTACTGCCCCGACAACTCATCTGTATCACGGGCTACCTGGACAACTCTCTTTACGTCTGTTGTGTTTGGATTCTAGTCTTGTCGGCTGGTGAAAGGTATTTCCAAAAATCAACCGTTTTATATAGCTTTCCGTTTAATAACTCAAATAAATACTTGTACAATAAATGATCATTTAAATAATAAATGGTCATTTAAAGTACCCTGGCCCATTTAGGAAGCGATGTTGTCTTGACCAGTAACTGTAAGGTCATGCTTCACCCGGAACAAATTAAACTAGTACCAAGGAGCAGTTATCACTTATCGCAGATCCATTTTATCTGTGCGGACAGAATAAGTTAATGTTCTAAGCGCTGTTTGCAGCTATACTGACAATAACTCTGAAAATGTTCCCGCAGATACATGTCTCTAAGGCACCCACTAGCCTACAGACAACTCTGCAAGCGGAGAAACTTCTTCAAAGTTGCCAGCGTACTGTGTTGGGTCCTCTCCTTTTCTTTCTGCTCCTATCCATTGATCAAGGTATGCACTTCCTTTGAGTTCGGTTTAACACCTCTATGAAAACTGAAAATAATAATCATCAATAAAATATAATATGTCAACGTTAGAATTTTAATGTAATGAGCACACTTAAAACGTTATAACAGGATGAATTTGGATTTGACAAAGTGACGTTCACGGTTGGCATCGAGGTTGAAGGATCCAAGTTCTTCCCGATGTATTTTGTCGTAACCTTTGCTCTGCCCCTGCTCATTATTACTGCTGCGTACGCAGAAATACTGAGAATGTCTCGCCAGAGAATCAGGTAGGGATTAGGATAAGAAACATACCATGCATATTATGCATATTATGCATTATATTACACATATGCCGTGGGTGAATTGTTCAATTTGTTTGAGTTGGCGCAGTGACATTTGTATTCTGTAGACGAACAATTGACGTGGCTAAGACTAAGTCTCTCTAAATTCTGTTATATAAATAGAGTTTACGTGGCTAAGCCTCTCTAAATTCTGTTATATAAATAGAGTTTACGTGGCTAAGCCTCTCTAAACTCTGTTATGTAAATAGAGATCATCTTTGTTATAGTAATTAACTTTGTAAAAGTGATCAATGATCAAAACGTGTCGTGATACTTTTAGGATGAAGAGAGCCATCGAACAAGAACATGGATTGGAAATGCCTTCAAGAAAGAGCGACTTCAGATTGGCGATAATGATCATTCTAACATTCCTTAACATTGCTGGGACACATGTTCCTGTGATTGTTTTCATCATTACTCACTTAGCTGGAGTTGTGAGTATTATATAAATTTAAACATTTTAATTTGGTCAACAAATGATGTGAATACAATTTTGATAGAAATTAGAAATTCAATTTAAAAGAAAATTTAAGTAAAGAGTAAAAAGTCTGATTTTTGATTTTGCCATGAAGTTTTTAAAGTCGGAACGGTGCTAGTTTGATTTAGTTTGATAAAGTAGAAAACCCGGCCAAACAGCTAAACTACAGTTTTCAATAAAAACTTATATTTGTAAAAAAATGAAATAAAATAAACACTTATCTCTCAGAAACTGATGGTCTCGAAACGGATGTCGCTAGCCGTCAACGTTGTTTTGATGACCGGATTTGCTCTGCAATCATACATCTTTCTTGCCACCATTAAAGAACTCCAAGATTGCTTCAAAGCACTCTTCTGCTGTCATGTAAGTAGCCGTTATTTAATAATATAAATACTGCTATTTATGGTTACGTAGTCTTCACTTCAAGTCAAGTCTTAAATGTGATTCCAAGATGAGACATGTGTAACGGTATTAGTTGCCATCCGTTTAAATCCCGCCAGAAGCTTTTAAAATTGTTGATGATTGCAGTTATCTGTCGAGACTGCAGAGATAAAAAAGTTAAGCCTCGTGATAATAAATATTCGACAGGAATTCTTCGCCAAATGATCACCAAAAATCTTCGGATACGAGTGCTACATTTTGGCAACACATCAAATAAATATTAAAATATGAATATTAAATAAATATGTTTATTACGTCAATATAGCGTCATGAAAGTTACAACCACGTTAAACCACGTTACTATCAGCATGCATTTAAAATGTCATGAATCCAAAAATATTCGTTATGTATTACTATTAATACGTTTCAAATAATCTTCAACGTGTTACGTCACGTGAAAATTTATTTGAAATTTTATGACGTTCACTAGTGGATATTAAAACTAATGTCCACTATAGTGCTTATTAAGAATTTGGTCGAAACAAAACGCTGAGAAATATGTGATCTCGAATTAAAAGTTTAACAAATTGTATTGCTACAAATCCCCCTATACTAACTAATAATCAATAATCATGAAGAGAAAAAATTAAATCAAATCTTAAAACATCAGTAAACCATCGACTTATGGACTCAATATCATGTAGAATTCTGATTTGTCTGTTTTCAGAGAACGACGAGGCGTGGGCGAGACAACATATATGGTTTGGATATCTCACTGACATACAGCACCAGATCCGGTACCGTTAAGAGCAACCCCGTCGGGATTGCTCAGCTTTGAAACAGAAGTCTTTATAGATGCTGCGATCACAATATTGAGCATAATCATCATGAAAAAGGTCTTCAGTAAATAACTTACAGTAGTGGACAAAAGTGTGAAACTGATATGCGATAATCATTCTTTTTTGATGGTCCAAATGTGGCAAGAGTATCATTGACATTATGAACGCAAGGCGATAACATCACCAAGGCACCCGTTTATTGCAATTCAATTAGATTATCACACTTTGTTATAACTTATAAATCGTTGTTCTGGTCACAGAATGTATCATACCAGTCAAAATGTGCGATGTGATGCCGCACTACCAACATTAGTACCACCATAAGAAATATTGTTACTGAGACCCTGAAATATATAATTTTTTACCCTCTTCTAGCTTGAACTTATCAACGTTTGTGTTAGTTCAGGTTAGTGAGACTTGAATTGCCAAATTGACTTAGACTTCAAGTTTCTATGAATGTTTAATTTTTGTTTTTCTGCTGCAGTGTTTTAACTTTTATTGCTAGAAACAATAAATTTAGAAATACCTTAGAGCTAGCGTAGAGTATCAGTTAGAACTAGCTAAATTATTTTAATAATTGTAATTATAAAATCAAAATGAGCTGAGCTATACTTCTAGTTCTATAAGTATAACCTTATTCGTTTATCAAAATTGAGTTTGATTCGAGTCATAAATGAAAATCATAATGACATGTGTTATTGTATATATGAAGCAATTTCAAAAAATACTTGTAAATCTAGAACTTACGCAACTGCAGCTGATATCTCAATTGAATTGAATGAAGGAAGCAAGGAAGCAACCTGACGAGAACTTGATCGCTGATTTATTCGATTCAAAAATTCGATTTGGCCATCATCAAGCGATTCTGATCTGACATCACTAGGATTTTGAATTGTATCGTTCAATCTAATTGAAATGGAAGGCGAAAGATTGTGGTTTGAGTCGGTTCGAGCCTGTGTGGCCGTTTTGTCGAGACTTGATCTCTGTAAAGTTACATCTGAGCCTCCATTTCCTGTCCTACTTTTCATAACACTGCGCAACTCCCCTAAGGAAACGATCAGGAAACTCGAAATGTACCGTAAGACAAACATGATTTGCAGGTTGGAACTCTGCTACGGGTAGCTGTGAAGAAGATATCAAACGGAACAGAAGTGTTTACTACTAGCGAATGGAAGCTGAGCGGTGGAGTGAATGCGACTCCTTTATCAAACAAGATAATTTTGTAGAATAACTGTCTGAAAAGTTTGACATTTACTGACGTTCAATCCTCAAAAGTATACAATTTCTGGTAGGTAGAAGTGCTCATAGTTTTGGCAAAACATAACGCTTAGTAATATGTAATGATTAATTGAAAATATTTTCATATATCTTAAATCTTAATGCTATAGATATAATAAAAACAACGTTCAATTGTAAAACGGTTAATATCAGCATAAACGTATGCAAGTGTTCTGATCAGCGGTCGATTGAAAAGTTGCCGAAGAATCAGCTGAAAAGAGCATTTAATGTTAACAATACCATATAATTGTTCAATAGAAATTGTGGCTCTCCCAGGTGAGGTGTAGGTTTGTTGATTGTTCGTTAATCTAGGAAACAATTATATCGGTAGTGAGAATACACAAATTGCAAAGTTGGTTTGGTTTATTCTTCCTTTCAACCAATGAGGAGACATATACCGATACGTTAAGCATCCAGCATTTACTTGGACAACTGACTTATGAACTCATCATCGAGTGCTTGTGGGCCCATTTTCACTTTTCAGGGAGCTTGCTGCGCGGTGAAACAGACAGGGACTACGTCCCCAAGGAATATAAAGTGAGATATAAGACGGAAGATGGATACGTAACTGATTACGGATTCATAACGTAAATCTACATAGCGTGGTCCAGTACAGGTTTGTAATACTATACACTTAGACATTAAGGATTAGGATTGATTCAAGAACAACAAGCATTAAAATGGAAATATGAACTGAAATTATATATTTAATTATCACATCTGTCGTCGGAATCAAACAAAATAAATAAATCAAAACTTAAAACAGTAACTGAAAACGAACATGAAAACTGATGTCCTCAAAAACATATGATGGTCAAACATAAAACTTCAGGATAGGAAAAGTGTTTAAAAACATGACTTAGCTTAGCAATAAAAAAACAAACTCATATCTAAAGATTCAGGAATAACTTATTTTAAGTTCGTGTTCGATACGTGGATTAGAAGTCGGTGTTCTGGCCACAGAATGTATCATACCAGTCGAAATGGGCGATGCGACGACGAACTATCAACATTAGTACCACCATAAGAAATATAGTTACTGACACCCTGAAATATATCTATATTTTTGGGGCTGCTGCACGCTGCTAGTACTATTTTGTTGCAGGGGCTAAAATAATTAAACTTTAAATAGCACAGAATTGACTTTATTGTTGAAATTGTACCAATTGATAAAAAAGCTGGCACTTTTTCTATGACCTACTTTCGTTCGTTAAATTTCTCTTGATTCGAATCCATGAGATATTGAGAATATAATATGTAATTGTGTACTTGAAGCAAGTATGTACTTCTGAGTCAATTTTGTAATCAATGAAAAGGCACAGAAAAATAATGTGATTGAATATTAATAAACATAAAACTTACGCAACAGCAGCAGATATTTGAATTGACTCGAAAGATGCGTCTTGTCTACTCAAAGAAGAATTATCTCTACGAGATTTGAATTGCTGATTAGTCCGATTCAAGGCTTTAGTTTGTCCATCATAATAAAGCAATTCTGGTCTGATAAAATTAGAGTTTTGGACAGTATTGTTCAATATTACAACTGACATGGAGGGTGAAAAATTGTTTTTTGAGTTTGTTTGAGCCTGCGTAGCCGTATCGTTGAGATTAGATCGGTGTAAAGTTTCATCTGATGAATTACCATGATAGCCTACATTTCCTGCGCTTCTTTTTACTAAACTGTGCTGCTTCCCCAAAGAGATTATCAAGAAACTCGAAACATAACGCAAGACAAACATGATTTGAAGGTGGGAGCTCGGGCACGACCAAGGATCAAACTTAGGAGCAGGAGAAAATGTGCCGTGGAAAATTTACGGACAATTTCACATTCCGTTCCAACCACAAATCAAAAGCTCGTTTGCAAATTACTGACAGAGAATTTGGTATAATGGTTTAATGGTTTAATGGGTTGAAGACAGTGACACGTTTACACAAATCCCAGGAAACAAGCAAGTTGCCGTGTGATCGTATATTTTTAGAATCGTTCACAACGAAAATAACCAAATTTATGGGCTGTTTATATGGTTTGTGCCAGCAAGTAATTATTCAATTCAATAGTCGCTTACCCACAATACATTTTGTAACGCCGTCAGCCCGTCATGCCCATGGGAAGATAGGAAGTGCACAACTGAGCATTTAAGTATTTACAAATTACAGCGATATGTATCTGTTTACATAAATTACTTGTAGTTGTACCTTCTTAGTTCTACTTCTACCTATTTGAAAAGTCTCGGCAGTTTGATAATGTAGCTAGGCTGAGGCACACTTGGGCATGCTTGGGGCACAAAATTGAATTTCCTGGGGCACACTTGGGGCAAAAAGTTACTTGGGCACACTTGGGGCACGAGCGTGCTAAATCACTCTACAGTAGATCTTCGAGATTGTTCTAAAAGGGCCCCCGACAGTTGAAACCAACTTCAATCGATGTATTTTCGGACGCTGATTCCGAATCACCCCCCAATCCCCTATGTCATGGGGATTCCCCATGACATAGGGTTAAAGCTCCCGTGACGAGATATTGGCGAAAAACTGTCTCGATCACGTGATATGACCGTATAAGGAAGTTAGTCTAATTTCTCGTTAGGGTTAGGGTTTCAGAATATGCTTTTGGGATCAGATTAGAGGGTTAAGGTTTCGAATAGTCGTTCAGGACCAGCGAGAGAACGGGTTGAAAAAGTCACGTGACAGTCGAGTGTAGACTGTAGAGTGATATTTCATCATCCCTTGGGGCACACTTGGGGCACAGTCGAGGCAAAAAAATGACTTGACTATGCCCCAATTGACAAGTGTGTCCCAAGTGCAGTGTGCCCCAAGTAACGTTTTGCCCCAGCTGTGCCCCAAGTGTGCCCCAAGTATGTTTAGTTTACTTAAACTGTATGTGCTTCAAGTAATTTTTTGCCTCGAATGTGCCCCAAGTGTGCCCCAACTGTATTTGCCCCAAGTGTGCCCCAAGTAACTTTTTGCCCCAAGTGTGCCCCAGGAAATTCAATTTTGTGCCCCAGGTGTGCCCCAAGTGTGCCCCAGGTGTGCCTAGCTAGATTACCAAATTGCCCTAAGTCCTTTTATTCACGGAGCTGAACGTTTTAAGGATGCGTTGCATAAAACCGATAACCGCAGCGGTCCATTAACATTTTATATTGATGTTTTTCCCGACGTAATATCGACCTTGTAAGACCAAACATCTTTCTCTATACTTCCAAAAACATTTATGAACACACATATCATGATATTATGGTCTGACAGTCTCTCCTCTATACAAGCTATCTCCTCACTTTCAACGAGAAGTAGAACTACTACAGAATGTTATGACTCCCTCAATGCACTCGGATCCACTAACACTCTAGAGATCCGATGGATAGCTGCACACATCGGATTGTGGGGAAATGAAAAATTAGCAGATGAGCTGGCCAAGCTTGGCAATGGCACAACCAGTGAATTCACTTGTCCGGCTATTGCCCAAATAAGAGGTCAATATTTCCAGGACAATTAGCTCTCTGTCAATGACATATTTTACAACCAACACATCTCCACTATTGTCAATTTCGCAAACCGCACCAAACGCTTAATTGTGCCAGAGGAGCTGGTCCAGACCAGTGTGACATAGCGACTACTCACATGTTGTCTTGGCTCATCTCTCTGTTCCACACCCAGCTGACACTTAAGCGTACCATCATGAATCATCCCCTTCATAACATCATCCTCTATTATACACTCTGATTTCTCCGGCATACTGCCACACCTCAGAGGCAGGCAAAGCATCCACATTTTATCCTCTCGTGGGCCACCAAGGCTCAGCCTCTCTTAAAAAAAACATTTATGAAACAAGTCGATAACATTTTATGATCAGATACCCTATAAAAGGTGACTGACCAGACAAAATTTTATGTAGAAACTTGAAAAATTTGCCACTTTTGGGGTATGAAATAAATAAATAATAAACAATAAACAATAAACGTTCAACTTTTTCCTTTAATAAAGGATATAGGTTTCTCCGGAAGTAAAGATCAAGGAGCACGAAGCAAATTAGATAATAGTTAAGTTATGACAGTAGCCGAAAATAAAAGTACGGAATAAAGGGTATACTTAAATCGAATCAGTTATCGTAAAATTGTATTAATGAATAACTTGATAATCTAGTTTATTATATCAATTAGTTTATCATATGTATTAGTTTATTATAATCGTTTAATACAAACTTGATTAGGGGAATCGATAACTTCTTAACTATAAGAGCTGGAAGGGGGAGGCAACTCGGAAATTTATGAACTCTGGGATCAGGAGAGCTGTCAAATGTGAGCTTTACGTTTTATCCGAAGTTAGTAACATGGCTGTTTCAAGAATTCAGTTCAAAAATGAAACAACATTTATCTTTATTACATTTCCTTTTAGTTTTAAAGACTAATATGAAAATACGTCGACCAACCTTTTGACATCATTTAAAGACATGAGGTCCATTTTTTTAAAAGAACGCGTTGCGTCAGCTATATCGATTAATTCCGTCGGTTTACATTTCGGTTTGACTATGCTGACAGATCGCGTGATTGTCGCATCATACTTATATGTTAAATGTTAGTAAACTCTGTTATAGTGTAAGTAAGTCAGTCAGGAAAAGTTGTAGTCAATTCTGCTCCTCCAGTAGCAGCTCCAAGATCATTTCGCCAATCATAATGCCGATGATGTGATCAATAAACCCAGCTAGTGAACCAATCTATCCTGATGCAACGGTTTCATATGTTTTTTGTTGTTTTCTGAATATGTTGAGTTGTCCTGAAGAAACAGGGCTATACAGGGCCATAATATCCTTCACCACCTTTTCCACTACAGTAGAGTATAAGGTAACAGATTCATAAATCATGTTCTCCGTGGCAGTTATAGTATCTAAATCAGGGCTGTGAAACCTGGTGTACGTATATATAATATTATATAAACTTTTCATCGGCTGCGGATCTCATTCGGCTAGAAGATTATTGTCAACCGGTTGAACTTCATTTTTAGGTGATTGAACCTCATTTTTAGTAAGCTCAACTTCACTTTCAACTGGCTGAACCTCATTTTTATCAAGCTGAACATCATTTTCAACTGGCTGAATTTCAGTATATACCGGCTCAACTTCACTTTCAACTGGCTGAACATTGTTTTCAGCCCCGATATGCTCAATCTCAGTATCGACCAGTTCAGCTGCAAGATCAGTTTCTACCGGATGGTCTCCTGCTTCGGAATTTAAAACCTTCATATCAGCACTATCGTCAATGTCGTCCGCGTCTTCATTGTAAGTACAGAGCGAAATAAGTCCGTCACTTCTCTCCTGTGAGAAATTAAACTGTCAGAACTAAGTTTTGATTGTATTTTGTTTTGTTGTATCTTTCAGATTGGATATTGAAGCTTCTTTTATACTGAACTGTGAACAGCCATGTTTATCACTATGGGATACCGAGGGTTAAAATTTTGTCCTATAAAAACTCAGTTAATTTAACAAACTACCTGGTAAGGAGAAAGCAAAACGTTGTCCGGGAAAGTGTCCATGTCACTATCACGCTTGTTCCAATTCTGAAGAGCTTCTTCGTTTATTTCTTTGAGCGTTGATGGTAGATCTGGAGCGTCTTCCCATAGCTGGACAGACTGATAAAGTGAACAGTTCATTTCTAATTTAAACGAAAACAAAGCGATGAAATATAAAACACAGGGCATGTTAAGCTTGGAACAGTAAGATAAAGTCAGGCACAAAGAGATTTGATACCTGTTCAACACAGCCCCTAAGTAGCGACTTTCTGAAAGTTGAAACACTCTGTTTATCACAGTTTGTCTGACAGGCTCCAAGTCCCAGTTCTACGTTACTCTCATCAACTGGGCTCATACCACCACTCCCTGGAGGTACAAATATTTATAGTGAAACTCCGGTTGACCGTGCCCGATTTACCGTGCCCATTTCATTGGCCCAAATCCATGCTGAACACATAAATTTGAACGATCCAAACCTCTATTTACCGCGAACACCAATTTCCCGCGACTACTGTGTCAAATCATATTGTTTTTATCTATATTTTCATAATATGAAGTCAAATTGAGGGTCCCGGCAAAAAATGTTTTGGTGTATGTCCCCTTAAAATCCTTCTTATTAAATAATTAATATTACCGAATAGGAAGTATTGATCGTCAAAAACGGCGTAATTCTGAAGAGCACTCTCAGAGTCTCTGTTTAAACAGAAAAATGCAAGAAAATCAAAGGGTGATTTCTCAGAATTCGCTTCGGTCACAGCCTCTCCAATCACTCTATACATATTTCTGATTGTTTTCAAGTGTTCTCTGATATACACATTATCCGAACCCTCATTCTGGGTGGCTGAGGAAAGTGGAGAAACCACATAAACCACAAAATCTTCCCCCTTTTTTATCGCATCCACAATTCTCATGGCGATCTCGAGAGGAACCAGATTATTATCAGAGCACCGAGCTGGGACTTTATCGTGACAGTTGACAAAGCATCTGTAAACGTTGTTTAATTAAAACTGTTCATTTTATTTGACTTGTCCCCAGCTGTATTTATCAGCATCATAAAGATGTTTAATATTAACTTATACTTATAGAGTTATAGTGGTTGAGCACATGATTTGCGTAAGTTATATATTATATTTCTCAGGTGCAAGATGCACGTGCCCACTTTCAGTGGGGTGGCTAGTTGCAATTATTATACACTTGTAATTGACCATTTAAATCTAGTCGATCGTACAAATCTAAATGCATTAATATAAGCTAAAAATTACAAATAAAGATGTGATAATTTTAATGATAAACAGACCAATCAGCGATATAACTGGAACTCACGCTGTCTCCAAGTAGATGAAACGCTTTGCTCGCCGAATGTGGTGTATATAAGCTTTGTGAAGTGTATTCTCCCACAAATTATTTCTTTCACGGGTCAAAATCTAAGGAAAAATTTCAGAGTTTAAAAACAGTTATTTTTCCCAAACAGAAAAATCATTTTAAAAACGAATCTTATTAAACTGAAAAGGTTTCGAGATAACTTATGATAAAGAGTATTCATAATGAACCTGTTTTCTGGTAGGGTCAACGAAGAAGATGGACTTTTCACAAACTTTCCTAAATAGCTGACAGTGCCACTGATCTGGTCCGTGGTACTTGTGAGTCAAATCAAAAAATGCCCTGAAATATAGATAATTAGCATATTTTAAGTGCTCAAAACCTTTTGCAGTGTATCATTCTATCACAGCCATTAGTCACAGCCGTAAGTCATTAGCCGTTTTGGAAAAAGGTAGGTTTCAAACCTGCTAATTCGATACATTTTGCCCATTTAAATTTAATACCTACTACTTTTGAATGCAACCAGCTGTCAAATAAATAATAATTTCCATGCTTTCCTAGAACGTGACCCAATATGTCTCATCTCAAGCCAGTATCTGCAACCTGCAACCGCATATAATAATTGTACTCTCAATGTTTGCTGGAGGTCCCCAGGTATTCACAATGTACAATCAGTATATCACATGGACTGCTCTCTGTTCTCTCATCAGACGCGATATTGCAATTTAATGGTACTGAACACTCTATAATATCTTGTGCTAAAACTCGCTAAAAGCAGTTTCACTACATTTACAAGTCGTATGCCGCTAAGTATTGCACCACAATCGAGATCATAAAACTTTCTGCTGACTGTGCACTGTCAAATTGACTTTCATGTCTAGCAGGACACTTTAACTGCATCCTTTATGCAGCTCATACTTCCGTGCTATATGGATTATGGGGTATTATAATGGGGGTATTATGGGGCATTATGGGGTATTATGGGGTATTATAATGGGGTATTATGGGGCATTATGGGGTATTATGGGGTATTATGGGGTATTATAATGGGGATATTATGGGGATATCATGGGGTATTATGGGGTATTATGGGGTATTATGGGGTATTATGGGGTATTATAATGGGGATATTATGGGGTATTATGGGGCATTATGGGGTAGTATGGGGCATTAAGGGGTATTATAATGGGATATAAATTGTCGTAAATGGTCATGGATACGATTAACTCGAAATATATCGTCAGTAGCATTTCTTTGAATATAATTTTACCGAAATCATTTTGCTTAAACAAACGTAAATGATTCGCTGTAATGGATCATTGCATCTCATAAGACTTGGTTAATATCTATCACAGCGATTATTTCTAAGCGACTGGCTCAGGTACCTAGTCATTATACTTGTGGGTTTATTACTTGACGAAACAAACGAAAATAATACCAAATGTTGCTTTAAAAGGGGATTTTGCTAAGTTCATTTCAGATTTCTCGCTTTAAATGCAGAATATCGTTCCGGCATTTACCTGACACTTACAAAATATAAATTGTCAAAGAGATCGCATGATTACACGTAAAAGGTTAAGCAAGTCAACTTCACCAACCCGTTCAGATGAAACAGTGCCTCAACTTGTTGTGAGCCGTGTTTCCTCCACAATTCCTCGAAGTGCTGCTTCACGTCCAGTGCTGTTTTCCCCTCTATTTTAGCTTGCAATCTGAAACGTTAGTACTGTAAAATATGATGTATTGACACTATTAAGAATAGTATTATGATGTTGTAGATTGTGCTAGTAACTGAGTAGGACGAGGGTCGAATGTTTATGACTATTTCCGGCAATTATATGCACTAAAACTCGTCGACACTGAGAGCTGATAATTTGCAGATTTTTCCCGCAACTTAGTACAGGAACCGCTAATTCTTCTTATATATAATAAACAGTCTAGAAGTCGAGGCGATGCCACTCTGAGTTTACAAATACAATAAGTATAACTGGCAAGACAATCGTGACCCGATGGACCGAGGGATTCATGTGCAAAGCAAATAAAATCTGCATAACTATAATTGACAATTAGATCCGCGACTAAGAGGCAGCTTTTGAAACGTGACGCAGGCCAACATAAGGGCACTTAAACATTGTTGGTAACATTGGACCCAATCTGGCATGGTATAATTGACTCTCAGTCTGTCCTGATAATACGCTGCAGCAACCCTTGCGAGAAATTATCGGTTACCAGTGTTTAATGTTTTTTAAATCGGCCGGTGGTAATGGTTTTAATGGATGGTTTTGTGACCCAAATGTGATACTAAAGTGTCTCATGTATTATGACAATGTCGTAAATAATTTAAATTAGTCTAGGATCTTGTCCTCACAACAAATAATACCACACCAATAAGACGACCAAATTCCTACTGCGATCCTCTTTCGATACAGCACTTTGAACTACCTTTTTCAAGCTCTGTTCTGTCAGTGCAGTTTCCGGCGGGACCTTCGAAACAACTTTACTGTATGACCTGATCTCAGCTTGTACACTTTCCTGAACGGCAGATTTTACGGTGGTCTGAACAGATTCCAACTGCTTTGATTTGCCCTCAAGAAGTTCACTCTGCAGTTTAATCACCGAATTTTGTGACCGAATAAGAGAGCTCTTCAACTCCTCCACATCTTCTTTCATTTTGACAGCTTCTCTGACAAATTGTTTCATATCTCTGTACACACTGTACAATAACTTTGACATAACTTTCTTAGTCGGTTTCCCTAGTTTTTCAAATTGTTCTGCTGAGAACTCTGATTCATCACAGTTTGAGGCTTCTTCAAGTTCTGTAATCCAAAAATGGAACTCCTGATGCGCTCCAGTCACATACACAGAGCGAGCTGACAAACGTTCTAATAATTCCATATCGTCCATGATATACTTAACTTGTATCACAAGGCTACACGGTGAGCGCAGTGTAATTAACTTAGCTGTAGTGAACGGTGGATATTGACGTATTGAACGCACGTGCCAGTCATTTTGTAGTGAACGTTATTGAACGTTATGTGATTATCAAAAACAAAAATTCATGAAAATAAAATTTTTGAAATCTTAAAAACTCTTTTGTATTTATGCTACTGCATACTGAACACTACTAGTAATTTATCCATAACGTTCAGAACGTGAGATGAGTTTTAGTGAACGCATATACAGAAAATTTTTAGTGAACGTTCCGTACGTGCACTACAACTAATATAAGGTAATTAAACGATTTTACTGAGCATTGCAAATACGGCACCCAATTCCATCCATGTATGTGCATACACGACCTAAACGATTCTTTGTCGCGGGGAATATTCTTAAACAGGAGTTTACCGAGCTGGGAAGTATTTTGGCTTGTCATAATGTTTCAGCTTTTCAGCTCCGGTTTTTAGTTCTAAGAGTTACTGCATAACATATCATTCATGTCTGTAAGTTATACTTATAATGTCTTGCTTCTTATCGTGGGATTTGATGCATACTACAACATATTATCATTCATTTTTGTAAGTTAAAGACTAGCCTCTGTAAACTTTAATTCATTATTCATACGTGTAAGTTAGGAGGTCCTCATGGTTGAAATGAGGCCTGAAATTGTTCCACAGTCCTGAAGAAGCCGACTGCTTTTAGCGTAATCTATTATAATACTATACACGTTGAGTTTTACTAATATCAGTATCACTTTTATTCATTTCATTACTGATATGAGGGTTCTAAACGATATATGCTCGCTCTAGATAAAGGTTACCAAGGTTACCAAGGATAAAGGTTACCAAGGTTACCAAGATAAAGGTTACCAAGGTTAAGTTTTATTTTGAAATGACCTCCATTTAGTAGCGATGTTCGACTATATCAATTTTAGCTTAAGGTTAATTTTGAAACTTGATGTTATATATTATCAATTATGTGGTCACGGATGGTCAATACAATGGTCATAGAATGTCACAATTTGACATTTATATTTAATTCATTTCTTCGAAGGAAACCTCTGAACTAACCTCTTATTTCCTGGTCATAATGATAACATTCAGAAATGATAATTTTACGTTTATATTGTCTTATAACAACAGCTTTGGCACTTTCCACACATTGTTTTTCAATCTCAATGTTGATTGATATCGCTATTCTAAGCATGGCAATCCAAAATGAACGCCCTACATGCTTTATAGTAATAGTCAAATCTTTCAATTTGTATCCACTCATTGCCATTAGCAGTTGTTCAAATCCCTGAAACTTAAAAGGTTAGGTATGTAACGAGGAAAAGTAGCTGAACATCATAATAGCTACTTGACACTTGTATCTTTGCATGACATCATGACAGCTGGTGTCACGTGGTATCTACGTGGCCTAGACTATATATGCGGATTTATAAATCGCATTCGGCATCCTCGCCATCTTCGCCAACGACTCTCAGTCTCACTTTGTGACCAACTATATACTAATATATGATCGACCCACTCATAAGAGTGAAGAAAGATTACCGATAATGATAATCACTAAATTTAATGGTAATCACTAAATTTAGATGCTGGAATGGCAAAAATCGTTTTGTGTTTTGAAACAATGATCCCAGAACAAAAGTAAGATTACCTGTTTTTCCCGAAGAAGCTGATGACACGACGCTTTATGTAACTGCCAGGGGCGTCACACGAGACCGTCATTTGGTTTACACGCGACGTTTTTTCCGTTACTTTCACACAGTTTACCTGTAATTTTGTAGGTTCAATTTAATCGGGTTGAGCCCAAAAAGGGGAGGAAATAAACGCACTTTTAACCCTCCAACGATTCCATCGATTGCAGATCATGTAGACTATTTAACATATTTAAACATATTTGAACATATTTAAACATATTTAAGGGGGGGGGGGGGGGGGGGTTCACCCTGATTTTTTGTGAAACTTGGTTTCGAGATAGCCAGTTGACCAACAAACTAGGACCAGTGACCAAACTTTTGAGGGGGTCCCGGACCCCAACCGCCAAACGGTGCCCGCGGGGCAGCCACGCCCATATTTGGTCCAAATTAGGCCCAATTTAGCCAAATACCCTTAACATGCCCAAAATCAAGATTTTAGGTGCTTTACTTGTAGCTAGTGGTCTCCTGAACTCGTATATGAAATTTCATCAAGATTGGACGAAAAATGACTGAGTTATGAGCCAAAAACCATAAGACCATATTTGGGCATACGCACCTAATTTGATCGAATTTGGCCCATAAATTGGGCAAATATCAATATTTTTGAATGAAACCAACTTTATATGAAAGGTAAGTCTGAACTACACATTCTCTATGATTGTCAGCTCAATATCTACCTAAGTGTGGATTCTGTGTTCAAATAATCGCAAAAAATGAACAAAATCGCCCATATCTCAGTTCACGATATTTGCGAAACTGACTTCGCTCAAAACAATAGAACTCAATAGGGTTTCAATATTTTTTCATGAAATTATCAGAATGAACGTAGAATTGTCTCATAACCTTAAGTTTTGGGACAGAATTTTGAGTTAGGCCTTTAAAAAAATTTGGCGGCCAAATTCCAAAATTTGCAATGCTAATCCGGGACCCCCTCAAATATTTAACATATTTAAACATATTTAAACATATTTAAACATATTTAAACATATTTAAACATATTTAAACATATTTTAACATATTTAAACATATTTAAACATATTTAAACATATTTAAACTTATTTAAACATATTTATTATTTAAACATATTTATTATTTAAACATATCTAAACATATCTAAACATATTTAAACATATCTAAACATATTTAAACATATCTAAACATATTTAAACATATCTAAACATATTTAAACATATCTAAACATATTTAAACATATCTAAACATATTTAAACATATTTAAACATATTTAAACATATTTAAACATATTTAAACATATTTAAACATATTTAAACATATCTAAACATATCTAAACATATTTAAACATATTTAAACATATTTAAACATATTTAAACATATTTAAACATATTTAAACATATTTAAACATATTTAAACATATTTAAACATATTTAAACATTAAACATATTTAAACATATTTAAACATATTTAAACATATCTAAACATATCTAAACATATCTAAACATATTTAAACATATTTAAACATATTTAAACATATTCAAACATTTTTAATATATTTAAACATATTAAACATATTTTAACAAAACGTCACTCAAGTATAACTTCGATACCACAGACGCGTGGCACTTTTCACTCCGGGTGTTTTATGATGAAATTGTGCTGAAATTTAGATGGTTTGATATGGAGCATCATCTTTCTTACAATAAAGGACCAGAAGTCATTAATCTCTATCGCTAGAATATCGTAACCTCTGCTGATTTAAGCACCCTTCGTGCGACCTGAACAGTCTATAATAGAAATTGGATGATGTTGGGCAATGTTATTAATATCGCGAGGAAACTTCACTTTACGTTTGTTGCATTCGTGACCATCATATCGCATATGTCTGTTTGTAGGTTCTATTCAATATTATCGTTCAATGATCCGTGATAAGGACCTCTATAATGATCAGAATAAATCCATGTCTTTAAAAACATATTATATTCAAGGGATTCCTGAACTCTATTCATACATATCTTTTACCAATCTCAAAGAAATTGAGAAGGCCGAGGGCACCGTATAAATATTGCAGTTTTTTGACACGTGCGCGACGTACGTGGCTTTAATCAAATCAGCCTTGTAAGTTCATACGAGCTGATCTGCTGAGGCTGTATGTTAAACAGATGATCTAGCTGACTTTCCAGCTGTGTTGAATTGTGCACATTACATGCGCTCACGGCGTTAGGCAGGAGTAAATAATCCCTACGATATCTAATCAATACTTACCCACTCTGAATGGAGTATAATACAAAATATTTAAGACCTGATTCAAGCTCTGTGCTATCACATAACTTTGAGCTTAGTTTCAGTTCATTTTCGATTTTGGTGTGCAATATCTTAGGCCTTGATTAATTAGTCAAGCTATAAAGACAGCAATATGATGTTGGCACAGCTGATCTTCGGCAGAGAGTTTCGTTGCAGCGTGCAGTATCATAAATACAGTTTTTGTACTATAAGTATATAAATCTTTGCTTTGATCTTACAGTTACAGATCAAACATTATAGTTATGACCCTCCTTATCAGTAGAGAGAACTCAGAACTGATACGGTCGATCAGAATGGTGATTTTGTCACCTGACATGCATAGCATATGTTGGGTCACCCTGTATACTAATACCTGATTTATCATCATCTAACGTTAACACTTATTCCAGCTGATAAAATGTCGAGTACGCTGGACTTCGTGTACGGAGTAACCGAGCTAACATCAGTCCTTATCGGTATATTCCTGAACCCACTGACCCTGCCCTACTTCTACCAAAACAAAGAGCACGTCTCCTCCCTGCTCTACTTCCTGATCGTGATAACAGATATCCTGACTCTCGTCTCCACCTTCCCCTCCGCTCTCAGCATGATGAACCAAAACAGGGAAATGCTCCTCTCAAACAAAGCGCTCTGCACTGTCTCCGGATTTGTCTTCAACATCTCCGCCAGACTGTCAGTTTTTCAGATCGCTATCCTGGCGCTGGCTAGGGCACTGACTCTTCTCTTTCCCTTCAGAACAGTGCATGTGAAGAAATACCTTTATCCTTTGCTGGCTTATTTCTTGATAAATGTGGTGCTGGCAAGCCTGCCGCTTTTCTTCAGCTCACAAGGGTATCACTACGAAGGATTTTTGGGCCAGTGTGCGTGGGGCATCTCTGAATTAAGTTTTGTGGAAGGAAACACATGGGTGTGGAGATTTATCACCTACACGACAATAATTCTACCCTGGTTGGTACCGGGTGTAGTCGTGGTGGTGTCCTGTATCGTGTCTATTCTTGTCCTGGTCCGATCGGACCGGAACCGCAAGAAGATGACCACTCGGAGACCAGGAACCAAGTTGAAGAAGTCGGAGGCAGAGGGAGCTGCAAGCAGAACACGCCACGTCTCCATCACCATGATCATCATGACAGCAGTCTATATCCTCTTTAACATGCCCTGCTGGCTATTTTATCTCTATCTCTTCGCCTGCAAACTCAACCCTCAGGCCTGGGTCAGAGCTAAATCAGCTCGATATATCCACATATTTGTCTCCAGGCTGTCGGTGTCTCTGAATGCTGCAGTTAACCCGATAGTCTATTTCAGCAGGATAGGAGGATTGAGGAGGTTGGGCAGGAGAGCTGACCACACAACAGGAAGTGTGGGCATCTCAAGGAATGTAAACAATGTGAGACTCTTCCCAGTATACAACAGACCGGGGGCCGCCCAGGACACCAGCAGGACCCCTATTGGGGGGCCCAGCTCCAGTGCTCAAATTAGATCAGCTGGACCCCTCCAACACGTACATCCAACACAAACATGCTCTGAAATCTAGAAAAATAGAACACATGATAGATTGTGACCTAATTCTAGAGCATTTAACCGGATGAGGCTTTGATGAGTTTGACTGCAAACAAAGTTTATCACCTGACCTTCTGCTTGAACTGCAACTATGCGTCCTTATTTGTCAAATTTTATTAAAACGCCGAATATTGGAGCTTTCGAATATAAATCTTTATCGGTTTTAATGTCAATTGTAAACAACCGTTTGCAGTGAAATTATAAATTAACTGTTTAAAATTTTCTCTTACTTTCGACGCAAAAAGCGTATTCAGGGATTCTTTCTCAACATCATCTTCGTTAACAAGTATGAGCACTCTGATTCCATTCGCAGCTTTTGAAATAAGCAAATCTCCTAAAAAATTGAACGCTAATTGGTCCATAAAAATCAAATAAATTAGTTCGGTTTGGATTATTAACTTAATTAAGATAATAATAATTGTAAGTATAAATTACTTTTTGGACAATTTTTGATCAATCAACTGACTTCATACTCCGTACCAGTTTAAACTTCAACTTTCGACCAGAATAAGTTGGTTCGAAATAAATTTTCCATGTAACTTCACTTTATCAAAGCAATAAAGTGCGGAATTTAGCTGGTACGAAGTTTTACCGAACATAACAAGTTCTTACTCATTGTTTGCTGAGACCTTTGTTCCAGATCTGAGGAGGTCACACAAAAACCAGACACATAGATAAATTCTGTAGCTGCTTCTAGAGCTGCGAATACACTCACATCGTTCTCCATCAGAGTTACCTACAAAGAGTTTCAATTAAAATACATCAACCTAGTCTAGAAAGGAATGGTCTTACTAAATAGCAAGAGGAGTCCAAGAAGTCCTTTAATCTTCCCTGATACAAACAGCTAGTTTTACCGCTTTCATTAGCATATAGTACGGTAAATTCAGGACCCTGGTTCACTACAAAAGTTACGCCAGAGTCCAGACCTCAATACTGACAGTTTATAACTGAGTAATGTTACACTTAAAATGTACATGGTAAGCTTACATTATCAGCTTAGTTGAGCTACACATTTGTTTCTTTAGTATTGCGCGGATATTTATACCATGATTTACACGAACAATATCGCTACGTTATAAATGAGTTTTTTACCGCTGATTCAGATTAATATCAGATTGCTCTTATATCACTTTCATTTCTTAGCTTTTCAATCTACACCTTGTTGTGCAGTTCTACTGAAGCATTATCTACATGAGACTATAACCCAGCAGCACATCTGGTCACTTCAACATGAGAGAAGCTGTACTGCGAGTTTGTCTGACTCAGCTATTCAACTTAATAACAGTCTTCCTGTTCTACCTATTCGACAACCCCATCAGGAACGTGATATTATCAGAGGGGTATCCCATCTTCTTCTGCACCATATTTGTCTACATCTGCGCTCCCCTGACCCTTGCTTATCTCATATGTTACTGGCTCTTGTCCGGTTTGGTTTGTGTGTACAGCTGTGCTCAGAACTGCTGCATTATTCTGCATGATTGGTGTACTGGTGTGAGGAGCTGTACTGGTTTGTGGAAAGTTTGTTATGGTGGAGCTGAAGGTGAGGATCATGCTTTAAGAGGCGGAGGAGAGGTTCTGGATGAGACGCTATCAGTGATATCTGCTCCTCCTTCCTACCACAGTTCTCTGCCTCCTTACATCCCGAGGCCTGATCCTTCTGGTTCTAGAAGATTGCGGAATCAAGAGGCAAGACTTACAGCTCTAAGAGGGGCCCTGAGCGAGGTGAGACAGCCCGGCTCAGACTCCTGGGAAAGGAGACAGGCGTTGAGACACAACATGAGACAGATCAATCAGAATTATGAAAATGGTATGATGAGGGACGGACCGCCTCTTCCACCTGTCTACCGTCCACCACCACGTTACACCGAACCGCCTCTTCCACAGTACTCAGGGAGCCAGCTGCAGACAACCGCTCCACCTGAGTACACTGATATTGTCATTGATACTGAGGCTATGTCTCAAATAGAGGCTGTGTCTCAGATTCGTCAGAATGAAGGTGCTCAGTCCACGGAGGCTCTGTCAGATCCTGTCCGACAACTTGGTCAAGATATTCCTTAATTTGTCTGATCTATAAACCTGGGCTATAATAAGAGGATAGAGTATGTGAGTGATTGGTTAGGATATGTGAACGATCCCTTATTATGTAACGTGTCTAGATAAACTTGCGATCTCCGCCATCATGCTCACGTCTATCATCAACACGCCTACATCAAACTGGAGAGTGCGGTCTGGAATTCACTAAACTTTGAACATGTAAATTACCGTTCTGTTAATGAAAAATGATGTATCGCAGACACGGGCCACGGCAGACGAGACTCAGAAACAGAAACAGTAACACACAAAATGTATTGACAACAAATATCAAAGCTGCATAACATGGCAAGATTATTGTGGATTGCTGGATAGTCTAAATCCACAAATTCTATTGAAATCTCGCAAACCTTGCAATTAGGACGTTGCTCAAAGTAGCAGTTCTCAACAAGACTAGCTTTATCCAGATCCTCCATCCCGAAGAAGATGACTTTAAAGAATATCAGCCCGGGACTTTTCCTACCACCTATCGTCAGATGGTACTCTCCCTCTACCTCCTCTCCTTCCAAAACTCTCTGAAAACAGTCAGAGTGCTTGTTAGATTTTGAAATGGAGTGACAAATTTCGTAATAATATTTGTATTTATTTTTAATATTATCCTAAAGTTCTAATACTGTGGTCTATAAAATATTAGCTGACGCCATGAGAGTATCGAAATAGTTTGTATTTTTTTTTAAATTAGAAAAGTTGGGAGGCATGCTTACCTCTAGGGGAATGTTAAGCATCCCAAGATCTGTATCTTCTGATTCAGTTTCGGCCAAGACTTGTAAATCAAGAGTGTCCCCCTGGTGGCAAACATCCAAAAAGTAGAACTCGTCCCACCGTGGATCCCACGTTCGCTGGACTACCTAAGAGAGCATATAGAACCAAGAACTTTCCGCGTAACCAGCGAAAGCAAGAATAATTGAATCTGCAAAGTTAACACTGGACACAATGACACGTATAACGAACAAATACCTTCGTTTCAGCCAAAACCGACTCTCCTATTGTGATCCTAACAAACGGGTCCGGTTTGTTTTTCTTCTTCTTCAGCTCGCCGTGAAGTTTCTTGGCTCGGAGAATCTGAACGAACAGCTGTCCTCTAATTTTGTACATCTTGATTCTTGCTCTTAGTCTTTCTCGGCACTAAATCAAAAAGCTTACAAAGATCATATAAACTCGAACTGAAACTATTTAAGTCATTAACATTGTTTAACATGGCTTTGGGCCTAAATCCAATGTGTGAGCAAATCACTAAAATTATGGTATTTTAGTCTGCAATAGAAATTATAACTCCGAATCTGCCTGATTAAAATGCTCATAAAATTGAGGCGTGGTTGAAGCCAATCAGAATCTTAGTTATTCATGTAGCGGCGTTATAGCCTTCAATCACATCCCGATCAACTTGAAGATATAGATATAGATCTATAGGCTTGGTTCATGGAAGGTGATGGTTATCTAGAAATATGACTTACATATCATGAGTTATTAACACTTATCACTTGGGGGCCTTTTTGATAAACTAGGGATGGACATTACTGGAAAGAAAAGGTGGAGTGGCTGGAACCTTGCGATTAAGGGAACCTTATCGTAATTAAATTGTCTTTTCCACGAGCAACTCATAACGTATTTTTAGGAAACAAAGCTACTGACAAATTTGGTTGCTCTAAATTTATTTTTCATACATTTTGAAGTATTAACTTTCGATACAATACAGTGAAACTATATTGCGTATTTAAGAACGTTATCAGTTGAAATCATAAATGTAACAAGTAATTGTTTGAAAAAAGCTTCTCGATCAATCACAAGATATAGATACCGTTATTGATTATGCTTTATAATAAGCCACATCTCCCACAACAATTTAAACCACATTTAACAGTGAATATTGCAATATTTTTATTAACCCCAATAATCACAATTGTCTAGATCATCAATTGTACGATGATGGCATGGAAATATGTGGTGCCCAAATTCCAACTGAGTACATTTGTTTAACAATCAATACTGCATAACTCTTAAATTCAAGAATCAAATATGTAATCAATATTACCTTTTACTACTCTAAGCTCACATGACCATAACGTGAGAAAGTGTTAGTATTGAACCATTACTATTAGTGTATTAGTGATTATTCCTCTAAATAATGTAAAACTGTTTGTAAGATGAATACAATTTACAGGCTCATCAACTTTAATAATTAGTATGTTAATAGTTGTGGAACACAACAAGAAAATTGAGAATAATCTTGTGCGAGGGTAGGGACCCAGATGTCGTTTCTAACCCAAATAAACTTTAAGGAGGCTTCTCATCAGTAGCCGCACCTCCTTACTCGGTTTCTGAACTGGAATTCTATGGGCTTCCAGACGGCCAGACCGAGTATTACCACCCCATCCTTCTAGAGTTCATCACAAGTAGCACCCACCTTGAAGATCTTTGACACCCAGACACACCCCATTGGCGAACAAACTTTGGATATAATCTTACATGCTCCCGAAGGAATCCCTGGTTTATGGTCTTTCTCATCGTCACCAGCACTTTCACTAGAGTCACCAGCCCTTTCACTGGAGTCATCAGCCCAATCACTGAAGTATACAGAAGTATAGTTGTGGAACACAACAAGAAAATTGAGAATAATCTTGTGCGAGGGTAGGGACCCAGATGTCGTTTCTAACCCAAATAAACTTTAAGGAGGCTTCTCATCAGTAGCCGCACCTCCTTACTCGGTTTCTGAACTGGAATTCTATGGGCTTCCAGACGGCCAGACCGAGTATTACCACCCCATCCTTCTAGAGTTCATCACAAGTAGCACCCACCTTGAAGATCTTTGATACCATCAAAATCATAACACATACTAAAAACTGGGATGATAATTAATCACTCTACACTCGACTGTCACGTGACTTTTTCAACCCGTTCTCTAGCTGGTCCTGAACGACTATTCGAAACCCTAACCCTCATTATCTGATCCCAACCCTAACCCTAACCCAATCCTTAACAAAAGCATATGCTGAAACCCTAACCCTAACGAGAAATTAGACTAACTTCCTTATACGGTCATATCACGTGATCGAGGCAGCTTTTCGCCTATATCTCGTCAGGGGAGCATTTTAACCCTATGTCATGGGGGGTGATTTGGAATCAGCGTCCGAAAATACATCGATTGAAGTTGGTTTCAACTGTCGAGGGCCCTTTTAGAACAATCTCGAAGATCGACTGTAGAGTGATTTAGTACGCTCGAAAAAACTGGGTGAAAAGTACTTAGCAAACAACAACAAAAGTTGGATCGTCCCCGGCCCCGCGCGCCCCGGTTTTTGAGTCAGTGTCGTCCCCGGTCTATGATCGTCCGCGCGCGCGCGTCCCGGTCTATGAGTATTGAATCGGTGTCGTCCTCACTCCTTACACCCATTCGAATGAGTTTCCATAAAGTGAGCCATAATGGCATAATTCCTGTTGTCATCTCGGTATCCTTAAAGTGCTCTGAAATAATAATATGGTGTTATATTGGTCGGGGGCAGTATTAAATGGTCATAAGATATTATTAGTACAGTACTTTATAATAGCCTGATACTGATAGCAAAACCACAAAATGATATACTGATTGTTCAAGTGTATCATATTATATTCCTACGTATCACAAATTCTTATCTACTCGCTTGTTCGAAATTTACCAATCATTATGAGTTCGAAGGCTTCGCACATTTCATCTCGGTGGAAATGCCGGAAATGTTGTATAACACCCTCCGTCATGTTCGTGCCCACGAACTTTTCTGAAATGTTAGATGCAGTGAACACCGGGAATGTCAAAGTCTAAAGTTCACTTCGCAAAAACCTTACAGTAAATCGTATAGTAAATGTAATTTTGTAAAAACTGATTATAAAATAAATAAATAAACAAAGAATGTAGTAACAATAACAACAGAGAAGACAGAAGTGTTGCACACCCAACATCACTTACCCAACATTTTCCAACTGTTGGTGAGTTGTCGGAACAGCTCATTCGAGAAGACCTTGTTGAAATATGGGGTAGTAAACAGGACATCCCATCTGGTGACATTGTGGAATGTTCGAGATTCTTTAAACTTTCTCCCTATGTCTTTTAAGCCGGCGGAGCAAGTCTCCAGGTCATCACTTACAGCTCCTAGTTCTGCCTGTGCTGAGTTTAGATCTCCGGTAACTGTTTCCAATGCAGTTTCAGTCCTGTTCATATCAGCAGTCACCTCCTCCAGCTCAGCAGTCACCCCCTCCAGATCAGCAGTCACCTCCTCCAGATCAGATGTTACCCCCTTCAGCTCCTCCTCTGCAGTGACCAGCTTTTCCTTCGTTACATTAAGCTGCTTCTTAGCTTCAGTGAAATTCAGTTGACTTGACTCTAACTCTTCTTGAGTTGAATTAAGAAGATTGGCTAGTGTCTCCACTTTCTCCTCCGACCTACTAAGTTGAGCCTCTGTTCCGTTCAGCCTTCCAGTCACACTTGCCAGTTTCTCTTGTGACTCTCTCAACCGAGTATCTAGTTTCCTTTTCCACTCACACACTTTTACCTCACTCACAGACCCACTCCGTGATCTGTCCAGAATATCCTCCCATCGAAGGATCCTAGTGTCGGAAAATTCCTCTAAATGAAAACATAGTCCCCCTTCTGCTATTTTCTTTATTTCAGCCGACTCCAATACATTGGAATATACATTGAACTGATAAAGGCTTCCTCCTAACGCATGACCAGAATATCCATGACGGCCATAATGATAATGACCACCAAACCATAACTGCCCTCCCATTGTCAGCCTCCTCCCGATGTAGTCTGGTCTGTTGCTACCAAATCACCGTCCAGGTATAACTTTATTGTCCTGGACGCTACAGACCACGTTATGCAATAACTAAACCACTTTCCAACTGGTACTGTGAAAAGGTTGTGTCTGTTTTCCAAACCTGTATCAGCTACTACTCTGTTAAATTCGCCATTAGGCGCAATCAAAATCTCGTCAACGCTAGTTAAGTAGTTAAACACTATCGGGTGTGAAGATGAGGTGGAGATACGTTTGATCCACGTGCATATGGACAGAGAATCTCGGAATGGGGCCATGTCATAGTTGAAACTAATATGATCGCTCGAAGAGGTTCCAAAGTGCAGTGCACTGTACTGCTTATCACTATCAGTTGATGCAAATACAGGCAGGTAAATAACACAAAGGAACAAGAGAAACATACCTTCGAGGTTCGAGTATGAAATGAATGTAGAATTATTATGTTAACTAGTCCGGGGTATTCGGAGGCGATAAAATGGAACTTTCTGGAGCAAGGCTGGTTACTTTTAGCATGAACTACCACTGCACCAGGAAAGTTATAATGTTAGATAAGCTAGCAGGGTGGCACGACAAACCTCGTTAACCAAGGAATCCTCAAACTTGATGATTTATCTCGCATAAATTTTAGCATTCACTTGAAGTTCAGAAACCTAATATGTAAATATGATGATAATGCGGGTCTGGTTTATAACTTTATATTATACGACTACGAGACGGGTACATTAACTAAACGGGTGATACTCGTAAAATATCGAGTCCAACTCTGCGCGCGTCCTGGTTGTCATACTTTGTATGACCCGCCGCGCACGAAGTGCGCGGCTCCCCCTGTATCGTCAGGACGATAAAGGGGTGAAACGACCGTGGGGGTCGCAACGTGATACAACGTCCTGGTAGGTTGTAAACCTACAACGGGTACAGCACGGCGCACGCTGGTCGCTGGTTGTTGGTGGAATTAATTAAAAAAGGTTACGAGATAAGACTATCACTAGCTTACAATTTTTGTATTACTAATTTGATAAAAATCTGTTAATTATACTCCCACTTTATCTATTCCTGGGATTTCAAATTGAATTTCCTTCCCAGACAGTGCTGGCTTATTAAGTTCATGGTTAACTAGAAATCAACGGGTGATTGGTCTTGGTAGGTTATTAACGTACAACTAGAAATCTAATCGTGAAATTGACTGAAGGGTTGTTATGCCCGTTAAGTATTATAAACAGAACAAACCGGATTGGCATTATATGAGAAATCACAATTAAAACCAGTTATATTGGCACAATTTAAGTTGATGATTATACATTAACGTTAGTAATAGATTTTATTGGCAAGCAACAACACAAGTTAAAGTAGTAATAAGTTATTACTTAGGCAGAAGATCGACCACATGCTCAAATCAAAGCGCTTCTTTTAAATAACTACATCCAAAAAGATGTTAAAAGTAAAACCATTATATATATATTTGGATCTCCACAACAGATCGTATCATCAACACTTTTGATTGCACCGCAATTGAACTTTCATCAACCATGGCTTCTTTTAAAGGCGCCAGTTATCTTGAAAATGATTTCCCTATAAAAAACCTCCTTTTAGATTAAAAATCGTATAAATTTCAAAGCTCTATCAAAACCAATATGTATTATAAACGTTTCTAAACATATTATATGACACACATTACAATGTCGTTGTATCTAGAGGGTAGAAAAGTCATGTACATGTACGATTCCCGCTTAAAGTAGAAAAACTAAAAATATAAGTTACCCTAAAAATAATTTACATCAACATAAATAAAGTTAAAAATTTGTTTGACACTAACTTTAATTTTCCATTATTTTACGACGTCCTAAATGTTTCAAATCATAGGTACCAACTTTGATGGTCAAACTTATAGTTTCAAATGTAAATGAGTAAATTTACAAACCAAAAACCAATCATCCCACATGAAAATTTGATCAACTTATAAAGCAAATCAATTTATTTAGAATCAAGTTAACAAATGTCAACTCCAAAGCAAGTAGACGACCTTTTTTAAACCCAACTGCGCCGCATTGTCCAGACTAAGGACCCCTGTCAATACATACTAACAGAACTATTTATCTTGATGTTTATATTTTGACAATATCCGCTAAATTGGGATCACACGACACATCTTGTCACCAGACACTCCAATCGTGGGTCAAATGATTTCTCTTCTTGAACAATGAACATCTATTAAACACGCGCGCACACACACACACACACACACAACAAACAAAGTAAGAAAGCAGCTGATGTAAGAGTCTGGCTGCATTTGGTAGAGCGCTGATTGATGATGGAACTACGTCATCGTCGTAGCGTGACGTCATCGCTTCAAATTGTAACGTCATCACCCCAAGTTATGACTTCGTCATTGTCTGCTGTCATCTTCGCTCTCGTCGTCTGATGGAGGTGGGCTGTGGTACCTAAAAATGGGAAATGTATTAAGTCAAACCTGATAAATACGGGGGCAAAAAAGCCTCAAAGCCAAATTGAAAGACGCAAAAAGAGGTTCCAACTAGCGCCAAACATCTTGTAGAACCAAGTAATCTAGGATAAGTTCCCACTCAGCTGATAGATAAGACTAACCGGGACTGTGCAGCGTGAGGAAGAGGATGTTGTGGCATAGGTTGGGGGATTAGACCCGGTCTCAGCTGGATGTAGCTCATTGCCGAATTTAGCAGCTGCGGGTTCAGAAATGGTATGGGGTTGTACCTGAAAGATGTCCGTTTAGCTCAGTAAATTCTACATTTCACAACAAATTTCAGGTTTTTAATATCATGGCAGATTTCTTTAAGATTCATGGCCTATCTTGAGACGGTCTCTTCAAAGAGAGTAGAGACCGTCTCCCAAGAACATCACGAAATGCTTGAAAAGTAAACCAAATCATCTCAAACTTATAGCGTTGCTGGACAGACCCAGGAGGAGGTAGCCCGTGAGGGGACCTGCTATCGATACGTTGGTTCTTGTCCGCTGAGTGGAAGTCAGGAAACCCAGGTCCGTGGACAGGTCCATGGAATCCCGGCCCAGTTTGCTGCTGGAGGTTTCTCAAGTGGATTTTGAGTTCTTCAGGAATGTGGGGATGGCCGGGGTTAGGGTGGATGGCCTGTGGTCCTGGATCAGGTTGCTGCTTCATGTGCCTGATAATAAAACTTAATTGAGAGATTTTTAAACTGTTTAGTCGGGGCGGGCAACGGCAAATTTAATCAACTCAGATAACGTTTAATAAATTAATATACTCTCATCTCTGCATTTAAAGACACGTTTCCAAACCGGAGTGTTCATGATTGTACCACAAATTGAAATAAAAAGGAAAACTCCAACAACAGAAAGCGAAACTTACTTGTCCTGTTGAAGTCGAGGTGGGACCTGGTGCCGGTGAGAGGGCTGCATGACATTCTGGTGGATCTGAGAGTACATATTGAGCTGAGCTTGGGTCATGTGTGGGGGTTTCTGGTGCAGTGTCACTTTGTCAGAGTGGGTGTATTGAGGCTGTGCCCCCTTCTCCGAGTGAGAATATTGGATCGTGTTACTTTTCTCGTTCAGACTCTGAAATAGTTAGTCTGAGTCAGCTGGATCGAAGGATCGCGATTAATTCTAGAATCTCCCTAGAGATTATTACCGTGACATATTTACTCTTTAATGGTTCCCACTGTAGTCGATGACCAGGACCTAACAATCAGGGATAGCATCATACCACAATATTACCACAATATTACCACAATATTACCACAATATTACCACAATATTACCACAATATTAGTCGTTACCTCACTGTAAGATCCGGAAGATGAGCGGGACCTTTCCAGGGGTCTAGGAGCCAGGGGAGGTGGTGATAGAGCTAGCTCCTGGGGCAAACTTGTCTGTGACTGCTGATTGGATACTAGTGGCTGCTGATGTGGCGATGCTGCGCTCTGAAAATTATAAATTCCTGTATATTCATAATCTGTGAATAAACGTATGATTCTTCTTCATTCTCGAGCACAAGGATAGTAAAATATGTGAAATATGTTACGTGTTATTCGCGATTTCAAATTCTGGATTTGACTGGGATCGTCTGTGATATCACAACTTGACATACGTAATAATTTATCACTTTCAGTAAAATTCAACCTTGCCTCAAAGTTGCTTGTCTTACGCACAACTTATTTATTAGATACCGATGGCATAAACAGTTTATAAACGGTTTGTATTATATTTGGATGACTCAATAGTCGACATAATGTATGCGAATATGCGATGTCTGGATAACTCTATATATTTTGTTCATTATATCATGTTGCTTTCACGAATAATCTGACACGATCACATGTACGGAGTTAAAGCAAGCGACAACTTAAAATCACCAGTTTAGTCAAGTCACCACATGTTCAAATAAATAGCAAGATACCGCTCCAAGCTCCAATTAGGAGAGCTACACGTTACCGCTCGTAAGTAACTCTTCACTACAAGCTCAATAACAATAGTGTCATGAACACACCCGGAGGGCTTTAGAACCCGCTCAAATCCTCGCCATTCTTTTGTAACAATTAGAAACTTATACTAACAACCAAATAATGTTCTGTTTAAAACATCAGAGATACGGTGGGTAGAATATAACAAATTGACAGACAGATTTGTCAAACAATTAAAGATGCAATCTGTGTAACTCATATTAAAGTTGTTACGATATCTTTGACCAGGAGACTTTCAGATACCAACGTTTAACTACAAACCTTTTTCTCGTTTTTAATTCTACAGAAAAACTTGCCACAGACAAAATATAAGTATCTCCGGTACGGTTAGACACGTGGTAGTAGTTGAAACCTGGACTGGTAGAGGATGAGCTGGAGATTTATGAAGCGAGGGAGAGGAGGGGATGGGAGGTTGGTATCCTGGGGTATAACCCTGTTCCACCTGATCGTTGGGCTGAGGGAATTGTCAGTCAGTTATATCACGTGGGGAGTTAATTTAAAACTTGATCAAGTCAAATTTCAAATTTGATAACGTTTTACGCCGATCGGAGCTTCAATCGAACAACTTCAATGAAGGTTCCATAAAAAAGAAACGTCAAGCACCTCGTAGGTAAGCGTATCCTCGTGACTTCCATAACTGCTGTTATTTTGGCTCTCCTCAATAGAGTTGGGTAGTTGGGAAACAGGGGGAGCGAGGTGGGTCGGAGCGTGCTGCTGGGGAGGCGAGGAGTGAGCCGGACTGTTCGTTACCTTGCTCGGAGAGAATATTTCCGGTGAGAAAGCTTGTAACGTTGATTGAGGGGAGAAATGAGTTGGGGAGAAGGAAACTGGGGCTCCGTTAGTTACTTTTTCAGGACCACTCTGAGATATAGTATCGTTAAACCTATAGAAAAAACCTACGAAGGACAGACTTTAAGCTTGGCGAATTAGTGTCTTAATTTCATCTCCAGGAATAAATTATCTAATTAAAATGATTAGAACCTTGTTTGAAGGAGGTCTAGTATGGTCGACATGATTTCTCCTATCATGTTGCTGGAGTCTTATTGGCTGCTGCAAACCCTCCAAAGGAGACCGTACGTTCGTGTTGTGTGTATTGTGGTGGCTGAAAGGACAGTCATTAATCACTTTCCAACGGGGTATTTACTCACATCTTGATTTTTATCAGCAATATTAACTAACATGAGTTGATTAAATTGATTTTAATGTGCGGTTGATTTAAATCATTTTGCCCAAAATTTGACAAACACCTGTTGTTGTTGTTATGGTGGAAGTTGTTGTTATGGTGGAAGTTGTTCAAATAGTTGTTATTGTTGTTATGGAAGTTGTTCGCAATCCCTCTCGATTTGTTGTTATTAGAGTTGTTTGTGAATTGGTGTCCTCCGCGATTATTGTTACTGAAATTGAATCATTATATTATCCCTCACAATAACCAGTATTTAAACCAACAATGATCATGATATAATTAGTTTCGGTGAGTTAACTTATGAATGATGAGCCAGTAATTCCGTACGTCGATTTGCACAAACATTCTTTGCAAATATATGTGGCTCATCTTCTTGACTCACAAGGTTGCTCAGTAACTTAATCAAAAGTTATAAATCATAATATCATATCTAATCAAAGGTCTATCTCAACGATCTTACGGCGAATGTGCACATGATATTGAAATGATAATGAAATGAAAATTGAAGATGCTCAGCTAAATCCTGCTTCTGTAAAGAGATGCTGTATCTAACAAACCTCTGCATCATCAAATTTTGGAAGATAAGAAGTTTCTTAATCAAATCTTTATCGGTTTTTGAAGGTGGTTGATAGGGTACGGTTTTGGTAGGTGGTATAATTACTGCAGCTGCGGTTGAGTGCTGTGGAGTGGAAGCCCGTGATGTCTTGTGGGTTGTTCTTGAGGATGAACTAGTCGGTAGGTGGCGTGAAAATTCTAAAAACTATCAAATTTTAATTTATGGGTAGAATTTGGATGCTATGATGGTAGAAATGAAAATAAGGAAAATTTATTTATCCCCGCTTAGCCGAAATTATAAAATGTATTACTTGTAGAACTTATTGGGTATGTTTATCATGTCGTGAAATACAGGAGTGTTGTGCCGAGGATAGTTGTTTTGTTGAGGATACATGTTCCTGTGGTTCTGGAGATGGGCCGGCATCATCGGACCCATGTGACTTGCTGGCCGGTGCTGCTGCTCCAAATTCGAAAACACTGGCATCGCCTGACGAAATACCTACATAGATTATAGAAACATTGTAAGTTTGATCAAATCATTAGAAAATAACGAAGTCATTTCTTGAGGTCTAACCAGACATATATTTTTAAAAGGTAACCAATAAATAGGTTTAAGAAGAGTAAGACTAACTGGAGGAGCGGGGAAGGGCGGAGGAGCGGGGGAAGGTTGTCGGGTGGGAGGAGCTGAATCCATTTTAGAGTTACTAAACATGTTACCAGGGAATAACAGGTTCCAGTGGTAGACGTTTATACGGAGAAGATTGTAGTGCTGAAGTAAACGCTCAGTTGAAATACAATAAACACATACTTAATATTGTAGAGTTATGTCTATTGTCTAGTTATAAATTGAGAAGCTCGAGCAAAGAAATGAGGACTCACGTGAATTCCCAGGTTATAGAAGAACTCCACTATTTTCGGATCATCAGGCAGAGGGTTCCGTTCGTCACAGTAGGAAGGAGGATCCGTGAAGTGGGGAGCTGACCGACATAGCATTGGAGGTATGTTCAGAGGGAATGGCGAAACGTACTAAGGAGGCATGTAATTCATAATTTAAGTGTTTTTATTTAAGTTATCGAAACGATCACGTTAGTCTGACAATCCTTCATTTTGTTCGCTACTCTCAAAGGAACTGAAGATGAACGTAACAAATGATCGATATGTTATATCGCGTTTTGAGCCTGCCACCAGGCCAGAAACCCAATAATTATTGTTATTCGTCATAGACTTAAACTGATTATCTTTGACAGAATATTGAGTCTGGTTTTCTTCAGTTTGTCTCATTTTTGCAGCATTTCATAACTGTTCATCCTACAGTATTAAAGTACCCAAATTAATTTTACGAACCGACTCGGGGAAGACCCGCTTTATGTTGACCACATGATTATCTATGCAGACATTGTTATCTTTGTGCGTTGCTAGTAGACTCTCCATTTGGTCTGCTGTGTCGTAGGACACGAAGCCAAATCCCCTGAAGATATTTATTAATTCACCAAATATGTTATTTCATTGAAGATGATAGTATCCCGCTGATAGTATCCCGCCATAATATAGAGCAGTCATCAGTGATCAGTAAACATTGATTACAGGGCGTAGAGAAATAAAAATAGCATACAAGTAAAGACATAAACGAGACAGTTCACATACTTGTTCCGTCCTGAAATCTTATCCCACTTCAGAAAGTAGCTGCTGATTTTACCAAACTTAGAAAAGAACCCTTTAAAGGTTTCAGGGGTGGTGGTGTGATTGAGACCCCCGACGAAAACACGGTGTTCCAGGTACCCATCGTCACCTTGCGACTATAAAAAATGAAAGGTTTCATGCAGCAGCAAACTGTGCACAGACTGGCAATGTACCAAAATGGTGTAAAGTATCAAAAAATATGTGCATATCAGCCAGAGGACTTTAAATAAAGTGTGAAATGGTAACATTTTAAACCACTGTCTCGTGTTGCAGAGAATTTAACGTACGCTGTTAGAGGAAATGCTGCCACGATGATGAGATCGTCTACTTCCAAAACTGGTAGGAGTGTAGGATCTTTCTACTCCCGGCGTGTTTTCTCGTTCGTCTGAATAATACAGATCACCTTCGTCCGACCGGCGCTTCTTTTTCCGTTTGTCTTGCGACCTTGATCTTAGTTTGGTTGGCGGATAGTCCTCCGTTAACCTGCACAGTAAAATTCAGGTCGAATATGGCTTCGACCAAGTCGAGCAATGTGTAGTTTCATGCATTCATCAAAACATTCCGAGGCAATTAAAATGCAAATCCTGAATATTTTACATACTTAATGCGAGCTATGTCATCTTGGAGTCTCCAAATGTGTTCTCTGACATCTTGGATCGAATCTTCGCACTGTTTGGAGGAGATAAGAAGGTAACATAGAGTTGTTATGGCTGAATATTACTCCACACGCGGTTTGGAGAGAAGAAATATGCAGAGAAAAGGACAGCCATCGGACAAGTTGCAGCGCTGCGCGTGATAAAATCGAGAGTTTTAGGACAAACTTAGCGTAAGCTTTAAACATTACGTCACATAAATGTCGCCGCGCGTGGCGTTTTATGACCCCCAATAAGATATTTTATCGTGAATTCAACGCTTGAACATAAAAGTAAGAAGCACAACAAGTGCCAAAATAAGCGCCTTTATTCTATAAATTACTAAAGTCATGCGAAAGTACTTATTGAAGGGTCACCTTGATGAAATTGCGCAAAATCTCACGTAAAATTTAAATTGTAAACATCTGCACACAACCTCTGATAAGATAATTGGATCATACCCGGATGGAACATAACAAGATCACAGTGGGCCTTTATCCCCACACCTTATTTGGTCCTATTAACATTACCTGTGCGGCTTTTGCATCCTCAAGTTCTCCCTTCTTTTCGAAAAGTTCTTCTTCAAGACGTTCACGATCTTGACGCAGTTTAATCAATTCCAGGTCGTCAAAATCACTGTTCAGCGAGCTGATTGATTCCGACTTTCGAGCTGAAATAACAAATTATTAAATCGTGTATTGCCGGGAAGGCTGTTAATTTAGGATAGAGTTTTTGTGGCACTTATCTCAGTTTGTTCTTTTGTAGTTATTCTCACACAGCTGAGTAAAAGTTTTTCAACTTAAAAGCAGTGTTTATAATTCAATTTATTATTATTATTATTTCATTCAGCCGCCCAGACCATGCGTTTTTTATCTTAATATTTTTCAATTATTAGATTTGACAGATTCATTTCGTATCTCAAATTGGAAGAGAACATTCAAACTTCAAAGCAGTTGCAGTTTTAGATCATAATTTATACAATTGCTTTACTATACCGGTCGGCGCGGTGGTGGCAAGTTGACACAAATCAACTTCTTTTGATACAAACAAATATTCGCATGTTATTGAAGCTGAGAATTTCTCATTTCTGAAACTTTATCGCCCACTTTTTTAGGATTTCTTGGATATAATTATCGTACTGAACAGCAACTCTCCACATACACAATAAAAATTCAGATTCATATTTCAATTACAATTATTTATCTTTATACACCAAGGCTAAGTTAGCTACGTTATTGGGAGTTGTGTGTGACTCGCTGGAATGTAACTTATTGGTTTTTTAAAGTTTATAAAATTTAGATTTAGCACCTAAGTAAGTAAGTAAGTAAGTTGGTCTACACGGAGCCTGGCCTCCGAGCTTCAGTACCTTGTTTAACTTGTGCTGTGGTACAAATACGGCACCTTCTTTTGTGCTGTGGTACAAATACGGCACCTTCTTTTGTGCTGTGGTACAAATACGGCACCTTCTTTTAAACACTTGTTGTATCGTATTTTACCCAACGAGGCAATTATCTCACTCTAATCGCCGATAACGGTTAATACTTTCCATGAAGTATCCAACCACATTTTTTGTCATAGGAAATTTTAAAATTGCAGTGATGAAAACAACACGACTGTGAAAACAGCAGTGTGAAGTGTTGGAAAGTATTTTGTCTAGCTTCAATAACTGTCAGCTACAATTTTATAGCTGGGCTGGTACCACGATCGCGGCAATCCTGTAAAAATAGTTCCAGATTTGAGGGCATTATACCCACTATTATATATTTTAACATACATGACAACTAAATACTAATCGCTGCTTACTTATTACAAGACAAATCAATCGAATATTTTATTCAATTAGTTAATTATTCCATGTTTGACTAGAAGACCAATTCTTGCTGTTATTGTCAGCCGATGATATAACATTCAAATTATAGATAAGATCAACCAAAACTTACGGAGGTGGCCTACACTCAGCATCTTGAAGCGATAATGGAATTCGGAAAGGCAAAAGCAGCAACACTCAAATCCGTTTATAAAAGATAAATAAACAATTCAATAAACGGCCACAATTACAAAGTAACCGGTAAGGTCGAACGGTCGCGGTGGAAATTTAACACTTACAATCTAGATTGGAAGAACGATTACTGAACTCCACGTGTAGCTGCCTTCCAAAGAACATGGCCCCATTAGTGTGTTTTATCGCGTTAGCTGCGTCCTCGATGGAATGGAAATCTACAAAAGCATAACCTTTGTTTCGCTTCGTCACGTGATCGATTACCAAACTGAAATAAACGAATGATAATAATAATAGAGTCCTGGGACCCTCCGAGCATAAATATATAAGGGATATGAAAGTGATTTAATATAGAATGACGCGAAAATTAGGAATGCTATGTGATCACCTATGTCGAGAGTGTTGCGTCACATATTTTCGTATATTTGTAACTTAATAAAGCGTTTAAAACTCATTGCTTTTAATATAATTACCACTAGTAATTACCACTAGTATATTAGTATAATTACCTAGTATAATTACCACTAATGTAATTACCACTGAACAGTAAAGTATGGTCATCTGCCAGAACATATATCAATAACAAAGAGTTTTCATTAGTCATTACTGCTGAACAGTAAAGTATGGTCATCTGCCAGAACATATATCAATAACAAAGAGTTTTCATTAGTCATTACTGCTGAACGGATATTTATAATATACGAACTACGAAGACAAAAGTAACGAGACTAAATAGCAAAACAAGTCCGTTCGTTAGGATGATAAGGATTAAGGGTGTCGCTTAAAATAAACGCACATTAATTCACAATTTGTTAATTAATTTACCTGGTTTTAAGAGGATTAAATCGTGCAAACTGTCCTTCTAAGTCCTCTGTACTTATTGAGTTGTCTAAGTTGCGAACTGAACATTTTTTTTTTATTAAATACTTTTCAAATTTTACTAAGTACAGCAATGGATGAATATAAAATAGAATCGTAATATCGAATATAAAATAGAATATAAATTAATTTTTTTTTCTTCGCATATTCGAGTTTTTTGTTTGAACTTGTATTCATTTTTAAATATTACGTTTAAATATATGCGTTATACAGTAATAATATTATTTTTCCAATAACATTATTAAATTTAAATGATTGAAAAGTAAACTAACCATAAACTGAGTTTGATGGAGGATTGTCGTTCTTATCTGTAGAAATTATTAACCGTTAGAAAAGGAGAAGAAAACATCAACTTAAATGTATTGAATAAGACAATTACAAATTGATCGACGACGGTGATTTTTTTGGTAAAAGTTGTTTTTAAAACAAAATGAGATTGGACATAATTCAATATGATATAAATAAAAAAATAATATTAACTGACTGACTGACTTACACGGATACATAATATAAAACTTTGACTCTAATGTAAACTGTAAAGCCTAGCCACTCAACCGTGAGGTAAGCAGCGATTAACACCACAGTCTACTAAATTAATACTAATAGATTTATCTTTGATAAATATCTTTAAAGGCTTTGTCAAAGTAAAGAGATCTTTTGAAAGATTCAGCGCAAAAATAGAAGGAATTGGACCACGTCTCATCACATATCTTCCAGCTACAACAAGAAAATACCGCTTTAGATGTACTAAAGTTTGACTTATGGCATCTTACAAAAAATGTGCGTGACAGTCAATATTGTGATGTGTATGTTAGGTATTTAGTATGATAATTTGCTGGCTAGCAAAGTATTTAAGTTCACTAAGTGTTGTTTTTTCCGTACTAGGACACGCTTGAATGGCTTGAATGTGTCTTCTTTGGGTATGTTTCTACTGTCGCGTCAAAGGTACCGACCTTTTATGTATCTATGAAAGAAGAAGTAAGCAAAATTGACGGACGTCATAATATTAGTTACTAGCTGGCCACAGGTGCTAACTAAATCTATGTAGCTAGAGTTTGGTGCTGGTCAGGATTCTAAGAATAGCATTATGTACCAAATACACTTGCACTCCTTGACATAGTTTCGTAGTTCATTTATAGACTTCACCATAGACTACTATATTTATAAGGGAGACGCAGCATAATTCTTGACAAGTAACAGTGATTAGTTGATGACCAATAAAATTCGTAATTCGATGTCATGAGTAACAAAAATGCACCACCTCATAACATAACAATGTGATAATTAAGTATATTAACCACAAAAATCTAGCGTATCAGGGATAGACATTTAAACAAATAACTTGCATTTTTAATTTATGCTTATGTAGACAGTGTAGTGACTAGTCAATGTAGTGACTAGACAGACTTTGATTAAATACATAGATATTAGATAAAGAAACCACTCTTTAATACAAATCACGTTTTTAAAAACAAATCAAGTTTTTTAGACTTTTTAATGAAGCTAAGCCATAAAAGTCATGTAGGAAAATTAAGATATCCGAATAGTTGAATCGTGAGGTATGTAAAGTGTTGTTGGGTGTGCTAATATGCCATATATTTTACACGCTATGACGCAGAGTTGATGACGTATAAATAACATGAAAAACGCCTTATATAAAGTTATAAAAAGTTCGCCTTTTAACACATTTTTGGGATGAATAGCGAATCACTTGAAGGTAAGTTATGTAAAAATACTTTTAGACACGCTGGAGCTGTGAGGTCATTTCAAAATGGCAACTTACTTAACTTACTTAACTTACTTAACTTACTTAACTTACTTAACTTACTTAACTTACTTAACTTACTTAACTTACATAACTTACTTAACTTACTTAACTTACTTAACTCACTTAACTCACTTAACTTACTTAACTTACTTAACTTACTTAACTTACTTAACTTACTTAACTTACTTAACTTACTTAACTTACTTAACTTACTTAACTTACTTAACTTACTTAACTTACTTAACTTACTTAACTTACTTAACTTACTTAACTTACTTAACTTACTTAACTTACTTAACTTACTTAACTTACTTAACTTACTTAACTTACTTAACTTACTTAACTTACTTAACTTACTTAACTTACTTCGATTATTGTTGTGATTTCCGGCGTACCAAGGAGGTTGCTTTGTGTTAAACTGAACTTTTATCTTAGTGTCTTGTAAAGAGAACCCATTGAGATGTTTAACGGCCTCTTTGGCGTGGGAAGGGTCGTGATATTCAACAAATGCGTGTCCTCTGTTCTTGCTGGAGTGCTCTGTCATCATTAACCTGCATGACAGCCAATTACAGTTAACTTGGTACTGATGTTAATTGAGAATAGGTATAATGTTAAATCATGGCTTTTTCGATAGATAAGAAAATTGTAGACGGTCAGCAATGAAATTCAGTAAATATCATACTTGACTTTGGCAGGTCCAAATCTGAGGAATAACTCTTTCAGTTCAGATTCTGTTGTATCATAGCAAATATTAAAAACTGAAATAAATAAAAGGTTATCCGAAAAGAGTTGTCATAATACATGATGTTGCAAAGTTGGCCAGAACCAACAAAAGCTCTTATCACGCTGTTATCAGCGTTGTCGACAGATTAAGCTGACTGGGTTAATTTAAATACAAGCTGTGTAACACAAAAAATATGTGCATTTTTATAGAATAATTAGTTTTACTGGGCATGCTTAGGCAAGTGCTAAGTCTTTGACTTACCAAATAATGCTCTCTCAGAAAATGACTGTTCAGCAGTCTTGTCTGAAAAATTAACTTGGTTAATAAGTCCTAATTACAGCAGACATAATCCTGATCCTTTGAGTTTATAATCTTGATTATACTAGAATATGTTTAAAGTTCCGCAGAAACAAAAAGATAACCTCAACTTATCAACACCATATTCTCTAATTGCAATAAATAAGCAAACACTTAGTAATAACGACGAATAACAACGTGACATTATGATCACAATACACATTTCTCGATAAATGTAACATCAATATTCAATATCCATGACATATTAATTAACATTCACATGAACAATAAATTATATGTGCATGATGGAAAATTCGGAAAATTGGAAATGTTTCTATACTGCACTTATTTGTTATCAGAACTTTTTACTTATCATTGCAACAGATATTGAAGTGATATTCAGTTATTATGTGGTCTTCTAAATAAATTATATTGTTAGTTTGATATTATTAAATCACATTATTCTGTTAAACTAAATCTGTCAGAAGGTTGTTAACATTATTAAACAGAAAACATACCTGAATATTTAGGGGTAAACGATGATTTAGTCACATTTTCTGGGACTGATTCACTCATTACCTACTAAAGGTAATCTTTTTAATACAGCAGTTATATTATTTAAAGTTTTAAAGTTTTAAAAGTTCCACCGACCTAGTCTGCGTGTATAATTATAGAATATAGATCATTATAGTCAATAGTCATGACACTTGCACTCCACATATCAAAGGATAATACTTGTATGAGGCATTTCCACTTTTACTGAGAGACATGACAAGCATGATGACCATGGTACTCAAAAACTGGAACATCAAAACTGGTAACTTTTAGTGAAAATGGAGAGAAAGCTTATAGTGAACTTGGTGAGTAGGTAGATGGAAACCGAGCTCTTGGTATTGTCGTATAACTTACCAGAATACACATATAATATTTCAATTTGATATTTCGAAATAAAAATAAAAATGGTGCAAAATGGTGAATGATTTTCATGTTGGGTGAAGTGGGGGATCATGAGTATTTTTGAGAATTTTTGAATCTGAGAATTTTACCATTTTCGCCGGGAATACTCAAAAATGTCTCAAAAAGAGAAATTCAGCATGGATTTTTAATTTTCTCAAAAATTGTCCACTCAAAAATAGTGATATACCAAATCATTCTTCATATCAGTGCAATGTGGTCCAATTGAGATGAGAATCAATTTTTGAAAATGAGTTTTTCGCCTTTTCTCAAAAGTACTCAAAAATAATTTTTGAGAATTTGGCCATCTTCGTCGGGACTCTCAAAAATACTCATGATTCCCCCCCCCCCCCCCCCCCCCCTGAAGTTATGGATATAAGAATGTACCAGATACCTTAAGAACGACAAATTTAGTCTACCATGAATTTAGTCAACCAAATTTATTGAGGCGAAATTTTTCAGCGACTAATTTGAAAGTAGACCAAAATTTCAGTAGAGCATATATGACATGAATATCATTGAGCTTACATTGTTTATAATTAATATAATGACATCACCGTTGCTAAGTTGCTGAAATACTTAGACTATTGTCTATTACACATGCAATCCATTGCTTTTATGTTTACAAATAATATAAATTGCTTTATGCAACAAATCATTTAATCAACATGCCTGCCGTTAAACTTTAAAGTATGAATTTAAAGTATGACTGATGATCATGTGCAAAATCTGGGAAAAAAGTAGCTAAATAATGGAAAAATAAAATAAATGGAATGGAAAATGGTCTCGAAAAGTTGAAAAATGTGACTAAAATTAATGTAGACTAAAAATGTGTGGCTAAAATTATGGTAACCAAAATTTTTGTAACCAAATTTATTGTGAACCAAATTTATTGGCCTTAAGGTAGCTCCATTTCATCACAGTTTCGTGAATTATGACTACTCACTCTACACTCTACTATCACGTCGCGTGACTTACTTATACTTACAATACAAGCGATATTCCAACTTCCAAGCTAGTATTCCGATTCTCATAGTCCACATATGTATATTGTATACAAACACTTCTGTCTTCTGGGTGACATCTTGTGACCCCCAACCCATGTAGCTGAGACACCTCACAGCAAGTAGACCAAAGTGGCTCTTGTTTGTGAAAGATGTATAAACTACCCGTCGAAGCGGTGGGTTGGGAGTCTCCCCTGGGATCATTTCATCCGTAAAATTTTACATAATATAAAAGCTACAATAAATTATCTATAAAATTTACATAAACAAACTTAGGAGACCTCATAGCTCATCTTCTGAGGGATGGGTTGAAGGATGCATCATCCTCTGATTCCCCTGAGTGCTATGAGTGTGCTTCGTAGCAGATCAAACCTGAATCGCGTTCTGATGTGATTTTTGACCTGGCTCTTAACTTCTTTATTATGGTCAGCTATCATCTCAGAGATACTATCTACGATCACAGTGCAGAGTGGTCCCATACCTCCAGATGTTGTAAAGACTAGTGGGACAAAGGACCCTTTCTCTGACTGAAGTACTCTTCTTCATAGAGATCTTTCTTCTCTTTCTCATGCGCACTGTAGATTTTATCTAGTGGCCTAAACGTATTTGAGTAGCAATTAGGATGAGTGACCCTGACGTTTGAAGGGTGCATACAGTCCAACAGCTGCTACATCAAGACGGGCTTCATCCTGGGTGTTGGTCTTCCTGGAGAATGAAGTTGGTTGGACTGGCAGGAGTGCAGGTTCTATCCTTCCATCCTTACACTTTGCTTCCTAAAGAGAAACTGCAGTATCTTTTATGGAATTGTGGTGCATGGAAACGTATCCACCTAATTTACAATCAATGATCAATGGGAAATGGCGTGGTAGACACTGTCAGAAACAGAAACAACTACAAACTATAAAATCATTTTCATGAGGATTGTTTCTTGTTTCATTGAAAACTTTCTTGTTTCATTGAAAACTTTCTTGTTTCATTGACAATCTCAAATCAAACACCTGATCAACAGTAATGTTACCAGACTGGATCAGGAAGATAGGTCTAAAATGGCACACTAAGATGATAATGGGTAAAAAACATGCCACCATCATCAGAAACTTGGACACTACACTCAGTAACAAGAGGCAGAAAAATATAACTGCAATGTACCTTATCACGGGACACTGTTATTAAAAAAAAGCGTCACTATCATTTGCAGATCAAACACCAGTGCCTGTCCTATGTGAGGCGAAAAAGAAGAGACTTGCATGTTCTAGATCAGATTCCAAAACTGCAAAGTTAATAGAAACAATACTTACTTGTACTTGATTAGGTCTCCTCAATCATTCGAGTGGCCTGCACCAATGAACTCCCGTTTGTGACGTATCATCTCCCTCCAAAGTTTGCGGTCACTAGCCATCTCGCTCGCTCGCTCGCTCCTTCTACGTCTATGTCAGTGTTTCCTGTAAACACTGCAGCATCTTCCAGCAAAAAGATAGAATCTCTAATAGCGTTGTGGCGCATGCTAACGTAACCACCTAGTTTACAGTCAAGGGCGTGGTAGATACTGTTAACAAAGGATGCAGAAGAATAACAAAGGATGCAGAAGAATTCCTTCGAATAGAGATAAAACTATAAAAAGTTGATCATATTCCAACTACTATACTACACCACCCCTATGATTAGTGAGCCGGGTTCAATGTTAGACCGGACGAAGTATATATTTCATGAGCCGGGTTCAATGCTAGACCTGACGAAAATATGGCTACATCTCAACAATAGATAACACAGCAAAGGTGCTATTACAGTTAAATTCTGTTACCTGAACTCAACTAAACAGTTTTAATATTATAGCATATACTATAATATTATGAAAGATATTTTGTGTCAAAATGAGGTTGTTTAATCATTTTTACACACCAAAGGTTGTTGTGTGCTTTTAATTAATTTATTATTGTTTAAAAGTTTATATTGAGAATTTTATACAGTAGTCTATAGACTGATTAAATTATTTACTGGTCACGTAGATGTGGTTTTAAGAATTTTATGACATTGAACAAATTTATTCATTGCGAATTTAAAGGATTGCTAGTATTTTATGTGTTCACTTCTGCACGTTTAGGTAGTTGCTCTTGTGACCAGAGTTTTAGACTTATATATATATCAACAAAGTTCTTTTTCTGACCTATGTCTCCTATAAAGAAATCACTGTTGTTCTTAGGATTTCGATACAAGAGCGATTCCTTATGTATCCCACAGCATCTGAATACCTTTGCCCTGTCTGGTATTCCATTTTACTATCCAGCTTCTTTACAAGTCTTTCAGCTTCACCACCCAATCCACCAGACGTTGAGAAAACTAACTGCAAAGTTAATTTTTAAAATTTTTTAAAGGAAAGAAAAATTAGGAAAGAAAAATTTTATTTACCACAAAACAATCAATACATAATGTTATATTCATAAATAAATTCAAATTTCAATTTCAAACACATATACAGTACGCCGCGCACACAGCCACAATTTTCAATTGTTCAGAAATTCGTAGGTCAGCTGTAGGCGCCGCGCACAGGATTTATTTAATTGTTATCTTACAATTAGGAAAGAAAAATTTTTTTTTTAGGAAAGAAAAATTTTTATTTACCACAAAACAATCAATACATAATGTTATATTCATAAATAAATTCAAATTTCAATTTCAAACACATACACAGTACGCCGCGCACACAGCCACAATTTAAAATTGTTCAGAAATTCGTAGGTCAGCTGTAGGCGCCGCGCACCTTATCTATTTAATTGTTATCTTACAATTACATGTCACATTTCTTAATTTCTAGAGCCAAAATTTCAGATGCAAAATAATTTAAAAGAAAGATATTTCTGTCGTTCACGCAGTACAGGCCGTGAACACTGCGACCTAATTAATATAATAATGGAGAGATTCCAAAAAACCGCGCGCTCGTTATTTGTGATAAAATTGAGTGCGCGCCACTGTCAACCGCAGTACCGCTCAAGCATGAAGTACTAAGCGGTACGCAGTTTTGCGTGAGGCGTAGACATTTGTAGCACACGTTTCATTCAACTAATCCATTATGTGACATGTAATTATATTAAAGCAAAAAGAATATTAATTTTAGTAATAATTGACGTAAACATATGTGTTTAAATAACATCTATAATCTAGCGAGTTACTTATACCATTTGTTTGTATCATTGATTATATATGTTAACACTAGCCTATATTATGATGGAGATATACATTGCATTATATTATATAATTGCTCCAATATTCAACACTGCTAAACAACAAATACCTACTCGCCCATCGATGAAGCAGTCGCCAAAACAAAGCTCAAAGTTAATATATCCTCGTACTTCGTTTTGGAAACTGGTGGAAACTAGTGGTTCAATAAGAAAAGTGAGGTTGAAAACTATAAACCAATATCCCTTACTTGTTTAGTCATGAAAGTTTTTGAGCGCATTGTTAAACGTAAACTGCTTTCTTTGACAAGTACCCTTCTTGATCCCAGGCAGCATGGTTTTCTAGAGCACAAGTCATGCACAACCAATATGGTTGACTTTTGTGATAGCCTGGCATTGTCTCTTAACGAAAACATTATCAATCATGTTGTGTATTTTGATTTTGCTAAGGCATTTGATTCTGTAAATCATGATATCCTTCTTCATAAGCTAAAGACCTTATATAACATTGATGGTACACTTCTCAAATTTCTTACCAATTACCTTCAAGGCCGTTACCAAAGAGTGGTTATTGGTAATGAGATGTCATCTACCCTCTCAGTTAATTCTGGTGTCCCCCAGGGCTCTATTCTTGGTCCCTTACTTTTTGTATTGTTTATCAATGATATTCCTCTTGGCCTTTCGGATAATACTGATATTGTTTTGTATGCCGATGATACAAAAATCTGGCGTAAAATACATTCATCTTCTGATAATACTAATTTACAAATGGATATAGACTATCTCTCTGACTGGGCACTAAGAAACAAAATGCGATTCCATCCAGCAAAATGTAAAGTGCTTATTGTTTCAGGAAAACCATCTTTATCTCCTCCATTTGCATATAATCTTGATGGCTCTCCTCTTGTGTATGTAGAGTTAGAAAAAGATCTTGGAGTCGATGTTACTCCTAAGCTAAGTTGGAATAGTCAGTGCGACAGAATTTATACTAAGGCCTGCCAACAACTTGGTATGGTCAGAAGAGATGGCCATATTGTCATTGATCAGAAACGTCGCCGGGCGCTTTACCTCTCCCTGGTTCGTAGCCAATTCGAAAATTGTTCCATGATCTGGCGCCCTTGTAATAAATCACTTAGTGATAAATTAGAAAGTCTCCAAAAGAGAGCTATTAAATGGATTCTGTCTGAAGAGGGCCGCAGTTATCCACCTGAGCAATATGTCAAAAAGTGCAAGCTTGTCGACATTCTCCCTTTGTCTCAAAAGTTTGACTTGAATGATCTTATTTTTTTCCACAAAGTTCTTAACAATTTAATTCCTGTATCGCTGCCTCACTATCTCTCTTTATATCAGGGCACTTCTCGACTAAGACGTTGCCACCTCGACAGTCTGTCTATTGTGTCATCAATTTTACCTAAGTTAAGTCAGAATTCACACACCACATGTACCTCAAATAGCCCACTGGCAAAATCATTTTTCTACAGAACCCATATACTGTGGAATGGACTCCATTTACAGATAAGACAGATTGTGTCTACTAGTCTTTTCAAAGCTGAGGTCACTAAGCATCTATGGAAATGTTTATTGGATAGTGAAACAACAGTCTAGCCTAGTCTCTTTGCTCCCCATATTATTATTATTTTTGTTTTATTAATTTTTTTATATACCTTCCTATACTTTCAACATCATATCACACTTCACCCGCACACCTTCTCACACATTAATGACCATTTCAGACCTGTATCTAATGTATCTGGAATTTGACGTATTGAAATACCAATTTTGACTCTATATCCACAGTTATTCACCATGGATTTGTTTGTTATTAAATAGTTTTTCATAAATTTTTGGATTTAGATTAATTCGATGTAATGGGTCCAAGTTACTGCGGACATAGTTCACTATGTGTTTACCGTGTTTGGGTGCCCATCATATTTTACAGATGGGGGCGATATTTTGAACGATTCTATTTTATATTCATCTATTGCTGTACTCTGTAAAATTTGAAAAGTATTTAATAAAAAAAAATTGTGTATTCGATGGGCAAGCACTCGCCACTCGAGGCCGAGACAAACGGCACCAGCTCCGCCCTGCAACCATGAAGTAATGTAAGCAGTAAGGCGGGGCGGTGGTGTGCGCCGCTTATACGGCCCACAGCACGAGACATTTTGAGCTCCAAGACTATAAAAGTCCCGAATTAAACATAGCGACTTACCATCGTCAGCCGTCAAAAATTTAGAATTTGTATGTTATAAACTCTACACCTGCTATCAGTATAACATGTAATTTAGTTTGTTATTGGCTAAATTTTCAACTCGATTAAGCGATGCAGACGGATGAACTAGGCTTCTCCTCCGTCAAAAACACAATGAGAGGGGGTTGTGGAAGGACACGAACACTATTCGTTAACTCGTACCCCGGGTACCCCCTAGAACCGTGTCCCATCAGAGAGAGCCCATCACCCGTCAGATCGAAAACAGTGTTTTAGTTTTGATATATGCTGTACCAATTACAATAAATGGTAAGTCAAGGCTGACGTTGGTAGCAAAATATAAAGTGACACGTCACAACAAAATAACCACTACACACTACACACTATACGCTATAACTATTGTACACAGTACACAGTATAACTTAAATATAAAATATAAACAAGTTACAAGAGACAAAAGAGTTTACAGAAGAGTTTTACATCGGCTCAGCACCGCCAGGACATTGGCTATAAACGTGGGTCAATTAGTTTGATTTGGTATGGCTCGACCGGGAAAGTGGTCGAAATTAGTGCTCTTAATGAATTACATGTCGCATTTCTTAATTACTAGAGCCAAAATTTCAGAAGCAAAATAATTTAAAACATATTTCTGTCGTTCACGCAGTACAGGCCGTGAGCACTGCGATCTAATTAATAGATCGAATAATAATAATGGAGAAATTCCAAAAACCGCGCGCTCGTTATTTGTGATTAAATTGAGTGCGCGCCTCTGTGAACAGCAGTACCGCTCAAGCATGAAGTACTAAGCGGTACGCAGTTCTGCGTGAGGCGTAGACATTTGTAGCACACGTTTCATTCAACTAATCAATTATGTGACATGTAATTATATTAAAGCAAAAAGAATATTAATTTTAGTAATAATTGACGTAAACATATGTGTTTAAATAACATTTATAATCTAGCTAGTTACCAATAATATAATACTATTTGTTTGTATTATTGATTATATATGTTTACACTAGCCTATATTATGATGGAGATATACATTATATAATTGCTCCAATATTCAACACTGCTAAACAACAAATACCTACTCACCCATCGATGAAGCAGTCGCCAAAACAAAGCTCAAAGTTAATATACCTTCGTACTTCGTTTTGGAAACTGTAGAATGCCAGTAAATAATTAGTGTTTCAATCGTGTATTCGATGGGCAAGCACTCGCCACTCGAGGCCGAGACAAACGGCACCGGCTCCGCCCTGCAACCATGAAGTAATGTAAGCAGTAAGGCGGGGCGGTGGTGTGCGCCGTTTATACGGCCCACAGCACGAGACATTTTGAGCTCCAAGACTTAAGACTATAAAAGTCCCGAGTTAAACGTAGCGACTTACCATCGTCAGCCGTCAAAAATTTAGAATTTGTATGTTATAAACTCTACATCTGACATCAGTATAACATTTAATTTAGTTTGTTATTGGCTAAATTTTTAACTCTATTAAGCGATGCAGACGGATGAACTAGGCTCCTCCTCCGTCAAAAACACAATGAGAGGGGATTGTGGAAGGACACGAACACTATTCGTTAACTCGTACCCCGGGTACCCCCTAGAACTATGTCCCATCAGAGAGAGCCCATCACCCGACAGATTGAAAACAGTGTTTTAATTTTGATATATGCTGTACCAATTACAATAAATGGTAAGTCAAGGCTGACGTTGGTAGCAAAATATAAAGTGACACGTTACAACAAAATAAGCACTACACACTACACACTATACGCTATAACTATTGTACACAGTACACAGTATAACTAAAATATAAAATATAAACAAGTTACAAGAGACAAAAGAGTTTACAGAAGAGTTTTACATCGGCTCAGCACCGCCAGGACATTGGCTATACACGTGGGTCAATTAGTTTGATTTGGTATGGTTCGACCGGGAAGGTGGTCGAAATTAGTGCTCTTAATGAGTCATCACTGTCGTCTGAATATTAGTATAGAGCGGGAACTTCCCAAGTTTCAGGTAGAGTTGATACTGGTCTATAGTTTTCTAAAAGCTGTTCATCTTCTTTTTTGTAAATGGGGCTGATTCTCCCAGTTTTTAATTCATCGGGAAAGTGGCCTTCTTGCATGCATTTATTAAAGTATCTAGCTAAGTACGGTGCAGTAATTTGACACGACTTCTTGATCACATGAATAGGTATGTCACTAGATTTCCCGTTTTTTAGTTCGTTTATGATCTCTTTAATCTCAATACAGTCACAATCACAAAGAAAAATACTGGACGTAACTGATGTGGGCAGGTAATCAGTAAATGACGGCAGGGAATTTATTCTTAAGAAGTCACCAGAGTATGCTTCGTTCAAGTTAGCTGCAATAGAGGCAAAGTATTTATTGAACTCATTTGCAATTACACGACGATTAATCACACGCTCATTATTTATCACAAAGTTAGGTTTAATCTCACGTATTTTCTTACCACGTAGTTCATTAATTATCTGCCAAGTTTTCTTACTATCTCCAGCGCATTCTGTAATCTTAACACCATGATACTTACGTTTTGCAGAATTAATAAGGTGGTTTAATAACTTCCGGTGTGCCTTAAATTCTTCATGACGTGTTACTTTATTTGTACAATTATAACAAAGAGTAAGACAGTCTGCATGGTTGGTTGAAGAGGCGTTGAGGCATTTCTTCTTAACTGCCTTTTTCCACAGGTCATAAAGCTCATGTTTTCTATTTATAGAGGCAATCAGGCCTGATGTAATCCATGGATTATTCTTAGCAGTACGTTTAGAACACTTAGGCTGGTTTAGTTTACATGCACTGTCTAGTTGATGATTAAATACAGTGAAAAAATTACTGAAGTCTTCTGGTGGATCACTAGTTAATTCATTGTCTAGTACTTCCACAAATTTGTCCACATTTTTTGCGCAGTAGTCATAGTACTGGAAATAGTTTTGTTCATGAACCTCAGTACTGACTAGGGGTGAGTTGAATATGTTAAATACAGCATGGTGGTGACTGATGCAGGTACTAATTGTTCCAGAGCAGATAGAGTTCTCTATGTTGTTGGTGAGTATGTTGTCAATGCATGATTCGTTACATCCTGGTTTATGATGCGTTGAAGTAGAAATAAGTGGTGATAAACCTAGACCTAGAATAAGGTTTTCAAAGTCTTGAACAAGTTTACTGTTTTCATCATGGAGATTAATGTTAAAGTCACCTAGTATGTAAACATTCTTTTTTGGGCATGATTCAATAATTTTTCTAAGTTCATTTAGTGCCTCTGAGGAGTCCCCACTAGGAGGACGGTACAGTACTCCTACATGTACAGGTTCATCATGTTGAATAGTAATAAATAGGGTTTCAAGATTTTTGGTTACCCATGATAATTCTTCGTTTACAACTCCGTTAAGTTCGTCCTTTAAGTACAATGCTACTCCACTTCCCTTTGCTTTATTGATATGTTTGTCCTGATAGAAACAATTGTACCCCTCTAGATGGTAAACAGTGCTTTCCTCTATTCCAATATTGGTTTCAGCAAGTCCAATAATTTTAAATTTTTCGGCTAATCGGTTTAGTTCCATGCTAAAGGCATCAAAATTTGTTTTATTACCATCTATATTCTGGAAAATCGTGGAGCAGTTGCTTGCAAAACACGGTTTGATATGTGTGTTAAAGTCCTTAATTGTATAGGATCTACAGTTTTCCAAAGCATCGGACATCTTTTGGATACATGGGTCACAGTCATTAACTTCAGGATCGGTCATTACTTTAAAAGGATTATATTTTTTAGATATGGAATGTTTACACTCGTTGCAGTAAAAGTTGTCATTGATAACTTGCGCTTTGGAAGGATTAAAACATTTGGCATGGAGAATACTATTGCAGTTAAAACATTCAAAGTGGGGAAGCCCTAATCCAATATTCTTCAGAAAAAAAGGGGGAACCCCCAACCCATGTAGCTGAGACACCTCACAGCAATGTAAACAAGTATCATCCATCAAGCTAGCTTATAAAGCTAAAAACATAAACAGTGCTTCCATCCAGTTGTAGCGCGATGCACTACTTGGTCGCGCCAAGCATCAAATAATGCTTCTCGCAAGATGGGTGAGATGCACCACTGGGCCTCGCTGAGCCGTGAAGGATTGACATCGTGAATCAAACCATCCAGCTGTACAAAATTTACATGGTCAATCAAGATTCAAGCAGCTTGTTGGATCTTTGACCCACGTTGTATATTTATTTTTGTTGATTCACGATGTCAGAAGCATTATTCGATGCGCGCGCGGCCCAGTACTAGTGCATCGCGCTACAACCCAGAAAACCTTACCGCCTGCTGGGCTCGCTAGAGGTGATAGATTTTCAACAGCACGTTTGGCGTCGCGCGTCACATCGAGTTTACCTTTCGCACGCTGCATTTAGTTTAGTAGTCATGACAACGACATGACTTTTCAAAGTTTAAAAGCTGCGATCTTTTATTTAGCCCAAAATCAAACTTAAAACTTTTCGGTTTAATTCAGAATCTAAGTTGACCCAAATTGTGCTCCTATCCTGTGGAGTTAACTGTAAATTTGCGAGACGGAAATTTTGTTGAAAACCGGAAGGTTCTATTTATTTTACTTTTGGAGATAATCCCCGGCCAGTAGGGTTTGCTGGGAATTATTTTTGCGACTCCGGCTGTGTAGCATTTGGATCTCACTAACAAAACAAATTTGTCAACACTTGCGACATGGCAGCAAATAATTAATTAACATCTATTATGTTCATTTTCCTAAAAATTTTGTTTTCCATATTTTAAAATTATAGCCATAAATATCAAAATTTACATAAACAAATCTAGGAGACCTCAAAGCTCGGCTTCTGGGGGATGAGGTTGAAGGAAATGTCTTGCAGTTCAAGATGCTGGGCCGTTGATCTTCCTCTGATTCCTCTTAGTGCAATGAGTGTTTCCTTTAAAATGGTGTTGTCCTTGATATATAAACGAGGTGGACCATGTAATGGTGGAGGTGTTTATGTCTCACTTCGCCATAATTCTTTCAATGAAACTAATAAATCAATGAAACTAATAAATCAATGTTTTAGCTCATTTTACAAAGTCAAATATTTAAAACAATTTAAATTGTATAGTGCTCAATTTGTAAATGACTAGTTGATCTTTGCTATTGGAAGTTTGTCAAGGACTGGCAGCTAGCGGGGCAAGGAATGCACGGGCTTAGGGGCTTTTGTGCACACCAGAACACTAGCTCGGTAGATTTTTGGAAACTAGAAGGACTGAAAACTAAAATTGTTTTTGATGGAGGCTGAGGCATGTTTTTGAGAGGGACGGTATAATAGCTTGTGGTAACAACTGGCCTTTACTTTAATAGGATGAAGTTTTGGTTTTAGGACAGGAAGAAGGCATTAAGAAGATTTGCTCTTTGTTTACAAGGCAGAATATAAGCAATGTTGGTTATAATATGTATCAATTTCTAGATCTTCGTTTATCAATGTTCACTAAATGGTTTTAAAATTTTAATAGGGAGGGAAATTCATCAACTTTATTAAGTACCCATCAAAAATAAATCTTATATCAATGTAATATATTAAAAATCATAATCCTAAGTCTAATAATAAATCTGTTAAAAACACTTTCTCACTACACTGCGCTCACACACGTTAGTAAGACAAAGGAAAATGCACACCCAGCTAATTTTCAATTTCAAGATAATCATTTTGGATGTGTGGACCCTAGGGTAGACTTAATGTCAAAATTTAGATTAGAGCATTCGAAATCTTTGTTTGTCCAATCAAGATCAGCATGGTTATGCTGGTTGACGAGCAGTGATTGCTTCATCCTAGACTTCAGGCAGGCCACACTTAGACAGTAGTCACGTATACCAAGCTTAGGCACAATTACGTTCCAAATACGAGTCGTTCTGCTATTGAAGTTGTCAGGGGGGTCTGCTTGGCTTAGTATAAGGGTGGGTTTCCTACTTGAGCAGGTGAAATTTTCATGGAGGGAAATCGGAGCACGGAATTTCATGATTTTATAGAGCTCAAGGAAACAATGGTAAGTGTACAGGTTTTGGACGGCAAGTATTCCGTGTTCCTTGAACAAAGGTTTCGTGTGCTCTTTCAAGAAAAATTTTTTGTTCAGATTTTGGTTGCCAAACGGTCGAGCACGAGCACAGGTCTTAAATTTATCTAGGTATGCCTCCCTGTCGCCAAACAGTACCCTGAGACAATATTTTTGTGCTTTGAATACAGAACTTATACGAGTTTTGGCTGCCCCACCCCAAACCGTGATACAATAGGAGAGGTGTGATTCAAATAGAGTGTAATACAACTGGCGGTGTAAGAAATCTGGGAGGGAGCAGCGTAGGCGGCAGAGAGTTGATGTTGCATGGCTGAGAGAACGCCTAAGTGATTTTATATGTTCTTCCCAGGTTAGCTTTTCATCGATGACGACTCCCAGAAACTTAGCAGATGCAACTTGTTTTATTGGAAAGTTATCAATGGTTAGAGTATATTCAGAATTATTGTCAGTCTGGGAGGACGATGCTGGTTTAAAGTGAATGAAACAGCATTTAGACAAGTTGACATGGAGTTTGTTTGCTCGCATGTAGGAATATAAACTAGCTAAAAGAGAATTACCACGCATATATGCCTCCTTTTTAGATTTCCCAGTCACAAATATATTGGTGTCATCAGCGAAGGTGACAAATGATCCCAAACTGGAGCTGTTGGCGATATCATTAATATATAGGAGAAATAAGAGAGGTCCAAGAATCGAACCCTGAGGGACTCCAAACTGTATTTTCAAGGCGTCAGATTTCTCACCAACAACTTCAGTATATTGTGATCTATTTGTTAAGTAACTTTTTATAAGATCATTTGCCACCCCACGTATCCCATAGCCCTGTAATTTGACAAGTAATGTACCATGATCTATTGTATCAAAAGCTTTGCTAAGGTCTATGAATATGCCTAAGACATGATGCTTAAGTTTTAGAGATTCAGTTATAAGGTTTACTGAGTGATTAACTGCATGTGAAGTAGAGTGTGACTGCCTGAAGCCAAATTGTGTTTTAGATATTATACCCTGTGAGCTAGCAAACGAATATATTCTTGAGTAAATGATCTTTTCAAAGATTTTACCAAATATAGAGAGAGTAGAGATTGGGCGGTAGTTTTCTATCTCTTCAGGGTTTCCCTTCTTAATTACAGGAGTTATTCTACCAGTCTTTAGAACGTCGGGGAACGTGCCATTAGACATTAAGATGTTGATGTATCGACTAAGGATCGGTGTAATTACGTGAGAAATCAGATTTGTTAGCAACAAACCACTGCCAGCAAATATATTATTACTAAGCGTCTTCTTCTTCCTGTCAACGGGACACTAATCCCTGTTGAGGCCAAAAAGGCAGATGGAGTTTTATTCTTATCTACATTTTGATGATTTTTATCATACAGAAAGCCATCGAGAAAATTGGCAATAGAGAATATTTTCAAACACAGTTTCAAGAACGATACCAATTATGAGTTCTGGAAAGCTTGAAATCAGATTTTCACTGGGTAGCAGTTAAGTGGCGTAATGTTGCATGCTGGTGCCCCCCCCCCCCACCCCCACCCCCGCCCCGCTTTCAAATCGCCCCTTTTAAATTGGAAAGTTAAAATTGGCCAAATTAGGTGATGGATGAAGCCCGTCTGGATGTAGCAGCTGTTGAACTGTATGCACCATTCGAAAGAACATTCTTTGACATCAGGGTCACTCATCCTAATTGCGATTTGCGACTCAAATACATTTAAGCCACTAGATAAAATCTACAGTGCGCATGAGAAAGAGAAGAAAGATCTCTATGAGGAGAGAGTACTTCAGTCAGAGAAAGGGTTCTTTGTCCCACTAGTCTTTACAACATCCAGAGGTATGGGCCCACTCTGCACTGTGTTTGTAGATCGTATTTCTGAAAGGATAGCTGACCACAATAAAGAAGCTAAGAGCAAGGTCAAAAATCACATCAGAACACGATTCAGGTTTGATCTGCTACGAAGCACACTCATAGCACTCAGGGGAATCAGAGGAAGACAAAAAGCCCAGCACCTTGGACTGGATGACGTATCCTTCAATCTCATTCCTCAGAAGACGAGCTTTGAGGTCTCTTAAGTTTGTTTATGTAAATTTTATAGATAATTTATTGTAGCTTTTATATTGTGTAAAATTTTACGGATGAAATGATCCCAGGGGAGACTCCTAACCCACCGCTTCGATGGGTAGTTGATACATCTTTCACAAGCAAGAGCCACTTTAGTCTACTTGCTGTGAGGTGTCTCAGCTACATGGGTTGGGGGTCCCCCCTTTTTTTTCTTTAAAAAAAATTTAGGTGATGGAATACCACACAGGACAGAGGTACTCAGATGATGTGGGATACATTAGGAAGCGCCTTCGTTTCGAAATCTTAAGAACGACAGTAATTTCTCTCCGGGGAGACAGAGGGGCGAGAAAGAACTTTGTCAATATAGACAATTTAGATTTGAACTTGGAGCTGCAAGGCCAAGGGTGATTTTCAAAATATTGAGTTTTTGAAGGGTTATTTTTATATTGGGTCATTGTGACATTATATGTATACTATTTGAAACATTTTATAAAAAACTAGGTGATTTTAGAGTATATGGCATATGCTGGTAGAATCTCTGAAAATGTGTGTTTCTAGGCAAAACGTGCAATTTTGCTAGTACTAATTGAGTTTTTTAAATTGTCCCATATTCAAACGATGATTTGGCGCCATGAGCTTGCTCATTGATTAGTGGATTGAAAACATTGTGTATTGCACCTGGTTACCTCAAAGCATTACTGGATGTGGATGTAGTGTAGGGACTACGGGTGGAAGATGAATAATTGATATTCCAACAGCATCTTGTTCCCTGCATTGTGCTGATTCCGGGAAGCATTTTGTTTACGCTCTCATCATTCTGTAGGATGAGATATCGTTCATTTAAAATTGGGTAATTATAGGCCTGTCAAGGATTTCAGCCTAATTAAGAGCTGATCAATTGCAGCTAGTTGTGCCATATAAGGGATAACTGAGGTCACGTGACATTCAGTCCTATCACGTGACCGCTAATCCTATCACGTGACCTTGATTCGTAAAGCCTCGGGCACGTGATCACATTCGTAACGTGTCGTATGCCGACTAGGAGATTTTGTGACGTCACCAGAGCTGAAGCTACTTGATCAGGCCTTATATGGAATAATATCGTGTATCGGGTGTAATTGGACCCAATTAGAGCAGCTGAGCGCTCAATTATAGCAGCATTGCATCTGGTACCACCTTCTGAAACCCAGCAGACAGCTGGCCCAGAGAATCGAAATTAGAAGGATTTTTTATTGATGGAAATCGAAGCGGAAACCTTGTAACCCTATGTTTTCGATGACGCCGAACAAGATTAAACAGGTTATAATTGTCCTACTCTCGTGTAAATTGCTCTAAAACGTGATTGAAATTGTAATGATGCTATCAATTGTAATACAGTTTTTACATTAAGCTGAGCGGCGTAACGGCTGGCATTCCTGGGCCGCACTCATCCCAGATTGTCATTCCGCCGCAGCTTCAATTTATCTGGATATTACAGCCTGGGGTCCCCAGGTAACGACTGGAACCGCTACATCTGCCTAATCTCAGCTATTGTAAATAACGAAGCCTGTGATCCGCACATCAGGTATTGACCACATTGAACGGGCTTGAATCGAACAAGCCGTGTTATTAATATTAAAGATATTAATACCAAAAATCGTATTACTAGATTTGACCAAAACCCATAATCATGGGTAGAGTGAACCGCTGCCAGTGTCTCTCTTTTCCAAACAAAAGAAAATGATATTAATTTGAGGAACCGTCCGCAAATGCAAATTGATACCGAGAATGAAATCGGTCGCTCGCTTTTCCCATTAAATAAGCTTTATTACAATACGTAAGCCGTGAATGAATGGGAAAAGCGAGCGACCGATTTCATTCTCGGTATCAATTTGCATTTGCGGACGGTTCCTCAAATTAATATCATTTTCTTTTGTTTGGAAAAGAGAGACACTGGCAGCGGTTCACTCTACCCATGATTATGGGTTTTGGTCAAATATCATCTCTTTTTGATTATAATGTCAGGATAATTTACACAGTCGAAACTTCATTAATAAGGAGGTAATTTCAACGATTTCGAAATTTTACCTTTGAAAACGTTTCCTTGTGTTTAGGTAGGCATATCTGTCAATAACAGACTGAATATAGCACTTTTTACTCATTCAAGTTGGCATTAAATTCATATATAATGCCATTTTAATATCGTGGGAAAGCAGAATATATTCGAAATCACGAATGAGCAAAATTCTCACCTTTCGCACGTGCAAACTTTGAGCGGACGTTGCGTGCGCATAAAATATTGAATCACCATAAATTTTTGCATAGTGTTATTTAATATATATGTAGTTTGATAAGCATGAAAAGTTTCAGAAGATTTCAAAAAAGAACTTGGATCACAACGGGACTCCAAAGTTGGTAAAAATCGTGAAAATAACAATTTTTAGTGATTTTAGCTATTTTAAATGAATTTGGGCGTGTCCCCACGTGTGCAACTTTTCGATTTTCAACTTTAAAACTAGCCTATAACACAATTTACACCTTTAAGAAGCAAAATTGAGCTCCACAACCCAAGGGATGGCCCAACACCAGAGAATACTAATTCACAACTTTTGTGTTTTTATAAAATTATTCTTCAAAAAAGCACAAACTTCAATAGCGAATATCTTTATGAAGGAGCAAGGTAGGAAAACTTTCCGGTAGATTTTCAGAATGCTTGAACAATTATCTAAGATGAAAATGTCCTCAGATTTTGAATAAAATTACTCCTTAATGCTTTAAAATCGATTTGAAAAGTTGTTATTTTGTCAAAAATCAAGTTTTAAAAACACTTAAATTGATGACGTCATCAAGTGATGATGATGACTATGAATTATTTTTCGATATAATGTAAACTAAAGTATAAACAATTATCTTTGAAACCTGTGGTTCGAAATGACTGTATCTTTTATACTTTTGAATCTACGGACACTTAAATGTAGGCTGCAAAAGCGGCATTGGGCCAGTAATCGCAAGGTTGCTGGATCAATGCCCGCCATCGGCAAAACCAACCTTGATGATTTGAGCCATACTGATGAGTCCTAATAGGACGAAACACTGTGTCTATGGATATATACATATATATATATATATATATATAGCTTCACATATACATAATATATTATATATATAATATATTATATATATAGCTTCACGACAATCTGTTGTAAAACAGGGGTTCCAGAAAACCCACTTCCCGATACTCCTGCAACATGAAATTTTTTTTACAGTCGATTTGGACAAGGTCTAGACGCTCTGCAAAGTTTCAGATCTCTAACTCAATTTTAACATGGTTTTTAAGGCACCTGAATATGGCGATTTTGGGTTTTTTACCTAATTTCGTATAACATGCTGGCGCGTATTTTGCGCAAATTTCTTAAAAACCTCCACATAACTATTTCTTATTCCTGTCATCATTAACATTGAATTAGAATGTTTTGAACTTAAATATACCTGCTGAACTACTTTCGATGAGTCTTAATGCCTGGAAAACAATAAAGGGGATATAATAGTATAGGGGGTACATAGTGTTGTGAATATAAGGGCAACGGTTATGCTTGCCAGCATTGTGATTACCTTCTTGTCATTTGTGCGAAGTGCGTACTTTTTATACTGCAGTTTGAAGTGCATTACAGAGTTAATGTTATGTGTATTATACAGTTACAGTTATGTAACTGTTGCACACAGTAAAACTTACTGCGATCGCGCTGATAAGAAGTGAACTGATAAGAGTCGAGTAAAATTGCAACGTAACTAAAATCAATGTAACACCGCTATATGAATAGTGATCATTTCTCAAATAGTTTTCTCAATATTGCAATGAAGTTGTCCGATTTTATTGATGGAACGTGTGACAGCCTTCCATGTCACAGTCCTCCGTCAAACAAGGACATCCTTCGTTTTCTTTTGAGCCACAAGGAAAACCATGCGACTCATGTCGATTTAATGCTGGCCGAGGTTTCAAGTTTGATATTAAGTCATTACAGTACCATCGAAATGTACAGGCAAACGGACTTCTTTCAGCCTTGCAATATTGTCAAGTGAGTGCTAGTGTTTTTTAGGTATTTACCCTACAGCACAGGTTGTTCACGATACATCAGTCCGGTTTCAAACATATATTTTCTGCTGGGGGAAAATAAGAGAAATATAGCCGATCGATCTTTCATAAATTAATCTACAGATGTTTGAAACCAAACCAATGACCAATGTTTCATGAACAATCTGTAGTTGTACTGTATGCATATTTATATTAGGCACTTAGTTTCTCTTATATTAATGTAATTTAGAAACTTTCTACATTTAATTGAGCAAAGACTGCACTTCATGCTGGCCAGAGCAATATTTCACACGAGACTGCAGTATATTGCCGATCCAGCCACGTCGACGATGATCCCGTCAGTGATCTCATGATATTCATCTAGCAATGACAGCCCTTTTAGTTCTGGCAACAAGGTAAGAAAAATCGTTTTCATTTTATTTTGAAATGACAATATTAATGTAATTATAATTCAGGAAGATCAAGGGCCTCTACGACAAATTGAAAAAGCGTAAGAACATGCGGAAAAGGGAAACGATTGAAAATTTTGACTCCTTCTTGGACAAGGAGTTCCTTCTTGGTAGAGATCGTGCTGCAGACGATCACCATGTACCTGATTCCCATGTTCCTGATCCATTACAGTAAGTTATATTAAGATAAGATACTGGGAGCGGATAAGACTGATAGATTATACACATGCTCTGATATATCTAAAATTCTTAAATAATATCTCTCTCGATTCTCGAATCAAGATTAGTTCGTTGATAGATGTAATGTTTACTCAGTAAAGCTTTAAAGTGATGTCAGGAATAATAAGTAAAAGTAAATCGGTCGGAAGGGAGTCTATGTTAGAATCAGAGTGGATGCAGGTTCACCGGAACTAGATTAAGATGTATAATATATAATATTTAAATCAACTAAATAATCTAGAATTCATTCTTTTCAGGAATATGCGGGACAGGTTGACCAATATTTCCACAAGAGTGAGATCTCCTGAACAGTCACCATCCTCTTCGAACTCCGGGAATATAACTGGATTAGCAGCAGATTACAACCAGCCTAGCTGTTCCTCAACTCCTGACGATGTCGACCCCATTCAGTAAGTTCATCTAACTAAATAAAAGCTGTTTCGTATTTATGCTGACAAAATTGATAAATATGTGAGAAAACTGTCTCATAAAAGTTATAAATTAAAAAGGCTAAACGACAACAAATTGTTCAAATACTAGATTAAAGTTAGAATCAAAATCTATGTATACACAAATTACTCGATCTGCTATTCAATAAACTTAAAACATCAACTGAACAGCTAGTACGTGATTGTGATCGTGTGATGTAATGACATGTACAGTGATAACAGATAATAAGGTAAAAGATACAATACATGTGAGATGGTGTATACACAATGTGAGTGAAAATATAGTGACATTTTAATTCACAGGACAAAGATTGGTTACCAAACGTGCATGACAAGGATTTAGACGTGCACCAGATGTACGACAACATGGTCCCTGTGATGCTTCGGCGTGGAATCAGCTGTGCCGCCATGGTAGACGTTTTTCGAGTGATTCACCACTCCATTGTAACAGAGAAACAGCCATTGACGGGGACCCATCGGCTCTTGACAGAGGCTGAGATGAGGACGGCTGCCAATAACGTCCGGGAACAGTTCATTTCTAGTCTGGGACAGCTCGAATTCAATGGTAAGAAGTAAGAAGCAATCCAAATAATGAATGATATATTGTACAAAAATATAGATCATCACCCGATTTACATGTTTTAATTTTTATAGCTATCTATTTTGACGGCAAAGAAAGCGAGAGTTTGGTTTGGCTCGACGGAAAGAACCAAAAGATCAGGGAAGAAACATACACTATATTGGCATATCCTGGTGCACATTCTCTAGGATTCGTCACTATAGATGACAAGACAGGTTTTTATTGTGCATTGTGTTTCAAGTCAAACAACTTATCGTACCATCTTAACATCTTAACATCTTAAAATTATGACATCTTAACATCGTAACATCTTAAGGCTGACCCTGGCATCGCGGATACTAAGGTACTACGTATCTGATCCTGTAGTCAGGAGAGAGGAGGTGGACACGCTGGCACGTTATGTGGTTCAGGTGTACTATAGGGTAAGTACTTCAATAGTTCGAGTATCACCTCGCCTAGGTCTTATCTGAGATTTTGAATAAAAATAAAAATTGCATAATATAGTTTTTGCAATTTGAATTAATTATCATGCCCCCAAACTATTGACTGTAGCTACAATACCCATTTACGAACATTTGTGCCAATCATCACCTTTTTCCAGACCAGAAATTTGATGAATATTAAGTATTAATCAATTTTGCTAAATATTTAAATCGTCACTTTATGAAATGAAACTAAATTTAGCCATATATTCTGTTCCTGATAAGTGATACTGTAATAATTATACTCATTACTCAAGCATTCAAATTTCAGATGCACGCTCAGATCAAACTGCGTCCTCTTATTGAGGATGGGGCTTATCATGTTCTTACAAGGTTGACCAATATTTCCACAAGAGTGAGATCTCCTGAACAGTCACCATCCTCTTCGAACTCCGGGAATATAACTGGATTAGCAGCAGATTACAACCAGCCTAGCTGTTCCTCAACTCCTGACGATGTCGACCCCATTCAGTAAGTTCATCTAACTAAATAAAAGCTGTTTCGTATTTATGCTGACAAAATTGATAAATATGTGAGAAAACTGTCTCATAAAAGTTATAAATTAAAAAGGCTAAACGACAACAAATTGTTCAAATACTAGATTAAAGTTAGAATCAAAATCTATGTATACACAAATTACTCGATCTGCTATTCAATAAACTTAAAACATCAACTGAACAGCTAGTACGTGATTGTGATCGTGTGATGTAATGACATGTACAGTGATAACAGATAATAAGGTAAAAGATACAATACATGTGAGATGGTGTATACACAATGTGAGTGAAAATATAGTGACATTTTAATTCACAGGACAAAGATTGGTTACCAAACGTGCATGACAAGGATTTAGACGTGCACCAGATGTACGACAACATGGTCCCTGTGATGCTTCGGCGTGGAATCAGCTGTGCCGCCATGGTAGACGTTTTTCGAGTGATTCACCACTCCATTGTAACAGAGAAACAGCCATTGACGGGGACCCATCGGCTCTTGACAGAGGCTGAGATGAGGACGGCTGCCAATAACGTCCGGGAACAGTTCATTTCTAGTCTGGGACAGCTCGAATTCAATGGTAAGAAGTAAGAAGCAATCCAAATAATGAATGATATATTGTACAAAAATATAGATCATCACCCGATTTACATGTTTTAATTTTTATAGCTATCTATTTTGACGGCAAAGAAAGCGAGAGTTTGGTTTGGCTCGACGGAAAGAACCAAAAGATCAGGGAAGAAACATACACTATATTGGCATATCCTGGTGCACATTCTCTAGGATTCGTCACTATAGATGACAAGACAGGTTTTTATTGTGCATTGTGTTTCAAGTCAAACAACTTATCGTACCATCTTAACATCTTAACATCTTAAAATTATGACATCTTAACATCGTAACATCTTAAGGCTGACCCTGGCATCGCGGATACTAAGGTACTACGTATCTGATCCTGTAGTCAGGAGAGAGGAGGTGGACACGCTGGCACGTTATGTGGTTCAGGTGTACTATAGGGTAAGTACTTCAATAGTTCGAGTATCACCTCGCCTAGGTCTTATCTGAGATTTTGAATAAAAATAAAAATTGCATAATATAGTTTTTGCAATTTGAATTAATTATCATGCCCCCAAACTATTGACTGTAGCTACAATACCCATTTACGTACATTTGTGCCAATCATCACCTTTTTCCAGACCAGAAATTTGATGAATATTAAGTATTAATCAATTTTGCTAAATATTTAAATCGTCACTTTATGAAATGAAACTAAATTTAGCCATATATTCTGTTCCTGATAAGTGATACTGTAATAATTATACTCATTACTCAAGCATTCAAATTTCAGATGCACGCTGAGATCAAACTGCGTCCTCTTATTGAGGATGGGGCTTATCATGTTTTTACAAGCCTCACACTCAATAATGACATACAACTTTCGCCAAAAGAACGAACAGCAGTTTTGAAGAAAGTTTGTAACAATAGTTACTTCGCTCATCCTGAAGCAATTATTGTTTGCAGTCTCGGTGAGAAATTAGTACATGTTTTATTTTAGTGGATATTTGTTGTCACGAAGCTCTTGTTACAGTTTAGTTATTTAAATTGTTCACCTTTGTCCCCGCTTTTGGTTCTGTTCCTTTAAATAAATGTGAATGAAAATACTCCTCAAGGTGACGCAGATAGAGCTGTTCGGGAAAAAGGCGTGGCTCTCTGCAGGCAGCTTATAGAACTTGAGCAGAAGGGCATGAACCGGACAATACGCCCGAATGGAAAACCGCGGATATTTTGCAAGCCAGAGATTAACAGAAATGCAAAATCGTACCTTGACCTTGTCATTTACAACACTGACATCGAGGATAAAAATCCGGTGAGAAAGACTAAGTCTTTCAAACCGTACCATTTATTTGGTCTCTGTTACAAAACTGCGTGCAGTAAGTTCATTTCAAATTGTATTTACTATGACGTAACTATTAATATTATATTATTGTATTAATAAAGTGATTGACATACGTTTGTATTCAAAGCTATAAGGTCAAGTTCGGAGACAACCTGTACATAAAATCAGTCACTAATTACACTCATTTCACTGCCATGAACGGTAAAATTAATTATAATTCCTCTGACAGTCCAAGGGGTACAGGCTCTTCAGATATTATACTCCTAACCTTTCTATTATGATATCTGGGTTCAAAATTTAAATAACTCAACCTTGGTGGAGACAGTGGCCACCTGAAAAGTACAAAAATAAAGGGGCTGTAAATCACTTATGAAAATAATATTTACTCCAAATTTCACAATTTAAAGTTACGTAAGACAGGTGGGTACTCAAAAAGTGCCGGTTGAGCAGATTTGTCTGCTCAACACAGGTGGAGCAGCTCACTGACTACATGAGCTAATATAAGTGACTAGAACTAACCCTCTCATGCTTTTTAATTGCTCTAAAGTCCTAATATTTAATATTATGGGATATACCAATCATATTTCATAGAAAAGGATCCTCAGAATCTGCTCAACCAAGGTGGAGACAGCATAACATGCAGTTCAAAATCTGTTATTCTGTAGTTTAAGAGCTGTAGAGTGACTGTGGCAGTCCATTTGCAATACCAATGATTCTAAATCATCTACCAACTCATATTACAAGGCATCCTTGCTGAAAAGTACACTCAACATAGGTGGAGACTCAAATTTGGCAAATTCGGGCGTAAATTCGACCTCAGAAGTAAAGGTTCTCCACCGCGGTTGAGTGGTTGATGGCTAGTTTGATGAGTTGTATACATGCTAAAGGGTCACCCAATGTTATTTCTTCCAGAAATCAACTGCCAAAGCTCAACTCAACCCGGTGGGGCCAGTTTTTATGCATTTTTTAATGTTTTAATGTTTAATCAACAATTTCTCCACCTTGTTGAGTACCTTTTCACAACTTTGATAGTTTTTTCATTTGCTAGAACACTTTGCTTTAAGACAGAAGGGGTAACAGTTTTACGATCCCCTACAGTAGCAGTTAACAGAGCAGATTAGAATTAGTGATAAAACCAATGAATTTAGGCATGTTTGACAGGCTTTTTACTGTTTCTTAATGAAAGATCTCCACCCTGTTGAGCGTCAATGGAAAAAACAAAATTTAACGGGAAGTAGAAAAGGCCGAGACGCAACTTTCTAGCTAACCTAGAACTCTCTAAACCTTTCTCCAACCCCGGTTGAGCAGCTTTGAAAAGTGCATTTAATTTCTCCACCTCGGTTGAGCACTTAAATAAAATATTGATAAAACCATCAGATTGCAAATTTGATGAAGTTTGTGTTACCAATAACCTTTTCCACCTTAATCAAAAGATTCTTCAACTAGAGCCAGTCTCCACCTTAAATCTCCACCTTTAAAGGATTTGTTTAATACCACCTGTATCTGCTCAACCGTTCAACCTTTTAATTTTATTTTTTTACTCAGAGAAAGTCCTGAAAAATGTCTTGTCAGCCATATAATCAGGGAGTTTCATTCTGTGTTGAGCTGGCTGCACCACACACTTCAAAAAAAGTAAAAAATGTACAGGTTGTCTCCGAACTTGACCATAAGGTCAAAGTGAAAACAATACGGATGGTATTGAATTTAAAAAGGAAAGTTTATGATAACAAGTTATATTTCAGAAGAGCTGAAGTGGGCTGCAGTCACTATTCCATCGGTAGTAAGGGTGCATCCCTCTGATCCTGATCAATTCGACAGGTTCATAGAATCACCTTTGGTGACGAAATATCCCTGCCACCAGCAAGCAGTCGAAAGAGCGGTGGCACTGATGACAGAATCAAAGCTGAAGTGTGCTAACAAAGACATGAAAGCAGGACACCACATTGTTGTCTCTGAGGAGAGGCAACAAAATCCAGGAAAACAGAGGAAGTTCAAAAAACTAATGAAATGATTTATTAAAAGAGAACACTCGTTATATAATATTTTGTATGATGTTTCACAATATTGAGTTTATTCCCGAAAATTTCGAGACTACTTCTTTAAAATTAGCTTTCTCTGGATGATATGCAGACTGCAGCGAAGAAATATCAAACAGTCATAAATATGTTAGTGATACCATCGCTATACTTCGTCCACACACTGAACTTAGCAATCTTGATTATAAGTATTAAACAATGCAATATATATATAAATAGATTTTAATTCCAAGTGTTCGTAGAATAATTGAAAACGTAGCACTGTAAATGCGCCAGCTATTCAACTTATGATAACTTAATCAAATTGATGACATTCAAGTGCATTTTGAAAAAATTTACCCGATACTATGATATTTTTTATAGTAATAACACGACGTTCAATTCAAGCCCATTCAATGACTGATGTGCGGATCACAGGCTTCGTTATTGACAATAACTGAGATTAGGCAGATATAGTGGTTCCAGTCGTTACCTGGGGACCCCAGGCTGTAATATTCAGAAAAATTGAAGCTGCGGCGGAATGACAATCTGGGATGAGTGCGGTCCAGGAATGCCAGCCGTTCAGCTTAATGTAAAAACTGTATTACAATTGATAGCATCATTACAATTTCAATCACGTTTTAGAGCAATTTACACGAGAGTAGGACAATTATAACCTGTTTAATCTTGTTCGGCGTCATCGAAAACATAGGGTTACAAGGTTTCCGCTTCGATTTCCATCAATAAAAAATCCTTCTAATTTCGATTCTCTGGGCCAGCTGTCTGCTGGGTTTCAGAAGGTGGTACCAGATGCAATGCTGCTATAATTGAGCGCTCAGCTGCTCTAATTGGGTCCAATTACACCCGATACACGATATTATTCCATATAAGGCCTGATCAAGTAGCTTCAGCTCTGGTGACGTCACAAAATCTCCTAGTCGGCATACGACACGTTACGAATGTGATCACGTGCCCGAGGCTTTACGAATCAAGGTCACGTGATAGGATTAGCGGTCACGTGATAGGACTGAATGTCACGTGACCTCAGTTATCCCTTATATGGCACAACTAGCTGCAATTGATCAGCTCTTAATTAGGCTGAAATCCTTGACAGGCCTATAATTACCCAATTTTAAATGAACGATATCTCATCCTACAGAATGATGAGAGCGTAAACAAAATGCTTCCCGGAATCAGCACAATGCAGGGAACAAGATGCTGTTGGAATATCAATTATTCATCTTCCACCCGTAGTCCCTAATGTAGTGGATACAGAATTTTCAAACACTGACCAGGTCAAAGAGACCGGGTGACCATCTCATGCTTAAGGGGACATACACCAAAACCTTTTTTGCCGGGACCCGGGATTTGACTTCATATTATGAAAGTATAGATTACAACTGTATGATTTGAGGCATTGAAAAATTTTTTTGAGAGTACGCACATTCGGAAAAAAAATTATTTTCTTTTTCGAAAGTTTTGGAAATTTTGAGAAGTCTGTCACTGTAATACCGATATTTCAGTCATTTTAAACGTTTTTTGGCTGATTTTTTAACTGAACATTATTTACAATCCGCACAAGAAGCCCTTTTAAAGGATTTTATAATTAAAATATAGATGACGAAGTTACAGACCAAACAAGGTCGAAAGAAGCAAAATTGAAATTTTTGTAAAAATCAAAGTTGTATATTTTACCATTCACCCAGGTCATAAGATATCGCTTCAAAAATTCTTGTGAGTGTAGCTGATGATTATATCCAACTTTTTGGAACAGGATTTATCTCAATTTTGAGTTAGGTATGAAATGTGGCCTCAAACGACTTAGTAAAATTCATCGTAAAAATGGGCCAAACTTGGCAGATTTAAGGCTTAAAATGCCTATAACTCAAAAATTATCAGTTTTTTTGAAATAATTTTTACAGAATCGTAATCAGCTTGAGAAGACGAATCTTTTAGATTCTTGTGCGGATTGTAAATAATGTTCAGTTAAAAAATCAGCCAAAAAACGTTTAAAATGACTGAAATATCGGTATTACAGTGACAGACTTCTCAAAATTTCCAAAACTTTCGAAAAAGAAAATAATTTTTTTTTCGAATGTGCGTACTCTCAAAAAAAATTTTCAATGCCTCAAACCTTACAGTTGTAATCTATACTTTCATAATATGAAGTCAAATCCCGGGTCCCGGCAAAAAAGGTTTTGGTGTATGTCCCCTTAAGATACCAAAGAATAAAAAGTCCAAAGTTGATGACAGATGTTTCTCAGGCCATGCATGGAACTCTCTTCCACTGTTGTTGAGATGTATTAATGATACCAACTGTTTCAAGCGAATGTTAAAGAACCATTTATATAATCAGTTTTGATGTTATTTCTTTCCATTTGTCTTCACTTTACAAGACACTTTGGCTTTCATTTTTTACCGCACTCCATTTTATGTCTTGATCTTAACCTTTCTAGGATCTGTTTCATTTTGGTTGATTATGTCACTTTACTTACCTTCATTATACCTACATGTATTGTATAATGGTTTCTGCTTCTACTTAGTTTAGTGTGGTTTACAATAAAAGATGTTTTAATTTTGTCTTTGCCTTATAATGGAGTTATACTCACAGTCAGCCGCTCTGACATGGTTAACCACCTTCCTTGTGTTGTTGGTTAATCATATGAGCGGGATATAAATACCTCATTTCATTTCAATGGTACGTTCACAGTACATTCACAGTACAGTACTTCACAACCAGAATCCGCCTCCCCACTAGACAGTAGACATATAATATTGTTTATGTCATTATGATTGATCTCATTTTATTTCATCTTTACAGGTTTAAGTGGCTCCTAGTAGCTTTAGGCAACCAAATTATCAGGTCAACAGAAACAGCAATTTTTGGGGCCAGCCCTTCAATTGACAATAATGCCTTGCAAATCTCAAACTCAATTATTTTTAGCCCTGTACGGCATGATTATCATGTGTTAATCGTTAATCAGTCAATTTTTCACTGGAATTTTGTTGTAACTCATAACAGTCACTCAAAAAGGTGACAGTATCAACAACAGACTCTTTTACCTGCCCCCCTCCCCCCCCCCCCCCCCCCCCCCCCCCCCCCCTTCAGCTATCACTCTCCCACCAGGGTTATTAAACATTTTCTATACAACTAAGAGCAGTATTTGTCGCAGCTGGTGATATTTTAATAATGACTTTTAACTTTTAATCAGTTTAAGAGGAACTCAGACGTTTTGAATATAATTGCATTTTACCAGTCTGGTTTTATATGAGATATTAAATTATATTTGCGATAAATAACACTTTGAACACGATATCCTAGTTCAGTGCTGTATGTCAAAGGATGTGATACCAGATGTTCTCAGCACTCATCTATTTCGAAGGAGCAGAGCACCTGTACGCTGCAGAGCCTGTGAAAATTACGTTTATTTAAAAGGCAGCGAATGTCAGAAATGCGGTATCGTGTGCCATAGGAAGTGTTTAAAGAGTTTGTCTATCAAATGTGGTGGCCACCCATTGCCCCATAAGGTATTATAAGTTTAATTTTATATGATATAATAATGCTGCTGATCTTCATAAGTTCAATATTTAAACGATTGCTTCATGATCCTGCTTCTAATCAGGAATGTTAATCCCAGCTAGTTCTGACCACTACCATCATTTGAGGTACTATGTGCCATCTGCTATCCCCTGCTTAGCAAAGTCAGAAGGACCAGTCGTTTTAAAAATGATTAAGACAGATTAAAAAAGTCGTGGTTAAATATATAATGATGATAGACACATTTAGTACTGGCAATTAGTACTGACCAGTGACCAACCATGACCATTTGGGGAAACTTTGGTTTGTTATAATACAGATCTTACTACTATAATACTCCTTTAAGAAACGGTCACAAACAAACGATTTGCATTATTTGGGAGGGCAAGACTTTTAATTGCCCATAAACAGTATAAACAATATAAATAAATAGCTTACGTAGATAAAAAAGTAACTGAATATTACAGGTCCCAACATTCGGGGTTGATTTCTCCACACATTTGTGTGCAACACACTGCACAATTCCTTACGTGGTTTTCAAATGTGTAAAACACATTGAAACCACTGGAATGGATATCAAGGTCAGTTCAATCATTGTTGTTACAAAATTTTATATTTTTTTCTTTCTTAATTGTGATTGTTATTTAGTCAGTAAATAACAACCTCACAACGGCTAATGCAAATGACCCACCATATTTTGTAACCCGATGATCCGAATCGTAACTGCTGGTGTCTATTAAATTTACCAATAATTGGTAATTCCCTTGATAATACTCCAGCTCGCTAATCTCTATATTCAGGGAATATACCGTGTAGCCGGGGCTAAGAGCAAGATGCAGAGTTTGTGCAGAAGCTTCGAGAACGGGTTGGATCTGGTCGAGTTGAACGACAAGTCGCCTCACTTGGTTTCATCTGTCTTGAAACTTTACCTCCGACAGGTTTGATAAATTTGATTTGATTAAATTTACTGATAAAATCTTGGCATGATTTTCGTATACTAGCAGATCGTTGTTATGTGTTCTAGACAGCTAAATTTGGATCTAGAAACTTCGAAGCAGCTGGTTTAACGTCATCCTTTAAATTAGATTAGTTTAAACGGTTCATGTTTTAACACCGATAATTTTCTTATTTCAGCTACCAGAACCACTTCTACTGCATTCCAACTACGAGGACCTGATAAGGATTGCTTTGAACCAGCAAGAGAACGGAGCTGATCTGCAGACCCTGCTAAAACAACTGCATGCAATCCTGGAGAAGCTTCCCAAAGCTAACAGATTCACACTGCGTTTTATTGTTGAACATCTAAACAGAATTAGTCTTAATGAGGTTTGGCTGAATTTCGGAAATTCTATACTTCCGGGATATTTCAGGGGAACGTTTTAAAAATTCAAGTTCAATTGATTTAAAGTCTGACACATTCATTGAAGGTTTCGTTAAAAATAGGTCTCATGTACACTTTACACTGTTTTTCTCAGGGGCTGAATCAGATGACGTCAGTTAACCTGGGTATAGTGTTCGGACCTACCCTGATCAGACCGAAACACGAGCACTCCTCGGCTAGTATCGTGCACATCAACCATCACAGCATGATCACCCAACTCCTTATTGAGAATCCATCTGCTTTTATCGTGAGTTCATTACGTCATTCTAATAGTCACTGTAATAGTGTATTTATTTTATAACTTTATCAGACCGGTGTAATCTCATAAGTGATATTGCATCAATTATTGTTGCACAATTCAGTAATGATATTGGACGAAAAGTCAGCCTTAACCAGCTGTTGATGAAGACCCCCCCCCCCGGCCCCCTTAACCAGCTGTTGTGTATCTGATTGAAAAGGGACATGTTTTATATCATAGAACCATTGGTATTCTACAAGATATTGTAATCTAGAGTTACACAACCCCTTGGTGTTACGAGGATATATAATGGACCACGTTCACACAATTTGCAATTCAGTCAAGGTTTATCTCGGCTGCCAAAATCTGGCCACTAATAGACTAAAATTACACTTAAAGCTCACAGTTTGGAGAGCAACGTTTGAAGGGCCGTGGTCCATTGCAGTGGGGTCTACTCGAGCCTCTCCAGATCAATACTCGTGGACTCCAGTGTGGATTAGGTCCGTAGTTGGATTACTCTGTATTACTCTGTATTGAGCTGCGACGAATCATTTCCTTGGAAGATAAACTTGACAAGTGTCTGATTGATCCACTGTTATGTAATGTCACAAATAAATCTATCAAGCGTTTCAACGGCCATAAACGGTCCTAACTTAAGTTTAATTAGAGCTAGTAACTAACGTTAATAACTAACTATAGTTAGCACTGTTTATGGCCATTAAAAAGCCGTTTCAGAAAAGCTAAAACTTACAAAATAACACCTAGCATGTCACGCAGTGTACCTGTATTACCATCATCTGGCCACTATTAATGAAACTTGTGGAGTAATGTCTGAAGCGCAAATTATTTGATGCAAGCTGACATTTGGAGATTAAATTGTTTCGAGTATTACTTAATATGGTGCAGTGGACAGCTACAGTCAATGGAAAATAATCGACAATAATCTGATTATACTTAAAACCAAATCTAGGTAAACTATAGGTAAAAATATAATATTAATCATAAGCTAAAATGTACTAATCTTTGTATTCTAAATGGGGAAAAAGAAGCAACATTGTCAGTCAGTCGAGAAAATTGTCAGTCAGGCTATATGGCAGCTTTGTAGATGTTGTGACTATGCTAGTAGTGGTCCCAGGCTTGCGACTGGAATTGCGGTGTTAAATCGATTTAATGGTATACCAACGATCCACCTCCCACTTGTTGTTTGGTACTTAGCATTAATAGTGTTAGCTGTAGCCATTTATAGCAAGAATCTTAAAACTAAAGGGGATGACAAGGAAAAGAGGAAGGAAAAAGAATAACGGAACAAACAATTAATTAAAGTATTTACAGGAGCATTAGTTATTGTAATTACAAGCTTCAATAATAAATCACTGCTAAAATGTACTAATCTTTGTATTCTAAATGGGGAAAAGAAGAAACATTGTCAGTCAGTCGAGAATATTGTCAGTCAGGCTATATGGCAGCTTTGTAGATGTTGTGACAATGCTAGTAGTGGTCCCAGGCTTGCGACTGGAATTGCGGTGTTAAATCGATTTAATGGTATACCAACGATCCACCTCCCACTTGTTGTTTGGTACTTAGCATTAATAGTGTTAGCTGTAGCCATTTATAGCAAGAATCTTAAAACTAAAGGGGATGACAAGGAAAAGAGGAAGGAAAAAGAAAAACGGGACATACAATTAATTAAAGTATTTATAGGAGCATTAGATATTGTAATTACAAGCTTCAATAATAAATCACTGACTAAAACTTCTAATTAAAATGACACTTGGTACGCTCGCCCATTTTCACTGGTCAGTCTGAACTTCGGTTTAGCACGTTGTACACTTATTCACCTAAGTTTCAGAATTTGTTCAGTTTAGCAGAGTTAGTACCCGTGTTTCCATAAATCAAAAGATATCAGGGAGTTCTTTAATAATGTTACGGTCATCTAGAATACCGAACTTCCTGAAAACGTTATCATATTTCCTCAGACAACGTTTAATGCCTTTATTCAGTCTATCACGGCTATATCCTCTATCAATTAGAATTTTGAATATTTTGTGAAGATGGGAGGTAAAGATATCCAATCTAGTGCAAACATTACCATATCTAAGAACTTGACTTGAAAAAACGTTGTAGCCAACCTCGGTTGGGATGTTACTGTGAGGAAATGTAAGGGATACAACATGAAAATTAAAATCATCAGTTTTGTTATACACTGATATTTCTAGTCCTTCTGTGGAAATATTAATATTTAAATCAAGGTAGTTAATGATTTTATTATTGGAACCAGCTCGCTCCATCTCCAATGAATTAGGATAAATATCTTTAATCAATTTATGAAAGTAAAGGTAGTTAATAATAGATAAATCGTCAACATATCGTTTATTATTGGATAATATCTTTGCTAAAGTTATATGCTACTTATTGATAACAATCCGTTCATATTTAAGGATTGAACGATTAACACCTAACAAGTAACACCTAAATTAACTGGTCTAACACCTGACACCTGCAGATATCAGATGAGGAGTCAGAATATGCGCGTTACCGTGAGAACCCCAAAGTAGCCTCAATGTCTGACGTGCTACCCATTAAGACACGTGACAGTATCAAACTGTTCACCCAAGACGAGGATTACCTGGATTACATACAGAGCTGTTTGGAGAAGAGAAGCCGGAGGAAAGCTAGTAAACTTGGGAGAGGTTACGCTGGAAAAACAGCTTCTGAACCTAATGTTTTAGAGGTACTGTTAACGTCTTAAGGGGGGGGGGGGGGGGGGGTTCACCCTGATTTTTTTGTGAAACTTAGTTTCGAGATAGCAGTTGACCAACCAACTAACACCGGTGACCAAACTTTTGAGGGGGTCCCGGACCCCAACCGCCAAACGGTGCCCGCGGGGCAGCCACGCCCATATTTGGTCCAAATTAGGCCCAATTTAGCCAAATACCCTGAACATGCCCAAAACCCAGATTTTAGGTGCTGTACTTGTAGCTATTGGTCCCCTAAACTCGTATATGAATTTTCATCAAGATTGGACAAAAAATGACTGAGTTATGAGCCAAAAACCATATGACCATATTTGGGCATACGCACCAAATTTGATCGATTTTGGCCCATAAATTGGTCAAATATCAATATTTTTGAATGAAACCAACTTTATATGGAAGGTAAGCCTATACTACACATTCTCTATGATTATCAGCTCAATATCTACCTAACTGTGGATTCTGTGTTCAAATAGTTGCAAAAAAAGAACCAAATCGCCCATATCTCAGTTCGCGATATTTGCAAAACTGTCTTCGCTCAAAACAATAGAACTCAATAGGGTTTCAATATGTTTTTATGAAATTTTCAAAATCGACGTAGAATCGCCTCATGACCTTAAGTTTTGTATTAGAATTTTGAGTTAGGCCTTTAAAAAAATTTGGCGGCCAAATTCTGAAAAATGCCCGGCAAATTTCAGAATTTGGCCGCCAAATTTTTTTGAAGGCCTAACTCAAAATTCTAATACAAAACTTAAGGTCATGAGGCGATTCTACGTTGATTCTGAAAATTTCATGAAAAAATATTGAAACCCTATTGAGTTCTATTGTTTTGAGCGAAGTCAGTTTTGCAAATATCGCGAACTGAGATATGGGCGATTTTGTTCATTTTTTGCGATTATTTGAATACAGAATCCACAGTTAGGTAGATATTGAGCTGATAATCATAGAGAATGTGTAGTTTAGGCTTACCTTTCATATTAAGTTGGTTTCATTCAAAAATATTGATATTTGACCTATTTATGGGCCAAAATCGATCAAATTTAGTGCGTATGCCCAAATATGGGCATATAGTTTTTAGCTCATAACTCAGTCATTTGTTGTCCAATCTTGATTAAAATTCATATACGAGTTCAGGGGACCACTAGCTACAAGTAGAGCACCTAAAACCTGGGTTTTGGGCATGTTCAGGGTATTTGGCTAAATTGGGCCTGATTTGGACCAAATATGGGCGTGGCTGCCCCGCGGGCACCGTTTGGCGGTTGGGGTCCGGGACCCCCTCAAAAGTTCGGTCACCGGTCCTAGTTTGTTGGTCAACTGCTATCTCGAAACCAAGTTTCACAAAAAATTCAGGGTGAACCCCCCCCTTAAGTTAGAAGTTTAGAGATACTCACATCTTAAATTAGACATTTTATGGGATTCTTAATTGGAAGTAAATCTAATTAACAGATTTAAGTAGAGTGACTGACGAATGTTAGCCGTAAAAGCCAAGACTTTTTACCATAACATAAATCTCCGAAAGTTGTAAGACCTTTCAATGCGTTGCCACATCAAAGGTTATATAGGCTATATATAATAGAGCACCTTCACCTTGACTTTGTGACAGCTATCATGAGCTGTTGACAACTAGGAGTTTCTAAATCCAATTTATTGTGTGATCTTTATGATAAAAAGCTGCTTTTGACCAGCAACAGTGCCTATTTTACTAAAAACAAATCATAAACCCTGAACAGATACCATACATTCATACCAGTGTGTTATAAACAAGTTGAAACAAGTTTACTATTTGCACAGATAAGCAAGAAGACGAGATTAGTGTGTTATAAACAAGTTTACTATTTGCACAGATAAGCAAGAAGACGAGATTAGTGTGTTATAAACAAGTTTACTATTTGCACAGATAAGCAAGAAGACGAGATTACCAGTGTGTTATAAACAAGTTTACTATTTGCACAGATAAGCAAGAAGACGAGATTAGTGTGTTATAAACAAGTTTACTATTTGCACAGATAAGCAAGAAGACGAGATTAGTGTGTTATAAACAAGTTTACTATTTGCACAGATAAGCAAGAAGACGAGATTAGTGTGTTATAAACAAGTTTACTATTTGCACAGATAAGCAAGAAGACGAGATTACCAGTGTGTTATAATCAAGTTTACTATTTGCACAGATAAGCAAGAAGACGAGATTAGTGTGTTATAAACAAGTTTACTATTTGCACAGATAAGCAAGAAGACGAGATTAGTGTGTTATAAACAAGTTTACTATTTGCACAGATAAGCAAGAAGACGAGATTAGTGTGTTATAAACAAGTTTACTATTTGCACAGATAAGCAAGAAGACGAGATTAGTGTGTTATAAACAAGTTTACTATTTGCACAGATAAGCAAGAAGACGAGATTAGTGTGTTATAATCAAGTTTACTATTTGCACAGATAAGCAAGAAGACGAGATTAGTGTGTTATAAACAAGTTTACTATTTGCACAGATAAGCAAGAAGACGAGATTAGTGTGCTATAAACAAGTTTACTATTTGCACAGATAAGCAAGAAGACGAGATTAGTGACTCCCCGGTTCCCTGGCGAGGGTAGTGAGTATGTAGCCAGTGATGATTCTCACACGCGCATCGTACGTGCCTTTAGTGAACCCTCTAAGTGTGACGAATTTGATAGTCAGGTAAGTTCAAAATGATTATTCGAGGTGTTCAAACCAGTACAAATCCTCCTTGTGGCCAAGAATGACGTTTTTCTTGTATCAAATATACTAAATACTATAATATATTAAATATACAGACAACTTAGAAACCCTTCTCAGTGATTACTTAGTACTTAAAGAGGAAATTATTTCATCCCCTCGTAAATGATCGACTTTAACGAATCAATTCTGGTTCAGGAGTACCTGATGGCTCGCAGTGACTTGAGCAATGTTTCCAGCGACCTGAGCAGTACTGAGAATCTTCTGGACTCAACTGACGACGCCTCCTTCCCCGACACGGACGAGGTCAGTACTATTATATGTGTAATAATTTGATATAATTTGATGTATTATATTATACAATATATAATATACACTATATACATATATTATGTATAACGTTTCTCCATTTTAATTTGATACACTCATTTTAATCAACTTAAACATATATTATCTATACTATAATTTAAACTTGACGAAATTTCCCCGGCAACGGGGACATAGAAGAAAAAACACCGAAAATCGACCTCAAAATGACCCTCTGGTGATGCCAAACCCAGCTCGCAAATGGAGTTGAAACCTCGCCATTTTTAGCAGGGTTGTAGAAAAAGGATAGGAATAGGCTATAGCATTCTTAGAATTTTGATTTAGGCTTTAGATTTTTCATAATTAACGTCGGAAGTGAGGTAAAATAACCGTTAGAAAAATGGTGTTATTTTAGCAAAGGTTTATTGCGCTGTTGCGTAGCAACGATAAAAATGCACGTGCGCGAGCAACCACAGATTAACAACGCGCGTTGTTATGCTGTAAGCTACGTCATAATTTCAAAACTAGCTCACATTTACGCTCACGCTATGACTTATATTCATAACTTTGGTTGTGATTGGTATTTTTTGATGCGGTAAAAAGTATCGTTTTGGGAATCCGAATACTAACAACGCTGTCGCCATTGTTAAATAAATTCCATTATGTCTACAGTATAACAGAGCTATATGATGAAGAGAAATTAAAACATAACTGATTTTTAAAATTTCCTCGAACAAAGCTTTCGACTAGCGGGTTTCTAGTATATAATAATGCCTGGTGTTCACTAACAACACACTGGCTCCTTGGTGCGCTGTCAGAAGACATATTGCTGCACGGTGCACCTCAAATTAGTAACGTGTATAGTAGTTACTAGGCGTTACTAGGCGTTACGTAGCACTTAGCTTTATTTGTGCCATAAATAACTTATTTCAAGTTCTCAGGCTCATAATATTACAAAAGTAATACAACATACTAACAGTAATATCATATATACATTACACATAACAAGTTTTTACTAAGACTGCTTGTTTATGAGATCCTGGAGAGGTTCGCTGTTTATCAGTCTCATGATCAGATAATGATTCCAGGGATAATATCCGGTAGTACTTAGTAAAAACTAGGTACCTGACAAGTGAAACTTGCGTTTCCTCCTAAACAGTAGTTTCACTTGTCCTACCTAGTCTCTACTACCGGATATTATCCCTGGAATCAATGCTTGTTTACATGAGAAGTTGTCTACATACTCCTCAGTTCATCACGTATATTAGATTTACAAAGCATACTGGAGAGTTGAGATCTTTTACCAACACCTCAAACTGTACTTTTTTTAGTGGGTTCTAAGGTTTTGTCACTGCCTTCTCAGTACTTACAGCTCAGGTTATTGAACTCAGGGAAACATAAGTATCTAAATTTGTATGGTTTCTCAGTCTTCAGACGGCTGACCATACTTTCTATTCTGGGTTCGATAAAGCACTCCTTTTCTAAATAACTCTTCAACTTATTTCTTTCTTCACCATGAATGATGAAGTGTACCAGAATTTCTACAGTTTAAGTTGACATTCTCCAGATTTTCCCGAGCAGAGGCACTAGGCTGACTAGGGAGAGGAATTTATAGATCTATAATTATGTCGGGGGATCATACCCTTAGAACCGTACGTTGGGGGGGGGTCATATTTTCTTCCAAAACACAGTTAGTACATGGTACATTTCCCAGAAAAACAGTTAGTAGTTAGTACATGGTACTAAGGGGGGTGTCCAACCCCAAAAAAACCCATTTTACCTCAAATTTTAATTTTGGGAATGGTTTTTTGGGTTTTAATGGTTTTTTTAGTTTCTTTTTGGGTTTTTTGAATTTTTTCCTGTTTTTCAGTTTTTGTAACTTTTTATCTAATTCGACTACATTGAAAACAAAACCATTACTAAATAGTGGTTATAATTTGTCCATTTCCCAATGTTTAATGAGCTGTTGGCAGTATCGAGATAGCCCGACCACGGTCCGCGGACCATGGTCCGCGGACCACTGTCTGCGGACCGTGGTCCGCGGACCACTGTCATATTACTGTATAATAACAGTATCCCCTGAATCAAGCAGGGTTCACATCATCCCCTGAGTCAAGCAGGGTTCACATCATCCCCTGAGTCAAGCAGGGTTCACATCATCGCACGCGAATTCCAATCAGCGGTGGTGTCAAGGCTTATTAAACGATTAAGCAACCTTACGAGATCAGTTCACATCATGCAATATATAAAGAATAACTATTATCAGACTGCATCAATCATTTCTATCATCAACTCCTTCTTGAACAACTACAACTATGGTCTCAGAGAAAACGAAACGGATGAACTCAGCCCTACCCTGCGACCCTATCTGCAAACCTATCTCACCTCTCGACAAGTGGACTCAAGCTGGTAAAACCCTCATCGTCTCCAGAGCCAACCCAAGCTTCTGCGTTTTCTGCAACAAGAGGCATGCTGGTATATCATGCGCTGCTCATGACCCTGTAGCATCTTCTGATGCCGGAGGTCTTGCTAACTCCTCTGCTCATGCTCCTCGTGTCCGCTCCAAATGTAACAACTGCGTTGTTATGAATGTCCACCGAGAATCTTCAGTCCTCGATGGGATCCTACATTCTACTACAAAAAAGATAACAAAGCTTTGTCCTGAGCATCAACTCCCGGACTCCATTCCACCAACTCCTCAAGACACGATAGATAGAGACAACGCTGAACCCTTCACTAGCCCAAGGATCACAAAGATCACATCTCCGCTATATGGCGGAGATGAAGATCATTGACCCATCCCACTACTACTACCTACAACAACAGTTCGCAGATACAGCCAAGCTGTCCTCCGAGTGCAAACTTTGCCTCTCCGAAGAAGAAAGAGAATACGGCCGGGCTGCACAACAGTTGAGAGCAGACAAGAAGATCCTACCTGACCGATTTTAGTAAATTAGTAAATTGACCGATTTTTATAAAATGTATATATTAGTAAATTACTTGTATGTTTAGTTAAACTTATTATTAAAATCTAATAACTACTATTCATTTATTGAAAACAAACTTGTTAAATACGAATACAATAAATTATCTTCACACAGTCAAAACGGAAATGTAAGCATTGAAACAATTTACAATCTGATCTGGTCCTCCTGTGGCATTAAACCGACGCTTAAACATGAAATCAATCAATGACAGCTCCAAGTTTCTAGTCCCTAACACCGACTTCTTGACGTGATACTAGAGGCCTTCCTGCGTGTTGGTGTGAATTCCTGTTAAGGGAACATGTATGTGTGGTTGACTGTACCATGCGTGTACCCCTCCGCTGTTAGCGTGTTGTAAGCTCCCCACTCGTCTGTGTAGATGATAGACCCAGGAAGAATCCACCGCCGGATGAGAGGGAGGAGAGTAGTTGCTCCACGTTTGTTGTTCGGACAAGGGAGGAGGAAGCATTGTCCTGTGTTTCGGTCAACTCCACCAAGTACCCACATACCCTCTCTGTATCCACCTTTGTTGTATTTTCTCTTTCCGAACTTAGCTTCGTCTAATTCGACAATTACTCCAGGACCACCAAGAGGACAAGGGTTTGCAAGCAGCCAATCAGCGATTCGAGTGTGGATGAATATCTTCCAGTCAGACACCGCGTTTTCAGAAAGTCCAGTCATCTGTGATACCGCAATGCCAGCTAGTCCTTTTATACTCAAACAGAACAGCAGTTGTATGAAGGTCTTGAGAGCGAGCTTCTGTCCAGAGAGGATGCTGTCTGTTCTAATATTCTTGTACTTCTTGCAGGGGGAACAGCGCCATATCAGTCCATCTGGAGACTTCGAGGACGAGCAGGGAACCAGGGACATAGATGCATTACACCCAGGACAGGACATGGAGCTCTTTAGGAGGTTTTTCTGGAATAGGAAGTCTCGAGCATTCTCTAGGGAGGCGGTGGGTCCATTAATTTCGTCCATTAGACAGAAGAGTACCATGTCAGGAATTGGAATAGTTGTTGTTGTTGATGATGGCAACTGATAATACTTCACCAAAAACGAACGAATTATATACCACATTTTAATCGTAATCATTTATTTCATTGAGCAATCAATATTATTCGTAACTAATTATATCCGAGAGACCACATTTGAATCGTAATCAATAGTTTGATCCAGTAATTTACTACGCTACAATTAATTATGCTAGTCGTAACTAATTGCATCCAAGATACAGTAATTTACTACGCTACAATTAATTATGCTAGTCGTAACTAATTGCATCCAAGATACCATACATACCATTCATATGATGTGGTAACCAATCAACTACTCACAAACACCTGTTGCTTGATTCAGGGGATACTGTTATTATACAGTAATATGATCTGGTAGACAGTGGTCCGCGGACCACGGTCCGCAGACAGTGGTCCGCGGACCGTGGTCGGGCTATCTCGATACTGCCGAGCTGTTTAAAGCAATTTATGAGTGGGTATCTTATTTCATATACCAAGACACAGTTAGTACCGTGATTTCTCAACAGTTAGTACCACAAAAGCCGGCAAAAGGGGGTGGGTGTCTTAATTATTATCTGAAAAAACAGTTAGTACCGCGAAGGGGTGGGTGGGTCTTTTGACAAAATTCTAAAATTACACTTAGTCGTCGTCACGTACAGAACTAAGTACCTGATCCCCCCCCCCCCCCCCCCCCCCCCATTGCCGACTATTAGCACCTGTCATGTACTGCGCATGCTAAAATTACACTTAGTCGACGTCACGTACAGAACTTAGTACCTGATCCTCCCCCCCCCCCCCCCCCCCAATTATGTTACTATTTATCGATCTTGGTTACTATTTTACCGATTATGTTACTATTTATCGACCTTGGTACTCGAGAGTTGATGCATTGAATAGTCTACACTCTAGTTCTACAGCATTTAAATTCAGAAAATAACTTAAATATAGTTTTTAATAAACACAATAAGGAGATATAGAAACGCTTCGTTAGTGCTAAGTAGATGACAGGTCGCCACATTGCCGACTATTAGCACCTGTCATGTACTGCGCATGCTAAAGCTAAAGGGCGTAGCCAGGGGTCTTGTAAGAGGTTGGGCACTCTGCCAACTAAGTGGGCCAGGTCCGACTAGGGGTCTTGTAAGAGATTGGGCACTCTGCCAACTAAGTGGGCCAGGTCCGATCAGGGGTGTTGTAAGAGGTTGGGCACTCTGCCAACTAAGTGGGCCAGGTCCGACCAGGGGTGTTGTAAGAGGTTGGGCACTCTGCCAACTAAGTGGGCCAGGTCCGACCAGGGGTGTTGTAAGAGGTTGGGCACTCTGCCAACTAAGTGGGCCAGGTCCGACCAGGGGTCTTGTAAGAGGTTGGGCACTCTGCCAACTAAGTGGGCCAGGTCCGACCAGGGGTCTTGTAAGAGGTTGGGCACTCTGCCAACTAAGTGGGCCAGGTCCGACCAGGGGTGTTGTAAGAGGTTGGGCACTCTGCCAACTAAGTGGGCCAGGTCCGACCAGGGGTGTTGTAAGAGGTTGGGCACTCTGCCAACTATGTGGGCCAGGTCCGACCAGGGGTGTTGTAAGAGGTTGGGCACTCTGCCAACTAAGTGGGCCAGGTCCGACCAGGGGTGTTGTAAGAGGTTGGGCACTCTGCCAACTAAGTGGGCCAGGTCCGACCAGGGGTGTTGTAAGAGGTTGGGCACTCTGCCAACTAAGTGGGCCAGGTCCGACCAGGGGTGTTGTAAGAGGTTGGGCACTCTGCCAACTAAGTGGACCAGGTCCGACCAGGGGTGTTGTAAGAGGTTGGGCACTCTGCCAACTAAGTGGGCCAGGTCCGACCAGGGGTGTTGTAAGAGGTTGGGCACTCTGCCAACTAAGTGGGCCAGGTCCGACCAGGGGTGTTGTAAGAGGTTGGGCACTCTGCCAACTAAGTGGGCCAGGTCCGACCAGGGGTGTTGTAAGAGGTTGGGCACTCTGCCAACTAAGTGGGCCAGGTCCGACCAGGGGTATTGTAAGAGGTTGGGCACTCTGCCAACTAAGTGGGCCAGGTCCGACCAGGGGTGTTGTAAGAGGCTCTTTCCCCCACACAATGGGAGGTGCTAATGGAAGGTGCTGTAGGAGAGAGGAGGGGACTATATCCCCAATGCTATGGAGGACAAATCGCCTACGAAAACATATTTATAATTCACGAATTACGATGCTCCTAGACAACGAGAAAGCTTACAAACGTGACAAGACAGAGATCACCACCAGAGAGAAAGTTTAGTGCTAAGGTCATATCTAATAAACACTAATTATTTGCGCTCTTCTCCCCCTTGAAGTTATCCACTCTTGCTGTTGCTCATCTCCCCTTGTCCCCCCCCCCCCCGGCCCCTCCTCCCCCCCCCCCCCCCCCCTTCCCCTGCTTCCTTCATGGCCACGGGTATAGGACACAAGGGCGGAAGACGCGTGGGCGGAGGTCGCGTAGGCGGAAGACTTGAGGGCGGAGGACGCAAGGGCGGAAGTTTCCTAAAAGGTTGGACACGAGGGCGGAGGTCGCGAGGGCGGAGGTCGATCCCATGATTTGGGCGGAAGACTCGTAAAACGATCACATGTCCTAAATGCTCGACTGGTAATACTACAAAACCGGAAACATCACACAACGTACTTCAAATTGTATAAATTATATAAGTTATATTCAATCAAAGTTATATTCAATCATTTTAGTGGTACTGATTTCGAATTCTTTGTAACTTTACAAACAAAATACACAGGGTTATACTTATAGAGAACGCTTAACGGTAATATAAATCACAATGTAATCAATCAATTTTGTCAAACCCGAATAGAATAATATCACAATAACATAAACATTTCACATAGCACAACATCATCCTCGTACGAATGGTAGTTCTGAACTATGCTGAAGATTCTTCTATCCTTGTCGCTATTGGCCTTCCTCCTCTTAGGCTGCTGCTCTCCAAGCGAATTCGCTAAGGTCTTCTTGTCTGTCGAGGACTGTTCCATCTGGACTAGGAGATTCTGACGTTGTGACTCAAGTTGTTCGTTTCACTGTGCAATCTTTTCGTGTGAAAACTGTTGATCATATCCCAGAAGCCCTTGTGTCATGTGAGTCAAACTATCGAATCGAGTCACGTGATACATAACTTCGACTCACGTCATGAATCACCATGGTCATGATCTCATATAACACAACGGTATGTGAGGACATCACAACATCACGTAAACTGATCTGGGATATGATCAACTGTTTTCACACGAAGAGATTGCACAGTGAAACGAACAACTTGAGTCACAACGTAGACGACTCGAGAGACAACTAGTATATTTAAGACCGATGTTGGGAATAGAAGTATCTTATTATTTAGTTCCAGCTACATCTCAACTACTACAATAACAACCATGTACGATGAAGATACAGTAAAGATTATCAGAGGAAGGACTCCTACCAGTCAGAATCTCCTACACGGTGGTTTCCGCTACTCTAAGGATGGAAAGCTTACCACCGATGGACGCCAAGCCTGGAGATGTGTGAGGAAGAAAGACTGTTGCCGTGGTCGTCTGTATACCCGCAGATCTTCAACTGGAAGAGGACGACTGCAGATCCCTCTCCGGTGAACCTATGCTTCAATACGACAACAACCTGGACGATCGACGTGTCATCATCTTCGCAACAAAAAACAACCTGACAGCCCTAGAGCAGAGCAGCAGCTGGTTTATCGACGCAACCTTCTCATCCTCACCGCAGCTGTTCTATCAGTTACTGACTGTCCACGCGGAGATGGTGAACGTCACGGAGGATTCAACCTGGTGCTTCCCTTGCGTCTACATTCTCCTGACCCACAAGGACACTCCCATCTACATGGAAGCGTTCGGCGCCCTCAAAAACCTTGGTTCCTTTTCTCCAGACCGAATCATGGTGGACTTTGAGCTCGCCCTGAGGAACGCCCTATCGTCTACATTCGAGTCAGCCCAAGTGGATGGGTGCTTCTTTCATATCTGCCAGGCTGTCATGAGAGCTGTCGGGAGGCTTGGATACAAGGAGGAGTATGAAAAAGTCCTGACAGATCCCTCATCTGGCCAGAAGAACTACACCCCTACACGAATCTGGATACGGAGACTGATGCTCCTAGCCTTCATCCCCACCGAGGACGTCATCGAAGCGTTTTTCAGAATCCTGGATGAGATACCGATAGGCCTCGCCATTGACGATCTCCTGGCATACTTCCAGACCACTTGGATCCAGGGACTAACGACTGCCTCCGGCACCGGACGAGCTAAATTCCCTCCGTCCACGTGGAATGCCTATGAACGCAGCCACTTCAACATGAACCGGACAAACAACGTGGTGGAGTCCTGGAACAAGAAGTTCTCTGCTCTAGTCGGACACGCAAACCCGACCATCTACAATTTCATTGCAGCAGTCCAGATGGAACAGTCCTCGACAGACAAGAAGATCTTAGCGAATTCGCTTGGAGAGCAGCCGCCTAAGAGGAAGAAGGCCAACAGCGACAAGGATAGAAGAATCCTCAGCATAGTTCAGAACTACCATTCGTACGAGGATGATATTTTAACCTATATTGATTTGCTAAAGAGTGCTATGTGAAATGTTTATGTTATTGCATGATATTATTCTATTCGGGTTTTGACAAAATTGATTGATTACATTGTGATTTATATTACCTTTAAGCGTTCTCTATAACCCTGTGTATTTTGTTTTTAAAGTTACAAAGAATTCGAAATCAGTACCACTAAAATGATTGAATATAACTTATATAATTTATACAATTTGAAGTACGTTGTGTGATGTTTCAGGTTTTGTAGTATTACCAGTCGAGCATTTAGGACATGTGATCGTTTTACGAGACTTCCGCCCAAATCATGGGATCGACCTCCGCCCTCGCGACCTCCGCCCTCGTGTCCAACCTTTTAGGAAACTTCCGCCCTTGCGTCCTCCGCCCTCAAGTCTTCCGCCTACGCGACCTCCGCCCACGCGTCTTCCGCCCTCCTGACCGGTTCCCCATGGCCACGCCTTGCTCATTTCGAACATGTCACATATTGCAGGGATTTACCTTTTTTTGTTGCTACATACATGCCTCAAGCGTTTTGAACAGTCTTCAAGAAAGTAACAAATAATTGAAATTCAACTGTATTTGCTGTTACGAGCAGGGAGACAATGCCCGCGAAACATTTTTTGCAAATTTCTCCGCTCCAAGATAACAACAACGCTAACAGGAAGTCTTAAAAAAGTAACGAAACAAAGGTAACTGCCACGGGAAATTTTGTTTAGTACTAAATACTACTTAGTACTAATTCTTTTTCGCTCCTATTTATATTATTTTTAAAGTTTTCCCGATGACCATGCTCTTAGTTTTACATGTGCTTATTTCGTACACCTCTTTCTTATTGCTCTAATTGCTACATGCCTTAAGTTCCTAAAGTAAACCGATTTGAATTTCTTGAATGTTACAAATAATTGAAATTCCCCTGTCTTTTCTGAATTAAATTCTTTGCAGTATTACTTGAAGCAAGTTCTTTATTCCATATATTCCAGGATGTTATAAGCTAGGAAACTGTCACTCTTGACAATGATATCCTACACATACGTATATGTACACATTTTTTTACATGCCGTAACTTTAGAACAGGGCGCCACTTTCTATTATTATAATATGTGAGCACTGCAAATCCTAACATATAACTGTAACCCTATATAATATAACTCGGACAGATATCTGTCAAAACGAGGAAAACTCCCATGGAATTGTCAAAATTTTAAAACTTTTGAATGACAGTCATCATAACTGAAAATACTGCAAAATACAGGCATTGAGCGGTTCTTGACGTACTATTTATGTTATAATTTCATTTCTACCTGTCTAACTTATTAGCTTTGATTCTCTGGGGCTACCGTATATATAAGGAAACCTTTTGAAATCCTGGAATATTGTTACCTCGGCCGAAAAATTATTACTAACTCAGTACTGAGTAAAGGAGTATGACCCTACCTGGGTTCATCTAGTATCGCCCACTCGAGAATATTTATATTATTATATTTAATGTTTAACGAAATTCTGGGAGGATATTACATCTAATAAGATATGACCAATCTTATTATAAAAGTACTAAAATCTTCCCTCGCTAATTTACCTGGATACGAACTTAGCAGCTCACTATAGAAATGTTAGCAACGAAAAGGGGAGGGTATTTAGGCGGGGGGGGGCGTCCCTGAAACTTTTATACAGATTCAAAACCAAACTTATTCAAGTGTTCATTGTTAGCTCAGTGCAGATAAAACGTGATCCGATGCTAAATCTGATAGTTGAAACGTAGTTTCGAAACTTGGAAACCTTATTTAAGCGATTTGGGAGCTCTTTTGAAACATCAAAAAGCGGAGCCGGTCGGTGTAACGTTGCGTCGTTACGCCAAAAATGTACTCTTTTCCATCCGTAGATTTACTGTGTCTCATTGAACTGTAATTACTATAACTGTAAGTCATTTACTGTTATCGATATATAGTTGTAAACGTTAGCTGTACTAAATGTCCAGTTTTATATCTCTAGTCACTGATGATCGTTCGTGCAGATAGGTCTACAACACGTGTTTACAGGCACGCGCGGCAATGAAATGTGTCAGTTAACAGCGGAACTAAACCGCGCGCACGTGCGGTGCGCGCAAAATAATTAGCAAGTAATTAATTTGCTAATTTGAACCAATGGAAATACAAAGAATCGAATGAAGTAAAAACATAATCTTTACTGATCACTACTTTATCTAAAATAAGCATTCCAACAAAAAATCACTTATTTACGGGAAAATTGCTAAAATATTGATTACGTAATATGTGAACGACCCCTTTTGACTCTAGTACTGGCTCGATGGAGTTATCTTTGAGCTGTTCGAGATTAGAGACATTAGAGAATGTAGTTTATCATGATTTATTTGGGATGATTCAACTTTTATGAGATTAGATGGATCAAGACTGTTCTGTTGACTGTTCCTATGATGACGCCTTGGTCTTCCAAAAAAGAAGTGCGTCGGCCGGGAATCGAACCCGGGCCTCCCGCGTGGCAGGCGAGAATTGTACCACTCAACCACCGACGCATACTAATGATGCGATGATCAACCGAGTAATTCTTACAGGACGAAACGTATTTACAAGAATATGTGGCACAACAACTACACAGCGTTAAAGCGAGACTCCAGATTCTTCGAACATATAGTCTCAGTACAAGTGACAGTGATGAAATAGACGGGACCGTGCTCAACGTGAAATGTGTCCAATCATCACAGGTATTCCTTAACACAGATGAATAAATAATAATATAAATTTATATTTTCACCTTTATATCAATTTGTCTTCTTCAAAATAGATTTCTGATATCTGGCCCAAAAAAGTAAAACTCTCCATAATTCCAGAGCGAAGTCAGTAGTGATCCGTACGTATCAGCTTACAACGCAAGACTGGTCAACCTGGGAGTGAACCAATCCCTTGTCAGACCACGTCTTTCTTTGGAATGTGCAGAAACCTCAGACATTTGCTGAAAACCATCTGCCAATTTGACGTCCTGTCAGCTGTACGTCAGTTATTTTCTTATTCCTCCTTCTGTTTGTTAGTTGTTATCCTGCACCGTTAATAGTATAAGTTAAAATTGTTGAAGCTGTATTTCACACAAGATATAAAATATAAAGTATCCATGATGATAGACAGAAATCATATGGATTTCCTTTTAAGAGAACAAACTGGATAGGAATATTATTCATTTCCCGTTCTATTTATTTAAGGAGTACTCAAATTATGTTTACACACGTTAGCTTAGGAATATAGCAGCTGGAAGATTCTTATCTTCATGATATTATAGTGGACATATTCAGAGTTCTCTCTTGATATGGAAGAACATTTTAAATGAAGTCTACTTGAAACTTAGATCAAAAATTAAGAGAAGGACCTAAATTATAGTGATATCAACCTCCAATTTCAAATGTGTCCACTAAGATAGAAGATTTTTCCGACACACCGTTATATTAAGTTTCGATAGTAGGTAAATATATTGTCTCAAATCTCAAATTATTTGTCAAGTTGTAAACCTATTTGTCAGTACATACGAGATTCAGTGATCGTGTTTTACATACGAGTGATAGGGCACGTTTTCAGTGTTGTATTAAACAATCGGTACTGTAAAACCTTTTTTTTTCGTGGGTACTGATTTTACGGATTTCTTTAATTGGATCATTTTCGCGGCATCAATTTACGTGAATTCAAATGATTGAATTCACAGTATGTCACTTGGACAACAGAAGAGCCTTTTATATTATTATAATAATGGTACACTTTAACACAATTTTATACTAATAGTTACAATTTTTAGGGGATATTGACTTTTATTTCCGAATCGATTAACATTTTGTTTAGTCACTCTTCAATGACGCCCTCGTTTTAGCTGCAGACTATATAATATAAAGGACAATTAGAGAAACTATAAGATTATTATTCTAATCTGCAGTTTAAAGTGCGTTAATTGCAGGATTGATTGATGCATATAATTTTGGTTCTTTGGACACAAATCAGAATATTAAACATACGGAACCGCTAGATCTAGACAATGAAAGTGTTTTTCTTTTATTTCTTTTTAATCATTTCTCGTTTGAATGTACATGTTGGGTAAAGTTTATCGGAGGTGACATACTTCATCAGATTTCTTAAACCAATTTTCACTAATTGTAGTGTCTCAGACGTATGCTCATCAGTGACAACCAACCTGTGTTGTGTGATAGAAACACGAAACTTCCAAATATTAGGAAAATATATACCTGCTTAAAATGAATGAGGGTTTGAGCGAATTTGTTTTTTTATAATAATCTCTTTTTCTTGCCCTTCTAATCTGGTACCACTGATGAACACACGTTAAAAAGAATTAAATTTTACTGACTTTGCCCAATATCGTATGCTGATTGGCTACTGCTGATATTAACTGTAATTACTGAGGAGGATTTCGGTGTTTTTCGCTATTACAAATATAAATATCCTCCCCATAAATGAAGTGCTAACCGAATATTATATAACAGATCACAGTAACTGTAATCTTTATTTGCATTTATTATTATTATTCCATGCTTGTTATTAATATAGAATATATTTTTGTTACTAATTAATCATTATAACCTCATTATATAACCGTTTAATGTTTGTATGGCCTGTGTAAAGTATTGCTGTATTTCTTAACCTAAAATGTGACACGCAGTTCGATAAACTATTCGTTTTATTTCGGGGTTAAACGCAAGACAAAATCAGAATCGTTTAAGTTTCACAGAAAATGAATTCCACAGGAAAATTGTTCTATAGGAAATAGATAAATTACAAATAAACACGACTATTTATTGGTAAATTATACATTCATTGATTCCATTTACACACTTATACAAATAAAAAACAAAACGCTAAAACATACACTATTTTTTCTCCAATTCACCGCCATCCTGGTAGTCCTATAACTAATATGGATCACATCTCCAACTACCCTTTAAAACTACACCTGCAACTGTCACACATTCCCGCCACATTCCGGCCTCCCCGCACTATCAACTCCCAGGTGGTCCTCCTCATGGTCTTGTTGTGTTTAAGGAGCATGATGGTGTTCACAAATCCGGTTACTGGCATCGCCATGTAGTACCACAAGGTTGCGTACAGCTTTCCTGTGGGGGTTGCTGCTATCAGGTCGAACACAGAAGTATCCGGCTCAAACACGTACACTAGCACTTGCATGATGAAGATGAAATGGATTACCAGGTAGTTGAATGATAGGGATAAAGTGCACTTGATGACGGCGGCTTCCATCCTCGTCAGACCACTGATATTATCCCGGATTGCCTTACGCTTGGCAATGATGGCAACAACCGCACTCCCGCTAGTTAGGGAACTGCTCCGATCTTCTCTGGAGGGGATGGATACTCGCCTAGTGTTTGGATTTGATAGACGTCTCGTGTTGGGATAAGATATAGGTCTATTGTTTTTTTGGAAAGTGGGTTCTTGGTGGTGAATGATACAGTTCTCGGGTAAGACTGGGCAGGAGTTACCTGTACCAGTGTCGTCTTGTTGTTTCGCTCGTTTGATTGGAGACTTGAACAGTTTCAACGCAACTATAAAGTTCCCAGCTACGATGATAAACCATGCAATTATGAGAGGCACGGCAAGAAGAAAGAGGACGAGGAAGTAGCCGGCGTTGTGGTGGTTTGGAATAATCTCGGTCATCTTGAAATCACATGTTGCCCAATCTGGTTGGTATCTCATCTTGTGTCCTGCAATGAAGGGGGCCGACGCCACGCCGAGACCTGTCGTAGGGATTGCTATTTTAGGAAATTTCAAATTATTTCTCGTTTAGTGATGAGAGGTTTTTTTCTACTTATAAATTTTAGCTAAGTATTTTTAGCTAAAGATAGAATTGAAAACTATAAACTTACCCCATAGCCAGCTTATAGAGAACCCGATCCAATAAAACGGATGATTGAAGCTGAGCTGGGAAAACCTAAATAAATCATTTATTAAATCCTGTATCACTGACTCAGTTAACATTCAATTTGGATAAGACATTCTAAGATATTTCTAGATTTCTGATCGGTGAAGCTTACTTGACGGGGAAGGCTATAGCAATGATTCTCTCGATAGTAGTGATGGAGAGGAGTAGGGGGGTTGATATCTGGTTCAGATTAACCAGAATGCCAGGAATTTGACAAAACAGAATGTCTGTGGGTAGTTTTTCTCTCTGGTTAACCAGACCCAGTCCTAACACTACAGCTTGTGTTCCTGTGGTAAAGAGAGGGATCAGTTGTGGGAACCTAGTGTTAATGTTATACTTATATCGTGATATCAACGAATAATGACTACTCCTGTAAAAGCATGGTGCGGTGCCCTATTTAAATTCCTGTGGTACCATAAAACCAAACTGAAATTCCTAGTTTCTTTGTCCACCTGCGATCAGGTTACTGATAGTGATGTGGATCAAACAGTTGGAACTTCTGGTACGGGTTCTCTTCCAACCGTAAAATATCATGATGTTCAGGAACATCCCCAGAAATCCTGAAATTTCACTTTGTATCACAGAGTGTTCACTTCTCCAGAACAGCTTAATAATGTTTTTAATTTCTTGAAAGACGACCGAGCATGATCACAAGCTAATGAAACGTTTCACTCACCAAGGAATAGATTGATGGAGCCAAATATCAGATTGGCAAACTTCACAATAAGTGCCATAGATGTACTAACGTAACTAAATAAAACTGATTAAGATTTGGCAACGAAATGATACTTAATTCAGAACATGTAAGACATATAAAATTAGTAGAATAATTTTTGCCAATGAAATAAGTTATCAAACTCACAATATTTGCTATAGCAACGTCCACGTCAGCTTGAGCTAGTGTCATAACTACTAAGAGGATAGCGAAAAAAGATACCGCGAACCCATGATTTCTACTGAGACCCTGATTAATATACATTCTCTATTACAGGGGCATAAACCTTGTAACTCTCCTGCCGACTTTCAGGAACCATGGGATAACACCAGTCTCGAGTGATTAACAACAAATTAGAACTTGGATTGTTGTTTACAGGAACTTTATAGGTCAGGTTTACTACAGCATCTGGTCGATCAGGGCACAATCACGATCAGCCAAACATTTATTTCAGGCGTCATTTCGCTGCATTGAGATCTAGTATACTTAAGACGTTTGTGAGATAGAGACGTGCTTAAACAAAATTTTAGTTAAACAAATATAAAATTAAATAGCATCAAGTCGGCCAATTTACGAGCACCAGCTGTTGTGCCACACATCGCAAAATGTCGACCGTTAATTTACAAAATGTTTTTAGCTGCCCTTTCAAATCTAACAGTAACGGTATCAAATGAAAGATGCTGCAGTCCTACTCCTAGAGTTAGATCAAAGGACTCACGGTGGCTTCTGATGTCTTAAATTTGAGCCCTATAATTCCATGTGGTATTATTTGCAAACGTTGATTGACTTTGCAATCTTGGAAATAGTTCAGATGCTCTGAACCAGAGCACTCCTAGTCTTAATACCATTATTAGGTAAAATCGACTTTTGTAGTCGTATCAACAAAATCGTTCGACTTAAAAACAAATAGTAATACTAATACAACGTACGAATTGATCAAAAACATTCAAAGCATTGTATTAAATGCAAATGGTTGTATTTGTTATGTGACTGTTTTTTAGATAAGAATGCTATTGATAATGATAGGGATATTGATAAAGCGATTTAACAAATTCACTTTAACTTTAGCCAAACAATTCTTGTGGCACAGGTGCACAACTTTAATATACTCTTTCATACGCTTAATTTGTCACAGTTGGCGTTAACTCCATCGTCCAGGAGCATTGCTATTGGCTATCAGATGGAAATAACGGTCAACAAGAGTTTTTCCTTCGTGGCTGTAGTCTGTTATAAATGATTCTTAATCTAGGCTAGTTTGGATGTAATAGGTGCCGAAATGATATCGGTGGATTCAGATTGAAGTTTCTTAAGAATAAGTCCGCAGAAAATAAGTTGATAAGCAGGTGTCGAGTTTTTAAATTGACTGCCACTGTCACCATACCAAGCCTTTACAACAAACACACTCCTCCATATTGAAGACTTTTCGGTTTACGATTTGACCACCAATCTCCACTTCTAGTTCTACCACTGAAGTTTAAAGTAACCCCTCAGTGACCTTAGAGTTACTGTTAGATTTGATACACGTTGCATACCGATTACCGGGACGCGAAAAGAGGTATATGCAATATGCAACGTGCATCTTAGTCAGACCTAATTTGCATTGCCAAACGAATTTAAACGCTCTACTTGTGGTAAGGGGTCGTTTATGTATTACGTAATCGCTGAGGGGGAAGGGGGGATTTCTAAATGAATACGCTAGTGTAATTTTAACACAATAGCTATGTGTAAAACTGATTACGGAGGGGGAAGGGGGGTTAAAATGAGCCATAAAGTGATTACGTAATATTTGAAATGGGTTGTGACTTGTGATGGGGTCCGTAGTCCCCACACATAGTATCATGTCCTTGTTTTACTGACTACTTCAATGAAGATCGTACATATGTACGACTATGACCCCTTACCGATCATGAGGCACACAGGCAAGCTCCGTAAATAATAACCAAACTAAATGCTAAAGCCAGTGCTTACCTCAAAGCCTGACTTTGATCCGGACCGCAGTCCGCACCGATGGTTGAACTGGCTAAAGGTTGATTTACCTAATCAGGTAATTATAATTTAATATTGATGGAATATGTTACTTCATCAATCTTACACAAGATACCGGTGCAGGCCATTCTGATTAGCTGTCAGCCCTGGGCCGTATTACTTAGCTAATTATGATAAATTGCAGGGCCCGTAAACTCTTCACAGGGCCCGAAGACGTACTCTGCGCTATCTTGGTGGGTCTTGATGAATTATTAGCGTGCTCGATTTGATCGATTTCACCGATACGAAGTGACATGATCATAGTAATCTTGCTGATCATATTCATTGCGGTATCCAGTATAACTATCTGAAATCGTAACCTCTATATAAATTTATATTTGCAAAGAAATCGAGTGGTAACGTTTACAAAAATTTTGTTTAAAAAGAAGTAATGTAAGCATGTTCCAGCTTCGAGGGAGAGAGAGAGAGAGAGAGAGAGAGAGAGAGAGAGAGAGAGAGAGAGAGAGAGAGAGAGAGAGAGAGAGAGAGAGAGAGAGAGAGAAATCTTGCATTGAAGCTTCTGTACTACATTAAACAATTTTTAACATCGTTGTGAGGCAGTCAACAAGAAAACTTAATCAGATATAAGACATAACAGCGGCGGCACAGACCGAAACTGTGCTGTAATATTGCCAAGCGGTACCTTAAATTAGGAATACCACGAAATCTCACTACCATCTACGTCAAAATCTAAACTGGGACTCATGTCAACTTGTATAACTATAAATATATAGAAACTAGAAAGTTCAAACTATACGTCAGAAGAATGACATGGGTGATGGGCATCTTGCGATCAGTTCCTTCCGTAATTGGCAAAACGTGTCCTGCATGTCCCGCATGAATACTTAATACACTCTAGAAGTTGCTACCCTGATTATTATAGACAACTTCGTTACTTATAGTGAACTCTGACACTTGGTGATCATTTTACGGTTAGGTAATTTAGAGTTGGATTCGTGGAAGGTTCCACGTGCGGATACTGACACCGCTCCACGAGTGGTCAATATTGTTGCATGTCGGAGTGTTCACTGTCATTGTCGAACGGGCACTTCAAAGGAGATATTTTCGAGGAGTGCAGTGGTAGAAAGGATAAAAACGGCACGCTGACGGCTGATGAAGTGGCTGGTACGGTCTAATGCTCTAATGATTTCTTCATCATGGAGTGGATATCTACATTTTAACAGGGCTGCAGGCTGGATCAAGCTCTATTGGGCGGGATGTAAGACTCTGCAATATTTCTGTATTACTGTAAAGTGTAGCAGCAGCATCTGCAGACACCACGGTAAAGCGTAGATTTGGAAGTTTGAAATTACCCAAGTCAGAAAATCAACTAAAGTGAGTAGTCAGATATCGACTAATTGCGTCATTCTTTCTTTTTTAAATCGCTCTGTGAATTTTATTTCCAAGTTTCCATTTCTTGATCCCATCCTTGAAGTACGCTATAGTCCCTATATTAGACACATCAAAACTCATCGGATCAATTATGCATGACAACTGATGCCGATTATATCCTAGTTTAAAGACTATAATTAAGACTATGTGAGTGAGAATGTATGATGTAGAAATTAGAAGTAAAACAACAAATTAGAGGAAACAAGTAGTAATCGTTCAAAATAAGGTATATAGTATGTATTATAGTGGTACTAGCACTATTGAACACGCAGCTAGCAGAGGCGAATCGGCCCCTTAGACCATTATCAAGTTCATAATCAATGGGAGCATATTTCCCCTAATACTAAGCTAGTAGAGCTCGATGTGCTGGAAGTCCCATTGTAGAGACAGTTAGCCGTGGGAGGAGCTTAGCCAATAGTTTTTATATTTATTATATCCCGCCACAACACCCTCTAGGTTTGGTAAATATCAAGCCTCAATTGACTTGAACCCCGAAAATCAAAATTCAGTCCGATCCCTTTCGTTACAACCTGTCCAACTGCCTTTTGAATTTTGATAATTACATACGATTTTGGTAAATTGCAAATATGACTGAACTTTCTCCAGGGGGTTAGTACCACCATCTTTGTAACAAGCGTAAGGGGTTTAGCAAAAATGTATTACAATTTTACGTTATTATATGGGGCATCAAGCTAAAAGAGGACAAGCGGGCCAACGTGTCTTGGTGACGATTCGGAAAAAGCTCGCGGCGCGCAGTATGCGCGTCGCACTAGAAGCTATCACGAAAAACTTTCTATAGCAATTTGAACAATGTTTGCTAGTACCACAGTTAATGTTCAGCATTTTACCACAACAAAATATTAGGGCCAAATGTGATCCAAGTTGTGTGAAGTTGTCCTCCAACTTCGGAGGAATCTATAATTTTACAGAACAGAAAAATTAGAAAAGCCAAAGACAAAAATTTGTTAAATATTATCTACCAGTTCTACAAAAAAGCTTAATCGCAACATCACAAAGAATATAAGATAAATAAGATAATAAAATCATCAGGAATCCAAATTAGGTAACTTATTTTAGATCTATCCGAAAATAGTTGAACGCAAGATTTTAATAACAGTTTTTGATACCATTTTTATTGAATATCAAGTAATATGCAGCACAGAAAATCCGCATGCAGTTGATCACGGCTCACTTTTGCCTTACAGCAAGCCGTCATGTTCTCGTATTGGTATTATCATACACTTCATCATTGAAAATTGAAATCCTTCCTCGACGTCTCCAGGTTTCCCAAAAAAAGACTTATCCGATCCAGTCAAAAAACGAAGCATGGTCTGCAACGCTGACATTTTTCGGATCGTCGCTTTAAGAGACGCGATTTTCCAATTACACAAGATCGGCTGCGGCGGATTAATCTGGCTGCGGGGCTTAGAGCTATTTGGGAGCAGAATTCATTACTCATTCTAAAGGAAACGCAAATCCTTGTGATCTTCAGTTGTACTCAGAATTCTCACTCTTGGACGGAAGCACTCATAAACCCAAGTAGTTTGCCACTGTCACATTTAGCAACGATAAAGTGAAGTACTGGGTTGATGATCCCCTCCCCGACTGTCAGGTGATATACCTAAAATTAAAAGTGTGTTAAAAGTACAGATATTGTAATCATGCTCTGTTTGAGAATATTAAGCTTCTTCCGCTAACAGCAAGCGATATAAATTATTGGCCGATCTTCAAACATGATGCATTCTGATTTCCCAAGCAAGTTTGTTAAACATTGACCTAAAGCGTACGTGTCACGTGATGCACGTGACATCAATACTTCTGGAAAATAACCAGATACAAACAAGTTCAATATACGATTAAAAGGTTGGACATCAGCCAACTGGCACAGACACTGATAGCCCCGAACCGAACACATACAACATAAAATATTCCTAATCATACCTCGTCATAGTTTTCGAAGATAGTAGAGATGATATCCGTGGGACATTTGTAAACATTCATAGCGTCCTCACCTTGGTAGCTGATTATGGGCAGTTTGTTCAGCATACCTGAAAAATAGAATCAATTAGGAAAATAATCATATAATTTTCAAAAAGATTGACTGAAGTGGGATTCGAACCCACGCCCTTTCGGACTGGTGCCTAAAACCAGCGCCTTAGACCGCTCGGCCATCCAGCCATGTATCAATAGAAATGTTTAGTTTATAAAATAGAACAACAAAATGCGTATTTTGTATTGCGTAATCCATTTCTTCGAAACGGACACACAATACACATCGAGATCGAATAGAAAGCTTACCCGGAATAATGTGACGATATCATTTAACAGACCTCTGGAAAAGAATGAGTAATGGAGTGAAGCTTTGAAAGAAGCTGAATCCAGTCCCAACTCTGCCAGAAAGCTATCCGGGGTGAACTCGCCGACCATGGGAAAGACACACGGTACACAAGTGTAGTCGATGTCACTCTGCCAGAAGAGACCCTTTAAAGCGATGCTGAGTTGTTTCAGAGCTTCACGATCCGTTTCACTCAGGGTTGATAGTGTGCCCAATGCACCCTGTAAATATATGAGTACAGCTAAAGTAAACAAGTTCAGGTAAAAAGGGAGGAAAATCTCAACGGAAAGCCAGAAAAATTAGTTGGGTATTAAAATGTTGGTACCTCAACAGTAACACATTTGTGACTGTAGACGAGTTTCCCTTTATCCAGTAATCCCTGGGTTTCCTGTGAAGTCTTGTACAACATAAGCTTATTGTTGATGTCGTGAAGGAATTGCGGGAACCTCAGGTATGCCTCAGGGTTGAAGGAGGCGGGAGGAATGCCGGCTGAGACAGTGCTGGAAAGGAGGGCGAGATGGTGCGCTGCAGCAGGCACCTGTCGCAGGAGTAGTCGAGTGGTACTGATCATTCTAGAAGTTTTGTAACAGTTAATTTAGAAACAACTGAGTGGTTCAATTTCAAAGAAATTTCTTTTTTCAAAAAAACAGAACAAAACCTATCGGTTTTCAGTTAAATGAACAGAGACACAAGCTGCCAAGGTTTACTTGGCAGTGTGCCAAACCAAGTCATCTCATACAATAAACTGTTCATTGTACAATAGGCCCAACATTGAGACACAATGACGTATTGTACTTCTCATGTATGAGTTGTGTATAATAGGCTAACTTCAAAGACAATAAAAATGAGATCATTATATATGCTGATAATTGTGAGACAACTAGGAAAAGCAATGCAGGACGGGAATAGATTATTATGTTTTCGAGAAATATTGTCGTGTGCCGTATGTGATATTAACGAAGCGAGAATGAGCGAGCAATAAGCATAAAGAACTAGTATAAGAGTAGCTCACTGAGATGTAAACTGCCCGCAACGTGACAAAACAACTGTGTTAGCACTTAACAGCTGTGTTTAGCTATCAACGTGGAATGGAAGTACTACTACCGATCCAAAGATCATGCAAGGAAACAAACACTACCTTCTAGAAAATGTAATATCTGCCAAGTGCCAACCTACGAAAAGCAACCTGTATGTGACTGTTTATAAAGCGACAGTAAGTATAGGTACATTTGACCAAAACCCATAATCATGGGTAGAGTGGACCGCTGCCAGTGTCTCTCTTTCCCAAACAAAAGGAAATGATATTAATTTGATTGACCGTTCTCAAATGCAAAATGATACCGAGAATGAAATCGGTCGCTCGCTTTTCCCATTCATTCACGGCTTACGAATTGTAATAAGTTTCGATTGATTAGGTACATCAATCAGATGCTGTAAAAATCTCTTTGGGTTGCGTTCGGGTCGATACCTAGTATTTCGGGGTAAGGGTGGTAGTTATTACTTATTGAATTAGTTGAAGTTTATTGAATCTTTATTGCCGAGTACAGCTGCCTTTGGGTAGTTCTTCTTAATCTATTACAATTGTAAATGAATGGGAAAAGCGAGCGACCGATTTCATTCTCGGTATCATTTTGCATTTGAGAACGGTCAATCAAATTAATATCATTTCCTTTTGTTTGGGAAAGAGAGACACTGGCAGCGGTCCACTCTACCCATGATTATGGGTTTTGGTCAAATATCATCTCTTTTTGATTATAATGTCAGGGTACTTTATAAAGTCGAAATATAAACTGATATCTTCATTAATAAGGAGGAAGTTTCAACAATTTCGAAATTTTTCCTTTAAAAATATTTCCTTGTGTTTAGGTAAGGATTTTTTTTTTTTTTTTTATTTTTTTTTTTTAGAGAGGCTGGGCCTGGTTGGCCCACGAGAGGATAGCATATGAATGCTTTGCCTACCTCTGGGGTATGGCAGTCCTGTGGGAGGATGCCAGTGGAATCAAGATGTGTAATCAAGGATGATGGTAAGTGTTGTGGGGTGTGTCATAGACAAACGCTTAAGTGGTGGTTGAGTGTGGAAGAGAGAGGCGAAATAAGACGGCGTTAAAGTAGTCGCTATGTTACACCTGTCTGGTCCAACTCCTCTGGCACCACTAAGCGTTTAGTGTGGTTTGTAAAGTTGACAATGGTGGAGATGTGTTGGTTGTCGAATATGTCATTGACAGAGAGGTAGTAGTCCCGGAAATATTGACCTCTTATTTGGGCAATAGCCGGGCACTGTCCGAGAAAGTGTGAGACAGTCTCCTCTTCGTCGCCGCATTTAGGACAAGCACTTGTGTCTGATTTGCGAATGGTGTGTAGGTGTTTGTTGAGGCCACAATGTCCCGTGATGAGGTGCACTGCAGTTCTATAATTTTGTCTGTTGTTACTGAGTGTAGTGTTGAGATTTTTGATGATGTTGATGTTTTTATGTCCAAGTGTCAGTTTAGTGTGTCTGGGACCATCAGTAATCCATGATTCTTGATTAAGTTTTGTGACTTTGTCGTTGATCAGGCGTTTGATGTAAGATTGTGGAATTGGGCAATTCAAAGTGGATTCACTGGTTGTACCATTTTTGGCCAGCTCGTCTGCTTTTTCATTACCCCACAATCCAATGTGTGCAGCTATCCATCTGATCTCTAAGGTGTTAGTGGATCCGAGTGTATTGAGGGTGTCGTAACAGTCTCTAGTAGTCCTACTCCTCGTTGAAGGTGAGGATATGGCTTGAATAGAGGAGAGACTGTCTGACCATATGATGATGTGTGTGTTTGTATAAGTTGATAGATATTTACAAGCTTCGATGATGGCAGTGAGTTCTGTTTGATAAACGGTGCAATAATCGGGAAGCTTGAATGATCTTTCATCTAGTGTAGTGTTGTTGTTGTCTGTGGTGATAATATAACCAGCCCCGCTACCTGAGTCTGTGCGTGACCCGTCTGTGTAGCAGGTGATGGTTTCACTGGGGATGTTGTCGATGGTGTTTTGGAGTGAGCCTCTATAACCAATGTTGTCAGCTCCAGGAGTGGTGACCGTGAAGCGTCGTTCAAGCATCATGGTTGGTATAGATAGGTCTCTCTCTGCTTTGGGTGGTATGTTGAGATCTACCATGAATTGTTTGTTGATAGTGGTGTGAGTTGTGATGGTACCTTTTCTGGGGGCGATAGTTTCGAGGGTTAGGCTTCCATAAGCTTGAAGCCTGGCTGTGCCCTTTGCTGCTTCACCTCTCAGGAAAAGTATGATATCTGGAGTGTTAGTGAGGTGGTTCAGTGCGATGAAGGGAGTACTAGGCATGGCACCAGACATCATTCTCAATGCCAATGCCTGAACTCGTTTGAACTTCCTCGCGTTGGTGTCTGTTTGGGTTGCTCTAATCCATATACTACAGCAGTATGATAGAATAGGTCTGATGACAGCGGTGTACATCCATTTGCATGTTTTAGGGCTCATACCCCAAGTGGGGCCGACAGCTCTTCTACATTGCATAAGGGATGCCGTAGCTTTTTTGGTGGTATTGGTGATATGTTCATTGAAATTGAGCTTGCTGTCGAGGGTCACTCCTAGGAATTTGGCAGATTTGGATAGACCTATGGTGGTGTTACCCACCACCACAGGTCTTAGTGTCCATTTCTTATTCCAGGTAAACATGACTATTTGTGTTTTGAGTGCGCTTATGGATAGATCTTTGGTTTGGCACCATTTTTCTATTGTGTTGATGGTTTTGCGTGTTCTGTTCCAGATGATGTCTAAATCATTCCCCTCCGCTAGAGAGAGCAGATCGTCTGCAAAAGCTTGCAGATAACCTGGTATGTCTCTTGCGGTGTAGGCCAGGAGATCATCGACTACCAGGTTCCAGAGGAAAGGGGAAAGGATGCCACCTTGAGGGCACCCTCTCCGGATCCGAACCCTTGTCGACTTATCCTTATGATTTAATGTGATGAATCTGTTAGTTACCATGTTGATAATCCATTGTGCTGTGGCCAGATCCACTTTCGTGGTCTTGATAGCGTCAGAAATAGCCTTGAAAGAGACATTATCAAAAGCTCCCTCTATATCTAGAAAGACGCCTAGGACATATCCCTTCTTAGCTATCCTGCGCTCGATGGTGTGAGTAACTTTATGAAGGGCTGCTTCGGTTGAACATCCTTTCTTAAAGCCAAATTGTCGTTTGTTGATGTCTTTAGCGATATTAAGGTCGTGTTGCATATGCCACAGTATCACCTTCTCCTGTAGTTTTAACATCACTGGAGAAAGGGTGATAGTGCGAAATGACTTTGGTTGGTTGTAGTCAGTTTTTCCAGGCTTTGGGAGAAAGATTCCAAGGGATTCTTTCCACAAAGTTGGAATGTGTTGGGTTTCATGATTTTTTGTCATAATGGTTCTGGTGATGTCTTTGATGTGTGTCCAAGCTTTCTGTATGATGATAGGTTTGAGGGTGTCGGGTCCAGCAGCTTAGGTAAGCATATCGGTCGATCACTGACTGAATATGCCACTTAATACTCATTCAAGTTGGCATTAAATTCATTTATAATGACATTAAACTGTCGTGGCAAAGCAGAATTTGTTGGAAATCACGAATGAGCAAAATTCTCACCTTTCGCACGTGCAAACTTTGAGCGGACGTTGCGTGCGCATCCAATATTGAATCGCCGTAAATTTGTATATGTAATTGTTTTATATATAGCTTGATAAGCATGCAAAGTTTCAAAGTATTTCAAGAAGAACTGTTATCACAACGGCACTCTAAAGTTGACAGAAAATGACGAAAACAGCAATTTTCAGTGATTTTAGCAATTTTCTATCAATTTGGGCGTGTCCCCACGTGTGCAAATTTTTGATTTTTAACTGTAAAACTAGCCTAATGCACAATTTATACCTATAGGAAGCAGAACTGAGCTCCACAACCCAAGGCATGGCCCAATACCAGAGAATACTAAATCGCAAAATTGACGTTTTTATAAAATAATTCTTCAAAAAAGCACAAACTTCAATGACGAATATCTTTATGAAGGAGCAAGCTAGAAAAACTTTCCGGTAGATTTTCAGAATGCTTGAACAATTATCTAAGATAAAAATTTCCTCAGATTTTGAATACAATTACTTTTTAATGGTGTAAAATCATTTTTAAAAGTTATTACTTTGTCAAAAATCAAGTTTTAAAAACGGTTAACTTGATGACATCATCAAGGGGTGTTTATGACGTCAAATAATTTGTTTATACAATGTAAACTAAAGTGTAAACAATTATTTTCAAGACCTGTGGTCGGAAATGGCTGTATCTTTTATACTTTTGAATCTATGGACAATTAAATACAGGCTACAATTGACTGGCAAAGCGTCTATCCCTGAATATATATATATGTATATAGATATCACGACAATCTGTCGAAAAACAGGGGTTCTAGAAAACCCACTTCCCGATGTTCCTGAAACCTGAAACTTTTTTTGCAGTCGATTTGGTCAACGTCTAGACGCCCTGAAAAATTTCAGATCTCTAACTCGATTTAAACATGGTTTTTAAGGCACCTAAATATGGCGATTTTGGGTTTTTTACCGAATTTCGTATAACAGTGCTGGCGAGTATTTTATGCAAATTTCTTAAAAATCTCAACATAACTATTTTTTATTCTTGTCATCTTTGACATCAAATTAGAATGTTTTGAACTAAAAATAAATCTGCTGAACGACTTCCGATGAGTCTTAATGCCTGAAAAACTCCTGCCGGAGGCGGCGGCCTTCGGCCGCCGCCTCCGGCCGGAGTGCACGCTTCGCGTGCACGAAAGAGGGTTGTAACGTGTACCAAAGGGGGTATAATAGTAAAGGGGGTACATAGTATACCCACAATAAATGCACCGGTCGTGCTTGCCAGCACTGTGATAAACTACGAACCCTAGTTCTCATCGGGAAATATGTACATTCTGATAAAATAACGTGACGAAACTCTAATGCGTTTTCAAGTAACCGTGTGGCTTCAATTTATAGTCCCCCAAAGAAGATTTAACTTCAAAGACAATCACACTGAGTTCAGCATGATGATTATTGTGACAAAACTAGGAAAAGCAGTGTAGGATGGAGATCGATTATTATGTTTTCTAGAAATATGGTCGTGTGCGGGGTGTACCGTACGCGTACGGTGTACGTATCTTCTACGAAGCGAATTGTGAACAGTAGCCCGCAACAAGAGGGAACAAAACAACTGTGTTAACAGCTGCCAATAGCTATCAGCGTGGAATGGAAGTACTACTACCGATCCAAAGATCATGCGATAAAGAGGGAACAAACACTACCTTCAAGAAAATGTAATATCTGCCAATCCACCAAAAGTATAGGTATATTAACTACGAACAGTAGCTCTCACTGGGAAATACATTCTGAGAAAAGAACGTGACGAAAGTCTATACTCTCCTAACAACTGCGAATTTGTTGACGGTGTGGAGTGGTAGTAGTACTTCCTGTCCACATACAATAATCTAAATATGGTTTAATGGGATGGCTGGTATGCTAGATCGTACGAGCACAGCACGAGAAAAAGCGGCAAACTTTAAACTTTTGAAATGATGCTTGCTATCTTGATATTTCTCACCGATAAACTTGGATACTGTTGAGATGAGTCATAACTCATATTTGCTTTTATAGTTTAAATAGTTCATCAGGCACAGGTCTATTTGTGTTTATGATTGTTAATAAAACAAATTGTATACTAATTCTTGCAAATCCTAAGAAAATGTTAACTAATATTATCTTATTATCCAGTACTTACTTACTTTGGATACTTTGGAGAGATTCGTAGATTCCTCTACTGGGTCATCGAATAGTTCGACCGCCCTTGCAGCATCGCTGCTGCCTTATTCATACTCCAGTCCAGCAAAGAATTTCCATTAGGGCAGCTGTAATTGCTCACAGGTGGGTTATCTGGAAACGGTTTAAGAAATGCTGATAGTTTTGCTTTGAACAGCAGTGGGTCTTCAATGAGGTGAAGATCTGATGGAATGGTGTTCCATAAACGTGGCCCCATTACTGCAAATGAACCATCATACAATGACTGTTGACGTTGAGTACTGCTCTTGCTGAGACTTGGAATGGTGGCCTTGATTCCGTGTCTTGATGGAGTAGAAAAAAGAATCCCAAGGTCATTTGGGCAGCGTTGGTGTAAGATTTTCCACATGTGGATGATAATATAACGCTCTCTCCTCCTTTGCATCGACATTAGATTTAGTGCTTTGAGCCGCTGCCAATAGTCAAGATGTTGAACACCCCAAATCCTTGAGGTGAAAGTACGCTGTACTCCTTCAATCTGTTGGATGTCTGAAATTTTACTGGTATTCCACAGAGGGCAGCAGTACTCTAAATGACTTCGGATAAGTGACTTGTAAAGTGTCAACATTGTGGTTCTATTTCTGCACTTGAACGCACTGAGCACCCAGGCTGCCACTTTTCTAGCTCGAGATGCCATAGAACTGACATGATGTGACCACGACATATCAGAAGACACTATAACTCCAAGATCCTTAACTTGGTCTGTAGGATAGAGCATATTACCGCCTGACACCTTGTATGTTTGTGTTTGACATACAAAAGGCAGCTCATACAGACTCTCATTAGGATTCCCCCGGTGAACTAGGAGCTCAAACTTATCCTCATGTAAAACCATGTTATTACGTTTGGCCCATGCAATGACATGGTCGAGATCTTGCTGAAGAACGATAACATCATGTTCTGTATATATGTGCTTCAGTATACGGGTGTCATCAGCAAAGAATCTTATAATTGAACCAGTCACACAAAGCTTCATGTCATTTATGAAGAGTATAAAAAGGAGGGGTCCAAGAACGGTTCCTTGGGGGACTCCACTAATAACCAAGGCTGCGAAGGAAGACACCCCGTTCAGAACAACATGTTGATGACGGTCCGACAGAAACGACTCCAGCCACTTAAGAATCCTTCCGTTAAATCCATACTTTTGCAATTTATCAATGAGAAGACGATGATCCACCTTGTCGAAGGCCTTCGCAAAGTCTAGATATATTGCATCAGTATCTGACCCACTCAAAAGGCCTCTCATGATGTCGTCGAAGTGGCTAAGAAGCTGAGTCAAACAGCTCCTTCCCGAACGAAATCCATGTTGATTATCACACAAAATTTCATTTTCATCTAAGTACTTGACCATGGTGCTCCGTAGAATGCGCTCATAGATCTTGATGATGTGTGAGGTGAGGGCAACGGGACGGTAGTTCACTGCATGTGCCCGGTTTCCCTTCTTGTAGAGAGGAGAAATGTGTGTCTCCTTATAGAATTTGGGTACAAGACCCAGGGTGTATGATTCCGTCCAGATAAGTTTAATGGGTTGGCACAGTTCCTGAGCACATGTCTTGAGAAGACAAACTGGCACTCCATCTGGTCCACATCCCGAATCGGGTGAGATTGCAGAAATAGCCGATATGATGTCTTCATCAGAAATAACAAAATCTTCGTCAGTTAGTGGTTGCGTTATATCTGCTGCCATGAACTGGGGATTTTGAACATCGGGACATTCTGGATCACTGAAAACAGAGCTAAATTGCTCTTGAAGAAGATCTGCCATTGACTTAGGATCAGTGATTATTTCATCACGTTTGTTGAACAGCATGCTAATTGACGATTTGATTTTTGATAAGGACTTGGCATAACTATAAAAGTATTTAGGGTTGGTCTTGATTTTTTCCAACGCTTTATCTTCCTTTTTATCAATTTCGTTAAGGAATGAATCTTTTATATCATAGCATATGAGAGCAAGCTTGTCTTTAACATTCCTAATGTGAACTGGGTTCCCGTTCATAGCTAAGAGTGCATCCAGACGTGTTTTAAGACGTGCTTTCTTCCGTCTTAATGCATTGACATGCTTTGGGCGACCTGACGGGACTCTCTTCTGGGGGACACATGACTGGCAAATCTGAAACAAGGTATCCGTAAAGAGTGCGGGGAATTCTTCAAATGAGCAAAGATTTCGCATCGTAGGCCACTCCACTTCATCCAGTTTCTGTTTCAGAACTTCATAGTCTGCTTTGCTGAAATCTAATGATCTGAAGGAGTTCTCATCAAACTTTGGAATAGCTGATTCTTCAGAACTAAGCGGGTTCCATGCAAACATGATATCGATCAGGTTGTGATCAGATAGTTCTGTCTTCTCAGAAACGATATTAGTGATAAGTCTATCGTTATTAGTCAAGAATATGTCTAGAACATTATTACCTCTAGTTGGGCATGTGACGTATTGACTTAAGAAATGTTCTGACATGAATGACAAAAGGGCACGGCATGATTTGTGCATCTCGGAAAATCCGTCTGATTTCAAAGTTGAAGTTTCCCAGTTAATTGCAGGTAAGTTACAGTCCCCCGTTATGTTATGATCAAAACTGTCGTCATTGACCTGTTGTATACAATTTGACACAAACTTCAGGAGTGCGGTAAAACTTTCCACATGGGCATTTGGTGGTCTATAAACCACGACGTAGCACGTCTTGATGGTGTCAAAACGACAGAAAATTCCTTCGCAAATACCATCATCAAAGGTGTGGCATTCACTAACAGGAATGTTCATATGGGAGTAGAGGAGCACACCTCCACCCACTCTAGCATCTCGGTCCGAGCGGGAAACCACATATCCAGGCACGTGTAATTGTGCATCGGATATATAAGACTTAAGCCAAGTCTCGGTGAGTGCAATAAAAGGCAGAGAGTGGTTTTTTGACTTTTCTTCTTGAACGAAGGAAATAATTTCAGGAACTTTCCACTTGCTTGTACTGTTTGCACTCGGGTTCATTGACTGCACATTTAGGAGCATGCAGGAGGAATGAAGGGCATGGTTGGAGGCATGTTGGGTGGTCTCTGCGACAGAAGGTACGCTTGTTGAAACTGCGGCTGGTGCATGTGATGATACTGGTTTAGTGCCGCTCCTGTTGGAGGTGGGAGAGCATATCTCGACATTTGTTGCATCTGCTGCTGTTGGTAAAGAGTATTGACCAGGCCGGATCGGATGTCTGCAATCTCCCGAAGGAAGTTTGACTGCATTGTCTCGACCAGCCCTCTCAACTCTAAAAAATGATCCTTAGAATCATTTGGGACTGAATCTGAACGCTCGGGGCTGGGACGCTTCTCATTCGCGTTTGTACTCCTAGCCTCTTTTCGTCTGGTTCCCTTCAGATGAATAAACGTGCATTCAAGGTTGGTGCAAAGTTTATTCTTGACTGAGTATTTGCACAATACTGGGTGGACGAGCTGGCACCTAGCTCCTTTCTTACAACCACCCTTGTTTTGGTTGCCAAAGCTGCAAAATCTAGGGCAATATCTGGGATGATTGAACTCACATGGACTGCCGTCTACAAGCTTGTTGCCTTTCAGGCCATGAGGACATTTTCCCTTCTTGTATTGCGGACAAACATTTTGATCCTTAGCCACTATTTCAAGTTTATCTTGAAGTTTGGATTGAAAGTCTTCGTCGAGAGAATTGTGCTGATCAATATGAGTTGTCTGACTATTCTCCTCAAACTCAGGTTCAACAACACTTTGATTGCAAGACTGATGAGTAGGGGAGGAGGTCTGACTTTTAAGCTCACTCATAATCCTGGATAGTGTGGGATCAGGTTTGGTGACGCTGTTATGTCTTGATTTAGACTTTCTGGGTTTGAGGGGGTTATGTGTAGCTTTACAGTCCTTACACATCCACACGTGCCCAGATAGGAGACTGATTATAGATGCTTCCGACATACATTTGTGGAAAGTTTTGACATTCTCGCAGTTGTGAGAACCCCGGAAGCATGTGTAGCAAACAAATAAGGGTGGCTCTTCAGCATCCAATTCGACAACATATGATTCGTTGCAGTCACCGCAGGAAGTTGGAAGAAGTGAAGAGATACCAAATATGATGCGGTATACCAATGACTCCTTGGTGTACAGTTTATTGTCATCTTCGTCTGCAAGGTTAATACTGAGAAACTCTGCACATGGCTCCAGAATATCGAGATTGAACTGATTCAGTTGTTTGTAGTTGACGGTACGCTTAGCAAATGGATCAAATGCAGTGAGGACACGTTTAACTAGTACATTAGACTCTGCCCGGAGAAGCAGGCCCCCAATCGCAGTTTTAATCTGATTCTCTGTTTCCATATTGACAAAAATTGACAGTTGACACGTCTTATTCTTCAAATGTACACGTCTTATTCTTCAAATGTACTCGATAATATGTACTATTTCCAATATGTACACAAACCGCCACAGTATGCAGCAGTATCGAGCTGATAAGCTTTTAAAGATAAGGGAGACAAAAAATAGCAACGTATTAAACGTATTAAACGAAAAGTTTTTACATAATACATATTGCAACATAATCATTCATTTACAAATTAATTGCAAGGGGTTTTATGCAATTGCGAGGGTTCAATTGATATTCCCCCAAAGAAGAATAATCACTTAATCAATAAAAAGCAAAGATACTATTTATATCAGAAGACTCAACAACTTTCCGAAACATTTGTGTACACCTTCGCTCTTCACAAATAAATTTATAATGAAAATTCTGACAAAGCCAAAACTGTAAATGAAGAGAAGAAACGATCGAAGTACTTGATGATCTACGGTTGCCATGAAAGTGATAAAGAAGCCGATTTTGAGCTCAACAAAGTTGTCAAGGACATACTTTACGGAACTGACGCTTTCCCCGTGCTCCGCACTGGTGAGGTCTACAGAATCGGAAGGAAGGAACCGGGTAAGAATAGGCCTATCAAGGTCGAATTTGGTTGTGCCAGTGAGGTAGACTTGATTTTGATGCGTGCACGAAACCTCAGAGACAGTGACTCTTTCAAACATGTTTATTTGGGACCGGACAGAACCAAAGAGGAACAGCGTGCGCATAGTAAACTTGTTAAGGAGATGAAACAGATGATCCAGAAAGACTCAAATAAACATTATTTCATACGCGACAGAAAGATCTGCACGGCTGATAAAACCTTATCATCTCAAACGTCCCAAAGCTCCTGATAAGAGTTAATGTATGATGTATGTTGAGTGTTATTTGGTGCTGACTGGAGTTGCCGTGTGTAGATTTACCACTTTTTACAATTAATAAATGAACCGCGTTGAAAGCTTATTTAGTGTGTTTTTTTCAGTGCTGAGACTGGTAAATGTTAAAGTAACAGAACCTGAACTGCAACTCATATTTTTATGCTATTTTCTAGTTACGTCGACACACAATGCTAAATAGTTTTCGGAGGCTTGCTAGAATTTTATTCTCTATGTTTCTCTATAATTTTATATTGTATGTTTTTTATATTTCGGTACAGACCAGCGCCCATTGGGCGTATTCAATCAATCAACACACAGCTGGAGGTAGGCAGTGAAATCTCTAGTTTTACTATAAGACAATTTGCACCCCTACTGAGTCTACAATTACTTACAGTTGTTGACAACAACTTAATTTAACGTCACGATTCTGATAAAACATCATACTTCACTAAACTTAAAACTAGTAAGTAAAATTTAATTCACTAACGCTAAAAACGAAGGTCCCCAATGTTTTGCTGTAAATAAATCAATCGTGTTCAGTGTATTGAATAATCTAGAATTGCGTCAATCATCAGAAATGTTGACCAGCAACCACTAAATGATTATATTATATCAAACATTTCATCTTAACGTCATGTTTAAAACCTTTTTTCCCCGAAAATCATGCCAGTAGATGAATTAATGGAGCGGGGGGAATGCAACGTCAATTAATGTCAATTAATGTCAATTAATGTCAATTAATGTCAATTAATGTCAATTAATGTCAATGTCAGTTTTGCAAAATTTTGGAATACTGACATTAATTGACACGATATTTTTCGACCAGAGATTATGTAGTTCTACCATATTTTTAGCACTTTAGAACGTTTATATCATCAATTTATTCACTACTATCACATATGGAAATGTGAAATGTGAAAAAAATTCAGATCATTAAACAATAAAACTAAAATAATACGGTTTCCCGAAATTTAATTTTCTTAAATGGGCGTGGCCATCCAAGGGCGTGGTTCTCAACATCATCAGAACTTAAAACCCACATTAAACGAAATGCCTTCATGACATTTATATTTGAATAACGAATCTTAAACAGCTAACATTACTCCTTCATACTAAAAAAGCCGATTCTAGATATTTTACCTGTATAAGAAACCAATAAAATATGGGCGTGGCCGGTGGGACCGAAGATGGAAGAGTTGGAAGCTGAAATTTTTTTTGGTGGTCTTTAAACCTAAGGATTAACAGATAAGAACATACTCATAATTATTCAAGGACATTTTGTTTTTTTGAACCGGTCTAACTTACATAGACGTGAATATCTTGAATATTTATCGAATAATGATAATCTCAAATTTCAAGACATATTAATGTCAATTAATGTCAATTAATGTCAATTAATGTCAATTAATGTCAATTAATGTCAATTAATGTCAATTAATGTCAATTAATGTCAATGTCAGTTTGGGGTTTTTATGGAATACTGACATTAATTGACGTTGCATTCCCCCCAATGGAGCTACAGCTTGGAAAATCATTACAATTCATTTTCAAATAAAAATCAATTTTTTACTTTTTTCCACAAAGGTATCACCATCATGAACGGGTTATCTTCAGAAGGTCAAGCAAAAAACGTACCCCAACATTCCCTAACAATACTGGAATCCCCAAGCAGCACAACAAGGCCCATATTACAGTAGGAAATAATGAGAACAGTCCCCTAATCCTGATGAGGATGGTCCTCCTGAGGAGCAGCCTCCTGTTCTGGTTGTTCCCTGACATCCTCCCCCCAGTTATAGCCCCCTGGCCGGGTATCATCAGGCACCTCCCCGTACTCATCTTCTCCTTCGTCAAACAGGAGCTTCAGGAGCCGGGGTGTCTTCAGGATCTTACATCCTCCCTGAGCAAGGCGAGATGTTATGACTTGATGCAAATTTATAAATTATAATGTCAGGTTAATATCGCATTATATAATAGTTTATTAGTCTGTTCTGATAGGATTGAATTGGAATCCAAATGCACTACACATTCTTATCTGTAAGATGACTTCTAGATTTAAAAGTTTTTGAATCTAAAACCTTACTTTCCCGACTTTAATTTAATTTTTAGAAAGAATTCAATCAGTAACTAATTCCGTCGATTATAAAAACATAATACATACCTCAATGTTAGGAAGCACATCCTCTAAGTAGAAATAAACGTGTCCTACAGCGATACCCATGAGATCAACTATAACTGAGTTATCAAGAAGTAATGAAAATCCAAACAAAACCTGAGATTACAATGATATGACTTTTCAATGCAAATGATTAAGTGTTGAGGATGTAAAACTGCACCAAATCTTAAAGCATTTTCGATCACACAAAATTCGGTTTAAGTAAATGATTGTAATAAAAAGGATAAATTTGAATCAGTTATCAAACAAAAAAACAAAGTGCTTACCCATGGTAAATAAGGAGCATTAAAGTTGAGCATTCCAAAGAAATTCATCCTAATGTAAGGATTTCTCTTGGCCCAGATGTACACGAGCATGATGGTAAAGGCTTGCCCCAAAAACACTAAGTTCACGAAACATGCGCATATCGTCATCAGAAAACCACCAAAAACAAACATCATTATAAAGTCGGCTGAAATGAGAAAATGTGAATGCGGATAGAATTGTCAATTGAGCCAGTAACTGAAGATCATCAGAGAAGATTGTTGCTATAAAAAGATTGATAAGGCTACTTTCAAGTGATGAATATGACGATTATCCTACTATCACTATCTTACTACCTTACTCGGGATTATTATAACCGGGATAAAGTGGTGGGTTTTGGAAGATTCCGCCATATTTTTCCCGGTCAAAAATTTTACCAGTCATAAAAAAACCCGCCGACTCAGATTATGGGGTTCCAAGGGGGTGGTGATCATCATATTTTACCTGAAGTCTCATATGTGCTAGAGAAGACTTTTGAAGCAGTGGATGGAGGGCTGTAACTTTATTGGCGGTTGCTACCATAATTTCGTTATAAAAATCACAATTTGGTTATAGAAATCAGATTTCAGGGTGGACCGTGATTCTCACTTTTCTTGCCCATGAAGTGAGTAAACTGTGCCACTATTTCATGGTCCACGGTGGATTGATTACTGGAGCAGTTGAAGATGCAAAGCCAAGACGTTCCCCAATACCAAGCGGTGGGCAGGAAATTAAGCTCCGGCTGACCTTCAGAGCAGTAGCCCCATTAGCGGACAAAATTAAAGTCTTGATAAGACAACAATAGGGGGGGGGGAGCCAAGTAGATATTTGTAGATATTTGTAGATTAATGTAGAATGGATAATCCACGAAAAAAGTGGATGACATTCTACAAATTTATACATTTATCTCCAAAAATTCAGTAGAATTTCTGGGCACATAATTGAGATATACATTTTTTGTAGATAAATGTAGATATTTGTAGATTATTGTAATGGATAATTCACGAAAAAAGTGGATGACATTATCCAAATATCTACAAAAATCTACTTGGCTCCCCCCCCCCCCCCCCCCCCCCCCGAACAATACAACTTCGAATTTGACGGTCAGCAGCAGGGGGATATCAATAATGATAATGGAGGGGACATTAGCGATAATGAGAATGAGAATACGCTTTAATGAAGATTTGACTTATTATTGCTATAGATTTATTTTCCTTTAAATACTAGACGTGTCTTTTTTTCTATTTCTGAGTAATATCAGTAACTGTAAATTGAAATAACTTCTTTAACAAGTAACAAAAACAGAAATTTCGGTTGAAAATTTGTTGACCTCTGAAAAAATCTTGAAAGGTCGGCCACCGGTAAATACATGACCGGGATAACTTGGCGGGTTTTGGGAAATTCCGCCATATTTTTCCCGGTTATTAATTTTCCCAGTCATAAATTAACCCGCTATAATATTCCCGAGTAAGGTAGATGTAAAGAACTTTAGAATATGTTGAATATCTTACCAGTTCTCCCTCTGAAAGAGCCTTCTTCCAACATTCGACAGTACCGATATGTAAATATCATGTTAAATACAAAGTTAAAACCGATGGTTCCGAAGAATGTGAAGTTGGTGAAGAGTCTCCAGATCTGATATTTCCTCCAGATCAGGGACTGATTAAAATATAACTGCGAAAAGAGGATTATTAATGTTTTCGTTGATATTGATGATGTAATTTTTCTGAGTTACAAATTCTATTGATAATAATGACGGACCGATTATAAACCTATTATTAATGATAAAATTCGAAATTAAACATCACAATTGAAATGTAAGCTCACCTGAAAGGGTGAAAGGATGTCAAGCTGAACAGCGATAGTGGTCAGTACACACGCTGTGGCGTAAGTTCGTGTAACCGGCGGAACAGCCATGTACTCCTGGTGGAATGTCTGAGCCATCGTCCCAGCTGATTTGAGATTTTGACTGTTAAACTCTTTAATGTTTATAGTAATTTGTAAATGTAGAATGTAGATGGAGCTTATTTAGCGTATACAATAGTCATTTATTTTTTATTTTTAAGAATATCAGAATACTTGTTGATTTCTAATTCAAGCCTTGAAAATATTAAAAGTTAGTAGCATGTGATATATTATTTTGTCATGAGACAATGACACAACTTATGTGTCACGAGTGAAACACAATGTTACGTACAAAATACTGACTTTTAGTTATACTATTAAATATTATAATACAATATTCAATTTGTTATAAATACATACTGTAGTTGTTACTTTATAATACACATGTAGTAAATAAAACTATTTTACACAAAAAATTATATGGCATTCTTATCAGAATGTATTCTAATATAATTTACTGAGTTTCTGAAAGTTTTGAAAAAAAGATAATAAGTAATTTACTAAAGTTAAACGTAACTTTATTTGTAAAAAAAGTGAAGCCAGCTTCCAATGATAAGTGTATGATTTAATATTATAGTATAAATTATTTGATATCATAAAGTAATTTATCTTACACTGTAAAAAATACTTGATAATGAAAACTCTGACAACTGAAAACTTTGACAAAACTTGGAAAACAAACTAAACTTTGATAACTTAATTTTGTAAAAAGCGAGCACACAAAACAAATCACAAACATCACTAATATCAGTTATAATAATCCCAACCGGGACCTCGGCACAATTAACTTCCATTGAACAGCGACGACACTTTAGTGTTATCAATTTTGTGGTTGAAAAGTTCAATCTCCTCATTTCTCTTGTTTAGGAACCTTTCAACAATATCATCAAACAGTGGGTGTTCCATCTTCTTTCCTTCCATCATGGAAACGTAATGAGAGCCATTATAAAACCACCCTTCTGGAAGTTTCTCTCTCGCTGCTTCCAACTTTAGCATTTCCTTTTCTTTTGAACTCAAAGAAAATTTAGTGTATTTTTCTTTTTTTACGGGAGGTTTCGGAGCGCAGCCTTGTAACCACTGCTTCACCTGCTCTTCAGTTATTTTGTAGCCAGTGAAAATGAAACAATTCTTGCTGCCAGGAGGCAGGGGCTTGTTGAAAGTATTGAGAGAAATAGTTTCACTTCTTGGAGTACACTCCAGGGTGTAAAGGTTGTTATCCTCCGTAAACTTAGCTCTGCCTCCAACATAGAATATAGAGCCGGACATCATCAACCTATCAACATACACTCGTCCCTCCTTCTGGTGGAGACTCTTCAGATGGGACATGAAGCGAGCTTTACAGAGATCAGCTCCGAACGACACTGTCAGATATGTAATGGGAATGAAGGGAGGATTTGGTTTGTATTGTAAGGAATACCATCCTGGAGCAGTAAAATGTCTTGAAATTGGCAGGGTAGATTTAGCAAATGCATAAACTGTACACATTTCTACAAGGCTATCTTTGTCTATGTAGTTGTTTCCCACAACCTCAATAATGCTGCACGAAGGGTTCAGGGTCTTCAAGAAACTAATTCTCTCATCTTTACCTTTCTGTTTGGAAGGACTACAACCGGTAACAATGATGTTGTTAACCCATCCCTCGCTACACTGCTCAATTATTTTTGGGAAACATGTTCGGTTGCTTATAAACAGATTTCGTAAGTCAATGCAAGTGCTGACGGAGGCAACATGACACGATTGCCTGGTAAACTTATCAGGATGATGGACAATAGCAGCAACCACCTCAGGTACTTCAACATAAGCAGAAACAATGACAATAACTCGAATCGGATCATTTCCCCTCTTGCTCAGCATCTGTAGAGCTTTTTGCATGTTGTGAGCACTGAACAGCTCTTCAGAACCAAGTGGTTGTCTCAGTACAATGAAATGGTGGTCTTCTTTAGTTCCTTCTGTTACTATGGAGCAGATTTTCTCTTGGTTGCTACCAGGTATTCCAACGAGCAATGTGATGAAGATGAATGGTTCTGCTGTTTCAGATTTCATTGCTGGATTGACATCAAGTTGGTTGTAGGTGAAATTCCCCAGAGAACTTAGCATCATGTGGGGTGCAAATGCCGGGTATGTGGGATAGGAAGACTCGATCATCCTGCCCTCATCTGAAGTTCCCAAGTTGCCAACATCACTAGTTTTAACAGTCACAATATTTTCGTATCTCAGCAGGAAATCTGGAGGTAAATTTTCTGCAGACTCTGGTATATTGTACTCCCTAAACAAAGGCAGCAAAGTGTCATTTGTGAACCTCACACCTTTCCCTCGTTGCCAGAACACCAAGCAGAACCTCTTCAGGAATGGAGGTAAGCAATTAGAGGCATGTTCAAGGTAAAGTGCAACAGCGATTGATCCAGTTTTCTTTACTCTTATCTCCTTCAAGTCGTTTATTCTGATTTGAAGAAGTGTAGAATAAGGTGATGTTATGTTGATGGTGTTGTCCTCCAATCTGAACATAGCTTCATAAGTGTTAACATCGTTGCACAGCAGAGAGCACGGTACAGAGTCTGCATTTTGTGCTCCAAAATGGTTCCATTGCACATAGGTAGGAATAACGTCTGTAACGATCAGCAGCTCAGAGTCATCAGCAGAGACGTCATCATTTTTCACGATAATGTGAGACTCAAAGAATGTGTCTTGAAATACCAATGGTTTGTAGACAACTTTAGTATTTTGCAAACTAGCAATATTTGAAACAGCTGCTCCAAACACCTTCATGCTTGACTTTGAGTTTGAACTCACTTTATTTCCTTTAACATCAAAAGCTTCTAGACTCACTTCAATCTTTACAGAGCTTGCTTTGAAATTTACAAGCTGAGGATATTTGTAAGTACTGAGCTTTTCAGTGAACTTCTTTGTGAAGTATTGAAGTAGCTTTGAGGAGTTTTGTGTGGTTAAAAAGCGTTGAATAGTTCTTTGTGTAGTGGCAGCCATGGCATCATATATTGATGAAAGGAGGACCAAATCACTGGAGTCAACGTTGTCGTGTATGAAGTAAGTTCTTCCACAGCTTAGCGAACTTGGAGATTCTATAACAGAGCAAGTAATGAAGAAGGGTTTTCTAGTAACCGCATGTTTTTCCAATCCAAAAACTGTGGCACCATGAGCATGACTATCACTTGTTTGGTTGCCATGCTCTAGATAGCTCACAACAGGATCAATAGCCTTATCCAAACTGTTATCTAGAGTTTCACTTTTTATCATATTGGACACATTCATTATCATAGTATTCCACTGGAAATTTAACAAGATGCTTGTATCTTTCAGCAGATGTTTTAGAGATCCTAGATCAAAGTCACAGAACACGGAGAGCTTTTCAAAGTTGAGTGGTATTAGCGAATGAGTAAGTCCGAAAAATCCTTGTGAGCCATAGTCTTCGAGAGCGTATGCTTGAAGTAATGGCCATTTTTCAATAACCATTGGGTCGAACTCATTAGAGTCATTGGAGTACGGAATGGCAATTTTATTGACACCTTGAGTCATGGAGATAAAGGAGTAAATTTTATGGTCCTCAACTATGTTCTCATCGCTAGAGATGTTGGCATCAAGGCAGTGAATTTGAAGATCATGAACTTTGGCTAGATAGGGAAGGATGCTTTTCATGTCTTTGTGAGTGACATAAAGCTCGACTTTAGACGGCTTAATGAGCATCACAATTTCATCTGTATCAATTTCAAAGTATTTGCTGAAGCTCCCTGATTTATACATGGAGCAGCCAAATAAGATGAAATTAATGAAATGCCTACAGTCAGGACTGTAACGACTGTCAATTCCATTGATAGCAACAAAACCATCAATATTGTTATCAACCAGATATCTTTGAATTTTGTTGATTCTCAACAAGCACAATGTTGACGCATCTTTCACACATGTCTTTTTCTCAGTTTGAAATGGTTGAGATATACTTCCAATGACAACCATCACCTAAAAAGAAATAATGTAAAATAAATGAAATAGTTCAACTCAATTATAAAATTTCGCAATACATTAGAGTTAAATAGGATACAAGGATACAAGGATACAAGGATACAAAAGTGATAATTACTTTATTGAGTACACAATAGTTGTAATTCTGAAATAATTTAAGTTACACAATTCTAATTATTTACAAGTGTGTAGGGATAATTTAGAAATGTTATATAATGCTAGTTTTAGAAAAATAGATAAATCGAGTTTGTATGGTTCAATCTTATTTTAAGGTCCTATAGCATTATGCACTTGCCAGTATTTGAGTGGAAATCTGGGCTCTTATAGTAGGCTGTATAATTTTCGTTCACAGAGAGAATTGAATGGATTGCTCTTGCTGTGGCAGTGAGTGTGGTAGGATCTAGAGTTTTGTTGGAGAGCAAACCGACTAGGTCAGTAATGTTTAGGGGATGGAAATTGAATTTTTCCCTAACTGAGGAGTAGAGCAAACAGTCAATCAATACGTGACTTTCGTCCTCAATAGGCTTGAGCCCTTTGCTGAAAAAGCAGTAGGTGCACCAACGTTCTTCTCTTGGTACAAGGGGGGTTTCGTATCTGCCCCTTTCGATGTAGAGGTTGTGGCAGCTGATACGAAACCTTGTCAGACTTTTTCGAACATCCGGTATTTTGATAATTCGTAGGTATGCCTCTGGTTCGAAATCATGTTTAATTAAGTTATAGAATTCTAGTTTTGGCGAGGAGGCCTTGGCAGCTTTCCAGGTATTCACGAATTCTTCCCTCATGTTATGACTGATTTGGGTGGAGAGCTTAGATTTTGAGGAAGATGAGGGGGTGAAGTTGTATTTGGTGAGAAGCTTTGAGATGTTGGTATACCAAGGAAGTCCCAACATGATTTGTTCGTGAAATGCAGCACAGAGTAGTTCGTTTTCAGTGTTTTCAAGGCGACTATAGTAATCTATTGCAAGTTTGCAGGCTTCAAAGAATAGAGGGTGGCGCCCGCTTTCGCCCCAGCAACCTATATTTGATGCTTTTGAATGTACAGACAAAGACCACTTGATAAACTTTAGGTGGAATTTTTCATAGTGGTCTTGTGCAATGTACTTCAAGGTATGCTGGGGGTTGGCTTTGTCATCTATTTTTGAAAGGTATCTCATGGTTTTTGAGTGGGGGCATAAGACTTGACAGCCATAAAGCAGGATTGGTTTTATTAAGGAGTCAAATAGAATATTAAGGGCACGGTGTGAGAGGGCATCCTTAACTATTTTGCCTTTGAGGCCATAGAGAGCACGGAGAGCCTTGGCCCTCAGCTCAGTATTTGCTGCTGTAAACGATCCATTTCTGTGGAATATTATGCCAAGATAGCAGTATTTATCGGTGTGCTGGATGGGCTGACCTCCCAATGTGAATGTTTCATAGGACTGCTTTCGTTTGGGAGGGCTGAATATTACAATCTTAGTTTTCTTAATATTTACTTCAAGGCCCATAGTCAATGAAACAATAAGTTCCCCAAGACACCCTAACATCCAAGCCTTCTATAAAACGTGGCAACTCCAAATCTTAACAGTGAGTGATAAAACAGTTCAGTTAATATTGCTTTAAGGCCTAAAGTACAATGCACCCAATAATACAATTCAAAACCTTCCATCTCAAATTCATATACCTTAGGTGCAAAAAATTTAATGCCGAAAAATTTCAGCTAAACTCAAAACGCGGACGAAATTTTCCGGCATTAAATTTTTCGTCGACGAAATTTTTTAACGACGAAATATTTGGGACGCCTACTTTTTTGGTATTTTTTGCATCATTAAATTTTGAAAGTTAAAATTGAGTACATACGAATTAATTCAACTTCAGTTAATAATCTAATTTTGAATGATTCATATTTCATACAGTATAAGAATTGAAACATTTCATACCAAAATGATCATAATATCGTAATACTAATATCATAACATTTCTCGCCATCTAATTCTACATTAAATCCGCGAATGGATCCAGTTCACTGACAAAGTTTTCAGAGGCGGCATCGGTTATTCCTGCTTTGGAAAACCCTTTAATTATGTCGTCTTCTCTAGTTGATAGAAAGTTGTAGGTGTCTATGATCCATTCTGCGTGGAGCTTCTTTATCTTGGAAATCCTTGTATCGACGTCAATGTTGTCCTGATTAATACCAGCAGCTAGCTGTGTAGTAATACAGGTCGCGTAATACTTCTCATACTGGTCTCTCATGTGGCTCTTTACTAAACCATTAATCGAAACGTCCAATGGTTGAAAAATATGCGTCAAATTTGGAGGCACCTTTTGGACGATCATATTGAGAGATTCATACAGTGTTAACACTTCCTGAGTCTGCTGCCCCCTGAATACGTCCGATATTATTAGGCTCTTCTGTTCAGGAGGCAATCCGAGCTCTTGTTTCGTCTTCTCGATATAAGGAGCCAGTATCTTCAATACGTAATCTTTTGAAGTGTTCTCGTTGGACCAGTGGTTTGGAGTCATAGTCAGATGAAAGCCAGTGGGAAACTGAACCCCTTTCGGCAGACAGCGGTTCGTCTTTCCCTCATAAATAAGTTGAAATGGCAACAACTTCCCCGAAAGTGTGACCGCAAGATTTCCCGTGATTTGACGCTTGTCTGAACTTCCTGCTATCGGGACTATTGATGATCCCCGCGGAGCCATGGTTCTGCTGCTGACGCTTACGTACTTAAGAGGTGTTTGATCGTGGTTAATGATCAAATCTTCGGGGATTTTATGCTCTTTAACGATTTTATTGATATCACACTGGAAGCAAAGTTTTACTTCGGATAAGACACCCTCTGGCACAGGAAGTCGGGCTGTTGTGGCTACTCTTTTTACGAGCTTGACTTTCTTCCTCCTCTCATAATGATAGAGAATTTGCCTAGAGGACTCGTATGCCACTTCGTAATTAGAGTTGGGCTGTAGTTGTTTGAGAACCCCTTTCAAAACACCTCTGATGACACAACCTTTAACGATGGCCCCTCGCAACCGCAGGACATCCAAGATCTCTAGCACTTTATCAATTACAGTATCTGGAATGAGCGTTGGACGGCCTCTTTTCTTGGTTTCTAATTCATTTACAATCAGGTCTCTCTCAATACTGCTCAGTTTGTCGATCATCAACTTCTTGAAGGTCTGAGCAGTCTGACGGGTTAAGCTGGGATGTTGCTTCTTAAAGTGCTTCGCTGCGGCAACAGCACCATGTACCCTCGCGTAGTTTCCTATATCTGCTCTATCTTTAGCCGTCCACTTGTTATACTTTCCTTTCTGCTCAGCTTTCGCTATTTCCTTGTTTACAGCGGCTACGAACTGGGGTGTATTTGCAGGTAAATCATTCGAATCCAGGTTTACAGGGACACCGAAGTAAGTAAGTAAGTAAGTAAAGATTATGACATAACATCATCACAAGTGTCTACAAAATATCATTGCACTAAATAAAAAAATAATTTAAATAAATATATTTTTCCATCAACATTAATAATTTATCAAATTCAATTTTATTAATTAATAAAATCTAATACATTATCTATAAATAATTCATTAATACTTCCCAGTGGAATAAAGATTTATGAAACGCTTCTTTGCCACAAAAGGATGAAACCAAAGATATTCATTATGTGTCTCCTTATTGCTTAAATAACTGGGTCCTTCAATTTTCCCTAAAACTTCATTCGAAACATTCCAAAAATAAAAATCATTTACACTGTTTTTAGAAATCATTTCTTTCTTAAATTCTTCCAATCTAACTTTAAAGCTTAAAACTGTCAAGCAGTTCTTGACATCTGAAGGGAGTTTGTTCCAGTAAGGAATGACTCGCTCCGGAAGAAAAGAGGACTGGAGATTCTTAACTTTAGTTACACTCTTATTACACCTATTGGTTGAAACTAGATTAAGACCAGATCTGCTCATTCTGAACAAACCCGATCCATATTCAGTCAAACCACTAGTTACTTTAAAAGCTTCGATAAGGTCCCCACGTATTCGCCCCACGTATTCACCGAAGAAGTGACGAATATCGGTTCGTGGCATCGAAGACATACTGCAGCGGTTACAAACTGTGATGTTTCCTGCAACTGCACACCAACGTATACAACAGAACAAGGGTAGAACTACACTCAAAGAGAAGGGAGCCCGATTCGATACTTTCTTTTACAATCCAAGATATTTGTGAACGTGATTGAGATACCCGTCTTGATGTTTGAGATCAGGGATCATTGCTGAGACTTTTGTCTGCATAAAAAACGCTAAAATTCCAGAGAAAGTGTGAAGCTGCATGATCAAGCTTAATGGCCAGGTTCCAAATAAAAATGTACGTACAAATGAGACTAATATAAGATTTCTGTAATCTGATTTCTATGCGAGTACTGGCTTCTTCCTAATTAACCGGAGCTCACAATTCCGCCTTTTCACACTAGCAATTGTTTACGTTCAAGTTCATGTCAGTAGAAGCTGTTTTTAAAACTGTTATAGCCAGTCGTGGCTTTCATGTTTACATGAAATCGACATGGCCGAAGCCGGATCTTAGCGACAAGCTCAAAGTTCAACTGGATAAAGATAACAATGACGACCCTTTTGCGGTAGCTGTTATTAAGATCAATAACACGAAAGATAAATCAGCAGCTGGAGAAGTGGTGGGACACCTTCCGAGAGAAATAAGCAGGCATGTTCATTTCTTCATAAAGTTAGGCGGGAAAGTCGATGTCTCTGTTTATGATGTTAAATTACATAAAAGTTTGACAGCCTTGAAAGGTCTTGAAATACTACTGAATGCGTCGTTCAGAATCTCTGGGGCGAAAAAATTCGCAGTACTCGAGAGGCTTAAAGATCACATAGAGAGCAACTATAAAACACCTGTTAGAATTGTTGGAGTAGAAGAGGACGCAGCAAACAACTCTTCGGATAAAGCTGATGAAATGGAGGCAGGAGCGAAGGTAGACAGCAATTCTTCCAACAACGCTACAGTATCAGGAGCAGAAGCAGTGAGCAGTTCTTTGGACAAAGCTATTAATGAAGGAGTAGTCAGAAATTCCCCGGACAAAGTTGATAAGGTTGTCTACTACCAAATTTCTGACGATATAAGTAGCTCCGACTGTTCTGATTTAGAAGTAATTTTTGATTAATTTATTTTGAAATATATGTTTTATTGGTTTCCTAAATGTCTAAATTTGACAAAAATAGGACGAAATATTTCGCAGACGAAAAGTTTTGTGAGCAATTGACGAAATTTTTCGGACGAAATATTTCGGAATAGTTTTTTTCGCGACGAAATTTTTTACACCTAAGGTAGTCACAGTTTATGTTTATACTAGTCGTGAGCATTGAATTCTGATTTATTAAATCCTGCACAGAGAAGGTGGTACTTCTTCTTCTACAGTCCCTAGTTTTTGGATGCTGGAGCGAATTAGCATACATCCACAAAATAACAAAAATGACCACTTTTGCAACACTTTCTAGTATCGAATCCGTAACTCACACATTGCACTATGCCAATTTGTTTAGTTACAGTATGCCAACAATTTCCGTAACAAAGAAACAGTAAACAATTAAAAGAACTTAGTTAGATCTTGAGCCAATCAATGAAACAAGAAATAAATGAAACAAGAAATTTAATTTTAGCACATTTTACAGAATAAAAAGATGTAAAACAATTCATAAAATATAATGCCCATTTGGTGTATGACTTTTTGTCCTTGACTGCTAGTTTGGGTTTGGAAGGACAGGTAACTAACGGGGCAAGGAATGCGCGTGCCTGAGAGCTTTTGCACACACCGAAACGCTAGTTCAGTTAGGTTTTTAGAGACAAGGCTCATATTAGGACTAAAAGCCAATCGAAACAGGTGATATTTTGTCTCATTTCTTATTTCAGCTGAACACAATCAATATATGATTTTTGAAGGTTTCTGTTAGTACATCGTATCATTTATATTTTTGAAGAACCACCCTCCAGTATGTAGTTTCGTATCAAGTGAGATTATCAAGTTAAGAAAAATTTTGTTTTTCTTAACTTGTAAGGCTCGTTAGTCCGTGTGCCACGTGGCACCTATTCACCCTATCTATTACCTTTCGGTCATAATTCCGGTTGAGAACCAATACTGTGTCTGAACTAAACGTACATAAGCTGTTGACCTAATCTTAGATGGCACTGTGGAAGGGATACAACAAAATTAGAGATTAAAAAATTGATTTTGTCCAGCCATAAGGTCAGAAACCCTCAACAATAGTCATATAAAAACCAATTCAGTAGAGTACTATATTAATTGCAGCACACTACAATGTAAATATACTGAAGGGGTACCCTTTTTGATCTTTTGGCAGGGTCTCTCAATCACGTATCAGATCATTCAGCTGAGTCGGTCGTTGAGACATTAAACAAATGTTCAATTTCGCATAGATCCAATGGATCCTTATTAGCTACTCCCTAAAACATACATATAAACTAGACGACACTGGGATTCAAATCCTTGATGCAAGTTTGCATGAATTGGAAATATCGTCAAAAAGGCAATTCAATTTTCATATACCAAAGTTTAAAACAGCGCTCGATTTTCACAGGTGGTAAAATACGTTATGCGCGGCGCTTTCAAAATTTTATCAACAAATTGATTTCGAATAGTTACTATTTATAGATTAAATTTATTTTATGCGAAATTAATTTTTCATTTTTAGCTTGTTTGTTTTTGGACAATTTATCATTCCGCCATATTCAAAGCTAAAGAGTTTTTACTGGGCCGCGCTCAGCCTGTCATTCCGCCTAATCTCTATTCGGGCTGAGTGAAATAAGACCTCCATCGCACTGAAAAAAAGTGCGAATGCTCATTGGAAGTTAGTCTGCGCGTGACCAACATCCACGTGACCGTTAAGAACTAATTGTTGCCTCGGAAAAAAACACGTGCACGCTAACTACCAATTGGAGAAAAGTGACATATACGCTACAGGAGCCGCGCGCTGACTTAGTTTGTAAAATTTTGTTATTGAGTTTAAAATCGAGCGATGCGAGGCCGAGTGTGCTGGTCACTGCACCTCGTGTTGACACACTGTAAAGCTTGATATATATTCTGTAAGTGTTACTCTCTTCAGTTGTTTGTTGTTCCTCCAGATTTTATTTTTACTTAATTTGATGTTCGTACCAGATATGCTACAATTGTCCAGTTGTTTATATCTATAGCTGCCCTACAATGATTTCGTTTAAAGACGGAAAGATATTTAGTGCCTTACTTGAAATTAGAATTTCATCGTCCTCCGTATTTGAACTCCACTTCCGAGAACTGGTAAAATTATTTCTCCTACTATAAATTGCATCTTCAAATAATACAATACTGTAAAGGTTTATTACAGTTACTAGGCCGCGCTCAGCCTGTCATTCCGCCTAATCTCTATGTTTATGAACATAATAGCCTGAGGTCCCCAGGTAAAAGAGTTTTTAATATTTAAGTTTTAGTTACCGAAGTAATTTGTAATTTTTGATGTTTTAAGATAAAGTTGCAAAAAAATTTATAAATATTCTAACAATCTGGTTAAATCAAATTTTCAATTTGATTAAATGATTTAAAATACTAATGTAAAAAAAAGGCAATTTTTAGAGAAAAGACAATTCCTTCGACTTTACTGGGCCGCGCTCAGCCTGTCATTCCGCCGAATCTCTATTCTATGTTTATGAACATAATAGCCTGAGGTCCCCAGGTAACTTCGACTAAACTGTCCAATTTTAAGTTTATAACCTACCAAGACGCGCGCCGAGTTAGATTTGTCGATCAGTACGGTTTTAAAATTTGGAACAGTCTTAATATTCGGAACAAATATTTTACGAGTATCACCCGTTACCTAACATATTTAGTACAACAACATGTTTAGGTATGTCCATGTATGATGTAATAGTTTCTAATTCAATTACTGTTGAAAGAGTCAATGAAACAATAAATTTTCAATGAAACAACAAGTTTTATTTTACATTTCTTTAATCATAGATAAAATACAAGCTTAAACCATAAATTAGCAGTTGACTTGAAATGCAGAATTTGAAGAATTATTTGTTTGGTGATTGTTTATAATTATTTATTAAATTTTATTTGATTGTTTATTGTATTTTTATTATGGCAATTGGTTGAATTTAGTGAGGCAGGGTTAGTTTCTTTATTGTATTAGAAACATGTTTACTTTACAGTAGGCTTAATGCTGAATAGCAGGCTTAATGGCGAGTAGCAAAGTAAAGGAATGAGGGACCAAAACGCTTGGGGCTAACAATGGCCCATTTACAAACCACTTCAGACATGGCATGGACAATGATCTCAAAAAACATATTAAAAACATTTTGTATAATACGAGGGAAAAATTAACAAAAGAGGCGCCAGTACCAAGAGATAAACCCTTTCCGCAATCCAGGTCCTGGGCAAACCAGGAGAAATAAAGGATAAAGGAAAAGAAGAAGAAGAAAAATGTCTAAGTGGACATCATCAGCAAATGACTTGGCTATTTTCTTTGATGTCATTTATGCGTTTCCTGGTAGGCCGCACTCAAAGAACCAGAATAGGCTCTTCTACTAGTGATACGATCATTCTAGAATTTGGTGTACCTCAAGGTTCTGTGTTAGGACCGGTGCTATTCAACATATACATCAGATCTCTGTATAGGACCATCGAGAAATCTGGATTCAATGTGCAAGGATATGCAGATGACTTGCTCTAACCAGAGCCCTCTCGCTTGCAGTAGCGCGCGACCGCAGTACGCGTAGGCACATGGCTATGTGAAGCAGATGACCACCAGGTATATAAAACTTTCAAACCTTGTGATCAGGTAAATGTTCTGGGCATCCAAATTTTACCTGAGGACCCCAGGCTATTATGTTCATAAAGATTTGGCGGAATGACAGGCTGAGCGCGGCCCAGTAATCCAAATTGTGAATTGCGCTAGGACCATACTATACAGCGCTGGATGGTTGAATATTGCCTTCAACTTAATCCTGGAAAAACACAAATACTTATCATCGCCTCACCTCAAGTTCTAAACCAGGTCAGTATAGGGGGAGTTAAGCTATCAAATGATACCTGTATCAGATTTGTCAGCACAACAAAGAACCTTGGTGTTCAAATTGACCATCATCTTACTTTTGAGCCTCAAATCATGTCCCTCAAAAAGCATTGTTTCAGACTCCTTAGGAATGTAATAAGGAGAAAATATCTCTTTAGTAAAGCTCAGCTCAAGCTTATAATTAGTAAAACAAATTAGTAAAACAAATTTAAATTTTGGTATTTATTAATAACAATCAAAACATATCATATCATAAAAATAAAGCCGCGCGTTGGTTGACTGCCTCAGTATGGTGAATAATTTAAGCTTGAAGGTGCCCTGCGCATTTACAGAACATTATGCGGCGATCACATACGAGGACCTGTGAGCGCCAAATTTAATTTAAACTTTCTAGAAATCGTACATCACTACGAGTTACTCATGCTTTTGAATTATAGGAGTGCGGATTGTCAGGTATTTCATTCATTCATACTTAATCGGTTTAAAGCTGTATATTTAGAGCTCACTATTGTTTGAACTATGAAAGCAGAACGTAAATAATGGACAATATACCGACGACAATACCAAGGACCCGAGTGCCGCATTGACTTTTCCGGATCCGTTTTTACCGAAGGCTTATCCACCAGTTACTCATGCTGCATGTATAGTCTGATAATATTTTGTTTTATCTCTAGCAAGCATTCTGTAAGTTGGAGTGTCGTATTTATTATAGAAGAGCCAGCCAACCTCCGCATTACAATCTTTTGTATGCCAGGTTCGTTTATAAAATCTAATCATATAATAAGATTGATCCAATAGTCTAAGATGAACGGTATATCTTAGCTCATCGTTATTAAAATCCTAATGGATGAATTAATCAAGTAATGTTCCCTTCCAACACAACTAAACAACAAACAAATGCTTGCTCACCAGTGGTGACGCAATCGTAGGGGCATGCAGTTGGTTCAGATAACTCTCACCCCGACGACAGCGTCGAGAAATTATCAAATTATGCATTTGCGCCATACTGGACACATTTTATATTTAATATTTTGTGGTTTGTAGAAATTAGTGTCATCTAAAGTATAGCTTAACTGGCGAGCAAGCATCGTCCCACTCGGCGGGGACGAAAATACCGAGTCCAATCACAGAAAGTTAACCAAAAGATAAAAACAAGAGCTCGGATATCAACAAAAATCACACGCTCCAGACGACGGGGGAAGAGAGGATAGGAAGTAAGCTGCTGGGCTCAACAAATTTTGATAATTGTAAACAAATTTGTTCTTGTGCCCTATAATAATTTGGTATTGAGGTTTGACCCTGTACTGTGCGTGATAGTGAAAATGAAAGTGAATGTGAATCTGTAATGCGAACGAAATGAGTTATGGCCAGACGATTCTTCAATTTCAAAATAATAAAGTCAAAGGACTCTGTTTTAAAATACAAGCTCATTCTTATCAAAGTTTAATTCTGTCCATTCTAATTCTTCGTACCTGGACTGTATCTTGAGTAGCTCACTTTTCAGTGTTACTTTAACTAAGTTCGTTGACTTAGTAAAGCTTATCAAACTGTCAATTTTTCGACAGTCGTTCCACATTTTTGTTGATTGATAAATGAAAGAGGAGGATGGGTTCGGGGTGATGAACTGGTCTGAACGTCTTTGTGATGGTGATCTGTGGAGTAAAGATAGGAGTGAGATTGGAGATTCTAATCTGACAATTTTGAACAGTTCTAATAGACATGTGTATTTGTACAGGTTGTGGACGGTAAGAAGGCCGTTCTTGTTAAACAACGGCTTTGTATGCTCTTTTTCAAAGAATTCTCTTCCTAGGATTTGTTCATCTATACAACGTGTTCTGGCACATGTTCTAAATTTATCTAGATATGCTTCAAGGTCACCAAATAGTATTCTGATACATTTTTTCTGAGTGGTGAAGATAGGTTGAAGCATATTATTACTCGACCCACCCCATACCGATATTCCAAATCTTAGGTGTGACTCAAATAACGTGTGGTACAATTCTTTATGGTGTTTTTTCGGGATAACGTGTCGTATTCTACTGAGTCTTCCGATCTCACACCTAAGTTTCGAGTTGAGGGCTCTTATTTGAACATCCCATTTTAGCTTTTCGTCAATAATAACACCTAAAAACTTGGTCTCTTTAACTTGCTTTATTACCGTATTATTTAGAGTTAGTATATATTCTGATTCGTTATCTGCCTCATTATCAGTAGCTGTACGTGACGGATTGAAGTGAATGTAGCAGCATTTCTTTATATTTATATGTAATAGATTGCATTTCATGTACTGGTGTAACAAACGGAGAATTTCGTTTGCTCTTGCATACAGTTTTTTTCTACATTCATCTACTACGAATATGTTTGTGTCATCTGCAAATAGTATGAACTTGCCCAGATCAGTTGTTCTAAATAAGTCGTTAACATATATTATAAATAGCAAGGGTCCGAGACAAGAGCCTTGAGGAACTCCAAAGAGAACAGGCAGCTTGTCAGACTCTTCGCCCAGTACAGAGACATATTGATATCTATTAGAGAGATAACTAGCGATGAGTCTATTGGCGTTTCCACGTATTCCATAGTTGTCTAGTTTATTAAGTAGTTTTTCATGTGAGATCGTGTCAAACGCTTTAGATAGATCAATAAATATTCCAAGTACATGCAGTTTTTTGCTAAGACAGGATTCTATGTAATTCACTGAGGAGTTGAGGGCATGGCTTGTGGAGTGATTTTTTCTAAATCCGTACTGGTTCTCGTAAATCATTTTCTGGGACTGAAAGAAGCTATACAGTCTGTTGTAAATAATTTTTTCAAATATCTTACCAAAAACAGCTAAAGTTGATACTGGCCTATAGTTTTCCAGCAATTCCTCATTATCCTTCTTATAGATCGGACTGATTCTCCCAGTCTTTAAATCATCTGGGAATACTCCATTCCTCATGCATTCACTGTATAATAAAGATAGTATAGGACAGATCACTTTAGACGATTCTTTAACTACATGTATTGGGATGTCGGATGACTTCCCATTCTTCAGTTCAGATATAATCATTCTAACCTCGTCAGCTGTACAGTCATTAATGAAAATACTGGACGTGTTTGCTCTAGGCAGGTAGTCATAAAAACTAGGAAGATTGTTAATAGTTAGTTCTCCAATTTCATTATATGCCCCGTTTAAATTAGACGCTAGAGAAACAAAATACTTATTAAATTCATTGGCTATTACTCTACGATTGGTTATCTTCTCATTGTTTATAGTAAACAGTGGTTTTATTTGCCGTTTCTGTTTGCCCCGTATTTGATTAATCAGTTCCCATGTCTTCTTACTATTACCGTTTGTGTCTGCAAATTTTCCCATGAAATACTTAGTTTGAACATCTTTGCGATCTTTTTTAACCATCCTTCTATAATCCTTATAAGTTTTGTATCTAGAACGTTTTTCACAACATTTCAAGCATTGACATGTTCCACCTTTATAATCAGTTTCACCGAGTTTACATTTTTTCTTTCTAACTTTAGCCCAATTGTCATAGAGTTGGTGCTGATGCTTGATTTTGGCTATAAGCCCAGGTGTGATCCATGGGTTATTTTGTGTAGTTCTTTTGGAAGACTTAGGGGTTGCCAACTTACACGTTTTATCGATACTACTTTTGAAAACATCATGAAATACCGTGAAGTTGTCAATTACTTTATTCTCTAATTCATGTTCCAAGTCCTTAACAAAAGAGGTAACATTAGACTTACAGTAGTCGTAATATTGTTTATATTTTAGGTTACTCTTAGTGGATCCCATACTCTTTTCAAATATTTGAAAGACTGGTGAGTGGTGGGATATACGATCAGTAAGTGTGCCTGAGGCTATTATACTCTCTACATCGTTAGTTATAATATTGTCAATACACGATACTTTACAACCTGGCTTCTCATGAGTTGGCAGAGATATTAGGGGAAAAAATCCTCTACTGAACAGGACTTCCTCATAACGTTTTACAATCGCATTATCCTTATTATGTAGATCAATGTTGAAATCACCTGCCAGGTAACTGCATTTCGGCAAATTATCGAGAATTGCTGAGAGTTCTAATAATGCAACATTTACATCACCACTTGGAGGGCGATACACTACACCAACAGTGACCGGAGTATTCTTGCTGCTTATCGTAACAAATAGAGTTTCTAGGTTTTCAGATATATGGGACAAATTGCCATTTACTGTAGCACTGAGGGTATCACATACATAAAGAGCGACTCCAGTGCCTTTTCTTTTATCTTGCAAAGTGTTTTGGTAGAAACTATTGTATCCAGTCAGTTGGTAAAGGTCACTTAATTCGGGGCCTTCATTTGTTTCTGCTAAAGCAATGATCGAAAATTTCATATATCTCTGTAGTTCTATTGCCAGAGTATCAAAGTTAGATTTATTACCATCGATATTTTGAAATAATAATGATGAGTACTCGTTCATTTGGTTGCAAAATGTTTTATTAAATTCTTTAACACTATATGGGTTACAGTTATTGAGTAATCGGTTGATGTTTACAAGTGTTTCATCAATGTCAGTACTATTATTTTCAGAGTCAGTATCTTCATATATAAACGGATTGTAACGAGTACTTGCTAAGTGTACACAGTTAGGGCAGTAAAAATCTTCATATATTTTGTTTGTACTGGATTTAGTATAGCATTTATGGTGCATAGCACAGTCACACCTACAACATTCAGCAATGAATTGGCCAATGAGAATGAATTTTGTACAGACAGGGCATACCTCTTTGGTCAATTTATTCATGGGTACGGTACGTAACCTTCCCCATGTTGAGTCGCAGCAGCAGCAGGAGAGGAACCACCCATCGTCTGGGAGTATAAGCGATTGTCAACTTTATCCGATCTCTTCTTCCTTCTATCAGTCCCTCCATTCATCCTTAAAAGTATTGTATTACGTATAAGAACCCCCAGTTTTGCTGTACCACTCCAATTGAGGTGTAAATAGTCCGGTCTCTGGTTTCGTCCAATGTTCCTAGAGAATTGCTGGCTTAGGAGCCCAGCCTCATCACAGAACATGTCAAAACCAGGTACCAAAGTCACACCAAAGTTGGAATGGAGCAGCTCCTTAAAAATTAATTCATTATAATGTGCAACTTTACGATTTAGCTCAACGAGTTTGGTTGGCAGCAGCGGACACACAAATATATTTGCTTTGGGGTTAAGCGCTTGGATCATTTCTACTTTCTGAACAAATGGTTTAAAAACATTGTTCTTTATATCAGCGGTATTTTTGATCTCAGGTTTCCTGATATCATTTATACCACACATCAAGAGAACATTCCTGTATCCACATGAAACTGTAGGATTTATATCCCCCACTACCGGAGCAAAATACTGTTTTCCGGGGAGCCACTGCCCAAATGATTTTTTGGGGTCCAGTCCGAATTTGAGACCACCAGTATGCGAGTCTCCGATGATACATGTAGAGTTCCTGTTTCTAAAGCTAACTGAACGAAAAGTTAGGCTGTATCTCACCCCACCAGTTATTGCCCCATCCTCGATACAGTGGCTGTAGAACTCTTGGCTGCGTCGAGTCATGCGATACATGGATCTTGGCACACATTTATGGTCATCATTGTCTGCAGCATCATTGTCTGCAAATTGGACTACTGCAATGCTATTTATTATGGAATTAGTGACAACCTCATCCACCAACTCCAACTCGTTCAGAATGCAGCTGCTAAAGCTATAGTAGGACTATATAAATATGATTATCTAGGAGACACTCTGAAAGACCTTCATTGGCTGCCTATTAGTTACAGAATTCAATATAAGTTATTGCTTCTTGTCTATAAATGTCTTAATGGTATGGGACCAGATTATTTAAGTGATATGTTTAAATATGCCAATTATAATCATCTTATCTATTTGACTGAACCTAGAGTATATTCACAGTATGGAGAAAGATCGTTTCAGAAAGTTGGCCCTAAATTATGGAATGAGCTGCCTCTTGAAATTAAGAATTGCATGTCACTGGAATCTTTTAAAGTGTATCTGAAAACGTTTCTTTTTAAACGTGCTTTTAATATTAATTAATTTACTATTTTTTCAACGTTTCTACTGTTAAGTGCATACCCTTAACCTTGTAATTTAGTGTATCAAGTCTTTACAATTTTCTATGGTTTGGAACCTAAATGTTGATTGCTTTTCAGGTTTTCTTGTATCCTGACTTGTTTTCGTGGCACACCTGTGCATTTTAAGTTGTTGTGCCACTATAATCTATAAGTTTAAATTATTATTATTATTATTATTATTATGCTTAATTTGTCTGAAACTGACCCTAGTGCAGTCAGCAGTGCATGTTCGATCTCCTTCGTGTCTCATCAATCCCTAAAGTGACCAGTACTGATGGCAAAATTAGTCAAATGATCAATTTACCTAGCTTGCTAGTCTATTGATCGCTTCTCTTATAGATGTGCAGGAAGCTCCAGGAGTCCATACACCATAGTTCTCGAAATCAATACAAATTTGTGTTTTAGTCTTCATGGCAAGAAGAAACCGCTTTGCGCTATCATACTCTAGAGGGTAGAGATATGTTTTATTCTTCTCTTGAAAAGCTAATACAAATCCTTTAATGGGAGAGTATTTGATGCACCTTCTGCAAACAAGAGCCACTTTGGTCTACTTGCTGTGAGGTGTCTCAGCTACATGTGTTCGGGTTATACCCCTCCCCTTTTAAAAATCAAAACGGAGACCCCTGACTATTATCGTGGGTTAGTGCTCCAGACGTGGTGAATCTGGTGCTATTGAAGCTCTTACAACTTGCTACTTTTGCCAACTGCTTCTGGTTAAAGTATCGCCCTATATCTGGAACCGAAACGGGCATAGTTATAATTGTCCCACAAGGTCAGCGTCAGCCTGCTAATTTATCGTTCCTCTTATCCAATGGGAAAATAATTGAACTTTCAGTCAGTCACTAATAAGTGTTCACTAATCATTTGGTATTTTATGCACTGTTCCGCAAGTTTCACTATGCGGCACCGTGCTTAAGTTGCAATCACTAGTTAATAAAGAATAAATGATTTCCCCTTATCCTGCTACAGCTGTTGCATGATTATCACTCTCAGTGCTAACAAAAGAATCTTTACAAACTTGTATTTTATGTATGCTATGATTAACTTATATATTGTGTGAATGTGCCACATTTGTCTTCCAAATGCAGGATTGTGACTTCAGTTGACACAGTTCGCAGTAAACCACTTAGCATTTGTATCGTTTTTAGCTTCTTATCAGCAGTTATTATCTGCAAGTGTTACACGGGGTACACGCCACGCTAACTAAACTTGATGGATTTCTCTGTAGACTTACTACACGCAGTGGAAAAGTATATAATGCAATCGGAGTTTGGAAAGCTCATGAAAGCTGTGAAACTCTCGTCTTCCTCTGATATCAACCAGGGTGTTCTAAAAAAACTGCTTAAGGGTCTGCTTGTAAATTTCCTCAGCAACATAGTGATTTTAATGGACAGCAATATAAACCTATGCAAGTCTGCAGCCAGCAAAACAGATCAGATGAAAACAGAACAGATAGACATGCAAAAGCAGCTGATTAACAGACAGCAGGATCAGATCGACTCGGTGCAGAAAACTGTAAAAAGTTGGGCAGATGTCGTCAAGAAGAACAGCGCCCAATCAGCTTACAGCAAAAAATGTGAAAGAAGCCGTGAGATCAGTGAATGAGGAAGAAGAAAGATCAAGAAACTTGATTATCTACGACGTTAAGGAGATGAAAGAAGGGGAGCGCGCAGTGGGAGGACGTATAACACATTGATATTCTCCCAGCCTTTATTAGGTTATGTTAGTTTTTCAGATGTGGACAATATACTAAGGAACGCACACAAACTTTAAACAAATGTAGAGTTTAAGTCAGTTTATCTTGCACCGGATAGGACAAATGAGCAGAGAAGGCTACACAGTGGACTTGTCGAACAGATGAAAGAACTAATAAAGCAGGACAATAGCAAGCGTTATTTTATCAGAGACAATAAAGTTAATTGTGTTAGCCTTATCTACAAGTACACTGACTTGTTATCAGAATTTATGAAATGTTATATGTTATGTTCACATTCTTTATCTACTTGCTGATACTGTATAGTTTGTTTTACATAGTATGTATTTAGTGTAAGTTGTGGCTGTTGATTTCTATAAACCGTTTTCAACAAGTTTTTTACAAATGCAGGATTTTGTGTGGAGATTTAGGCAGAAGAAAGAACTGTGGCTCAAATTTTATTATATTTAGGTCAAGGCATAATACTATATTTAGGTCAGCCATGATCCGTTGAGCTCGCAGGACTGAAAGTCCTTGTAAAGCAGGTATGGCTTAAATTGTAAGTAGGTGCAGGTTGTTTCATTTCCAAGGAAAGCAACTTTATTTTGTTTTAAATAAATTGTGTATACTGCTCAAAAGCCCCTATGGGTGGCCTTCGGGTCTTTCAATCAATCACACACAACTCTAACGTTATACTGCAACATCATTATTCTAAAGATTTCATGTACAGTGCTTGAACTTCACCTTGTTTTGTCATTTCAGTTAGGTCCTAGCTCTTATAGGGTTCACAACAGGCGTTGTCGGTAACTAATCAGCAGACTATCTGAATGATGTAACACTAATTTGATTCTAATTCTAATTCAAGTTACTATCCAATTACTCAACTTCAGTTAGAAGGAATAATGGGTAAATAATTTACTCAAAAGTAAGCCTGGTTGGCCATGCTGCTGCTGCCCTTCTATTCTTTTTGTTTTACTTATTTATGGCTGATAACTATCTGTTACTCCAATCCTTAACTCCAATTTCGTCTAACTTAGTATGGTTACAACTGAAAGGAAAAGAAACAACCCTCTTAAACTCCTTGCTGAAACTGGAAGACGTGAACAGCCAAGAACCCGAAAAAGAAACAAAGGAGAGGATTCGGTTGACAACAAAAATGGCAACCAAATTATCTTGTTCTTTAGTCCCGGCCTAAAAGAAAAACTTATTAAGGATAGGGATCTGATCGTGGCAAAAAAGTATTTGGTGAAAATACCCTCGAAAGTGACCTGTGAAATGATATTCAAAGAGTTTCTCTATCATGAAAATCAAGAAAATTCGATCTACTTCAGTAATGGTGTATCTCAAGATATGATTAGTGGAATCAGGACATACTTTAATCATAGATTCATCGTTGAACTACTTTACAAGCCAGAACTACCTCAGATCAAGAACTTGGCTGGAAAAACAGTATTCACTGAGATTTATGGTTGCGAACATTTGTTGCGGTTGATGACTTGTATTGGAAAACTCATTTCACCTAATGAGTTTGATGAATGTGGGTTTAATATTCTCCAGATGCATTACCAGAGATTTTTGGAATTCATTGATGTTAACAGAGATACTTACATGCCTGGGGATAATTATTTTCAGGTCGTTCAATGATTAAACCATGGAAACTACGATTAACTGAACCTTTTCTGTTTAAATTATGATACTTATAATTGAATTGATCGACAAATGCAAATGTACCATAATAAATTATTACCTGAGAACGAATAATTTGGTTAAAGGCTAGACATCAAATTGTCGCCTGTATTTAAATATTTCATGTATTCTGAATTTCTGAAAATAAAGGAGTTTGCAGCACAATACAACTGGTAATTATTCGCTTTAAATGTCAGAAGTAGGACTATGAAACTAATTATTCGGTAAAAATGATCATAACCCAAATTAATGAAATAAATATTAATCAGCACGTTTTAGATTTTTCTAAGCAAGCTTTGACAAGCTATCCAGCTCTACTGAAATGTTCCATTGGTTTTCTAACCCCATATATTCAGCAGCAGTGATGTGGTTGCAAGTTATTAAAACTACAGAAGAGCAGTTGAAGATGAGGTGAAATTGCACCTCATCTACTCTGTATGAGTGCTGCTAATCATGTAAAGAACGGTGTAAAGGGGGATCCAGATTGCGAACATGGTGAAACCTTCAATGTCACCAGTATAAAGCAGAGTCTGGTCAGTATAATTACTTTTCTGTATTGGTAGTTATGTGATCCATCATTAGAATAGATATAAGGTACCTTCACATAATTCTATGTGAATAGTACATTTGAAGACTGCCAAGATTATTAGATTAGTGACATTTAAATTAGGTAATTGATGAAACCGTGAATCTGATCCATGAGGCTTGATGCCGACTTGATATGGAATGTGCAATGTGAGCTCAAATTACATATTCCAACTGAAAACAGTTTATTCATATTGCATCCATGAATTTGTGTAGATCTCATAAATGTAATAAAATTATTATTAAAATGTTACAATGATATAAAATTATTGATTTAATAACAGAACTCAATACATAACAGAAAAACAGTAAAACCCCGATTTACCATAAAACCCCGATTTACTGCAGCTTTTTCCTTTCTCCCAAACTCTGCGGTAAATCGGGGTATTACTGTATTCAGTTCCGAAAGTAACATATTGACACATTTATTTCAGTTATCTCCCGCCTATCTGCACACCAACAGCACAAGTCATACTTGGGCATTTTCCGCTGTTGCTGAACTTATAGGTATGTCAGATCTTTGTTGTATTCGCAAAACGTTGCAACAAATCTTAGTCATAGATATTTTAAAGATGATCAATAATCTAATTAAACTCGGGGCTTTTTGATACGCAGCAATGTTAGCGACGTATTTCTTGCCAATTTTTCGCGTATTTCGACTAATATATAAGATTCTCATGAATTTATTTTTTATTTCCAAATTCAAATAAATTTTACATCAATCTGTTCCATTACTGCATTATATTATGTAGTGTTGGTACATAAATCATAATTAGGTTAGCCGCAAGTAATACTATAAGCTTATTAGGGGTGGAGGGCACTGATTGCGGTCTGTTTGGACTGTAGAGAGAGTTCATACGTACTTCATACGTAGTTCATACGTACTTCATACGACAATGCGGAGTTAATAAGGGTTAATTTCTAAAACGTTTAAATAAAAATGGAAAGCGGTTCAAGACGGGAGTGATGAGGTGTAATAGTCGTGGTACAGGGTGTACGGACCTTATGATCATGGAATGTGGTGCCTAATAATGACTTAATTATCCACGAGAAAGAACTGATTATGCGATTATGTTAAATACAATTGGATACGTGAGGCCGTGAGGGCACTCCGAATAGAATTGCTCACCTAATGGGGGTTTTGACTCATCGGGTAAATACTCCTACCCTTTTTAACTGCGGCAGTGAAATTCCGGCCGAAGGCGGGTTACACTAGTATTAATAATAATAATATTATATTTATGTTAGATACAGCCATACTCTGTTGAATACATCCCATCTCGTTCGATCTTGGAAATTATGCAACTGAAGACCGGGTTAGCAATTCTTATTAATTTAATGTAATATAACGCTAAATTATTTTTTTCCGGTTTTTTATTCGAATAAATAAGTTATACATGAACCAGTAACGGACCAATTTAAACTGTGACATAATTATTTGTTTAACAAAATGAGATATGCTTCCTCCCTGAAAATCAGCACTGGACATAATATTATCTCAAAATAGGCAATATCAATATAATTAGTTTGATCATTTATTTAAATTAAATCAAATATCATTCAATTTGGCATGTTATTCACTTTATGAATCCAAATCTAATCTTAAACAATAATCTCAGAATGTGTGTCTGTGTGTGCACGTTTAATTTCGGAGCGGCTTAATCAAGAAAATGGTTAGAGTTATGGGACTGGTTTTTTCGGTATAGTGCCGAGAAAAAATGATCAAGGTTTTTTAAATCGGTCGGTGGTAAGTGGTTTAATTGATGGTTTTGTACCACAAATGTGACATAACACAAGGATATAACTTGTGAACTCGGCTAGTATATATGAAACATTTGTCAATTGTCATGGAGTTGTAGAGGGAGTTATGTGCCTCGCCGGGCTAAAGTAGTGGATGACCTTGCTGTACGGCAAGTTAAACAAGGATCTGAAACTACTAGGTTCCGTACAGACTCAACTCTGCACCCGTGTCAATATGTTCATTATATGCAAGCCTCTTGATTTATAAAATGGCTCACGTTTTTCCCTCCTCGCTCTCTCTCCCATTACTACATATTATGTAGCGTTGGTAGTTGGTACATAAGTCATAATTAGGTTAGCCTCGATATTCACTTTCATCTAATACTATAAGCTTATTAGGGGGGGGGGGGGGGGGGGAAGCCACTCATTGCGGTCCGTTTGTTTACTTTCACGACAATGTAATGCATGTTTTCAAATATAATAGGCGGGTGTGGTGCGGATTAAATAAGGGTTAATTTCTAAAACGATTTAGATAAAAATGGAAAGCGGTTCAATTGCTCACCTTATGCCGGTTTTGTCTCAGCGGGTAAATACTCATACTCTTTATAACTGCTGCAGTGAAATCCCGGCCGAAGGCCGGGTTACACTAGTACTATCATAATACGGGTTATACGGGTAATACGGGTAATACGGGTAATACGGGTAATACATACTAAGATAATACGGGTAATACATACTATGATAATACGGGTAATACATACTAGGATAATACGGGTAATACATACTAGGATAATACGGGTAATACATACTAGGATAATACGGGTAATACATACATGTACATTGTACTAGGATATTTATGTGTTAGTTGTTAAACAGGTTAGTTCTGAAATACGTGAAATCACCGTTGCGTAATATTGCGACTTAGTCTCCGTCTCATAATTGTACAGATAAATGTACTGTAGGTAAATAAATACTGTATAGTTAGTGAGAGCACAGAGCACAGTGCTCTGACTAACTACATCACGGAATACACAGTGCACTGAATGTACACACAGCAGCACTGTAAAACAGCACCTGACTACACGTGCTGGTGTCACGTGATGTCTCTGTTACTCGCCATGTTAACACACAACACTCAGTATATATATCAGTTTACAAAGAATTACTCCAATTGTGGGCAGTGTTAACACTTGGCACCGCGCCAGGCTCGGTACTCTAAAGAGAGCCGCTCTGTGCATTGTGGTATCACATGACGGAGTATTGTGGACTCTCTTAGATCACGAGATATCGTGCAGGGAGCTCACTCTGGCCACGTGACTGTCATCACGTACACGTGACTGTCTCACTTAATCACCGCTGTAATATCACACCACTCACTTTGCTGGCTGATTATTCCTTTTGTGGCATAAACGATAGGGTGAAGGATGTCAAGTGTGAGTTGTGACTGTATATATATATTGCGAGTGTAAGGAATTATCTACTTTTGATGGGGAGAGAGAAAGAGAGAGAGAGAGAGAGAGAGAGAGAGAGAGAGAGAGAGAGAGAGAGAGAGAGAGAGAGAGAGAGAGAGAGAGACCCTGTTAATATATGCAGGAATTAGTTGAATATTCCTTTACATAACATAATATGCAGGAGTTTGCCTCGCATAATTGTGTGCCTGTTGTATTATATTTATGTCTCATGAGACACATTCATATATTGACATAATCTTACACTCAAATAATTGTATTTTGAAGTTATAGGCACAAGACAAATGGGCATTGGGCGGTGCGTCTTTTCCGTACACGATATTATATGGCTTCGTAGATCAGACCTTATTTGTATATAAGGCTAGGCGTACAAAGGGCGTTTTGAATAGTGCATTGGGAACAGTAAATTATTACTAGAAATTTACGGATACATTATCTACAGGAGATTAAGTTCGCAACCAGAGGGTATCTACTGTGTGATGTGAACTTTGAACCATTTAAATATGACAGCTGATCGCATTGCGTCAGTAATGAAACTCTCAGTCATTCACTTGATGCTGAGTATTTTATTTTATTACTCGCTCCACACTTAGAATCAGTTGAGGTCAGATCAGTTTTCTCAGCCCTCAAATTTACCCAGGGGGCAAACGTATAATTACTAATTAAGTACATACATCTATTGCACTTTTTTTTAAATCACCTTATTTCCCTCAATAAACGTAATTTAGAATAATGTAGTGACTTTGTAAAAATAAGACTCTGATATTTTTCACTTAATGTAAGCTTAAATCTTAATATCAACAATATATTTACAAATCATCTCTAAATTCATGAATCCATCTAAATGTGTTTGGGTCGGTTGTTCTCCATCCTTTTGATTTGAGTTCGTCTGTTCTGGAACCAAACTCTGATATTCTCTGACGTCAACCCGAGCACTGCTGCCAAACTTTGTCTCCTCTCAGTCGAGATATAGTTACAGTCGTCAAACTCCCGTTCTAACACGTCCAGCTGGAATGTAGTGAACCTGGTTCTCCTCCTCTTCTGTTTTGGAGCCTTGCCAAAAGAAGAAGGGGTCTGAGCTGGGGTTCCAGGTGGTGTTAGGATCTGGTTCTGGATAGCAGGAGCAGGAGAGGGTGTTCTCAGGTTGTGCTGATCTGCCTTGTTGGGTAGAGGGAAGTCAGGAGGAAAGAAGAACTGCGGAGGGGAGATAGAACCAGGGGTGGTAGGTGGAGTGGTGGTGTTCAGAGTAGAGGACAACATAGGTACAGGTGTGAGTAGAGGGGTCGGTAAAGCAGGAGTCTCTGGTTGTACTTCTAGCTTAGTTGTTGGTAGCTCCAATCGGTAAGGTTTAGAACGATCAACATTCCTGTATCCAAAGCTCCGTTTAGAGTAAGGGTGAGGGCTTGGTACTGGAGTAAGAGTAGTGGCGTAAGGAAGAGTAAGAGGTCTAGAGTTGATGTAAGGAACACCAATAGACTGGAGATTTGTGTAAGGAGGAGGAGTCAGCGATGTAAGGTATGGAGTTCCAAAAACAGGGTTTCCTCTGTAATGAGCACAGAGACTAGGCGAAGTTGCCATCTGTATATCGTGATTAGGATTAGATCTTTTGAAGAGTGCATTGAGGTAAACTTCGAAGGAGGAACTCATAATGTATTGTACTTTATTAATTTATAGTAAATTGATGTAGAAGTTGATGACGATAACTGACAATAAACCTTATGAGTCGGCTGAGTTATATATTGGTAACGATCCATCCTGATACATCCTGATTGAGTTCTCGAGTGTCCAATTTAGAAAAGCTAAACCTGCTCTCATGCTGCATAATTTGTAAACACTCCGCTGATTTAGATGGACTCATATCACATGTCCGATATGGGATCCAATCAGCTGTGTCTGATCAAGAGATCACATCCAATGAGCCATAACTGATCACATAGCTAATGGATCTTGTATCCGACTTACTTACAACCTTGACACCAGCTAAGCGTTGAACTTTGACATCACTGATATCAGATGACAGCCTGCTTATCACTGATATCAGATGACAGCCTGCTTATCACTGATATCAGATGACAGCCTGCTTATCACTGATATCAGATGACAGCCTGCTTAACTCGGACTCGGTTACCGGACTAAATAATTCAATAACCGGGAAATCGCTATTCACACATATAATATGACTCAAACATCTATATAAGTGTAAACGCTCGCTCACTCGGTACAATTATGGTTTACACAAATATAGACACCTCACGAGGTCAATATATATCCCGCTCCGTTTGCGTGCATGGTACCTACTAGTGCCGTGCATGGTACCTACTAGTGCCGTGCATGGTACCTACTAGTGCCGTGCATGGTACCTACTAGTGCCGTGCATGGTACCTACTAGTGCCGTGCATGGTACCTACTAGTGCCGTGCATGGTACCTACTAGTGCCGCTCCGTTTGCGTGCATGGTACCTACTAGTGCCGCTCCGTTTGCGTGCATGGTACCTACTAGTGCCGTGCATGGTACCTACTAGTGCCGTGCATGGTACCTACTAGTGCCGTGCATGGTACCTACTAGTGCCGCTCCGTTTGCGTGCATGGTACCTACTAGTGCCGCTCCGTTTGCGTGCATGGTACCTACTAGTGCCGCTCCGTTTGCGTGCATGGTACCTACTAGTGCCGCTCCGTTTGCGTGCATGGTACCTACTAGTGCCGCTCCGTTTGCGTGCATGGTACCTACTAGTGCCGTGCATGGTACCTACTAGTGCCGCTCCGTTTGCGTGCATGGTACCTACTAGTGCCGCTCCGTTTGCGTGCATGGTACCTACTAGTGCCGTGTCTATATAATGTTGTAACTTACAAAACTTATTGACTTAATGACTCAGCCTATACTACATGGAGATTTGTTACTATATAGACCTATAATTACTACAAATGCACTGTCAGCAGACGACGCCACCCACAATATAACTATAACTATATATCTAACTATAAATATATAACGCTGAGTCCAGGTAGGTACATGGTACCTACTTGAGGAGCTATTGATCATTAGACACATAGGAATTGCTACCGAATGTATATTATAATATACAACAAACATATGATAAATGTTTAATAAATTACCTAGTTTGAAACTCGCTCAAGCGAATCAGTGTTTTGGTGTAACTTTAACAAGTAAAATAGTCGCATTAATAGTGACTTAGATAGTGAATGTTCTAATACAACAGCTGTCAATATATTCTTACAGACAGCATTAAGCTCGTCGACTACTATCACGTGTAAAAAAACTATGTTTCCAGTCCTTCAAACAGAATTGGTAAAATATTGTGATACCGTAGGTAAGTCGCATAATCTAGTATTCATTAATAATTTGATTATAATGGATTATTAATAGATAATTTGATAAGAGTTCGAAGAAGACAGATCTTACAGTTTCTCGCCTGATTAGATTACTGATGACCAAACTCAATTTTTTTCCATAATCAGAGGAAAGGAACATCGCATAAATTCCTGATTCCTGAGGAAAGTAATTGATTAACTTAGTGAAAGTAAGCAAAAAAACTATATGAAATTATCTTTCCCTCTGACACTTAGGGGTCGATCACATATTACGTAATCAGCCGAGGGGGAGGGGGTTTCCAAATGATTACGCTAGTGTAATTTTGACTCAATAGCTATGTGTAAAACTGATTACGGAGGGGGAGGGGGGTTACAAATTGTCCAAAAAGTGATTACGTGATATGTGAACGACCCCTAAACTTATTGAAGGGTACACATACCATATTCGACACGCACGGAAGTTCAACACACACTAAAGTTCGACTCTGTCGAACTTTGGTGCGCTACTTGGACTATAGTTCGACACGCACTGAAGTTCGACAAGACTGTCGAACCTCAGTTCGCTACCTGAACAGGTCGTACTAAAGTTCGACAAGAGAACTGCGATTGGGTAGATAAGATAAATCTTGTAATTTAGATTAGCTTTAAAAACTCAGTTTCATTCAGTTTTATTTCATTACGTTTAATGACAGACTTTCATTCAACAATTATGAGTCACATATGATAAAGTTTGATAACGTTAATAGAAACTGTACATAATATAAATAATATTTAAAGTCAACAAGCAACCATGGATCCAACACACTTCAAATAATCCGTCCTTTCGAAGTCATCATAAGACAGGATAATGTTGTTCAGCCTCCTGTCGTAGTCCTTCCACTTTTTCTGTTGAGGAGGTGGGGCTGTCATCTTTTGGTCAATCATATTATTTGTATATCTTAAATGAGGGCAGCTGGGTCATATTTGCCATAAAACCCAAACTGGTTTTAAATCAGTCAACTTATGGTCTTCTATTCTTCTATTATTGGTTAAGCTTCGTACTTTCGTAGCAAACACTACAATCATTTTACAATTTACGCCAAATACATATAGATTATATAGTGAACCACACTTAAACCATTCTCAACATCATATTTTAAGTCTATCTTAAATGAGGGCAGCTGGGCCAAAAACCCTAGAATAGTTTATTTTCATAGCAACGTACTGTAAGTTTGTAGTACTGTAAGTTGGAATAAATTGTTTTTGATTTATGATTAAATTTTGATCGAACAATTGGCTAATTAAGTTAAATAAGAAGATTTTCGGGATTTTATGTTAATTTAAGACTCGGAGAGCATTACATCTGTAAATTGTAAATGGCATTGTACCTGTAAATGGCAGAGCACATGTAAATTGTAAAAGGCATTATTGAATTGAAGTACGCACGCTGTGTCGTGGCCCGTGATCGTGGGTCGAACTGTCAAATTATATACATGGTTGAGTACGCTTATATGGCATGGTATGAGGTCAAAAACAAATATGCTTCTACTGCAAAGATCTGGGATCTGCACGGTGCTGTCACTTTTTCAGGGGGTGCCCCCGCCACCCTGGTTACGTCCTTGATATCTTGATAATTGGCAAATTACAAGATGGACACAGGGCCACAAAAACAGAGAAAAACATCCTCTGAGAAGATATTGTATAGGGTCTACATTAATCAGGTGACGTGAGACGCTCGTAATACATAACAGATTTATGTACGCCAAAAAAGCGCGCATTTGCATGATATAACAGTGGCCGGCGGGGTGCCATACAAATTTATAGTTTGATTCATGGATTATATCGGGAAAAATATATCCACAAACTGAATTTTCAATGATCTAGCATGTCATCAAGGCGGACGAGGTAGCCAATCAAAATATGAAGCTGACTTCAAAAATCAAACCCAGCCACGTATACATATGTTAGACGTTAGCGATATAATTATAAGGTATTTTTCGTTATCAAGATAACACCACTGATTTGTACACACCTGATACCAAACAAATCTGTCTGAAATAATGGGTTTGCCGACACAGCAAGGTCAGCAAGCTTTCAGAGGATTTTGGGTTCCATCAGATGCCTCTTACGACCATTTCTCCAACCTTTTCCGCATGTCTTAAGGCCACTTTTTACCACCTTTCTTGTTCGTCAAATATGTTTAGTTGTCGACATCATTGGTAACATAAACAGCCTCGATTAATCGGCAATCTTGAACGATGTCCACAACTAAAGATATTTGACAAACAATTAAGGTGGCAAAAACTGACCTTAACGACACGTGGAAAAGTTCGGAGAAGTTGGTCAGCCGTAAAGGACATCCAATGGAACTCAGAAACGCCAAATATCCTTAGGCAGCATCTTGTATCGGCAAACCCATTTTTCATACCAATTTGTCTGTACTAGATTTCTTTCAGACAATGCGTACGACCCAGACGTCAATGCGACCCAACTGAAAATTGACATTGCTGACATCGAGGGGATGACATGCTTGACATTTTTGGATAACGGCGCTGGAATGTCCCCGCATACTTTGTATAAGATGCTTTCTTTTGGTTTTTGTGACAAGGTAAACTCCAAAAATAAATCAGTCAAATATCTAAAGTGAGTTAAATAATTATGCTTTCAGACCAGTAGTTGATAGTTGGTACTGTAACTGCAATTAATGTTTCAGACTAAAGGTATCATTAATGTCGAAAATTCATCAGTAATTTCTTGTTGCAGGACAAATACGCTGTGACTCGCCACAAACCGGTTGGTCACTATGGTAACGGCTTTAAATCTGGCAGTATGAGGCTTGGGAGAGATGCACTCGTGCTGAGCCGACACGGCCACGGCAAAGGTTCCAAATAGTATTCTTTTAAACATTTTAGTTGATTGCCATAAAATCTATTATACAGTATGTAATACCACCGATTCATTGTTTCATTTAATGATCTCACCTGATTGACCTTCCTATTTTTAGATAGTATCGTTAGTGTGGGCTTGTTGTCTCAGACGTATCTAGACGCAATTAAGTCAGAGACAATACTAGTACCAACTGTAAGCTGGTCCTACGTAACACACGAGCGTATTGAGTCCCCTGATGCTGAGGCCAGTCTACAGAGTATTATCAGGTACTTTTCTAACTTTTAACTCTACGCCAATTTAAGGGTTGTATTTTATCACCATTTTGTTTAGCAGTTTAGAATAAGCTGTCTAAATCCGACCAATTAAAGGGCTTAGTTTAATTACAATTTTGTTTAGAATAAGGGGGGGGGGGGGGGGGGGGGGTACCGACGGACATTAATGGCAGTGTTTTAAAATTTTGCTCAGACTGCCATTAATGCCCATTAATGCCCATATTTAATAGAAAAACGGGCAAAAATGGGGAAAAAAGTATGGGCATTAATGGCAGTATTTTAAAATTTTGCACATTAATGCCCATTAATGCACATTAATGCCCATTAATGCCCATATTTATTAGAAAAATGGGCAAAAATGGGAAAAAAACATGGGCATTAATGGCAGTATTTTAAAATTTTGTTCAGACTGCCATTGCCATTAATGCCCATTAATGCCCATTAATGCACATTAATGCCCATTAATGCACATTAATGCCCATTAATGCACATTAATGTCCGTTGGTACTCCCCCAGAATAAGCTGTTCAACATAAGATGTTTCGTGTCATTTAGTTATATTGTCACCGGGCATAAACATCACAAGTAAAGCTGGTCTGGCTTTACTCAGATCCGGGATAAACTAGTCAGGAGATTTCTATTTTATGTTTTAATCTTTGTAATCACTAAACCTCTCCTTTGAATCTTATTTAAAAGAAAGTATTTTTGAAGTCTGATGGGGTTAAATTGAATTGTGTTTCAGGTTCAGCATTTTCAAAAACGAGGCTGCAATTCTCTCCACTATTGCTACAAAAATAAAAAGTGAGTTTGTCAATAATGAAAAATCAAATACTTCGTTATGAGCTATTTTAGTGAATAATGATGTTCAATCATCATCATCATTCATCAGTCATGAAGGATGTGCTATTTAGGTGAACTTTACTACATAACAATTGATTTAAGGTTACCTGACTCAGAGGCAACATATACTGTGTAAGTGTGGTGGGCGAGGAATGGACCTAATACCGCACTTTTTTGCGCCATCGGCCGTTATTCGTACCATTATATTTGTGTACTTCAACTTTATATCGCTGTGCACAATGGGATAATATCTACATGCCCATACCTTAGATTCCGGGCCAAACGTGTTTCATGACGTAACATTTTAAAAATCAAAAAGTAGAGTAACTATTTAAATCAGGAAAAAAATATATAGAACAATTTTTATTTCTAAAAATATTTCTTTATTATCATTATCAGATGACAAGTTGATAATGCATTGACCTTTAATACTATCGATATTTGATAAAAACAAAAGAGAGCGAATCTTGGTAAATGAATAATTTGGTATGCTGGATCGTGATCCCTTAATTTATTGGAATTGAGTTACATTAGTCACATTAGTCACATAAGTCGCTTATACACACAATGTGTTGGAATCTTATGTTGCAAAGTTATAAAGTTATAATATTGAATACTCTAGTATCTACTTTAATTAAACTCATCACTAGCTCACCTAGCCTCAGCCATTCTGCACATCTCATTGTTAAACATTCACATGAGGATAATTCTAGGTTTATACTAGGTTTATACAATATACATCGTGACACTGCGTAAGACACTGCGTAAGTTAATTGTCGTGATAAACACAACTATCGTGTAAGGCAACGTTATATACTACGTTAATGAATAATCCAACCTGAGAGTACTTCAAGGCTACCAATTTGGCGAATTGTCCAGCTCAATTGCGGTGTTTTTTGTCTCAAATTTGCCGCACATAAAAACGTTTTGGGCAAGTATGGAGTCGCATTAAAATACACCTACATGCTGCCTCTATCAGTTGTCACATGTTTATTACAATTTATCAAAACAACAGCAATTACTGACATATCTTTCAGAGACAGGAACGTACATATTGAGCAATTACTGACATATCTTTCAGAGACAGGAACGTACATATTGAGCAATTACTGACATATCTTTCAGAGACAGGAACGTACATATTGAGCAATTACTGACATATCTTTCAGAGACAGGAACGTACATATTGAGCAATTACTGACATATCTTTCAGAGACAGGAACGTACATATTGAGCAATTACTGACATATCTTTCAGAGACAGGAACGTACATATTGAGCAATTACTGACATATCTTTCAGAGACAGGAACTTACATATTGAGCAATTACTGGCATATCTTTCAGAGACAGGAACGTACATATTGAGCAATTACTGACATATCTTTCAGAAACAGGAACGTACATATTGAGCAATTACTGACATATCTTTCAGAGACAGGAACGTACATATTGAGCAATTACTGACATATCTTTCAGAGACAGGAACGTACATATTGAGCAATTACTGACATATCTTTCAGAGACAGGAACTTACATATTGAGCAATTACTGGCATATCTTTCAGAGACAGGAACGTACATATTGAGCAATTACTGACATATCTTTCAGAAACAGGAACGTACATATTGAGCAATTACTGACATATCTTTCAGAGACAGGAACGTACATATTGAGCAATTACTGACATATCTTTCAGAGACAGGAACGTACATATTGAGCAATTACTGACATATCTTTCAGAGACAGGAACTTACATATTGAGCAATTACTGGCATATCTTTCAGAGACAGGAACGTACATATTGAGCAATTACTGACATATCTTTCAGAAACAGGAACGTACATATTGAGCAATTACTGACATATCTTTCAGAGACAGGAACGTACATATTGAGCAATTACTGACATATCTTTCAGAGACAGGAACGTACATATTGAGCAATTACTGACATATCTTTCAGAGACAGGAACGTACATATTGAGCAATTACTGACATATCTTTCAGAGACAGGAACGTACACATGAGCAATTACTGACATATCTTTCAGAGACAGGAACGTACATATTGAGCAAATACTGACATATCTTTCAGAGACAGGAACGTACATATTGAGCAATTACTGACATATCTTTCAGAGACAGGAACGTACATATTGATCTACAACCTGCGAAAGAGTGCCACCGGAGAGCATGAGTTTGACTTCAAGAAGGATGCAACAGATATCTGTATTGTGGAGGACGAAACAACAACAGATAACATGCTGTACGCTCCCCAGGATAGGATCAACACTAATCCTACTACCTATTACTCACTTCGGGTACCTTCCTTGATTTAATATTGCTTCTTTGTGTGTTCTATATTTCCTCTCTTTCTATAATGCTACTCTGATTTAACTATTAACGTTTCAAACTTTCAGGCATACTGTTCAATCCTGTTCCTCCGACCAAAGATGCAAATATTCGTGCGGAGCGTAAAAGTTAAAACTAAACTTATAAAGAAGTCACTCTCTAAGACACTAGTGGATACCTATAGGCCTCAAGGAGTAGACAGACTCCAGAAAATAGTGTTTGGTTTCAGTCCTGAGACCGAGAATTATGGGATCATGATGTACTACAGGAACAGACTTATTAGAAGTTATGTCAGAGTCGGATATCAAACTAAGGTACGGGCTGCTTGTTGTGATCTCTTACATAGGATATTAAACATTACAATGCTGATATCTTAACGCAAGTGCTACATTGAAGCTGATTCTCGTTATTTCAGCCAAACAGCATGGGAGCCGGTGTAGTCGGGATTATTGAGTGTAACTACCTTACACCAACTCATAACAAACAAGATTTCGATTACAACAAACATTACCGCTCAACCATGTTCGCTTTAGGACAGAAACTCAATGATTACTGGTATGACTTTTTCGTATTATAAACAAATCATGCTATCAGCTGCTAATGAACATGGTCCCAGAAATATATTGAGACTGCAAAAACTTTAAATCTGGGCCCTTTTGTGTATTAATAACGAAGAGAAAATAACGGTTGTGTTTTTACAGGAACGAGAAGTGTGGTGACCAGGAAATGCCCCCGGAAACGGTTTCAGAACTAGTTCCAGACCAACTGTGGGTTCAGTGCGAGAACTCTGACTGTTTGAAGTGGAGGAAAGTTCCTGGTAACCTTACTCCAGATGACCTTCCTGAAAAGGTGCGTTCTAGTATAGTGCTCTAGTATAGTGCTCTAGTATTAGTATAGTGTTCTAGTATAATACTCTCACTCAGACTATTTGGAAAAGTTTATTTTTACATTTACGTAGAGTTACCTTACTCCAGATGACCTTCCTGAAAAGGTTCGTTCTAGTATAATGCTATTTGGAAAAGGTTATTTTTACATTTACGTAGAGTTAAATATGATTGAGCGTTTTTCTTCTTTTTAAAATCATAAAACATGAAACTATTTTCAGTGGTATTGTAAAGATAACTCGGATCCCAACTATGCGAGCTGTGATTCTCCAATGGAGCAGGAGGAGATGGAACAGGATTCTGAACCTTATGTCAAAACCTTTAAACGAAAGTGAGTAATTAATAATTTCACATAACAAATTATTATTAAGATCAATATTTTCACAGTTTACTAATCCTTGAAGAGTCTGCTGATCATTTTTTGGCAGATATTTTGTTGATGTTTTGACTTTGCAGTAAGCAGAGGGCAGCAGAATCACAGAGAGTAGCAGACTTGATCATGGAGAGACAAAGACAAGCTAAGATCATGGAACAAGCGCAAAGAAATCAGAATCAGATTACTGGTGGTCCCGTTTTCACTGTTAGTTTTATTTTCTCTATTATTTTCCCATTCTGTCAACTAGAAATAAGGTTTTGAACCTGAAACAACAGCTTATACTTTGCCAGATCACAGATCGTTTTAAAGCCATCATTTGATGTTCAAATAGCGAGTTTGTCATGAGCTGTTCCACGTCAGGTTGGTAGCATGCAACGTATCCCGAACGGACCACAAAATGGAGCTAACGGGACAGCTATATCAGTTGATGATGACGAGATTAGGATTCTACCCTCCTCCCCCGCTGCTCGAACTTTCAACTCTAACCAACCCATCACTTCGCAGGTACTTTATTTGTCAATCAGTTTTTATAACGTGAAAACTGAACGCATTACGATCCAATGTTGCTCTATAATAGTAACCCTTATTTTATATACGACATTTCGATGTTCAACACCGTCCAAATATCCCCCCGACAGTAAATATTATTTTCTGGGATACTTTACTGTTTTAGGTTGTGTCACAAAACGCGGCAGCTGTAGCCATGAAACAACGCAAACCTAACAACGATGACGATGAGCTCGTTGTAACAGCTGTAACACAAGGTAAACACAGAGAGACACATTTAGTTTAGCAGTATCGACCAGTAGCGAATGACCGTGTATCAACCCCCCCCCCCCCCCCCCCCCCCCCCCCCCCGTATCAGGTTTTACCTCCTACTTTAACACATTCTTCTCCCCACAGCGAGAACACCCCTCACGAAACGACCCGCCCCCCAAACCCCAGTCAACCTGTCTAACAAGAAAAACAAAACAGCCAGCGCACATCTGTTTATCGTAGACGGTCCCAACACGATAAAAGAAATGGGGCTGACCAGCCCTGAGGACCAACAGATAGTCACTAAACTTGTGAAACTTCACCCTAAAACCAGATGGAATCTCTTAGTTAGCAGAACTCTGCAGCTTAGGGACTTGCGAAGTCAGGTAACTAATCTCTTAGTTAGCAGAACTCTGCAGCTTAGGGACTTGCGAAGTCAGGTAACTAATCTCTTAGTTAGCAGAACTCTGCAGCTTAGGGACTTGCGAAGTCAGGTAACTAATCTCTTAGTTAGCAGAACTCAGCAGCTTAGGGACTTGCGAAGTCAGGTTAGTTAGCAGAACTCTGCAGCTTAGGGACTTGCGAAGTCAGGTAACTAATCTCTTAGTTAGCAGAACTCTGCAGCTTAGGGACTTGCGAAGTCAGGTAACTAATCTCTTAGTTAGCAGAACTCTGCAGCTTAGGGACTTGCGAAGTCAGGTAACTAATCTCTTAGTTAGCAGAACTCTGCAGCTTAGGGACTTGCGAAGTCAGGTAACTAATCTCTTAGTTAGCAGAACTCTGCAGCTTAGGGACTTGCGAAGTCAGGTAACTAATCTCTTAGTTAGCAGAACTCTGCAGCTTAGGGACTTGCGAAGTCAGGTTAGTTAGCAGAACTCTGCAGCTTAGGGACTTGCGAAGTCAGGTAACTGCAACTAACTAACTATGTATAAATTTAGATTATTTGCTGTATTTGAGTAATTGCTAAGAGTATTCATTATTGACGTTTGTTGTTTGAGGTTTCAGTTTGAACCATTTCACAGTTCATACCATTGTCCAAATCATCGTTGCAGCTATTCGGTCCCTTTCATCGACTATTTGTTATTTTCAGGTTTGTGCTTTACTCCAAATGCTGGTTCCAGAGCTTGATCAGAATGCTGTAGGCGTCAAAACGGAGCCAGTGGACGGAACTAAACTCGTCTCACTCCTAAACCAGGTTTTAGAGGCTAACCAAGCCGGCGACGACGGACCCTCGTCCCAACTCACGACCTCATCAGAGCAACCAGTCAATTCACAAACTGCAAATTCCTCTAGTTCATCAACCGTAAAAACAGAAATTTTTAATCCATCCAGTTATAGGGGCGCCATTTGATTGAGGCCGAATGTTTTTGTGGCTATTATCATATGATAGATTGAAGTGCCTTTTTTAATCAAATTTAAATTATTTTATATATTGGAGCCGTAATCGTAACTTCGTTACTACGTTGTGAAGCACCCTTACTCTGCCATTTAAAAAAAGAGTAACATTAAATTCGTATTTGGAAGATTATTTGTATTGAGAAAATGGCGTTTTAAAAATTAGTTGACGCACTTGAAATAGTCATGTTGTTTTCAGATAGCTATCTTGATCAGCAGATTCAAGTAAGAATTTACGTTGATATCATAATTCATAATTAGCTTTTATATTGATCAGGATCTGTCCACTAAGTTTTCAACCAATTTTATCAAATAAATAAATCATGTACTATTAAGTTTTAGAGTAGGTTTTCGTTAGTTGTTTCCTGAGTCATGAGTAAACATCAGTATTTGTATCAATCGCATTTGTATCAATCGCATTTTTACATATTTTGGCTGTATGTATAAAATTTTGATTGTGATGACACTAGTATTAATATGATGGCATTCAAATAAAAGTTATATTTAACGATAGTCCTAGTTAATAATCTCATATTTTATCGATTCACTCTATTTATTTATACCGTTACACTGTCAACTGTAGACGTAACTATGAAAAGAATTTTCTTTGTACTTGATTTCCTTATTTGTTATTATCTTTGTGCGCGCTTACACAGTTCGCTGGCCTATTAGTATTGCTCACTCCTCTCATTACATGGATAGTTACAGTCTGCGAGCGGAGAGGGAAGAGAAATAAGAAACGAATGCGCGCAGAGGGCAAAGTCTATGTTCTATTATATCCTGGTGCACACCAGTTTCTATGCGCGGCGCTCTTTTCTTACCTGGGGAAGTGGGGACCTCAGGCTATCATGTTCATAAACATAGAGATTCGGCGGAATGACAGGCTGAGCGCGCCCAGCAGACCTTACCGGCTAGCGATATATAATATTACTACAGGGTGATCGCCTTTTCACAGCTTGTTGAGCTCCGCGCGCGCTCGTGAGTTCATTGCATTTGCACGCTTCAAACATTCCAAAGATGCAATTGTACCGCGTACCACGTGATACGATTCAGCCAATCAGAGAACAACAATCTGCAAAGTTAAAGCTGCGCAGTTTTATATGGCCTAAAATTGAAAATATGACTTTTCGCGATAATCCAAAATCTACGTTGTTTTCAATTTTCCTCATTGACGATGTCAATCCGTCAAGATCGTTGCTCTGCGAAGCAAGAATGCTAGTTCGCGCGGCGCGTCGAAGCGGCGAAGTCCTCCAACCTCCTGGGGAGGAAACGTTATTTTTACAAGGCGAACATTTTATTGAAAACCAGACGTTTCTATCTCTTTTACTTTCAAAGTTAGGCCCCTAACAGTAAGGTTTCCTGGGCGGCCCAGTAACTCTTTTCAAGCTGTTTGCATACTGCATACTTACTTGTTACTAGTTACTACACGTTGTATATCTCTCTCGTGCGCGCGATCTTCAAAATTAAAAGGGGTTGCAGCGTGTGTCAACTGCATACGTAGTGAGAGTTAATGGATGTTACCGCTCCCACTAAATCGCCCGCCCAAATTTTAAGAAAATTACTGCGAAAAGGCCTTGGAGGACTTCGACGCGCCGCGCAAACTAGCATTCTTGATTCGATCGACCGTCGTCGATCGTTGCTTTGCTTTGCTGAGCAACGATCTCGACGGCCGGATTGACATCGTCAATCAAGAAAAGGCCATGATGGTATGAAAGTAATCTAATTCGGTGTATTTTTGAACGCTGATTCCGAATCACCATCCATGATCGGTAAAAGCAATAAGCATCCTACGGGAGGATCTGCAATCACTCAAACCACCCTGCCGAATCAATATAACCTTTACACATTTTGCTGGGCACAAACTGAACAGATATATAGGAACACCTTTCGTTTTAACGTGGATACTCTTATTAATACTATTGATTTTATTTTAGATAATTTATATTTTAGCATGGGGAATATGACTTTTAGACAAATTATTGGTGTCCCTATTGGGGTAAACCCAGGACCCTTTATTGCTAATCTTACACTTTTTTATTATGAGTATAAATATTTAGATAAACTCTATAGGATTGATTATTATAGCGCTAAGAGACTTAATAACACGTTTAGATTAATTGATGACATTACTACTATTAATTCTGATGGTGTCTTCCAGGAGCATGCAGCCAATATTTATCCTGATAGTTTAACTCTTAATAAGGAGAACACCGAGGACACTAGTGCTCATGTCCTAGATTTGAATATCTCTATAGTTGAAGGTTATTTTATTGTAGAAGTTTATGATAAACGGGACGATTTCCCTTTTAATATAGTCCAATATGCCCCTAAATGTAGTAATATGTCCAGAGATGTTTTTGGGTCGCAACTAGTCAGATTTTTTAGAATTTGTAATCAGTTTGAAGGTTTTAGGAAACGGGTTGAACTGATGTTAAACGCGTTTATTAAATTAGGTTTTGATAGGAAGCTGTTGAGTAACAAATTCCGACGAATAGCTGAAAAACATGGATTTCAGAAGAAGTTTGACATGATCAGTACACTTGACTACTTGTTTGAGAACCGATTACCCCGTCACCTCACTTGCTCCTAGTTCTACATTGTGATGCATGACGTGTAGCGGTGTAGTACTGGAACTGGGAAGGTGACTGTGGTTGTTAGTTTACACTAGTTTTGTGTGCTGTGTTTTGTTGGAATCCCCTGCTGTCGTGTTTGAAGTTGTTCTTTTGTAATTATTATTATTTTTGTTTATCGTAGCTTTATGAACGTATAACTTTATGAACGTATGATATTTGGTAATTAAATTATTAATATATTTTAGGAGAAAAGTGAGGGAAAGATGATAGTTTGGCCAGTAATACTTGTATAAGTCGCCAATGCACAATCTAAAGTTTGTGGACCTCAGTTAAGCCTTTCACTTTTTTTTTTTTTTTTTTTTTTTTTATGTTGGGGCACCCACTTTACCTCCCTATTGGGAGGCTACGTCCGTCATTAGTGACTAACGTCTATTGGGGTTCCTCTGGTTGTAGGTGTCAGTAGGTTTGGGTCACTTGGCATGGGCTAGTGATCCCGCCCCTCCAGAGGATAAAGCCTGGTGAGCGACGTTTCCCGTTAGGGAAACTGTCGTAATGCTCGGTCACGGGAGAACACCACCCATGCCTAGATGTTCTCCCGGGTACTCGATAGAACAGGCTGCCCCCTGTCATTCTAGTGGGCTGACAGGAACCTACCAGGCATGCCTGAGCCTCTGATGGAATATACCCATCTCCTTTGTTATTTTTGTGTTAATTTTGTCTTTGCGCGGCTCAATTTCCGCGCTATACTAAAGTGCTGACTCACGAATTTACATTCGATATTTGCATTTTGAGTAGACCCTTTTGCTGTCGCAATTTTGCAATTTCTTTGTTCACGTAATTATTGCTAATTTTACGTTTGCTGGAAATAATCTAGGTGCTATATCTCCAATAGCTGGCAGTTTGTCTGATTGTTAGATCCCCTCTAACTGGTAGCGGCCCTAAGGCTGGCAGTTTGTCTGATTGTTAGATCCCCTCTAACTGGTAGCGGCCCTTAGGCGGCATGTGAGTGAATGAGTGAGTAATAAAGTGAGGTGTAGGAGAAATGGGGAAGAAAACATGAATATGAAAGTATGGTACACTGTTGCCAGCTGACTCACCAGCAACAATGCAAGTCCAAGAAGAAAGAAGGAGAGACACCGTCCGTTATCTGGGTGAGCCACCACAGACAGTGCTCCCACTTCTGTGGGGCTGAGGGTGTTGGCTCCAAGAACCAGCCGTAAGCGAACAGCGCCTGACCCCCTCTATGGTTAACTTGCGAATAACAGGACTATGCCTTTCTCCAGGCCAATCCGTTCAGTAACCAGCTGACCCAGCACCATCTCTGATGGAAGATGTGGTTCGGATTGGACTTCGCTAGGATTTGTCAGTTTTTCTGTAGACACTAATGCTCCCTCGAGCAAAGACATGAGCCCCGGCGAAGCTGACCAAAAACGTGGCAGGGATTCTCACCCTACGATTCTCACCCTAAGCCTTTCACTTGTTAATATTATATATACAGGGTGGCCCATAAGTGACTACCCACACGCAACCTCTTAATAACTCACGTAATTCGTCTCCAAATTGCACCAAAATTTCAGAGATTATAGATATGGGTCAAACTTAGATTTCCTGAAAGTTTCGTAAGCCACGCCCAATTACAGTGGGCGTGGCGTGACACTCCCTCTTTTTCACTATTGTCTTCATAAAATGAGAACGCTTTAAGCTAAGAACTCAAAATTTTTTGCACACATTTAGCTTGATAATTGAAAACCTTTCCCAAAGTTTCAAGTTCATTGGTTAAAATATGGCTAAGTTATGACCATTTCAAAACTCATCGGATACGTGATCCGAGTACTCAGTCAGTGATCTCGTCACTTGGTTAATGGCCTGCACATGCACCGCTTGATTGGTTGCAGCCTGCTTATGGGCCGGCCTATACAGCTGACTGCACCTAAAACGCTATCACACGAATTTATGATGGTGTCACCATTTCAGGGCTTGTTAGCCCTGCTAGTCACAGGTTCCATACAATCAATAAAAAGGAATGAACCATCCATTGAATCATCGAACCGGGCCTACCGAATCACAAAGAAACACAAACTTTTGGACCGTGATTTCCAATCGAGGATAGATTTCGCCAACACATTCCTGTCCAAGCAGAATGTGGATCCCTACTTTGAGGACGAAATCTGGTACAGCGACAAGGCCATATAAACGGATATGTCAACTCCCAGAATGCAATTCACTGGGGCTCTACTAGACCGGATGAAGTGGTGGAGAGAACGGCTTTTCCTGAAAAGTCACGATCTGGTTTTTATCCAAAAAATTTGTGTTTCCCTTTCTAGCAAAGTCATCATCGGTATCCAATCAAAGCCTAATGAACCTCATTAATACACGCTAACGCCTTACTCTTGATCAGATTGGGTGACGAGATCACTAATTGAGTGCAAATATCACTGACTGAGTGCTCGGATCACATATCCGATGGATTTTAAAATGGTCATAACTCAGCCATATTTTAACCAATGAACTAAAAACTTTTGGAAAAGTTTTCAATTATCAAGCCAAATGTGTGCAAAAAATTTTGAGTTCTTAGCTTAAAGCGTTCTCATTTTATGAAGACAATAGCGAAAAAGAGGGAGTGTCACGCCACGCCCACTGTAATTGGGCGTGGCTTACGAAACTTTCAGGAAATCTAAGTTTGACCCATATCTATGATCTCTGAAATTTTGGTGCAATTTGGAGACGAATTACGTGAGTTATTAAGAGGTTGCGTGTGGGTAGTCACTTATGGGCCACCCTGTATTTGAATGCAACTTTTAAAGCAAAAAATGCCAAAAAATGTGCCAACATGCCGCATGCGACGTTACGCCATTGTTGTTAAGCTGTATAGATCAAATTTAATCGATACAATTTTCGTACGCATCGTCAGTAATAAAAATCTAATGTTTTGATAAATTCTTTGAAGATGATTTCTCTTGAAAAACAAACAGAATTGTAAGTACAAAGGAGTATACTGCACAGGTATACTCTTTGTCATCCGGTATACTTAGTAGTCATGTCATGTCTACTTCGTCTTTGTTGTGCATATCTATGTAACATGCTAATAGTAAAGGTCATTCAAACAATATATACATTCAATTAAATCAAGTGATGCGATTAGCAGAGCACAATCAAATCAAGATCACAATACAGCACTGAGCACATAGGTAACGGAAATGGTCCATTGCAATATGGACCAACATTTTTGAACTTCAAACAATTAAATATATACACACAATTCTTCAAAACACATGGCCTACTCTATCATAGGGGCAGGGATGAGATTGTATGAGACTTCTGATAGAGGGGTCTCATGTTTGTTGTCCATCTTCTTTCCTCTGTACCCATGTAGCGTAGAGCAATAAGAGTTGTTCTCAACATTGCAAATCTTATCCTCGTCCTCACATGTCTTACCACATCACAATATCGCTCCTTCATCTTTCTTGCTAGATCCGCTAGTCTGTTGACAAACTGTTAACACTGCTTAGACATGCCCGCGGATGTTAGAAATACAGCCAGGGTGACACTAACTAACATTTTAATAAAACAGCAGGGTTGAAAACTAGGCAACCAGGTTGAAATTTGTATAATAATTCTAATCACAGATTTGCTCCATAAATTATAAACATATTTCTCGTTTTAGGTTCAGGGAAATGAGATTAAAAGACTTTTCTGCGCTTTGTTTTGACATGGACTTCACTCTTGTGAACTATTCTCTGAACAAATTCCTACCGATGGTGTACGATGTCACAGCCCAGTTTTTGGTTGAGAAAAAAGGGTATCCAAAGACTCTCAAACATCGGGATGAGTCTGATGTAAGTCTATTTAACCAGTTTTCAGCATGTATATTGAATATTCTTTTGTACAATGTGACCAAAAATTAATTCCAAATGTTCAACTCTGCAGCAAAGCAGTTTAAAGTTGTTTCAAAGATAAAGACTCAACAGTTCTACTTAAAGAGGCGAACATGTACATATTACCGAAGTCCAATCTTGTTTTATAATTTCTTTTTATTCAGCTGAAGCTGATTCGCCAGGGACTTATATTGGATAAAACAACACATCATTTCCTGGATATATCATCTACTGGTGAAGTCATTTCAGCTTTTGACGGAAACAACTTTCTTAGCCACAAGAAGGTAAATCAAATCAAATAAAGGTACAAAATCTATTACCAGTCGTACAAATTGTATGATTGTTTTTTGATATTTCGGCACAAATGTCAGTATAGTCTCCCAGCCGTGTTTTGGGGGCCGAAATAGTTCTTAAAGATGTTTTTCATACATTTGTTTCACTCCGCTCCAGTTGCAGTCTGGTAGTGTTAAGCTTCATAACTATTTTCAATTTTTTCCTAACCTTCCTATACCATCGTAAATATCTTGGTCTTGTGTAAATGTAATTGTACATCAAACAAAAACTTATCTGAGAGACCCTTGCCTATAACAGGCCTGATATAATGAGTGAATTCTATATTGAAGATATTTTAAAGTATCACAGTACAGCTGGTTGACTATGTAGTAAAGTATTGAACTTAATATATATCAAAACAGCATAATTTCAGATATTGGAGCTCTATCCAGACAGAAGGTGGTCATATTTTGACACGTTTTACAAAGGGTTTGAATGTGATGTAGCTACTGTATCACATGATGAGCTACCTTACTTCTTTTACGACTCTGCGTTTGTATCTCCGGTTATTCCAGTTATGGCCAAACACATGAAGTCTCTTAGCCGCTGTGAATCTGATTTCAGTGAAAAATGCAAAACTTTATACAAAGATACGTTGGAATCTTTTAACTTTAATTTCCATCCAGATAACTTTAAGAGAAATACAGGCTTCTTTTTCCCAGAAATGATGAAAAATACCGATTTGTACATTGACAAAGCCTCCCCAAAATTCAAGAACCGACTTAAAGAACTAAAAGATAATGGTGTAAAACTTGTACTGGTAACAGCATCACATGTTGATTATACTGAGCTCCTCATGAATTATTCATATGGTTCCAATTGGAGGGAGTATTTTGATATTGTCTGTTGTCGAGCCCGCAAGCCAGGTTTCTTTACATCAAGTCCAGTTTCTCGTCCATTCTATCGATGGAACTTTAAAAACGACTCCATAGGCAATGAAACAATGCCAGAGTTAAACTGTAAGGATATATTTTTTGAAGGACATTGGACATGTGTGGACAAGTGGATCAAGTGTAACGCAACAAGACCAGGACGTGTCGCGTATGTTGGAGATTCTTTTAAATCAGATATCATTCCCACAAAACTGTTTACTTCTTGGGACCAAATGGCAATTGTTTGGGAGGGTCAGAAATATTTGAGAGAAAAATCTAGTGAAAAGCTTGATCACGTGAATAAAAAGGTCCACCTTGAAGAAAATGAGGAATGGGGAAGTTTCTTTGGAAGTGAGAAACAATTTACTATGACTGCTGGTAAATTGATGGCTCATTCTGATATTGTCTTTAGTAATGTTGAAAGTCTTGCTTCATTAGAAATGGATGAAAATTTTGAATCCGGTTGTTTTTACGATTTTGATCCCTATGAATAAACAGAAAACATTATTCGTTTAAGATTCATCAATATTATCACTAAATCATTTCTGATATACTGTATTTATTATTATTTAGCTTTTTAGGCTTGATAAGCATGTATAGTTTAAATAATTTTTATATAGATTGCAATTTTTATAATTATATATTGGGGGTTTGTATTCAAAATGCAGTATCTACTTGAAAAGATTGCTTGTTTATTTTTTATGTTAATACGATATTATTTAAAGTAAATAGCATGTTATCAGACAATGTTATATCGTCATTAACTCACCATAGCAGTGCATCAGTCATTGAAATTAAGTTAAACCTAAACAGTAAGTTTTGAGGTTGTTAAAATACTGCAAAATCCACTTTCAGTAATATATCCTAAATTTAGCATGACGTGTTAAATGACACAGTTCATTTTAATGTTCTATCTGTTCAGGTCAGTTTAATCTTTTTTAAATAATCAGGCGACTATCTTAGCAGGAAAAATGTAGCCAGACAACGTCCTATAAAGTTGTAAAGCCATGGCAGTCTCAAGAGTCATCACCTCCAAACTACAGTCCCACTTCATACCCTCCTTCTTAGAAGTTATAAACGAGAGCTACATGCACAATGTTCCCAAAGGATCAGAAACTCACTTCAAAGTTCTGATAGTGTCAGAAAAGTTCGAGGGTACACCCCTAATAAAGAGACACAGAGAAGTTAACAGTTTGCTTGCGGAGGAGTTACAGGGTGGTGTTCATGCGCTGAGCATTGTTGCTAAAACTCCGACTCAGTGGGGTTCTGATCCTAATGTTGTGAAGAGTCCTCCATGTTTAGGGGGTTCTAAGTTGTGAATCATTTTCAGGTTGATCATTGTTTTTTATTTTAGAATCGTTTTTTTGTTTTGTTTGGGGTTTCTGTGACATGTTTTATTGAAAACTGTTCCGCTTCACAAAATGAGGAAGCATGATTAATGGCATTCAGCTGTGAAAGTTAATTGGATCATAAGAATTATGAGCTGTATCCTGTACAGCACTAAATCTTTTATATCAAAGGGGAAGACGATCTATATTCATGTTTTTGTCATTTATTTATTACACTTGACTAGTTGTTCGTTAAAAATTTGTTGGCATTCAAATTCGAATTGACTTTGAATAGACCTGTGACGGGGGGGATCAGGTACCAAGTGCCGGACATCACGTCGACTAAGTGTAGTTTTGGATATTTTTCACTAGACCCACCCACCCCCTTTGTGGTACTAACTGTTTTTTTGGATAATACGTAAGACACCCACCCCTTTTGCCGCCTTTTGCGGTACTAACTGTCGAAAAATCGTGGTACTAACTGTTTTTTGGTATATAGAATAAGATACCCACCCAGAAGTTGCTTTTTTTAAAGAGCTCATTTAATTTTTAAAGGAAGACTTTACAAAATTTTAAAAATTAAAAAAAAAACCCACAAAATTTTTTTTAAAAACCTCAAAACCCATTCCCAAAATTGAAATTTGAGGTAAAATGGGTTTTTTTGGGGTTAGACACCCCCTTTAGTACCATGTACTAACTGTTTTTCTGGAAAATGGGCAGTAGACCCACCAGTTAGTACCATGTACTAACTGTGTTTTTAGAAGAAAAAATGACCCACCCACCAACGTGATGTCCGGTACTAAGTGTATGATCTCCCCCCGCCTGTGATGATATAAATTATAAATATTAGACGAAACAATTTTATCAATATAATATAATTTATCATTTCATTTAGTGAATATGGAGAGTGAGACTCCAGATAATATATTCGAGGATATGGAAAACGAAACTCCAGAACAAATATTCGAGGAGGAAATACTGGAGGAGGTCTCTGAGAAGGTTACTGAGAAAGAAGTACCAGTTGAGGCAGCTCAGAATGAGACACCTGACCAAGTTAAGGCAGTAGTGGAGGAAGCTGCAGAGAATGTACCTTCAGATTTTTTGTCTGAAGAAAAGCATGTTGAGTCAGCAGTGCAAATGGCTGCGCAGGAAGACGCTGAGATTGCCGATGAACAAACTGAAATTACTGAGAAAGGAGATGTAGAGGAGGCAGCGACTGATCAAGACGTTTCTCCATCCGAGGCTGAAGTGGAACCAGCAGAACCTGAGAAAGAGCCAGAAGAACAAATTGTCACAGAAGCTATAAAATGTACCGAAGAATCTGAGGATCTAGCTGAAGTTGCTGAGACAGGACATACCATCGAGACAGCAGATGCAATTGTTCCTGAAGCTGTCCACGAAGCAACAGAACCAGCGGAGTCCCTCAGGACTGACGAGACTTTAGATAAGACCAGCTCAGACGAAGGCTCTGATAAGCCTGCGTCTGATGTGGAGATGACTGAGCTGACAGCTAGTAGTGATGATGGTTCAGTTGGAGAGATGCTAGGAGGGGAGGGTGATGGTGACATGGGTCCTGCCGAACCTGAGCTGATGGAAGTTGAGGAGTGCGTATCTCAAGAAGAGGTAATTAATAGTTGTTTGAATTATAGTGGTTGTTGAGTTTTTAGGTTTGTTGACTTATATAAAGCAAAAGTGGAGTCTTTGATCTTCCAATTTCGTAATATCAAACAATTTAAACTGCGACTAACCGAACTCTTTGACCATAAAAGTGATAAACTCTTTTATAAAAGTTTAACTAAATTATTTTCCACAGGATCTTCAAAACCTGACTACAATCGCCGTCTCAATAAACGGCAACGTGGTACAAGCCGAAGTGATCGAACAAGGAGATGAAGCTGTGATGGAGCCAGGGGAGGAGGCGGATGAAGAGGAGGAGCAGGCCACGGTGGAGGAGAACCAACACGACGAAACGGATATTGTAACGGAGATGCCGGAGACCACGACAGTGCCTCCCCATCCTCGACCTCAGGTGTTCGCTGAGATTATTGAAGAAGAAATCATTGAGGAGGAAACTGTTGAGGTAGGTTTTGTTTGAATTGGTTGTGCACATTTGACATGTCAAGTGTCAATACATATTTTCAAGAGGTATCTACTGTTAACTTTGTTCTGTAAGTTCTCTATTGTATTTTATTAATCGACCATTTTTGCATTCATATACCGTATTATGTACATAGTTGTACATATTTTATAGTAATATTTTTCTAGAATTAGCTCAATCACAACACACATAAGTCAACACCACCACCAACACCCACACCAGGTGCTAAACAACAAGCCCTCCTCACAAGAGCCACCCCTCCACTACAAACACCTATCACCCTACTACACCACGGCCGGCTCTAACCACATGCACCAGCACTGTAACCCCGGGTTTCGTGCTGACAGCGGTTATCCGGGTCAGCCAGTACCTCAGCACTCACTCCGCCCTCCACTTCTTCACCACAACTACCACCCACAATACCCCCAACAGCAACATATTTACTCACAGTCTGGGGGCCATGTTTATTCCGAACATTTTTCTTATTCTCACGATGATCAGCGTAATTGTAATAATGTTGGCCGATGGTTGTTTGAGAAACCCAAAGAAAATGCAAATGTGAGCAAGTTTAGATTTTTAGAGATTCACACTAAATTCACGCTACCAACGATGTTCATTTTCATTCATGCGTTTTCGCCATTTCATTCACATAGTTTACTTTGAGGTGCTACCGTCGCGTAGGATACACTAGTATAGACAGTTCATATAATCTAATCTCCGGAGGGGTGCTCAGTGAAACCTCTAGAAGTAATGAAATATAAAGATCACAGAACCCTTATATTCTACAGATGATAAACAACCGCGAAGAGAAGCAAAGACACCAGTCAGACGACATTATTACCTCTCTGGACGCACCAGCCCCTCACTCCACCACTTCTAGGTACCCAGCTTAGTGTTTATTTGCTCTTCAGAAGTTCACACCTTTTGAAAGTCCTAGAAATGTTGCTAAAGTTTGTGCACATCCCTTTTCAGCTGCGCATATTATGATTATATTGTGTCTAAATATTTAGAATATTCCCCGCTGGATTACAACTCACAACACCGTCACTCTTGGTTCTTGCCCTTTTTCACTCATAAGCAGTTTTAAAATTCCGTGTATTCAGGAGGCTACAAGCTCGAGAAGATGCAGCTAAACGCAAGGACGAGTCTATGTTACTTTCCACTAAGAAGATTATCGACAGTACAGATGATGTGCTCCGCTCTGCACAGGCTCTTTTGAAGAGTACTGAGAATAAGGATGGAGTGGAAGAATCAGCTGGAAAACAACCCAGCAGATACCCAGGTAAACCAATTAATTTACCTTCACTAAAAACCCATTTTGGCCTACCTCTATTCTCGAGTCATGAGACACAGGCCAGGAAAGTGGAAACCATGTTTGAAAGATTGAATTACTCATAAATTTGTTTTCAGCTGGTGACATTTATCAGCCTCAGCCACGCGAAAAACGACAGAAGAAAAAGAAGTCTAAGGTATGCTAAATATGGTTGATTGTCTTACTTAGCAAGACTATTGCTAATTTTACCCGTACGTACACTGCGCGGCGCAATACATGTGAGAAACACCGATGCTTACATCTTTTGCTTAGAAATAAGTGCGCGTTTTCATGCAAAGTAAATATTGTCAGTGACCAATTAAGTTATAGTGGGGGCTTGCGATAGCATGCTTTAATCTTCCCGCGACTGGCATGAAATTTTGTTTTTACAAAAAATAACACATCACATCGAATTTTTCAGCCTGATCTCCAAAAAGAAAAGGAGATTGACCCAGATTACGATCCTGAAGACGATTTCGACGACAAAGAGTTCTTGTCTCCTAAAGGTACGGATGTGTGGAAAAAATCGATATATACCACTTCAAGACTCATATCTTGATTCTTTGTTGACCCTCAACTCAACAAAACCAATTTTCTCTTTTTTTTCATTATAGGTACATCGATGTCACTGTGATTTCATGAGTTTTGATGTTACAAAGAACCCAATTTTCGTAATAACCGTCTCAATTTTCAAATCTTACCATTTTCAGATCTTGAGTCAGCAGCTTTCGCAAGCAGATTACCTGCCGATCGTATGACGAAACAGGAAGCCATTAGTTTCTCTGAAATTTTCAACGTGAAGGATTCCCAAGCTCACTTTCTTTACATTAGAAACAGACTGGTAAGTTGCTAGTGTTGCTTTTATATTGTCTTTTCAGCTTTCGACGTTATTGGGTCGATCCATAATCCATAATCCATTCCGACAAGACCTTTCTTGATTCGTTCAATTGATACAATCAGAGGCTCATACACATTGAACGCCCGCCCCCTGGCCCTCCCACATTATCTGATACATATTCTGTTAGTTGTTTGTCTGGTTGGAAGACCCGAAGAACAAGCTCACTGTTGAAAACGCTCTGCCCAGAATAGAGCCTCCTCACAACGGTTTAAAATTAAACTATTATATTTGATTAATGACGACAATTATGGCAAAATATGTTATATATATTACTATTAAAAATCATTTGATTACTTCGGTTCAATAGCATTGACATACAATCACTGTTATTTGTACTGATGTGTCTTTTTCAGAGGATGAGGAGTTGGTAGAACGTGTTTATGAGTATCTGAACAGATACGGGTTTATAAACTTCGGAGTGTACGCCTCACCCAAACTCCCAGAACCCTCCTCGACCGCTCCTAAAGTTCTTGTTGTCGGTGCTGGTATATCAGGTAATACAGCGTATCAATTTTAGTTGATGACTGTGAGGGGGATGGAGCTATAAACTTTTTTCATCTCCTCGGATTAAGTAAAGCTATAATTACTGCACTGCACGTCAACTAATTACATTTATTTAGGTCTTACAGCTGCAAGACAACTCCAAGAATTCGGAATTAACGTGGATGTTATCGAAGCTCGATCCGTTGTTGGCGGCAGAGTTTGCACCTTTAAAGACGGAAACTACGTTGCAGATCTGGGTGCAATGGTGGTAACAGGCCTTGGAGGGAACCCACTGGCAGTGCTCGCCAAACAGCTGAACCTAGAATTGATGCCAATAAAACAAGATTGTCCGCTGTACGAATTTACAGGACAGATGGTTCCCAAAGAGCGTGATGAGCGGGTTGAGCGGGAGTTTAACAGGTTGTTAGAGGCTACAACCTACATGTCACACCAATTAAATGTGAACAGCATCAACGGTAGGCCGGTATCTCTTGGTCAAGCTCTGGAGATTATTATTAAGTTGCAGATAAGGCAGGTAAAGGAGAAGCAGCTGAAGCATGGGCGTGAGAGGTGCGAGATTCAGGAGAAGTTGAACCATATTCAGCAAGCATTGTTCCCTCTTCACGAGAAAATCAAAGACTCTCACTCCAAATACTTGGGTAAGCAGAACAGATCATGAATTTTATCTTATGAAAGGGTTTTAATGATCCACTTATTAATTTCAGTAGACCAAGTTCTGTTGGCTTTCATTACCAATCTGTAATCGAAATGAGCTCACTTTCAAAACTTTTTCCTCAGAATTAAAAATGAAGCATGAGGAACTCTCAGACCAACTTGGTGAAGTTATCCGGGACCAAAAGGCCGAGTTTGAAGTCAAAGCAGCCTACAAGGTCATGTTGGAAACATTCGCTGAATACGACGCTCTCTTGAAAGAACAACAAGAGCTTGAGGTTCAGTTGACAAAAATGGAGCAGATGGTCCCCAATGAGATTTACATGACCCCCCAAGAGAGACATGTTTTAGATTGGCATTGTGCCAACCTGGAGTTTGCAAATGCGGCCCCTCTCTCGGCACTATCTTTAAAACACTGGGACCAGGACGACGATTTTGAGTTTACTGGAAACCATCTCGTTGTTCATGACGGGTAAGGATTATTGTGTATTAATTTCTGGTAAAATCAGCAATATTTTTTATAAATAAAAAATTTAATTTCTAGAACCTAATAGAAGTATACTATTTTTACTATTTTAAGCGATCTCGTATGCCTAATAATGTTATAACGTTATTTTTCAGGATGTCAACAATAACAGAAGCAATGTCCAAGGGTCTAAACATTCGCCACAATACCGCGTGTGTCGGCATCAAATACACGGACAGTGGAGTTGAAGTAGCGACAAGAGAAGTGAACCAAGTTAACAGCAGCTGGGCAACCAACACCACAAATACCATCACTGCAGATGCTGTGCTGTTGACAATCCCTCTGGGGGTTCTTAAGAAGGAGAAACTGAAGTTCGATCCGCCTCTGCCTGAGTGGAAGACGTCTGCTATCAAGAGGATGGGATTCGGCAACCTCAACAAGGTATTTTAGTTCTATTTTTTCTTAACAATAACATTCTCATTTTTATTGTAAAATAAATAAAATATTGTATAATTAAATAACTTTATTAATTAACTTGATGGAAAAGAAAGAACTTCAACAATGTTAAACAATTACTGGCTTCTATTTTGGTTTTTCGAATTCATTCTGGGATATATCTGAAAAATGAAAATACGTTCTCAATATCTTTACTGTGAACATTGAACACACTCGTAAGACGCGGTCTTTGTACAATGTAATAGACTCATTGCTCATTACAATCCAGTATCTCCAAGCCACGATACAGCATAAGGACATAATATAAGGTGCAGCGGTAACCCGTGCTATGCTAATGTGAAAGAGGAGAGTCCGTTATCGTGACTATTCTTGGTCTTATGCACTTTGATACTCGATATCATCATTTTCATCCGTTGAGATATTAATTTCCTTTTTGTAGTCAGTTGTTCTCTTCAATGATTCAAGACCTCTTCTGCTGTCTTTTTCATCTTTAAAGTCCTTTAACTGATCTTGCAGCTTTTTGATGAGGGCATCATTCTCGACCTTTTCTTTCGAAAGTTTTTTGATTTGGAAATATTTTTTCACTGCATATACAACCAACCCTATACAAATCAATGTCATGAGAGATACAGCTAAGGAGGCATTCTTGTCCAAATTTTCGGTGTCTATCCTTTTGGTGTCGTTGACGGGACAGTTATTTTGAACAGTTATTTTGGGACAGGTATTTTGAACTACAAGAGACTTGCAAGATAAATATACATCTTTGCTGTGGATACAATCATGGGACGTGGTGTAAGAACACGACTTCCAGTTCCCCTCACTGCATATCACGTCGTCGAGAGCTACACGATATTCTGACTTCTCAAACGAAGTTCTCCAACTCTGTACTCCAGCATAACCCATCTCCCTACAAATAGCATCAGCGGAATTGTCACTAAAATAGTCACTGCAGACTGTACCACCATTATAAAGGAGTAGGAACTGTTGATGACCGGAGACTTGCGCTCCCGAGAAATTCACCAGAGCAAACGGGCTTCGATTTCCAGAACAATTGAGGAAAACATCTTTAGTGTGATCATTGCAAACTTGCAGCTTTATGGCGCTCCTTAACGAGCAAGATGACCAGTCATTTTCTAAACAAGTTAAAGTGTGAGAAAATATTTCATAATCCTCTTGAATTTTCCATATTTTACCGGAAACCCAAGATGACGCTCCCTCAAACCCCATAAGTTTACAAACAGCGTGTGCGGCAGTGATATTGAAGTTGATATCGCATAAGGTGCCGCGATTATAGAGCAAAAGACCATTTTGTTGACTTGTAATGTAGTGTCCTGAAGCATCCACTAATTGGAATTGATCTGAAATATATCATGGTTTTGGTCCTAAGTTAATGGTACATGCTCGGAAATTAATTTGATCTTATTAAAAAACATTGAACTTCTAAAAATGTTCTCCAACCATTAAAAATGTTCTCCAAAAATGTATAGCAGAAAATCAAAGACTCTCACTCCAAATACTTGGGTAAGCAGAACATATCATATTTGAATGACCTTTAAAAGGTCTTTATTAGTTGTGATAGACTTGTTAATGGTGGATTTTGATTCTTCCCCGGGGAAGCTTGCGTAAAATTCTAATTTCGTCGTCATTTTTCCGGGAAAAATCTTTGTAAGTTGAAAGTGAAAATGGCTATGAAAGAGCCATAATAATTTGATTATCAATTTATATAACAAAAAATGGTAATTTAAACGAATTCTTATCATATTGAGTTTTTTAATTACTGCTAAAACTCCCAATGCTTACTTTTTCTAATTCCAACGTCACGACAACGTTTGTCTTTAGTATTAGATGACCAGAGAATGTTTCTCTTTAAACCATCAGTACTGTACAACACGACCTCATTGTCGTCCTGTACCACTAATTCTATGTCTTCAAAATGGCCTTCCGTATCAGTACTCCATACTTGACCATAGGATGGATCGTACAGCACCAAGTTACCGGCATCCTGGAAAAATCGGGAAATGGTGATTCACATATTGCGTAATTATCATACTCACTCGCCCCCTCAGTAATCACTTTGAAACATAGTTTTGGTGTAGAAATAACGCCTAACCATTTTAAACCCCTCTTCCCCCTTTCTCTGAGTGATACCGTTGTAAATGAACGTAGTCACTAGTCGTATAGTTCACACTTCGCTTATTTTCAATATGAAGACATTTTCCAAACCTGCATTTCAAGTCCTCGGTCAATGCTTTTTCCCTCTGTGCCCGACGACCATAATGTTTCGTCATTCTCTGTACAGTAAAGTACTAGATTTCCATCTTGTTGCAACTCAAAATTAATCTTTCCATTCTTTGATGTAAGTTTGCGACCTTTCCTGAGTACCTCTGTCCTTCCTCTTTTTCGCACAATTCTATCGGATGTAATTGTAATATCTGAAACGGTAAGAATAGATGTATTTTCTCAGCCCGGGTTCATAATCAGTTTGTGGAATCTGGATCCTATGGCAATAGTTAAAAAACTTATAAAAAAGGCGCATCTCCCTTCCGTGACCCCGTTTTTTTCGCAAGTAAAATCCTTGGATTGATGCAGCGTTTCTTGGTATTAGTTAGCGCGATAATACAAACTGAGTGAAAGTGCAAAACACAGATTTTTAGATAGTAGATTTTATCAAGTTTTTGGTTAAAGTTTTTCTCATAAAACGATATTCCATAAAATAATTTTTTCTGTTAAAAAATATGCTAACTTGATGGCTCACCTGCTGCAGACATACCAATCAGCGTTACTAACAACAAAAACATGGCACTAATCGAACAACTGCGGCGATCGTGTCTGATTTTCATGATTATCATCTGCTATATGTACAGTTCTAGGGGTTTACATTAAAATATATTATATAATACAAATGCGATGGTAATCTCTCGATAACACCATCTCTAGTAAATTGTAGCGTTTTAATAACTTAATTGTTCTATGATTTATCGTTGTACTTCTAACTCAACTTAGGTACATTTTATGTATGTTCGTTATCTCAATAATTATCTCAATTAAGAAAATTTCAACTTTTGAAGTGAAGGCAAAACATGCATAATATCATGTACTAATGAAGAGCATAAATACTACTAAAATCGGCAAGCATTAACAACCTATTTACAACTAACTACTAAGACAACAGTAAGAGAACAGACCTGAACAGACCTGATTACATCTACACTCTACAGCGTTACACTAAAAACTCGATCAGAGCATATTATTACATACGGAGTGTTATGTTACAGAATTTAACTCAGTATGAAAGTACAAGTTGGTTACATGTGGCTGACAGTGACTTGTTCTCTATAATAATAATAAGATTAAGCTTATTTGCTGATTCGATGTCTGCAAAAAACCCTTGGCCTTGAGCACGTCTTATATTACATTTAAATTTTACTTACATGTTTAAGTTAAATATTAATGCAGGGTTTGCAACACTATGATCATTGATCTGCCTACGTGAAATCAGTAATAAATGTGACCGTATCAGCTATATACTCAACTAAACTAGATATTGGCAGATGAACAGGCTTGGTGATCATTTAATTTGATGACTTTGGAGATTTTATAAGTTGGTCGTTTTTCTTATCTATTGAACTTGCATTATGTTACAACTTATCTCCTTTTTATTTCAAATCTTGTTAAGTTCCTTTTTATTTCAAATCTTGTTAAGTTCCGCGGTAAAATAATTTGATAGAAACACAACTTTGTTTAAAACTGTTAAAACTGTTCAAGATCGTGACTAGGCGCCCGCATAATGAATTTCGTCCATTCAATTAATTTCACACTTCAATCCAATACTTTGATGTTCTGATCGTTGTCATCTGAGCAATCTGTAAGAACTGACTTGAGGTCTATCAAGTCTCTATTTTGCAGTTCCTTCAGCTGATCTTGAAGTTTCTTGACAAGGGCGTCTGTATTAGCACTTTTCTTTGATAAACGGTCAATTTGAGAGTTTTTCCTGAAAACAATGACAACCAGACCAATGCAGATTAAAGTCACAAAAGCTGTCGAGGTATTTTCTGTTGAGGTATTCTCGAATATCTCTACCGAAGATGTGTTGTTGTTATGATCAGGGATAAACATACAGGAGAGATATATAACTTGACCATGTTCGCAATCATGAGACGTTGTGTAAGAACATGCTTTCCAGTCCCCTTCAGTACAATTAACATCATCCAAAGCGATGTGGTAATCAACCTTCGGGTTACCCAAAGACCAGTTCGTATCTTCCATTCGCCACCTTTTTGCCCCATAGTAGCCCATATCCCTGCAAATAGCATCAGCAGAATTATCACTGAACTGATCACCACAGACTGTGCCTCCATTATAAAGGAGTAGGAACTGTTGAAGACCAGAAACTTGCGATCCAGCAGAGTTTACAAGAGTGAACGGGCTACGATTTCCCGAACAAGTCAAAATTACGTCTTTAGCGTGATCAGTACAAGCTTTTCCATTACTTCTGAACGTGCACGATGACCAATCTCTCAAAGAACAGACCAAACTGTGCGAAAATACTTTATACCTTTCCTGAGTTCTCCAAATTTGTCCAGACTTCCACGATAGTGCGTTTTTGAACCCCATGAGCTTGCATACAGCATGCGCGGCTGTGATATTGAAGCTACTATCGCACAAAGTACCGCCGTTGTACAGTAAGAGACCATTTTGTTGTCCAGTGATAAAGTTTCCCGAGGAGTCAACCAACTGAAACAGATTGGCTGAATCTGAAATATACGATTAAATAATCTTGCATCAATTAAAAGTATATGTATAATTGAAGTTTTCAGTGTTGGATTGCATTTTAGCACAAAAAACAAAAAGAAACCGCATCGCATCCAAAATAGGGGGGGGGGGGCCCCCCCCCCCCCCCCAAAATACCAATATTGAACTATATTATAGTCAAATACTGTAGTTAATTAACGACAAGAGAAAGGCCATTTTCGGACGTGAGGAGAGTGAGGACTCCTCAAACTACATGTATTAAATAAATTCCCTTTGTAACGTCCTCAATAATGTAATAGATGTGTAGAGTTGTAATTATTTTATGAGAATCTCCATGATATGAATTTTAATAAAGAAATTCAAACCTTGTGACGGTGCTTGGTCAAAGCACTTCCGCTCCGCTGTTCTAGCATATCCGTTATTACCACTAATTATACTATACCCTGATGCATAAACATTGCACCTTGCACTGTAACTATTTATTGTAACTGCCCCGCAACTGAAAGTGTTTTATCAGCGTAAGAGAGATCACTGCGAAGCGACTTTGATTCGAAAATCTACATATAGATTTATACTGGTATAGCGCGAGATCTGTTTTTAAATCATCAACTCACTTCGGATACTGTTTGCAAAGATCAATACATCCCTGCTCGTCGTTGACTCGTTGTTGTGCGATCAAATATCCCTGGATATCTAGATTGGCGACAAAACAACCCTTATTCCCTGAATTTAAATGCAATATGTTTTCATTGTGCATTTTGTAATACCGAGCTCTAATAGTTAGAACTCATGGGGATTTAAAAATAAAAATCTAAAACATCATAAAAAGATACCGCATCGCATCCAAAATACGAATATTATTGAACTTATATTATAGTCAAATACTGTAGTTAATTAGCGACAAGAGAAACGCTATTTTCGGACGTGAGGAGAGTGAGGACTCCTCAAACTACACACATTAAATAAATTCCCTCTGTAACGTCCTCAATAAATGTAATAGATTTGTAGTGTTGCAACTATTTTATAATAATCTCCATGATAAGAATTTTAATAAAGAAATTCAAACCTTGTGACGGTGCTTGGTCAAAGCACTTCCGCTCCGCTGTTCTAACATATCTGCTATTATCACCATATATGGACACGTTCATTGAAGTTTGAGGAAATTGGTAAATTTCTAAAACAGCGTTTTTGACGATAGTGGTTTAATTTTAACATATATTAATCTAGCGTGTTCATAAGTTCTGAACATTAGCCACGTGACCCATACTCCCATATGCACTGCTCAAAAATAAAATGTATTGCTTTTAGGCACTATTATGTAAAAAATGTCACATTTTTGTGACATTGTTTACCATAGCTGCCCAATTAGCATTTTTTGGTCTTAGATATAGTAGATTAGGTGAATCTAACAATTATGATACAATGTAGGCCTAAAGGGCAGTGATCGAACGGCTTTAAGGCAACATTTCGTAAACTTTGTCACACTCAGAATACGAGACCTCTTTTCTACTGTGAGGTGTCCATAAAACCCTTTCAACTCATTATTTGATAGTTCTTCTGCTAATCATAGCCCTAAAATATGTTGTTTTGAAAAGTTAACTTGAAATACATGCACTTGGCTATTGGGAAATGATGTAAATTCTGTCACATTATATGGAATTTGAAATTCTGGGTGAATTTCCGAAATCATTTATGTCTGATTTTGGTTTGGAAGGCGGGAAAACTCTATATAATGAGGACGATACACGGATACAGTTGATTGAAGTATAGCCCGGCAGTTGATGTAAACATCGTCACAAAATGATACAAAATCGTAAATGGACACGTTCATGTTGAAGTTTAAGGGTATTGGTAAACCAAAAAAAATAGCGTGTTCAGAAGTTCTGTACATTAGCCACGTGACCCATACTTCCATATACACGGCTCATGTCAGAAATACAATTTATTGTTTTTAGGCACTATAATGTAAAAAATGTCACATTTTTGTGACTGTGTTAACCATAGCTGCCCAATTAGCATTTTTTGGTTTAAAATATAGTAGATTAGGTCATTCTAACAATTATGATACAACATTTGGCTAAAGGGCAGGGATCGAACGGTTTTAAGGCAATATTCCGTAAACTTTGTCACACTCAGAATACGATACCTCTTTTCTACTGTGAGGTGTCCTCAAAACCCTTTCAACTCATTATTTGATGGTTTTTCTACTAATCATAGCCCTAAAATATGTTGTTTTGAAAAGTTAGCAAATACATGCACTTATTGGGAAATGATGTAAATTCTGTCACATTATATGGAATTTAAAATTTTGGGTGAATTGCCGAAATCATTAATATCTGATTTTGGTTTGGAAGGCGGGAAAACTGTATATAAGGACGATGCACGGATAGAGCTGATTCAAGTTAAGGGCAGTTGATGTAAAAATTGTCACAATAATAATAAGGGCAGTTGATATGAAAGAAAATCTATCTAACTAATGCAATGGCTGATGTGACGAAATTTACATTTCTTGACCTTATTTTGAAGAAACATGCCTCGATTAGAATTCAATATTCTTCCAGGAATTATTAGTAGGTTATTATTCAGCAAATCAGAACTCAAGTTTAACAATTCTGAGTTTAATTTTACTGAGTTACCGAAATGTGACGAAATTCACTTTTCCTGCCCCAACAGTATAATTTCAATGTGATGAAAAATGGGCATGGGTTTCTATATTTCCTTATCTCTGAATTAATCATTTCAAACTATAATTAGGACTGTTGATGTGAAAGAACGTGTATCTAAATTTTACAATGACGTATGTGACAAAATTTACATTTCTTGACCCTATTTTGAAGAACCATACCCCGATTAGAATTCAATATTCTTCCAGGAATTATTAGTAGGTTATTATTCAGCAGATCATCAGAACTCAAGTTTGACAATTCTGAGTTTAATTATACTAAGTTACCGAAATGTGACGAAATTTACTTTTCCTGCCCCAACAGTATAATTTCAATGTGATGAAAAATGGGCATGGGTTTCTATATTTCTTGTATAAATCCATTCCAACTATAATAAGGGCAGTTGATATGAAAGAAAATCTATCTAACTAATGCAATGGCTGATGTGACGAAATTTACATTTCTTGCCCCTATTTTGAAGAATCATACCTCAATTAGTATATAATGTTACTTTATTACCATCACTATGTCGATAAATTAGTTATTTTGCCAACACGGAGCAAATAAAGTTATAATATTTTTTGTGACGAAATTTACAAATTTTTACCCTGTTCAGGTGTTGAAATTTATCCAATGTTAACATATCACTGCCATATAATAATTTATATGACCGGCGTATGGTTGAAATATTGTTAATTGATCCATAGTACGTAATATAGGGTGTTTAAGTTGGTACACTAATATTTACTCAATTTCACACATGTTGAGATATCATACAAATTTATGTGACTAAATTTACCTATTTCTGCCTTCTGTATTTGTATTTGCGTATAACAATGAAATATGTGAACAATTCCAAACACATTCAGCTCACAAAATAATGCTAGACTATTCGGCATTTCTTGTCAGGATGTCATAAACATCCCTCATATAAATTTATTAAATGTGTGACGGAGTTTACATGGTGCTACCATTTAAGAAAAAAAGTCGCTAAATATGTAGATAATAGTCATATACAGCTATTCTATGAATTGAAAATTCGAAAATTTGGTCAAACACGGCAACAAGGGGTCCATATAAACTCCGTCACGTTTTTATAGTGTGACAAAGTTTACAACTCACTGCCGGCCGCATTTAAGCGATATCTTATCGTCTGATAAAGATATCGTTATGCGACAAAGTTTATCTAAAGGATGAAACGATTATCTTAGGGTTAGAGGGTTTATATAGTTTCATAGTGTGACACATTTTACATCATCGTGCCATTCAGTAGGGTCACTAATATTTACCAATATCCTCAAACTTCAATGAACGTGTCCATATACTATACCCTGATGCATAAACATAGCACACATTCTTTTTGCTATTGATTGTAACTGCCCCGCAACTGAAAGTGTTTTATCAGTGAAAGAGAGATCACTGCGAAGCGAATTTGATTCGAAAATCTAATATTTACATATATAGATTTATACTGTATATATATATATTTCGTTGCTGTACTCCTACACATTAAAAGTCGGTGTTGATTAGATCCTCGAAATAGTTCTTTGCATCATTTTATTAAACATCGTTATCTCAAATTATTTGTTATATAGTAGTGTTGAAAGTATTAAAATATATATATCATCAACTCACTTCGGATACTGTTTGCAAAGATTAACACATCCCTGCTCGTTGTTGACTCGTTGTTGTGCGATCACATCTCCCCGTATATTTAGATTGGCAACAAAACAATTCCCTGAATTTAAATGCAATATGTTTTCATTGTGCATTTTTGAAAAGCCTACCTCTCTAATAGATAGAACTAAGGGGATTTCTAAGAATTGGTAGAAAGAATGATTTTTTTTTTTTTTTTTTAGAGAGGCTGGGCCTGGATGGCTAGTAGTGGCAACTGGCACATCGTCTTCTAAAATTCTTCAAATTGTTCACCCACAGACCAGTTTTACGTGCTCTATGCGTAAAATATTCATAATTGGATTGTAGTTTTTTTCTCATAAATTCCTTTATTTTGACTTAGGACCACAATAAAACCACGATGTACCACCCTGTACACTAAATAATAGAATAGGGGTTACCACTAGCGGACTACCAGTAGTACCTTTTGAGTCTCTTGTTTCTGACTTGTAACTATAGTGTTCTGCGGCTCCTGAAGATGATACATGATGTTAGAACAGATAATTTATCTGATGTCAATATAAGATACGATAAATTCTCTATACCGGCCCTCTCTGGGGGAGCGGGCCTCTCGCAGAAAAGGTTCACATGATCTCAAACCCAATCAATTATATGCACGTATTGCGATGCAATACAGCTCGATAGTACTCAAATCACCACCAAATTAGCTTTATTTACATGTCATTCTTGTTCCATAATGCTGGAAAGAAACTAAACCCCCAGCATCCCCCTTACCGATTAGTCGAAATTTGTTCGTATTAGTTGGGTTTCAAGAATATTAAGCATATTACTGCTTTTTCAAACAAATCATACAGATTGAGTTTTTGAGGCCCTGGATATTTTAACTTACCTTCATCTTCAGGAGCTAATTCCCGTGAGTCATCCCATTGACATAACGCGATGTAGTGACCAGTGACTAAAATTACGAATATTTTTCTTAACAGAATCTCCTTCATTCTTCCTTTTAATAAAAGAGGCGGGTATAAATTTGAACGATGAAAGTGAACATGGTATCAACATCACGGTGATTCAATCGTTGAGATTTCAACCATCATTCAGTATTTTGATTTCTCTTGGAGAATTTCTCTTTAGACTCTTAACTTGCGAACAAATTGAAGCAGCAAACTTTAGGCTAGAAACTTTATTGAATTGAAATAATCATTGGCTTGGTTAGTTACCGACATTATCAGTCCTTTGTTGAGAGAAGTACCTACTCATATGTACGATATCTACAGCCACCTGGACATCCTCTGTAGGCTACCAGAGAGTGAACTTAAAGGTTTACAGTTCTTTACAGCGGATGTATCAGCTTTGTATACGAATTTGAATATCAATGAGTGTATTGAGACAGTTATTGAATTTGCAGAAGAACATTGGAGTAAGTTAAGTACGTATTGTTTAAGTTTATCAGAAATTAGAGGTATCTTTACAGTAGTTTTGACGAATTCTTATTTTACATTTAATGGGAGACTTTATAAACAACTTTTAGGTTTATTCATGGGTTGTAGACCATCCCCTCCTGTAGCGATTATTAGAATGTGGAAATTCGAGCGTAATAGTATATATTTAGACAGTTATTACATCAGTAACCCTGTTCGGTTCTTATACAAACGGTATGTAGATGATGCTGGTTCCTTAGCCAAATCCAGAGAAGAAGCACTGGATATGTTACAACGCATAGCCGACCAGGATCCCGATAACAGAATCAAGTGGGAGATCGAGTTCCCGTCTACCCCTGCGGATTTTGTCCCGTTCCTGAGTACGGAAATCCGGATCGATGAGGAAGGAAAAGTGCACCACAGATTCTACAGGAAAACCCAGAACAAGGGGATAACATTACACCAGAAGTCACACCACCCGGACTCAGTGAAGGAGGAGTGTAAGAAGAACTTCTACCGTAATGCCACCATTGCTTCCTCAGGACCCCAGGAACTCGATCATTCAGTTAAGATCATCGATGATCTCTTAAAGAAAAATGGACACCAACCTCTGAGTCATAACGCAAGGAACAGGAGGACTAGGAGAAGACGTCAAACCACACCTGACTCTGTCCCACTCACCTTACCATTCATCTCTGGAACAGTTTGTAATAAGATTCGCAACTACATCAAATCTAACAAACTCCCCATCAGAGTTATTTTTACACCTGGTAAGAAGTTACAGGACATCTTCTGCCGCTCTCGTCCACTGGATAAGAAGACTTGTGACCTTGGTAACCCTAACAATTGTGAGATCTGCCCTAGACTCACAGGAACAACATGCTCAACAAAAGGAGCTATTTACTTAGTTACTTGCGAGTTATGTGGTAAGAGATACTGTGGGGAAACTGAGAGAAGCCTCCATGCTCGTCTGATGGAGCACAGACAGGCTGCTAGGAATCCTAGAGCACATCCAGAGAATGGGGTTGGACAGCACTACGCATCTCTACATCCTAACCGAACCCCAGTTTTATCTTTTAAGTTACTTGATTTACAGAGTAAAACTGTTCGTAGAAAGATTGTAGAAGCGATGTATATATTGAGATTAAGTCCTGAAATGAATGATCGTTCTGAGTTGAGTTATTTGTACAAATATTTAGTCGATGTTTAACTAGTAAATAATGTATTGATAGGACTATCTTGGATAGTAACCATGACAACCGAGTTATCGTTGCTTAAGTGCTGATTTTATCATTAGTTTTTACACATGAACTGTGAATTCTGAACAACCAGTTTTACGTTTACTAATTAGTTTAGTATCATGAGTAGTACAGTATTTAGTTGTATTAGCTTACATTTCTTCTTGTCGTATTTTTTTTGTTGTTTTGACATTTTTTGCAATTACATTTTTTGGGTCATATTTCGTAAATTTTATTTCTCTGTTTTTGTTTTAATGTTATTTTAAATTTCTTTCCGTCGTTAATTTTTACACATGTTTAACAATTTTATTACAGAACTGAAGAAGACGTTGTTACGTGGAATGATTATTTCAATTCAATAAAGTTTCTAGCCTAAAGTTTGCTGCTTCAATTTGTTCGCAAGTTAAGAGTCTAAAGAGAAATTCTCCAAGAGAAATCAAGTTCAAATGCGACTCATAAATATAGCCCCCTTGAACTATTCAGTATTTTGTATGGAATAATAAAACGTTGCAAAGTTCAAGTCAATTCGCGTAACAACACGAAAATTGTGCACGTTAAAAGTGCTATAAATATAAATACTCATCTAAGCATTGGCTTAGTTTAATTATTAAACTAATATATAATTTATCTTCTGTGTTAATGCGATGTTTCTGAAATATGAGCCTGCAATTTTCGCTATAAAGGAAGTAGAATTCCAAGTCGGAGGGGCGCTAATTGTACGAGTTAGAATTTGTCCATGGAACTGGATAACAGATACTAGATCTACAATTAATCTGGAACGAGCAAATGCAGTATACAGTACAAACGGATAGTACAAAGAAGGAATTTGTTAAGAGTTATAGTTGCACTTTTATCGAGAGAAATCTGTCGTCAAATACAACTATACAATATATTATATAGTATGGCCTCACATGCTCAGTTAACATGAATTATTTAGAGATGTATAGCAGCGAACAGAACGTTCAACACAGACTGTGTTTTTATTCCGGCCCTCTCCCTCTAATCCTCGCAGAATGAATTTCAATCAGTGGAATAAATTGAAATCGGTCAATAGTAGGACTGGACCCTCATGATCCCTGAAGCAAAAACTCGATAAAATAGCTTTACCTCACCAAGAGCTACCTTCGAGTACTCATTCAATTAATTTCACACTTCAATCCAATACTTTGATGTTCTGATCGCTGTCATCTGAGCAATCTGTAATAACTGACTTGAGGTCTATCAAGTCTCTATTTTGCAGTTCCTTCAGCTGATCTTGAAGTTTCTTGACAAGGGCGTCTGTATTAGCACTTTTCTTTGATAAACGGTCAATTTGAGAGTTTTTCCTGAAAACAATGAAAATCAGACCAATGCAAATTAAAGTCACAAAAGCTGTCGAGGTATTTTCTGTTGAGGTATTCTCGCATGTCTCTATTGAAGATGTGTTGTTGTTATGATCAGGGATAAACATACAGGAGAGATATATAACTTGACCATGTTCGCAATCATGAGACGTTGTGTAAGAACATGCTTTCCAGTCCCCTTCAGTACAATTAACATCATCCAAAGCGATGTGGTAATCAACCTTCGGGTTACCCGAAGACCAGTTCGTCTCTTCCATTCGCCACCTTTTTGCCCCATAGTAGCCCATATCCCTGCAAATAGCATCAGCAGAATTATCACTGAACTGATCACCACAAACTGTGCCTCCATTATAAAGGAGTAGGAACTGTTGAAGACCAGAAACTTGTGATCCAGCAGAGTTTACAAGAGTGAACGGGCTACGATTTCCCGAACAAGTCAAAAATACGTCTTTAGCGTGATCAGTACAAGCTTTTCCATCATTTCTGAACGTGCACGATGACCAATCTCTCAAAGAACAGACCAAACTGTGCGAAAATACTTTATACCTTTCCTGAGTTCTCCAAATTTGTCCAGACTTCCACGATAGTGCGTTTTTGAACCCCATGAGCTTGCATACAGCATGCGCTGCTGTGATATTGAAGTTACTATCACACAAAGTACCGCTGTTGTACAGTAAGAGACCATTTTGTTGTCCAGTGATATAGTTTCCCGAGGAGTCAACCAACTGAAACAGATTGGCTGAATCTGAAATATACGATTAAATAATCTTGCATCAATTAAAAATATATTTATAATTGAAGTTTTCAGTGTTGGATTGCATTTTATCGTTTTTTTAAAACCGCATCACATCCAAAATACCAATATTGAACAAGTATATTATAGTCAAATACATAGTATATTATTATTAGCGACAAGAGAAACGCCATTTTCGGACGTGAGGAGAGTGATGACTCCTCAAACTACATTCAATTAATTCCTTCTGTAACGTCCTCAATAAATGTAATAGATTTGTAGAGTTGTAATTATTTTATGATAATCTCCATGATATGAATTTTAATAAATAAAATCAAACCTTGTGGCGGTGCTTGGTCAAAACACGTCCGCTCCGCTGCTCTAACATATCTGCTATTACGATATATACTATAGCCTGATGCATAAACATAGCACACTGCATTTTGACTATTCATTGTAACTGCCCCGCAACTGAAAGTGTTTTATCAGTGTAATAGAGATCACTGCGAAGCGACTTTGATTCGAAAATCTAATATTTACATATAGATTTATACTGTATAGCGCAAGATCTGTTTTTTAAATCATCAACTCACTTCGGATACTGTTTGCAAAGATCAATACATCCTAGCTCGCTGTTGACTCGTTGTTGTGCGATCAAATCTCCCCGGATATCTAGATTGGCGACAAAACAATTCCCTGAATTTAAATGCAATATGTTTTCATTATGCATTTTTGAAAAGCATACCTCTCTAACAGATAGAACTAATGGTGAATTCTAAGAATTGGTAGAAAGAATGATTAGTATGTAGTAGACTAGTAGTGGCAACTGGCACATCGTCTTCTAAAATTTTTCAAATTGTTCGCGTAAAATATTCATAACTTGGATTGTAGTTTTTTCTCATAAATTCCTTTATTTTGACTTAGGACTACAATAAAACCACGATGTACACTAAATAATAGAATAGGGGTTACCACTAGCGGACTACCAGTAGTACCTTTTGAGTCTCTCGTTTCTGACGCGTAATTATAGTGTACTGCATCTACTACATCGTCTTCTTCTGAAGATGATACATGATGTTAGAACATATGCTTTATCAGATGTCAATATTATAAGATAAGATAAAAAATCATACATATTGAGTTTTTGAGACCCTGGATATTTTAACTTACCATAGGCACTTACTCCTTCTGCATTTACTAACGCGATGTAGTGACCAGTGACTAAAATTACAAATATTTTTCTTAACAGAATCTCCTTCATTCTTCCTTTTAATAAAAGAGGCGGGTATAAATTTGAACGATGAAAGTGAACATGGTGTCAACATCGCGGTGATTCAATCGTCGAATAATAAAACGTTGCAAAGTTCAAGTCAATTCGTGTAATAAGACAAAAAGTATAATGGTAAACAGCAATAGCAGCAAATCTGGGGAAACTTGGTGGACATTGACTTTTTTCACACAATTTGAGTATGTTGACTTCAACATTATGTTGCAGCTCATTGTGGTTAATCTCAATGTTGGAGTGATGTTTTTCTGGTGCACAAAACACTGCAGTACGGTTATGTTGAATAATTGTGGTTAATGGGTCATCTATGTGGCCACTATGGTGGTTAAAATACCAGTTTTAGGGTTAACCACCATTTTGAGATGTGATATTATGAACTGAGTAGTCATTATATTGAGATCATATCATGGTGCAACTATCACAAAAGTTTTCAAACCTCATGGGGGTCATTTTGTGGTCCTAATGGTGGTTAAATTGAAGATGAACGGTGAGCTATAAATATTGCTCTGATTATAGATGTATAGTGGTGGTTGTTCATTTGTGCATGGATGATAATTTTTTATCACAAATGTGCAATTTAATAGTATGGTTGATTTGAGGTGGTTAATATTCGTAAAAAGTGCTAAAAAGATGGTTAAAATGTCAAAATTTGTTGTTAACCACCAATCAAAACATTATTAATGGTTTTAGTCAACATTTTATGGTCAACAAAGGACATTTGAAGGGTCTTGATAAAAGTTATCAAGAAATGTTGTCATAAAAGTGGTTAAAAGGGCTATATTACTTGCTAGGCTGTTGAACAAGGCATCTATTAAAGTTAAAACTAACCACAATATGAACTTCAGATAATGGTTTGCTATCCAAATGAGTGTATATTTGTTTGCAAATGCATCATTGACCCCAAGTTCATGCATTCCGATCAATGTGCAGCTAAGGTGGTTAAAATGTCTCGAAAATACCCTATATTTGCACTAATTAACCATTTTTAGAGCACATATTAGCTTTGTAAAGCTATAGCTGGCCATGCTACATTATCTAGATATAACTACCTGCTCATTTATATGACCAGAAACATTGCTGAGTCCTATGTTGCGTCCATCATGGTTAATAAAGGTCTAAAATTGACCAAAATCAGTGTTTTTGGTCGTTTTAACCGCCATACGGCCACACATTTTGTTGCATTATCTTTAAAATCACTTATTATCCTTCAGCTATCTCTCATAATCAATTATCAAAACAAAATAAGGCACCAAAAGTTCGGATGTTGCTGAAAATGGTTAATTTGTGATGGCTTCTGTTGACCGAAGGTCCAAAATCAACATGTTTTAACCACATTGAGGCCACATCTAAGGTTTTATGGTATGGGGACCATAGCCAAAAGTTTTGGGCACCTGGATGGTGTCTTCTGCTTTTGGAATTTTGGTGATAACTCAATGCTGTGCTATACCAGGTGGTTAAGTACGCGCGCGCGCGCGCACGCATACACATTTGGTGTTTTTTGATATACCACAGTTGGTGGTTAACTGTTTCACATCAGACCTTCACTAAAAGTATTGGGCACCATGGTGGTGACATAATATATAAAGAAATTAAGCATAAACTAAATATGTTGGCCTACAGATGGTTAAGTGCGCGCGCGCGCGCGCACGCATACACTATAACATAAACACATATATACCACTCCACTGACCACATTTATTAACTTTTTGAATTTCCTTCTTCAACTATGTGTCAATGAACCATTTTTGTTCAATAATGAGCATCAATTTTAACTGTACTACTCATATCTTCACTGTAGTAAGGGTTTGGGTGTTAGAGGTATGACAAAATGTCCACTAACAAATCAGTCATATTTCGACTACTTAACCACCTAACTCAGCACCAAAATGTTCTGAGATTTTTTTCGTTGCACTATCATGAAGCTATGACATTTTTGGACCTATGTCAATATTCAGATTACTAGAATTCATAATCTGTGATTTTTAAGGGGTGGTTAAATGCTTCAAAGTGGTGTATTTCAAAGTTTCCCCAGATTTGCTGCTATTGCTGTAAAAGTACAATGCATACAAATCTAAGCATTGGATTAAAACCAATAGAATTGATCTTCAGTCTTAATTTTATGTTTCTGAAATGTGAGCCTGTAATTTCCAACAAGGAAGTAGAATTCCAAGTTGGAGGGACGCCAAATATATGAGTTAAAATGTGGCCATGGAACTGGATAGCAGGTACCAAACCAACAATTAATCTGTAACGAGCAAATGCAGTATACACGGATAGTATAAAGAAGGAATTTATTAAGAGTATTAGTTGCACTTGTATCGAGAGAAATCTGTCGTCAATTACAACTATACTGTCGTCAATTACAACTATACATACATCAATAGGTAGGTACATAGTATAACCTCACATGAGAACATGTATTTAGAGATGTATAGCAGCGAACAGAACGGTCAACACAGAATGTTTTTTCATTCCGGCCCTCTCCCTCTAATCCTCCTATTCTCCAGGTGGTGTTGTGTTTCAACAAGGTATTCTGGGACCCGAGTATCCATCTCTTTGGTCACGTGTCTAACAGCACCATATCACGTGGCGAGCTGTTCCTCTTCTGGAGCGTCTCTAAAGCTCCGGTTCTAATAGCGCTAATAGCGGGGGAGGCTGCCACTGTCATTGAAACTGTTCCTGGTGAGACTTAGAGATAATTATATATTTTTAAAGATTATTTTTCAATATTCATTATGATCATCAAACTATTAAACCAATTTGTTTAAATTTTTGACGCAACAAATTTGGTTTGTTAGAATGTTAGAGGTAATATCGATAGTTATTTTTCATATTATGAACCTTAACACTACTTTTTACAAAATGAATATACAACAATAACAACCAAACTTTCTCCCCAGACGAAGCGATAGTCGGCAGAGCCATGACGATCCTCCGAGCCATATTCGGTTTCCAGACTGTTCCTCAGCCCAGCAAACACCGAGTGACGCGCTGGAGAGGGGACCCCTGGGCCCTAGGCTCCTACTCTTATGTTGCTGCTGGATCTTCTGGTAGTGATTACGACGATCTGGCAAGACCTGTAGCTCCTCAAAATGGTAAGGGAATGTTTATCTATCTAAGAATATTTGTGACAATTTTCCTTCTGTTACCTAATATTGTTTTTGAGAAAATAATTTATTTATATACCATTCATTTCATTAATATACTTTGAGAACATAATTAAGGTAATTTTTAATCAATCAGTCGAACTAGAAGATTTAGAGTAGCCACACATATAATAGGCTAATAATTAGTGCGTCAGATTTTAAAAAGCAGCGAAACAAATTAATTGATCTAGGATTCCTCAGACTGAGACTAATCCTGCAAACGTAACACAGTTTTATTTGAAATCATAGTTACTAAAAATAAGATTTAACCTAAATGATGAATAACCTCAAATATACACGGGAGCTCATTGATATCTGGAAACGGTAAGGAAAATATCATGCAGTATATTGTACAGCAAAATTAAAGTGACCGTTTGCGTCGCTCAGCCCAGTATCTTGCACCTCCTGATTGGAGACCCCTCACCTCATGGCCATATGAAATGTAAGGAACATAAAATGATAAAAGTAGATGATGTCATCAGCATGTTGATTTAGCGTATGTGTAAATTAAACAGTGGATTGTGTAAGTATGATCATGTATGTTTGAGCACGTTCTGAAATCTCTATCCTCGTCCTAAAATACTCACCTCCCAACACAATGTTTTCTATCCTCATCTGATCCTCCCAATGAAAGTTCTCCCTCCCCCCGTACTCTCTGAGTTCCATCTTGGTTACTAGGCTGGAGTTTAGAGTTGGTAGCCCAGTAACCATCTCTGTTGTTTCTCCGTGTTGCTCTATCTCCAGTATCAAGGTATCTTTAAAATTGATGGTCAGTAGCATTTCACCTTCACTGTAGTTAGCCATGTTGAAATGGGGCTCTATGAACTGAAAGATTTATATTCGATATTGATGATGATATCTCAAGGTTTGGCGGGTGCCAACATTGATATGATTCACCTGCATTCTGCGTCGGGTTTATTGAAATGTTGATCATTGATATTATTATTATTTGCTCTCCCAAGGCCTACTTACTTGCCACTGGTCACTGTATTTTGTGCTGAACACAATCACCCTGTTAGCCAGACCCACGTTCGCCATTTTATCTGCATCGAACCTGTAACAATGACAGTTTGTAAAAAGAAGTCTGAAAATAGCATTTCAAGGTAAAACACGCACTGTTGTCTGACCAATGGATGAGGAGTTATTTAAACATTGAGCATTGAAAATGATTTTTGATTCGGAGTCGCCACCACGCGTAGCCGTGATTGGACAATTTACCCCCAATTTACCGAACTTGCTCAAATGAAAAGTCGTACCGGAAGATAGTGATTTTCACTGTGATATTTTAATTTAACTAATATTATAATTTCGAAAGCGCCGCAAAGTTCTAGAATCCTACCTTAGAGCAATTCTGAAGACTGTGTCGCCAGCATCATTGAAGAAATCCACTCTAGCTACTCCGTGATACTCTCCTGTGAAGTGTCCTTGTATTTTCATCTTGCTTCCCATCGTTAAACGCCCCTTGTACACGTCGTAGGAATGTAGATCTTTTGCGAATATGACGGTTATTCCTGTAATAATTCACCATCATCATGATTCTTGTTATCAGAGGTTTGGTTTAGACTTTAGATGTCAGATTAATCTTAGTGTCAAAAATTCGGGGCTAGGACGTCAACCCAATATTTATACGGCAAAAACAAAACAGATCGTTCACTAAAAATTGATAAATTTTAGACCTCAAGTAAATCTAGATTAACTTACCGAGTTGGGCTATAACCAAGATAGCGGTTATAAGGCTGGAAGGAGCTCGATCAAACAACATGGTTGTACAGCGATAAACGCTACTTCAAAGCAGTTGTTAAATGTGCGAGTTTTGTTCATACCAAGTGAAATGTTCGGCAAAAATAAGAGAAAAGAACTATGATACAACTATGAACTAAGCTAATATAATACAGCGAATCCGCGAATCGTTAAGATAAGTAAGGAAAATGCCTTCATTTTATAACTTCGTTAAATGCACTGCTAAAATGTGGTGTAATTGATTTACTTTTTTGGCTTCTCCGTAATTAAGTGAAAATTGGCGTGAAACTGTTAGGTTGTGTCATGGCCATGTTTTCACCATTGAACACGAGAACGTCGAAAATAACTAGGGCTGAAACTCACAGGATTGGTTCTAGGAATGGCTGAAAATGTTTCGCCGCTTTTCATGAAAATTTTCGATTTGTTTGAACAATTTTAAAACTCGGTTAAAGGCAGGAAAGATTTCTCTTTCTAAGAAGCAAGAATCGTGCTAAATTGGATTTGCATTTCCTACTCCTCATTTCACAAATAAAATGTAAGTTCTTCATAGTTTTGGGAAGCAACCCAGAACAGTGGAAAGCCCTCAAAGAATGGTCCAGGTGCTAGAGTTAATAAGCCTAGTCCGCGCTAGCGAGTTACCGTTTAACAAGAAACCATTAAACAAGAATTATTACCCTCCGCGCGGTGCATTCATGCGGGATGTCTTAATTCAAATTGCTGTAATGCAATTGTTGCGTTTTGGGGCTTTGTAATACGATGACGGCATTGCTTTGAATTTGAATTTCTGATGATATTGATTTTCAGTGCTATGTAACCTGGCAGTAACGTTGTAAAGGACTTTGAGGGGGTCTGTAGTCCCCCCGCTTAGTATGTTTGTGTTTCACTGATTTGTAAACTGAAGACGTAAATATATTTTCTTGCACTTTGTGTAATATTACGAAAACATAATTCGCAATTTTTGTTGCAAACAAATAGTGCCTCTTCCTCAATAAAATGGCGGAACTCTGCAAAATGCCGTCCCAGACGAAAAAAACTGACTCTCAAGCATGTTTAACGAATTAAAGGCGTTTCTTATTTTACCACACCCTTACGGCATATTTCTGTAATAATAAATAGAATCGGACAAAGGAAATTGGGATCTTAAATCTATAAACTTGAATAACTCGACAGAACATGACGTTATATGTCGCGAATATAATGAACAGCTGTCTGTTTAATAGACTCTGCTGACAGTCTGACTTAATGTCGCCTAATATATTATACAGGTGCATAAAATAGCATCATGCTACATTTGTGTGAGTATGTTAGTGGTAAGAAAATAGAAATAAGTCTAAAGGGAAGCCGTATTAAAGGCAAAACATTTGTTATATTGGAAGCCTAGATAGTATCCCCGGAGGCTATAGCGACAGTTGTAAGGAATATTTGTACTGCTCAGGAACAACTGCTCTGATAAATGCACTTGCCGACGATATTAAGATATTATAATTATATGACGAACGCAAACAGCCCTCCCTTTACAATCAGAGACAGTAATATCTTGAACTATATTTGTCCTATACTCATATTTGTTACTTTAAGACCGCGTCACGGTACTGAGTCTAAAAGGATTTTGGTTAGAAGGGCCGACAATTTATTTTTATCTGAAACTTTTACTAGGTAAGATCCATTCTCTACCTCAAAAATCTCTGGAAATTCCCAAATAACCCCAAATATTTCAGCGTCAGGAGCACATCCCCGATTATTCTTCGCGGGAGAGCACACGATCAGAAACTATCCGGCCACAGTGCACGGTGCTCTATTATCCGGCCTAAGAGAAGCTGGCAGGATATCCGACCAGTTCCTCGGTCCACCATACTCTAAAGACACCACCGTCAACGTCACTACTCCAGCTCAATGAGAGGAAGTTGTAGTTCAGCTTGATTCTACTACGCGCTATCACGTGACTATAACGCCAATGTCAGCTTGCTGTTCATGATCCACAATGCTTTAACTCTTTGTAGACGCGGATGTGTCTTCAACAGAAGGAGACCTGTGCTTGCCGTCGTTAAAATGTGTTATTTAAGTACGATTGCTAAGATTATACTGTATATGTTATCGAGCAGTGAGTTTATTTGATATCCAGAACTGGTTTATAGATCAGCAGGTTATCTTATGATGATCCCTTCTTCAATTTTAAGCAGACGATGGTCACGTGTCTAGCAGCACCATATCACGTGTCTAACAGCACCATATCACGTGTCTAACAGCACCATATCACGTGTCTAACAGCACCATATCACGTGTCTAACAGCACCATATCACGTGTCTAACAGCACCATATCACGTGTCTAACAGCACCATATCACGTGTCTAACAGCACCATATCACGTGTCTAGCAGCACCATATCACGTGTCTAACAGCAACATATCACGTGTCTAACAGCAACATATCACGTGTCTAACAGCACCATATCACGTGTCTAACAGCACCATATCACGTGTCTAGCAGCACCATATCACGTGTCTAACAGCACCATATCACGTGTCTAACAGCACCATATCACGTGTCTAACAGCACCATATCACGTGTCTAACAGCACCATATCACGTGTCTAACAGCAACATATCACGTGTCTAACAGCAACATATCACGTGTCTAACAGCACCATATCACGTGTCTAACAGCACCATATCACGTGTCTAGCAGCACCATATCACGTGTCTAGCAGCACCATATCACGTGTCTAGCAGCACCATATCACGTGTCTAGCAGCACCATATCACGTGTCTAACAGCACCATATCACGTGTCTAACAGCACCATATCACGTGTCTAACAGCACCATATCACGTGTCTAACAGCACCATATCACGTGTCTAACAGCACCATATCACGTGTCTAGCAGCACCATATCACGTGTCTAGCAGCACCATATCACGTGTTGCAGGATTGCATGAGAATCATATTTAGACGAAAGTGGAAAGACTTTCAATCAAATATCCTTTTTATCTTGTTATTTGTTAACAGTCTTAAATCTTTTACAATGCAGGTATTTGTGTTATGTTATTTTATTGAGTTCCGTTATGTTGTGTGGTGATTACCAGTTACCACATGACACTAGATTTTGTGGTTCTCACTGGGCTATATGAGCAGTTTATAGTTGGACATGATAGGATTCTGAAACCAGTTCACGATATACCCATACATTTTTAATCGTTCAGCGACCCGCAATGTTTAATGCTATTAGATCTGGTGTTTTCTTTTCGAATCATATTATCATGTATGATGTATATCATGTATACATATTAACTATGTATCGAGGAAATAACCATATTTGAATCACATACACTGCTAAGTTTTTCAAGTCTGGACATGTTTTTAAATTATATTGTTTATGTATTGACTGTTACTTTAAAATTAAATTGTCAACACTTTACTTCTTTTGTCAAATTTGTCCTTTAAAAACGGGTTATTAGGTGCTGGTTTTTAATAAGAGTTGGGGCTTGCAAGAACTCTCTGGCATTGCACGTTAACACATTTCGTGGCACTAAAACAACATATGGTGCATTTTTCCTAATAATATGTTGTTACACTAAGGGAAACACACAATTCACAGTAGATCTTCGTTAACTACGCCATGGGAGCCTCTAAAACATTTGAAAAATTTAGCGGGGCAGCTCATAGGTGCGTTTCACCACTGCCTAGCAATGCCTTACAATGTTATCTTATCTGTGCAAAGATTCGTAGGAGCTAGGCTATCGGGTTCTGTATTAATGACTGGCCGTAAGACCAGGAACTTATGTCTCCGTAAGGCCATGACTTATCTTAAGATTATTATAGTTGATGCAGATGACACAGATGGATCGTACCCTGGCTAAACTATATTGTTGTCAAAATACGGAAAATGACACTGTATCCTGATTACTTCAACCTCATTGGTGACGGGTATATTACGTGGGGGTATGGTAAATAGCATTCCCGACCATAATATACTCACGGCTGGATTATTTCAACTTAAGACACAGTATTAGTAACGGAACATTTTTTAAAGAAGGGCCGGGCAAGTCTAAATTGCAAATTGTTCGTTACGTTACACTGAGGGAACGCGCGGCTCTAACTTCACATGTTTAACTTGGACTGCCGCTGTTTTTGTTCATATAATTGATTTAGCGTGCTACAAAAAGTACAATAAAACGTTTACATAATTGCATCTCACAAATTTGTCCCAGTATCCTTTAACATTTAACATCTGCCACTTGTCAGTTTCCCTCAATACAGTTTTGTTGTGTAAAAAGTAAATCTAGACATGGGTGTTGAGTACATTTCTTTGTTAAAGTTGAGACCAGACTGCAGACACGACGCTTAATTTGAACCTGAGATATTGGGGTTTCTTTGTTTATTAAATTGACATCACATCATCGTGTGGTACTTTTGACAATGTTGACAAAATAGGAGACTTTAACTTGTATAGAATTCTTTGAGGTATGATTCAAATTATCAACAGTCAAAGATACATAATTGTTCGCAACAACACTTTACAACTCCAAATGTTTGTCTGACATGAAATTATTGAAAAGTGATTAATAGTTAATCTTTAACTTGACAATCCACAAATTACGCATAGCATAGTCTAATAACTTCGTCTTATACGGTTAACTTGATACTATAATACGTACAGATATTGAATAAAACTTCTCATACTTTAATATACAAATTTAAAACTGTTAAATATTAATTGGTACCTGAGGTTTGCGTATCATCACCCGCATAATATTCTAATTTGGAATTCAAAGTCAAAAGTATGACTATATCCAAAAGGCTTTCTCTTTTCTAATATCTTTAAGGATAAGACAATGTTTAAAGATTAGACGATTCTAAATTTGATAAGGGTGATAAAATACGGGTAATGATATCGCGATAGTTCCATTCCTAGAAATATGAATATTTATGAGGTTTTACAATATGAGAGAGATAAACATATTATGAAACGAATTATTTAATCTGATTAATTATGATATTGTAATTTTATCTCGTGATAAGTTGAAAGGAAAGAATGATTGGCAAGGGCCTATTTCAATGTAGCCCCGTCAAATGACATGCACGTGTACTGGTCAGGATAACCCCACAAAGTTAAAAACAGGATTTATAATTAGTCCAAAATAAACTTTAAATTTAAAATCAACATTCTACTTCAACAGGAAGCAATAACTTCACCTACAAAACTGAAATGATAACACACCTCAGCAAGAGTCTTGCTAATCAGCAGAGTAACCCTGGGGGGGCTCTAAATTAATATTTCCTGACAAAGGAAGTTGTACGAAAACCTCCAAAACCCATAATTCCCTGTCCTTTATTTCTTATCCAGCGGTTTCTGAGCTACACTCCGACCGTTCCACTGTAATGTGTTTTGCAGTCCGTTAAACCAGTCCTGCATTGAGCCCTCTTTGTCTATACATGGTAATGGGTACTCTGAGGCGCTCATCTCAACTCTGGAGTGGGAGGAAGAGTTATTAGTTTCAGGGGGGGACATACACCAAAACCTTTTTTGCCGGGACCCTTGATTTGACTTCATATTATGAAAATAAATATAAAGACAATATGATTTGAAACAGTAGTTAGAATGATGTTGGCCTTTTAGATAGCTGACAATGACACTATATTCTATATTTAAATATTCTATATTTGTAATGAAATGAAATGAAATGAAATGAAATGAAATGAAATGAAATGAAATGAAATGAAATGAAATGAAATGAAATGAAATGAAATGAAATGAAATGAAATGAAATGAAATGAAATGAAATGAAATGAAATGAAATGAAATAAAGCATTTTTATCCCGCTTATATCAACAATCCAAATAAAAAATAAAGATTGCCGATGTCAAAGCGGCTGGCCTCGCGATATAATCCAAAAACTAGATACTCAATATATGAATATACTAGTAACAAATATAAAAACCAAAAGTACTTATTTGACATTTTTTTAAAATAAATTATCACACACGGTAAAAACTTATGGACGTATATCACTCATTATTATGTATCACTCTCTAACATCTTGTCCTCACTACAAATGTTACCACTTCTGATATAATAATGTTTTTTAGTGTCTTCTTTGGCTATCTGTTTCATTTCAGTCTCAATTTTTTGGCATTTACTAATATCTGATGAACGGTACTAGAATTACCTAGCGAAACTTTGACTGGTCTCGTCTTGTCGGCTGATTTCCTCCCAACCCAGATAGCTGCAAAACGTGGTTTTTCATCAATCTGCTGAAAAATCACGTCAACTTTATCGCACTGTTTCTCTTCATCAGTCTCCTTCAAACCAAAGATGAGCACATTCCTACTGCGATCCTCTTCCGATACAGCATTCTGTACAACCTTTTTCAAACTCTCTTCTGTAAGCACAGGTGCAGTTTTAGTCACAGCTTGACTGTATGACTTCATCTCAGCTTGGACAGTGTCTTGAACGGCGGTCTTGACGGTGGAGTGCACGGATTCCAACTGCTTCGATTTAGTTTCCAGAAGTTCAGCCTGCAGCTTGATAACAGTATTTTGCGATCGGATAAGATCGCTCTTCAACTCCTCCATATCTTTCTTTTCACAACTTACAACACTATAAATAAAGTTAAAAGCAAAGTACTTGGAGTTATCACAGCTACACCAACTATTTTACACTTTCTTTACCCACATCAGAGCTGGTCACCGCACACATCATTTGCCCACTATGGCTACATAACGGGGACCTAGGTTTGTTATCCAGATAACACCACTGTTTGAACAGTACAACACAGAGTCCGCACTAAAACATACATTGTATTCAGGTTACAGTAACCGTGGTGTAATTGGCGTGGTAGCGGTGACGGGGTAGTGTCAGGGTAGCTGTGTAGTGTACAATTAGCCTGTGTATGCAGACAATTGTCCACCTCGTTCTACTGAGTGCAGGTGGTTCCAGAACCTTCTCACTCTACACTGCAGGTTTCTACTGAGTGCAGGTGGTTCCAGAACCTTCTCACTCTACACTGCAGGTTTCTAACTCAGTGCAGCTGGTTCCAGAACCTTCTCACTCTACACTGCAGGTTTATACTGAGTGCAGGTGGTTCCAGAACCTTCTCACTCTACACTGCAGGTTTCTACTGAGTGCAGGTGGTTCCAGAACCTTCTCACTCTACACTGTAGGTTTCTACTGAGTGCAGGTGGTTCCAGAACCTTCTCACTCTACACTACAGGTTTCTACTGAGTGCAGGTGGTTCCAGAACCTTCTCACTCTACACTGCAGGTTTCTACTGAGTGCAGGTGGTTCCAGAACCTTCTCACTCTACACTGCAGGTTTCTACTGAGTGCAGGTGGTTCCAGAACCTTCTCACTCTACACTGCAGGTTTCTACTGAGTGCAGCTGGTTCCAGAACCTTCTCACTCTACACTGCAGGTTTATACTGAGTGCAGGTGGTTCCAGAACCTTCTCACTCTACACTGCAGGTTTCTACTGAGTGCAGGTGGTTCCAGAACCTTCTCACTCTACACTGCAGGTTTCTACTGAGTGCAGGTGGTTCCAGAACCTTCTCACTCTACACTGCAGGTTTCTACTGAGTGCAGGTGCTTCCAGAACCTTCTCACTCTACACTGCAGGTTTCTACTGAGTGCAGCTGGTTCCAGAACCTTCTCACTCTACACTGCAGGTTTATACTGAGTGCAGGTGGTTCCAGAACCTTCTCACTCTACACTGCAGGTTTCTACTGAGTGCAGGTGGTTCCAGAACCTTCTCACTCTACACTGCAGGTTTCTACTGAGTGCAGGTGGTTCCAGAACCTTCTCACTCTACACTACAGGTTTCTACTGAGTGCAGGTGGTTCCAGAACCTTCTCACTCTACACTGCAGGTTTCTACTGAGTGCAGGTGGTTCCAGAACCTTCTCACTCTACACTGCAGGTTTCTACTGAGTGCAGGTGGTTCCAGAACCTTCTCACTCTACACTACAGGTTTCTACTGAGTGCAGGTGGTTCCAGAACCTTCTCACTCTACACTGTAGGTTTCTACTGAGTGCAGGTGGTTCCAGAACCTTCTCACTCTACACTGCAGGTTTCTACTGAGTGCAGGTGGTTCCAGAACCTTCTCACTCTACACTGCAGGTTTCTACTGAGTGCAGGTGGTTCCAGAACCTTCTCACTCTACACTGCAGGTTTCTACTGAGTGCAGGTGGTTCCAGAACCTTCTCACTCTACACTGCAGGTTTCTACTGAGTGCAGCTGGTTCCAGAACCTTCTCACTCTACACTGCAGGTTTCTACTGAGTGCAGGTGGATCCAGAACCTTCTCACTCTACACTGCAGGTTTCTACTGAGTGCAGGTGGTTCCAGAACCTTCTCACTCTACACTGCAGGTTTCTACTGAGTGCAGCTGGTTCCAGAACCTTCTCACTCTACACTGCAGGTTTCTACTGAGTGCAGCTGGTTCCAGAACCTTCTCACTCTACACTGCAGGTTTCTACTGAGTGCAGGTGGATCCAGAACCTTCTCACTCTACACTGCAGGTTTCTACTGAGTGCAGGTGGTTCCAGAACCTTCTCACTCTACACTGCAGGTTTCTACTGAGTGCAGCTGGTTCCAGAACCTTCTCACTCTACACTGCAGGTTTCTACTGAGTGCAGGTGGATCCAGAACCTTCTCAATCTACACTGCAGGTTTCTACTGAGTGCAGGTGGTTCCAGAACCTTCTCACTCTACACTGCAGGTTTCTACTGAGTGCAGGTGGTTCCAGAACCTTCTCACTCTACACTGCAGGTTTCTACTGAGTGCAGGTGGTTCCAGAACCTTCTCACTCTACACTGCAGGTTTCTACTGAGTGCAGGTGGTTCCAGAACCTTCTCACTCTACACTGCAGGTTTCTACTGAGTGCAGGTGGTTCCAGAACCTTCTCACTCTACACTGAAGGTTTCTAACTCAGTGGATGTATCCGTGTTGTAGTTAAACAAGGGAGCCGGGAGGCTCTGTGTAGACCACACTTAAGAACAGCTACCCTCCTGTGTCAGCACAGTGGCTCTGTGGAATAGTCAATTCTCATAATTATCATCTTTGGCTTGTAGCTCGAAGTCCGATGAAAGGAACCCTTAGTTTTACAAATTGACCTTGACCATGGGTACCTTCTACAGAAAATGTTTGGTCAGTGAGAGAACTTATCCACCCTGTTTAAAAGTATAGGGATCATCATTTGTAAGTTATCGGGTCATCGCCGAGATATTACCATGAAGTTGCAGTGAAGCAGATGTCTACTTCAATCTCATGATGAGTTTCTCGTCTCATCTTTACTGGAAATTAATATGAAGCATATGTGTTTAATAAACATTACCGTTAATATTACGGGTCTTTAAATTCTATTTCAGCGTACCAGCAAAACAACAATTCTTCTTATAATATCTTAGTTCGGAGATGGAGGTTGGTTATGAAGTTGCGCAATGCGCATAAATCAGCCCTGGGTTGGACTAGACCCTTCAAGTTCAATCATGATATTGAGCTTGATGGAACTAATCTACGGGCCATAAACTCATAAACATAATACTCGACGATTAGAGCTTATCACTGGTCGAGGTGGCCGATTAATCGTCCATTTATGAAGAACAAAATTTACTTCACTACTTTTACTAATATGTGTTACTGAACGTCTTCATACAGGGATAGCAGCTTATTGAGTGTTATTGAGATGGCACTAATAATATAATCTAATAGCTGTTGTTCGTTATTCATTTGAAATCTTTTTTTCATTCACTTGACAAACATAATATTCAATAAGTACAACTTATTTAAAAAACTATTTTAAAAACGTGGTTGTAACTAGAAAGTTCTACATTATTCAGTTACTGAATAAGTAATATGTAAATTTGATAAGTAAATCTTAACTTACACATGATTTTTGGTGAAGTCTTGTCTGTGTCTGCCGTCGAAAGAGATAAGAGCATCTCCTCTCGCATCATTGTTGAGCTTGCACTGAAAATAAATCCTGTTAGATGAAACATCGAATCCTATGAAACTGTCGTAACAACTCCCATTCATTCCAATATTAATTTGTAACTCCGAGGATAATGAACGTGCAGCATAGTTTGAATATCAATCATATGGAAAGGCCATGTAAGGTGTAATAAATCACATAAATTTGCAAACATGTATTACGTGTTGTATATTACGATGTATGCGATGGTGGATTTATCAAAAGACAGTGACCAAAACTGCTCAAATATTTGTAAACTGTAGTCTAGGTAGATTTGTAACAAAGCAGGTTTGACAATGACAGGATGATGAAGATGCCAGGTGTAGGAGTCGGACAAAGAAATATTATAGTATTCGGTAAAGAGAGACATTGTCTTCTTATAATACTTGTGTGCTGACACCAAAGAATTTGATTTCAGCATCATTACAAGAGAGGAATACCGGCCCACTAAACCTGACCATTCTTAAACACATTTTCGTAATCTGAGCTGTTCTTACAACTCAACAAAATGGGATCCAGTCTCACCTTCAAGATGCAGTTAAGAGGTACCATGATTGGTCTAAAGGAGAGGGAGTGAGGACAGATGGGGGTAATAATAGAGCAAGGAACAGAGGGTGCCACAATGCTGGCTCCAGTTGCTGCTGCGTACGCGGTGCTGCCGGTCGGGGTGGCTACAATAACACCTGTCAGGAAAGGGGTCGTTAGTGGGGTGTGGCTTCAAAGTGTGGATAAGTTTATAATGTTATATTAATCGTAAGTTTAATCAGTTCGATACAATAGGTTACGAAAAATATCACATTCCATACAAATATTTTTAAAACTACGTTTAATGTGACTTTTAAAGCTCGAATTTCAGAAGTTTTCTGCTCAGAAGTATGGAGGAACTGGCGTGATTTATTCTCTGATAAAGATGTTGTGACTGATGTGATTTGAATGTCATACATTTAAGTTCTGCTTTTTAAGGGGAAGATATAAGATTTGGATGTCATACATTAAAGTTCTGCTTTTTAAGGGGGAGATATAAGATACGCATTTACCGTTATTGAGACCACTGATGATTGATGGATGAAGGTAACATTACACCACTTTTATGACGCAAGGTTCGAGAATAAATGACTTTAGCACCAAACTACATTCTATATCCCTACATGTATACTGAAAACTGATGTATAGCAGTAAATACAGAAAGCTAGGAGGAGCATGCATTTCCCGTAAATTATCTTTGGCCTAGGCCTAATGAGGCACTGGGCCATAGTTATTAGTTAATTGCCTATGAAAGAGTGTGGGAGCAATTCTATGCTACAACCTTTTACCTCAGTTAACCTGTTCAATTTTTGGTATAGTATTAATAGATTATAGATTGATTCCATTGCTAACGTGTATAACAGAAACTTTTGCCAGTTGTAAAACCATCTTGTTGTACAAACTAAATCGTGCTTGTTAAAATGACTATTTAAACAAACCAATTTAGTTTACCATCAATGTGACCGATGCACTTCACCCGTTTGAAACGTAACTTAAGACTAAGTAATTGACCGTTTATCTTTGATGTGACACTTGGCATGGCAATGGAAAATGTTAAAGCCAATTGAGAAAACTAAGGACCACTGTCAGACCACATGCGGTTATAAGAAACCAATCAGAAATGTGGCACAAAGTTGGCAGTTTCATCACCTTACCGGCTGGTGTAATTTCTCAGGGAACGTTAGGTGTTTGAACTTTGAAGGTCTTATTTTATCCCCTTTCATCTCATCTTACCACGTGAAAATTTACAAAAGCGTCATTCGAATTTCGAACATAAACGATAGTAGCAATATTGTGGGAAGTTTCACGATATATATCTATAGAGTATAGACTCATTTTAATAACGCTTTAGAATTAAAGATGTATTTTATATTATGGGACTCAATAATTTTAATTTTGAGCAAGTTCAAATTTGCAAAATTTGCCACACCACGATAAACAGTATTAAGTGAAATAACTATTAAAAGTGCGTCCCCTGCCAGACAAAACGCTAAATCTTCGTACTGGCAAGTTCAAGCTATCAGAAACACATGGTTTGTATCTGCGATTTAAAGCAAATCTTCTAGTATATAATCATCTAACATAAACATAATGAAAACCAACCATCGCCGATGACTGTGGTTACGAAGAAGTCGTCGCAGTAAATGTCGATCATGCAAACTCCGGAGTAGATTCCTCGGTGTATCACCACCTCGTTCAATACCTGGTGACAAGGGTGTACTTTTAGTAAATACTTCCTACACTAGTAATCCTCGGTGTATCACCACCTCGTTCAATACCTGGTCACAAGGGTGTACTTTTAGTAAATACTTCCTACACTAGTAATCCTCGGTGTATCACCACCTCGTTCAATACCTGGTCACAAGGGTGTACTTTTAGTAAATACTTCCTACACTAGTAATCCTCGGTGTATGACCACCTCGTTCAGTACCTGGTGACAAGGGTGTACTTTTAGTAAATACTTCCTACACTAGTAATCCTCGGTGTATCACCACCTCGTTCAATACCTGGTCACAAGGGTGTACTTTTAGTAAATACTTCCTACACTAGTAATCCTCGGTGTATCACCACCTCGTTCAATACCTGGTGACAAGGGTGTACTTTTAGTAAATACTTCCTACACTAGTAATCCTCGGTGTATCACCACCTCGTTCAATACCTGGTCACAAGGGTGTACTTTTAGTAAATACTTCCTACACTAGTAATCCTCGGTGTATCACCACCTCGTTCAATACCTGGTCACAAGGGTGTACTTTTAGTAAATACTTCCTACACTAGTAATCCTCGGTGTATCACCATTCACCACGTCGTTCAATACCTGGTCACAAGGGTGTACTTTTAGTAAATACTTCTACACTAGTAATCTCCTCGGTGTATCACCACCTCGTTCAATACCTGGTCACAAGGGTGTACTTTTAGTAAATACTTCCTACACTAGTAATCCTCGGTGTATCACCACCTCGTTCAATACCTGGTCACAAGGGTGTACTTTTAGTAAATACTTCCTACACTAGTAATCCTCGGTGTATCACCACCTCGTTCAATACCTGGTCACAAGGGTGTACTTTTAGTAAATACTTCCTACACTAGTAATCCTCGGTGTATCACCACCTCGTTCAATACCTGGTCACAAGGGTGTACTTTTAGTAAATACTTCCTACACTAGTAATCCTCGGTGTATCACCACCTCGTTCAATACCTGGTCACAAGGGTGTACTTTTAGTAAATACCTAGTCACAAGGGTATACTTTTAGTAAATACTTCCTACACCAGTTGTTGAATAGAGTTGGAGGTTGAGATCTCCAATGGAAATTTAAATTAAACTCATAAGGCTTCACGAGGTTGTCATCTTCAATGATTTTAACCGCAAATTTTATTGATAACACTGCAGTTTTGTGTCTTTTTAAGGTATCCACGCATACAACCATGCAACTTGTGCGTCACATTTCTTATTGTACGGTTTTATGGATAATTCTATAATTTTCCATGCGATCAATGTTTCTAAGCAAATACAATACCTTATCGGACCTTATTTGACTGGACATTAAATGAACGGACATAATTATGAACGGACATTAAAATGAACGCTCGAAGGCATTTAAAACCATCAAAAATCCTGATTTTTAATTTTTTTTGCGTTTTAAACATTTTAGCAGATAATTTGTAAATTAATTTTTCATACAATGAGCAAGAAAGGCAGTCGTTAAGCAGTAAAAAATGTCAAAATATCTGTAGATCAGTGTCTATGATTATGAAAGTTGTGTAAAAACAACAGATACGAAATATGACCAGATTTGATGATCATATCACAGGTCATCTTTCTCAAATGGGTTATCGTGCATTAAATATTCCATGCTTAAAGCATCATATCAGTAATACCTGCTTTTTGAAAACAATTATTTATTTGACCACCTCGGTCCTGCATTTCAGTGTAAACTTTTACAAGATGTGGAGATAAATAATAACTCCGAAGAAGTGAACGAAGAAGCCAAAGATCAAGAAAGTGATCATGCCATAGTGTGATACTTAGAATATTTAAATTGTATAATAACTCGTTTTTCATTGATCCAATGATATAGTTTAGTCCGAATCCGATGATAGAAATTACAATTGACTGAAATTAAAAAGTTATCAGATCCTAAACATGAGTTCGCAGTGGAATAATTTTGGAAAAATCTGGACGGACTTTAACTTGGACGGACTTTAACTTGGACGGACTTTATTTGAACGGACATTAAGATGAACGCTAGGACCGCCAGCGTTCAATTAATGTCCGTTCAAATAAGGTCCGATAAGGTAACTTAATGCTTTTAAATACACTGTTAACTACAGCCAAATTACAGAAAAATCTAGACTAAAACCAAATCTAAGTTTGTCTGTACCTGAATTGACTCGGGAACTATGATGTGATCCTCGTTGTCTTCATCTGATTCCCCAGTTCCCTTGTTCCAGAGAGTAGATTCCAGTCTGTTCCTCAATGTGAATCCCAACGTTCCTGTAAATTAATTAAGTATTAAAGAAATGTATGAGTTTTAAATATAACTCCGAATAGATCAATGTTAAGTGAATGTAACCTTTTCATAACGTAACCTTTATCTCCATTCTCCATAATGTTTACAATTGGAATTGTCCCAGGACCATTCGATTTGTCTCGACGATTTCATTGTCTCAGCGGTTATGTAACCAGCGTTGTCTGTTTGAAAGCTGCTAATATTTAAATGCACTAGCCACTAGTTATTTAATAAAGCAGGCTCTCATGGTTATCTGTCAGATCCGGGCGGCTGTACCTCTTGTACCTCTTGTACCTCTTGTACCTCTTGTGTTATCATCATCACAATGACGATGTTTATCTATTTATAAATTAATGGATGGTATTTATAATTTTGTTGCAAATTTTGCACTTATGTTATCTCTAATCTCCTCAAATACATTATATGGATAATGGATATTTCTCTTACGATAGTCGTGCTTTAAATATTTTATCTCGACATCATAACAGCAAGAGTAAACAGTTAAAGTATCGTCATATTTTTCACTGCACGGAAATTACTACAGAGACTACAAACAATGCAAATATTTATTATGTTTACATTATGAGATAGGGCTGGTGTTACAATAACAGTGTTACATACAGTCAATAGTCAATCGAGTTGCAAACAATACACAAACAGGCGTACTAGCATTATTAAAATTCAAAACCGGGCGACAAAATAAATCAACTGAGCAAAAGTCACAAATATTCGAGTTTTGAACATTTGGTTTTGAGAAATTGACTGTTAATGACTTCATTAAATCAATCTCAGGCTCGAAAAGTCAAAAGGTACATACAATAAAAAAAGTGAATAATGTCCATTCAGTGAAAATAGATACGTAACTTTTTGTTGTTGTTTCAGTTTCCCCGATACCCCTGTTTCACCATCGCACATACAGGGTGTGTAGAATGTAAAAATCGATAATTTTTTATGAAGGAGCAAATTTTACATGGTTTATAACAGTACTATTCCTTCTTACTCCATCGTAATACATAGATCCAAAAGGTATAAATAACCTCGGCTGCGCACACAATTTCCATCATTATCACAGTCACCACGCACACAATTCTCAATTACCAGCCGCATCAAGATCACGATTGAATAATCTAATAATTATGTAATTATGTAACACGCTTTTTTTTATTACTCTGATTCATCTGCACCAGACTCTGTTTGAGCGTATGTGATCGATTAAACGAGATTTATTATGACACCGCATAACCATTAACCATGGCTATTTTATCTCAGCTGTTCTAAAAAATACTCCTCCATGGCTTACAAAACCAGTTCTCACAAAAACTACCTTTTGGTTGCGACTTCATTGACGTCGGAGTGATTTTGTAATTGTATAATGAGTCGCACTTATGTAATGAGTTCCACATTTTAATTGGATTGTTCAATGATCATGTTCGCACTTTACCATAGTGTAAGCCATAAAGGAGTATCTCTGAGAGTAGCTGAGGTAAATAGCCCTGGTTATTGAATATTGATCATACGCTTGAACTGAGGCTGGTGCAGACGAATCACAGTAATAAAAGCGTGTCACATAATTATTAGATTATTTGATCGTGATTTGAAATGGTTTTGAATGCCTTCGAGCGACGAGCGTTTATCTTAATGCCCGTTCAAAATTATGCCCGTTCACGCAATATCCGGTCAAATAACATCCGATAAGGTAACTCACAAGGTCTCTTAAAGACTGTCTTATACTGAGTTTCCTGACTATTCAAGATGTATAAACCTAGAATTATCCTCATGTCGACGACAAGGCTGCTACAATTGCTAGTATGACCAATAAACAAATAATTTAATTAACCAACATTTTACTAACCTTTGAGAACTTTATTAAGAATGGTTGGGAACTCCTTGAAGTCGAAGGGGGTGAGAAATCCCAGGGATCCCAGACTGAAGGCGATGATGGGGGGAACGCTGCGCTGCAATGCTGCATTATATTATCTCGTCAACAAACCTAGTCAGACTAAAGTAATTATAGCATTGTCAAGTTGAGTTTACTGAAGGAGGAATTTGTGGGTGGAGGGAAATAATGTTAAATACAAACTTGAAAGAGTGAAGAGGCGTAGAGTAACGTTCCGTCACCACCCAAGCAAGCTATGAAGTCTATTTTGTCGTTCAACATATCTTTACCTGATATTAATTGTGTCATTTCACAGATAAATTACATTTTACATTACAAGTTAAAATTTAAAGTTTTATAAAACTTTAAAAACAATGTATCTAACTCTCATACCAATTTTCCAAACTTTAATCTTCTCGATAAGTCCTACAAATTCTGTATCCAAGTTTTTTGTACTAATCGACTGGAAGTTATCGTAGCTGGAAGATCTGGGAAGGTCACCAGCTTTTATCGTCTGTAACTCTTCAAAATCCTTCTCTTCAACATAAACATCCAGTCCTCTAACCTGAGTTAGAGGATGTATATAGAAATCATAAATACTGCCGCTACATCATTCTAAAATCCTGATAATTAAAATCCTGACGAATAGAGAAATGTGTGCTCTAGTACTGACCGTTATGAGCCAGATGCACATCATCTTGAACTTTTTGAGTACAGCAGAATCATGATATTTCTTTATTACCAGACAGTTAGAAGGCGGTCTGGTCCAAGAGAGATGTAGTTGCTTGTAGAGAGGTCTGAAACAGAGTGATAAATTAATCATAGGAACAGTCGAACCATGTTCGTGCATCAGCTATTATATATAGCTCAATTAAAAGAAATTGCAGAGAATTTTAGACAAATGCAATCTCTGAATACGAACCATTCATTCAAAACATGAGACTATTAATGACCAGCAGAAAAGGCAATTTTGTAAATAGTAAATACATACACAGAAAAAAGCTAATTTATCTCGTGGTTCTATAACCTGACAAAGAACGTGGTGGCATTTATACCACTAACCACGGACCCAACTCTTTCACTCCCCCCAAAGATACCTATATTATCAGTGACCATGTTGTTAATTAATATTACTGAGTTATATTATTATATCGTGTATTGCCGGGAAGGCTGTTAATTTAGGATAGAGTTTTTGTGGCACTTATCTTTTTGTTCTTTTGTAGTTTTTCTCACACAGCTGAGTAAAAGTTTTTCAACTTAAAAGCAGTGTTTATAATTCAATTTATTATTATTATTATTATACAGTAAACCTAACTTCTTATAAAATAGAAATCATCACGTTTAGGAAACACCTGACTAACGCGTAATGCGAGGTATTAATTAGTTATGTCTATTGTCCACCCTATTGAAGAAGTCTTACAAGATAGGAACATAAAGCCATTTTGTGTTTAACGTCGTCTATGGAATGACAAAACTTCAAGATCAGCTCATCTATTATATCTTCATAACATGGATCAAACAAAGCCAATTCTTTAGATAAAGAAAAGAGATAAACGACTTATTGTTAGATAAAGAAGAAGAGACCTCTTGATGCAAAAACTCCCTTCACAAAACGATCAATACGCCTATAACCAGAATGCCTGGACAACAGAGGTTATGAACCGCGACAATACTCATCTTGTTTAACTTTTTGTTTATTGTCCTGGTTTATATAGGAGCTATTTAACCACCTGTTAAAAAGGCTGACAAGCCCACACAACAAAAGGGACAAGAACTTAAACGGTTAAACCTTTAAGAAAGGCGGTGGTCAGACAATGGGCAGAGGGTATGAATGGAAACTAAAGAATGGATCACTGAAAACTATTTGATATCGCCATGGTACCATTGTTACTTCCCAGCTGGGCGGGATACTCCTATGGGATACTCATATGGATATCCTTATATCTTAGAAAAATAGAGCACTACATGATCTTAAAATGGTTGTCTAATTCCTACAACCCTGAGTTATGAACATTAATGTCAGCTCCTAATATTATGATCATTGTAAATTTACAAAAATAAAGAATGTTTCAGTTTGACAAGAACACAGTTTTCACTGGAATGTATATAATATAAGTACTTGAGTACGGCTTAGTACTTAATTCGCTGTACTTGCAAACTAACAAGTCAACGTAAGGTAACCTGAAGACAGGTGAAAGTGGGTACACGAGCACATCTGAAGACACAAGACGCCCCATGATTACAACAAACATGGACACATACTGGCAAAAGAACAAGTCAAACGACGAACTTACAATAAAATTTCTCTCCTGCTTAACGTGTTTAACAAACGTGATTTCATTAAAAATGCGGTAAATTCCGATCAACGATTGAGTCCAACAGTTTCGAAACTCCTGAAGACCTATGTTATTCGAAGTTATGTCAGTTCTCATATGAAATTAGTGAAGCTCTGGGCGGCTAGGTATTTTATCTTGAAGATTCTCTAAATTCCGGGCCCTGTTAAACTCCTTCACATCACAATACTTAAACAACATACCACTTCACGTACGTAACTACGTACTAACTACTATTATCTATTAATACTAATATTACTAGTATTATTAATTACTCTACTAGGATTCCTGTACTAAACCTTTTGTCGTACTGATAAGGAGGTGCTCTGCTGCAGCAGTGATGAAAACCATTTCTTGTCTCCTGGGATGACTCAGTGACGACGTTCATCAGAGGATCGTCTATTGAAGAGATCTTTTCGTGAGACAAGTTGAGACACGAACTGCGTTGAGACATGTCGAGACCAGAAGAAGTATGAGGCCCTGTCATTCTATAACACTTTCAACCAACTAATACAGGACAGCGTGTCTTTTTGAGTTACATTTAACGTGGCAAACGATAAAAATAAACACATGAAAAGATCAACAATAATATGTCAGGTCGTGACAACAAATATCGATTAAGGCAATGAGATGACATTAGGGATAATTACAATGGTTTAGCTCATAGCTGCTGCTTAACAAGCTCACACGATCACACCACGTCCAAGAATAACACAACACCTGATAGTACATGGTAAACCGTGCATGTGCAGTTTATAAAACGCAATAGTGGGAACTGAGCAAGCTGTTAAATAGTGCATGTCTCCAATTAGGCTAATTACAGCGTCATCAGTTGTTCCCTTATCAGAAGTAAAATTCTAAAGAAATAGCACTTCAGGTGACTAGGAGGCGGAGGAGAAATGTGGGTATTTATAGGGTAGTATGTGTAGTATGTGGACTTGACGGTAGCACCCTGACAACTCGTATCACTATTTATCTGAACTAATTTTAGGAATTTGTAAATCATGGACAAGGGAGCAGGTGTGCAACTATTTTTCATATAATATATCGTACGATTTGTTGTTGGTACACGACAAGATCATTTTAATATCCGTAATTACTTGCAGTTTGCACAATGCTACACTTGGGGAAACTATCCTGGCTTTAAACTATCAATGGCTGGTCATTCCTGATCATTATTCTAGACGGCGTCGGCTGTCGTGTAATTAAAACCTTTGGAGTACCAAACAAAAAACTAATTTTACTGGGAGAGGAGTAGTTGCCAAATACAAATGGGTAATGCGTAGTGACTAGTGCTGTCTTATCACCAAAATATCCTGAATGATATCATATGGTATGAATTATATCATATGTCTCCGAAGATGTATAAAAATATCGGTAAATGAATTCTGAATATAATGGATATTGGATACTCAAAATAATACACCTTTGGATGGCAGCATTTCTAAAAATTTAAATTTTAAATTGCTCTTCTTCAGTATCATTAAAGTGACACCAAACCATTTTTCGATCACTAAGAATTAATCGAATTTAGAATCTTATTACAAAGAAAGCGGTTATTTAAAAGCTTAATGAGGAAAATTACAAGGACACTGGGAAAACTCTCAGGAGTAAAGCAAAAATACACATTACACATGGCATTTTTTACAGTCTGGGTTTCGACATCACTTCATGATGTACGGTTCAAATGGATGAAACACCAACTCATCGGGACGAAGAGCAGTTACCCTGTCGGCAGATGGAATGTGCGGGTACTTGAAGAGGCCACTTCTAGAAATACCCTTGAACGGCACATTAAACATTTTGTTACGGAGTTTTACAACAACGAACCAAATACGAAATTGACCACACCCTCCTCATTTAAAGATTAGAATTGGACTGGAAAATCAAAGATTATTAAAGTTCGGAGTACTTACACTTTAGTGTCCCCTAACATCATACTGTTCCTTCCAAAAAACGTTGACTCCTGTTTCTTCAGCTGTCTCTTGCCAGGGGGAAGCTTCTTGGCAGCCCCCAACAACTCTCCTTTACTGCCATTTTCTGGGGGATCTTTTGGATTTTCTCTTTGTTCTGCTGATTCTTCTTTTTCTGTCATCCTGACGTTTTGATATGTTGAGGCAAGTTATACATTAAATTAACTTAAATGATTTAAAATTGGAACATATCATTTACTTATGATAATATGTTGTATTTCGTCGTCAGAGGTACACAATAAAACTGTGTTGACCACTTTTACAAATGTACTTAAAAATAGCTAATGTAAAATTTCACAGAGAACTTGAATGTAAAATAAAGAGTAACAACAGAGTTCAGACTCAGTAATACGAATTATTTTGTTCTAACAAAATTAAAATACATCGTAATTATATTATAATAATATTATAGTCACATTAAAATTCTATTAGTCAAAATTCTATTTAAAAGTTATGAAACGATTTGTAAATGATAATATCGTCATGACATGACGTCATTAAATACCTTAAACTACGTTATGACTATAAAACTAGTGATAAATGCACTACAAAATGATGGTTAACCATGCTCATATCAATTACGAAATACTCTTTAAACATTCTAAAAATCTACAACAAAAACATGCAAGGATCAGTGTTCAGTGACACCGACATATAAATGTTATAACCAGTGAACTATTTCCTGTTTTCTTTAATGAAGTTTATAAGTCCATTAGTAGAAGAATCTTCGGAATGGACCTTTTTATCATCTTTTAACAACGGTTGGATCTTCAAAGCTAGAATCTTGCCTAGTTCAACTCCCATTTGATCATAACTGTTGATGTTCCACATGACTCCCTGGACAAAGATCTTATGCTCGTACATGGCGATGAGAGCTCCAAGCATGGCAGGGGTAAGTTTGGTAAACAGGATACTGTTGGTGGGTCTGTCTCCTGTAAACTCCTTGTGGACACTCAGCCTATCCTGATCTTCAGCAGACATGGAACTCAGCTCCTTCCTGGCTTCTTCGTTGCCTCTTCCAGTCATCAGGGCTGCTGTCTGAGCAAGGAAGTTAGATGAGAGAATCTCATGGTGGTCTCCGATAGGGTTCATGGACTGCACAGGCATGATGAAATCACAGGGTATAAGCTTGGTTCCTTGATGGATAAGTTGATAGAATGCATGTTGACCATTAGTGCCAGGCTCTCCCCAAACAATGGGCCCAGTACTGTACTTCACTCGGGTGCCCTCACGAGAAACACCCTTACCATTGGATTCCATGTCTCCCTGTTGAAAGTAGGCTGCAAATCTGTGCATGTATTGGTCGTAAGGTAATAGTGCATGCGATTGGGCACCTAGGAAATTGTTATACCACACTCCTAACACAGCAAGTATGATGGGGATGTTTCTCTCCATAGGTGTAGAGGTGAAGTGGTTGTCCATTGCATGTGCTCCCTCAAGAAATTTGATGAAGTTTTCACTTCCAATATGACACATGATGCTCATTCCAATAGCTGACCATAAAGAGTAACGTCCTCCAACCCAATCCCAAAACTCAAACATATTAGCAGTGTCAATGCCAAATTCGCTCACACGTTTTGCATTTGTAGAGAGTGCAATGAAATGTTTTGCAACTCCACTTGCATCCCCAGAATGTTTGATGAACCATTCACGAGCTGTGCGAGCATTTGTTAAGGTTTCAAGGGTTCCAAAGGTCTTACTTGCAATAATAAAGAGAGTGGTCTCAAAGTTAACTTTCTCTAAGACTGTAGCAACATGGGTCCCATCAATATTGCTCACAAAATGAACGTTTGGTCCATTGCCCCTGTATGCTTTTAGAGCTTCTGTCACCATCACTGGTCCAAGATCAGATCCTCCAATACCAATATTAACAACATCAGTGATTGCTTTACCAGTCACCCCTTTCCAGATCCCATTTCTAAGATTGTCTGCAAAGCCTTTCATCTTTTCTAAAACTCTATTCACATTTGGCACAACATCTTGGCCATCAACAAGAATGGGAGTGTTACTTCTATTCCTTAATGCTATGTGTAGAACAGCTCGCTGTTCAGTAAAATTGATTTCATCTCCTTTAAACATTCGGTCACGCATATCTTCAACATTGGCATCTTTAGCAAGTTTTAAGAGTTCACCAAAAACATCTTCATCAACTTTGTTTTTGGAGTAATCAACAAGAAGCTTCAGACCATCGACTTCAATTGATTGACTGTACTTCGAAAACCGGTTTGGGTCATTTGCGAAAAAGTTTTTGATATGAGCTGACTTCAACTTTTCAGCAAGGATTTCTAGTGCTTTGTAGCTTGGTAGCTTATCAAAGTCTGTCATTTCGAATCGAGACCTACTGAAAATGTAAAATTAGATCTATGTCTATAGCATACTCCAAAGCATAACAGGCGTGATTGGCAATTTAAAAGACATCAAATCTAAATGTGTTTTTCAGGAAACTTTAAAAACAGCAAGACATAACCACAAAGTGGGCCCAGCCTGACATTATGCTTGCTACTTACTATGGGATAAACAGGCTAGTCAACAGTAACTTTGAATCGTGCACCAAGAAAGAAATGGATGTAATTAAAATTGCATGTATGATAAATGGACGAAGTCAGACCAGAATTTAGTAGCAATTGTTGACAATTTAGACATCAGCTGTTTGCTAACTCACTATCAAAGTTCAAACCGTGACAGTTATTTGTTTAATACTTTTCAAATTTTACAGTACAGCAGTAAAAAAATTATAAAATAGAACCATTCGAAAATATTGTTGTTGAAAATATATGAAAATTTTACAATATCTGTACACCACAAACATGAAAATAATTACCAATTGTTGCTAATCTAAAGACATTGCAAACAAAAGTAATAGAAATAGAAATAAATATATATAGTTACATAATTGAAACAATTAATTGAAACAATTAATTGAAACAATTATGGCCCCTTATTGTGGGTAGTATATGGATAGGTATGTGTAAGGTATATGTAAGGATATGTGTCCTGTCAATGACAATAATTGATAATATGCTCTTTTATATTTGTAAAGGAAAACAACATTTTAGGAAAGTGAAGTGTCATGATATTTATACCATGACACTTCACTTTCCTCAAATTTTTATATAACATATTTTTATAAAACACATCTGAGTGACTGGTAACTGCATCAAAATAATTTAACAACATTTTAAAGAACAATCTAAAAACTTAAAGACAAAAAAGCTAAAGTACAACCAAGTTTATTTATATTGACCATTGACGATTCGCAGCTCGCAGCAGATCAGTTGCATTAGGGCATTGCTACGATCTGGCAAGTTTGCGATATTAAACATTTTGATGCGCAGGGCGGCCAAGTAGTAGATCTTGCTACAAGTGACTTTATTTAACTTACTAGTGTATTGCTTGCTTCTCTCACAGATATTTCTCTCCTCTGCGAGAAGCTAGAAAAAGCGCCGCGCATATGGATTGCATTGGCATGCCAAGTAAGGTAACATGACGATTACCCGGAAACCCCAGGCTATAATGGTCATAAACAATAACGCGAACGATTCGGCAGAATGACAGGCTGAGCACCGCTTAATAACATAACATGAATTGTAGGTTTATAACCTACCAAGACGCGCGCCGAGTTGGACTCGTCGATGGTCCTGTAATATTTGACCATTGTTGTAGTGGTCTGGCCCAGCGCATGCTACTTCGTAGCACTTGCCATCGGGCCAATTATTTCAAGAAGAAAGCGGCGCGCGCTACTTCGAAGAAATTTAGACGAGTAACATCCGTCAATGTAATATTTGAAACAAATATTTTACGAGTATGGAGTATCACCCGTCAACCATTGTGCATTGTATCACGTCGTGGCCCCCACGGTCGTTTCACTATAGAGTTTCTACGATACAGAGGGAGCCGCGCATTCGTGCGCAGCGGGTCATACAACGTATGACAAGTTAACCAAGTGTTGTACGTTTATAACCTACCAGGACGCGCGCCGAGTTGGACTGACGGTAATAATTGGAACAAATATTTTACGAATATCACCCGTTAAACCAAGTGTCACGCGACGTCCAACTGGATACGGCGCGCGCATAACGTGATCGTACGTGCGTTTCTTGGCGCTGCAACGACTATTCCAGCATTAATGCGTGCTCCAAATTTTTATTAAGAAGACTCTTTCAAGATCATAGTTATTCATAGTTCCAGTCATAAAAATGCTTGGATGTTTGCCAAGTGTGGTCATAAGACTAAAACGATATACACTATGATGTATGACAGTTTAGCAGTTTTTGACCCGAAACATGTCAGATGACTGGGAACTGAGCAGCTAAGAACATCACTGATTAACTTGTGGCTTCCATTTAATTTGCTTAATTAAATCTAAAGAATTCAATATCACTGACAGTCAAAATCACGACTTAAGGTATTACGGTTAAGGAATAAGAGATGGCACTATTTGACAGGAAAATAAATCAATATTGTACGTTCTTAAAATCATATAAATCATTTAAAATTGTATATTCGTATACAAACACATATACTGTAGTCAATTTATATTAGAAATTTACTTTTATTTAAAATTTATTAAAAACACACGCAGATAAAATAGTGTAAGAAAGTCATTTATTTCCGGTTATGGCTGTATTTCAGTAATTAACACAAAATTGATCAATAATAAATCGTGATAATCAAAATCTGGATTGTTTTCAAAGCTTTACATAACTTGATTTATGCTGTATCATCAGTTTTTTTTATTCGAACAATTCTCGTCGAATTTTAAGCGCTTTTGGTTTGTAGTCTTCTTATGTCTGAGCCAAAGATGCATCAGTTACACCAATCTTGTAATAAAACTTGCTGCGAGTTTTTCTTGAACCGCCTGTGTTCGGTGTGTTCGGTGCCAACTAAAATAAAATACTTTATTAGATAGCAGTAGTAGTTTCTCTGTCAGTAGTTTTAAATTCCATGACGTAAAACCTAAATCTGGTCCATTAAATATACCTCTGTTACCAGTTTAACAGTAAAACCCCGATTTACCGTGCCCCGATATACCGCGGCTATCTCCTTCCCCCACCCCCCCCCCCCCCCCCAAATAGCATGTACATAATGAAAACAAACAAAACCCCTGGTAGTAATAAAATACTATCATGAATATTGTACTATTATATACAACTACTACCCATACTACTATACAATACAGGAATAACACAAAGCAAGCAATTCTACTAAATTAAGTGTAACACTGCAACACTGTGACACTGCAACACTGTGACACTGCAACACTGTAACACTGCAGAACTTTAACACTGTAACACTGTGACACTGTAACACTGCAACACTGTGACACTGTAACACTGTAACACTGTGACACTGCAACACTGTGACACTGCAACACTGCAACACTGCAACACTGTGGCACTGCAACACTGTAACACTGTAACACTGCAACACTGTGACACTGTAACACTGCAACACTGTAACACTACAACACTGTAACACTGCAACACTGTGACACTGCAACACTGCAACACTGTGGCACTGCAACACTGTAACACTGCAACACTGTGACACTGTAACACTGCAACACTGTGGCACTGCAACACTGTAACACTGCAACACTGTGACACTGTAACACTGCAACACTGCAACACTGTAACACTACAACACTGTAACACTGCAACACTGTGACACTGCAACACTGCAACACTGTGGCACTGCAACACTGTAACACTGCAACACTGTGACACTGTAACACTGCAACACTAACACTTCAACACTGTAACACTGCAACACTGTGACACTGCAACACTGCAACACTGTGGCACTGCAACACTGCAACACTGTGACACTGTAACACTGCAACACTGTGACACTGTAACACTGTAACACTGCAACACTGTAACACTGCAACACTGTAACACTGCAACACTGTGACACTGTAACACTACAACACTGTAACACTGCAACACTGTAACACTGCAACACTGTGACACTGTAACACTGCAACACTGCAACACTGCAACACTGCAACACTACAACATTGTAACACTGCAACACTGTGACACTGCAACACTGCAACACTGTGGCACTGCAACACTGTAACACTGCAACACTGTGACACTGTAACACTGCAACACTGTAACACTACAACACTGTAACACTGCAACACTGTGACACTGCAACACTGTAACACTGTAACACTGTGGCACTGCAACACTGTAACACTGCAACACTGTAACACTGCAACACTGTGACACTGTAACACTGCAACACTGTAACACTGTGACACTGTAACACTGTGACACTGTAACACTGCAACACTGTAACACTACAACACTGTAACACTGCAACACTGTGACACTGTAACACTGTAACACTGTCACACTGCAACACTGTAACACTGTAACACTGCAACACTGTAACACTGCAACACTGCAACACTGTAACACTGTGACACTGTAACACTGTAACACTGCAACACTTTAACACTGTAACACTGTGACACTGTAACACTGCAACACTGCAACACTGCAACACTGTAACACTGTGACACTGCAACACTGTGACACTGCAACACTACAACACTGTAACACTGCAACACTGCAACACTGCAACACTGTGACACTGTGACACTGTGACACTGTGACACATACCTTGTTGTTCTCCAGTGTAAGAGCTCTCAGTTGCGGGAGCTGCAATGTCACATACTCTGGTAGCTCAGTTAACACGTTGTTATCAAGATGCAGTTTCTCCAAACTCGTCATCTGTACTACCTGTAATAGAAAGTAGTGTGAAAGTGAAACTGATGGTAAAATTGATAGTGAAAGTGAAAGTCTAGGTAAAAAGTGTCTAATCCAACCCCGGTACACTTACCTCGTCAGGCAGAACACTAATCTGATTGTGTATAAGAGACAGTTCTTCCAACTTTTCCATCTTTGTTACAACTGTTGGGAAATTCCTGAGCGAGTTGTACCCTAGCTAATGGTGGGGTGGCAGGTGTGAGAATTATTTCAGACGAGGAAGACAATCCGAGAATGGGTCCTTGATCAATAAATGAGGAAAAGTGAGACCATTATTTGATATAGTCTGTGATAACTTTTGAGAATAGTCTGGAATCCAGCTGTACCTTATTCAATGCCACGATACATATTTATAACAATAAATAGTACGTTATAAAGTGTGTACCTGTAAGTCTGTTAGTTCCTTAAGTTTCAACATGGTTTTCTCGTCGACATGTTCCAAGTTATTGTGTGTTAGAATAAGTCTCTTCAGTGAAACCAACCTGCCTGAGTGATATGTACCAATATACTACTAGTATTAGGAACCATTCATGGTTAGCAGCGAATCATGACAAGAGTAAATTAATGATTAACCGTAATTAATTAATTGATACTATTGCATTTGATTAAATTTACATAAACAAAAAACACGAATGAAAATACATATTTGCAGTACTTACAGCAGTACTTACAGCAGTACTTACAGCAGTACTTACAGCAGTACTTACAGCAGTACTTACAGCAGTACTTACAGCAGTACTTACAGCAGTACTTACAGCAGTACTTACAGCAGTACTTACAGCAGTACTTACAGCAGTACTTACAGCAGTACTTACAGCAGTACTTACAGCAGTACTTACAGCAGTACTTACAGCAGTACTTACAGCAGTACTTACAGCAGTACTTACAGCAGTACTTACAGCAGTACTTACAGCAGTACTTACAGCAGTACTTACAGCAGTACTTACAGCAGTACTTACAGCAGTACTTACAGCAGTACTTACAGCAGTACTTACAGCAGTACTTACAGCAGTACTTACAGCAGTACTTACAGCAGTACTTACAGCAGTACTTACAGCAGTACTTACAGCAGTACTTACAGCAGTACTTACAGCAGTACGTACAGCAGTACTTACAGCAGTACTTACAGCAGTACTTACAGCAGTACTTACAGCAGTACTTACAGCAGTACTTACAGCAGTACTTACAGCAGTACTTACAGCAGTACTTACAGCAGTACTTACAGCAGTACTTACTACTTACCGATGCCCAGGATTTGCGTGACACACTTTAGTGAACAATTAGTCACAATTAGTTCGTGTAAAGTTGTTGTTATAGCGCTGAGATCCAGCCCCGTTCCAGAGAAATCTATATTACAAATACTGGGAAAATACTTCAATTATTGAGGAGATTCTTGAATTTCACAGCAGTTTAACTAAAAAACAAACAGAGACATTCGGAATATTTTCAACAAAGTAGTAGCACAAACTCGATCCATATTGTGTCGCTAAATTCCACATTGTGCCTACATACCACAAGATAATAAAATACCAAGAACCAGTAATAACGCGACCGACCTTACCTCAGTTTCACGAGTTGTCTGAGGGCCCACAAATAGTTCAGGTCATTCTCCCTGTTGGTCATTAGAAACAAATCAGTGATGGTCCTATCCTCTATGGAGATGACAGTAACTGTCACACTACAGTTCCCACTGAATTCTGCTAACAAATTCTCACTTTGCCAGCCTCTCACTGACTTACCGTTTACCTGGGGAGAGACATCTTTCAGTTGGTCTAACTTTTAAAAGGTTTCAGCGAAGATTTATGGTTGTGAGACACAGTGTATCAAATACTTTACTTAATAAAGTATTATAAAGACTCACCTTCAATATCTGATCTCGTTCTTTTAGGCCCATCTTTTTGGCGATCCCTTTTTCGTCCAAACTTTGTACCGTTGCTAGGTAGAGTTCCAATCCATCGTAAAGCTGAAATAGTTTGATGTTTCAAATACTTTAACTTTTAAAGTGCTGCAATACGTAAAAACCTTTTCAGTAAGTTTCGAGTTTTATCATTCTGAACATTAAAACAGAAAGATGATAAACTGCCACAGCTTTTATTTGATGGCACAAATCATTTAGTTTTGTGCCATCCCGAAATTTCTTTGTCCCTGAGCTAAGATCTAACATAGATCTGTGTTAGGTCTAACACTAATACAGAAAACATGTACTACCTTAACCTTACCTTAGCAATGATGTTGGACACATTGACACCCCAGCTGGATTTCTTATTCTTCCTTGTCAGAGTAATCTGGGACGTTTTTATCTGATACTTCAAATGTGACTCAAAGTATACCAACTTGCCACTGTCATCGTTATTCATCACCACTGTAGCTACCAGTGCTTGTTGAGATTAGAGAAATGATCGTCTTATCAGTGGCTACATTACATCCTACAATAATATAGTCTGGTAACTCTGGTTATAGTCATACATCTACAGTGGCTACATTACATCCTACAATAATATAGCCTGGTAACTCTGGTTATAGTCATACATCTACAGCGGCTACATTACATCCTACAATAATATAGCCTGGTAACTCTGGTTATAGTCATAGGGTAAAGCACATAATTTTGTCATTTTTTGGCAATTTTCCGACTGCCTGATATAAACCATGGGTTTTAACCTCGTCTGAAATTCCGATTTAGATGAAACCTCCACCATGTTATAGTAGACAGTCTAGGCAAGTTCTAACACAAAAATGATCGAAATTGCTGGGGTTGAAGTTGTTCAAAAAAATTATTTTGAAAAAATGACAAAATTAGGTGACTTTACTTAATTTTGTCACCCCGAACCTAATTTTGTCACTTGAAGATTGTGCAAAAAGTAACCATTTCTCGGTATTTTAGACTACCTGGATGCATCATTCGAGCGCTTTTTTACCAACATTGACCTCAAAAATCCCAAAGATATGATGTTTTCATAGTTTTGTAGCTTGATGAAAAGATGACACTTTTTGGGTATCTAATCTTAGAAAATAGCCCCCAAATGCCCCTGAAACCACTGGTATCTTGAAAAACGATTGGTTCTAGGTCTAGGTTGAAATTTTCATGTCTGTAGATAGATCACTTGCTTAGTAATTTCATCAAATATTTTTTTAGTCATTTTAGATTGAAAAAATCAGATTATCCACCTCGGCGAAAATATGCTATTATAAGTGTTATGCTATTATAAGTGCCTTATACATATCCTATGGGCAAAAAAACTTCAGAATAGTTGTATAAGGCCATTTTCAACACAATCTGTGATTTACAAGAAATTTGAGAAAGGTCGATTTATTTGACAAAATTAGGTACTTTTGGCAAAATCGAACCTAATTTTGTCACCCTCTGTAACTTGAACAATAATTGCGCTAGAGACTTGAAAATTTGTACGTATACTTCTGCTGTAGAAGATATTTGAAATATGCAATGGCATGAAGCTAGCTCAATTACTTTTGAAATAGCAATAAATCAAAATTTTGAAAATTCCTTAAGAAAACCTTAAGGATCTTATTTATTTTTCGGGTTAACAGTTTCGCCTTCTTTTTTGACACAGATGCAAAAGAGCTAGAAACTTAAACTTTGTAGGAGCAGTTTCAGCAAAGTCTAAGCTTTCTTTCAAGCTGAAATTCCGAGCTGAGGCAGTTTTTCAGAGCAAAATGACAAAATTAGGTACCCTGACAAAATTACGTGCCTTACCCTACATCTACAGTGGCTACATTACATCCTACAATAATATAGCCTGGTAACTCTGGTTATAGTCATACATCTACAGTGGCTACATTACATCCTACAATATTATAGTCTGGTAACTCTGGTTATAGTCATACATCTACAGTGGCTACATTACATCCTACAATATTATAGCCTGGTAACTCTGGTTATAGTCATACATCTACAGTGGCTACATTACATCCTACAATATTATAGTCTGGTTATAGTCATACATGATACATCTACACAGTATACACACTACACAGTATACACAGTACACACAGTGTACAGTGGCGTCTTACGTTGGTAGTTTTTAGACGAAATTAAGATCTTAGACAAAGATTTAAATCACATCGTTGTTAAACGGAACTGAATGGCCGTACATTACCAATATTTCATGAATTAGTTAAAGAGAAAATGAAACCGATTCTCCAGGCTTATCACCTATAGTGAATGTAACAAAAGCAATACAATCAACAAGGATAAGAGTACAATTACAAATAATTATCAAACACACACAAGGGAGGTAAAATCCACACCCGAGAAATGCCATATCACATTACACGGATCATTCTGACCACGTGTCTAAAAAGATATTGACTGAGATTCTAATCGTGTAAAACACAGCTGGTTTCATTTTTCTTGACGTAAAATATGTACATATAATCATTAGATACACATGTATAGTGTATACGATTTTAATCATTATATATACATTGTGATCAGTAACTAACAATAATTAACCTAGTTACGAATAGTAAAGCAATGTATTTTTAGATGTAGCCAGGGTATGTTTGAACATGAGATATTTCATCTCTACCGATAACATTGATAATGTTTACATCCCTAGTTCTTGAGAATAACACAGTTGTTGATACCACTAGCTCCTGAGAATGACACAGTTGTTGATACCACTAGCTCCTGAGAATGACACAGTTGTTGATACCACTAGCTCCTGAGAATGACACAGTTGTTGATATCACTAGCTCCTGAGAATGACACAGTTGTTGATACCACTAGCTCCTGAGAATGACACAGTTGTTGATACCACTAGCTCCTGAGAATGACACAGTTGTTGATACCACTAGCTCCTGAGAATAACACAGTTGTTGATACCACTAGCTCCTGAGAATGACACAGTTGTTGATACCACTAGCTCCTGAGAATGACACAGTTGTTGATACCACTAGCTCCTGAGAATAACACAGTTGTTGATATCACTAGCTCCTGAGAATAACACAGTTGTTGATGCCACTAGCTCCTGAGAATGACACAGTTGTTGATACCACTAGCTCCTGAGAATGACACAGTTGTTGATACCACTAGCTCCTGAGAATGACACAGTTGTTGATGCCACTAGCTCCTGAGAATGACACAGTTGTTGATACCACTAGCTCCTGAGAATGACACAGTTGTTGATAACACTAGCTCCTGAGAATAACACAGTTGTTGATACCACTAGCTCCTGAGAATAACACAGTTGTTGATACCACTAGCTCCTGAGAATAACACAGTTGTTGATATCACTAGCTCCTGAGAATAACACAGTTGTTGATACCACTAGCTCCTGATAATGACACAGTTGTTGATATCACTAGCTCCTGAGAATGACACAGTTGTTGATACCACTAGCTCCTGAGAATGACACAGTTGTTGATACCACTAGCTCCTGAGAATGACACAGTTGTTGATATCACTAGCTCCTGAGAATGACACAGTTGTTGATACCACTAGCTCCTGAGAATGACACAGTTGTTGATATCAGTGGGGGTGTGGCCACATTCCCCGCAGGTTCTCCAGACCATGTTGTTTGGCGCGCTACATACCGGACACGCCCACTCCTCCTCCAGACTGGCAATAGTCACTGTGTCTAGTGGTGCTTCTCCACCTGGGCATAATTAACATTAATTAACATTAATTAACAATTAATTAACAATTAATAATATTAATCAATACAATTAACATTGATTATAATAATAAAAATTCATTCATTTATGTAGCTATTATGGCAGATTGATTGTGTTATAAAACAATCAGATTTAAATAAAGATACATGTGTCTGGAAACCCTGTACTAGTGTAACCGCTGTAACGCGTGCCTACGGCCGGGACTCCACTATCGCAGTTGAAATGCAAAAGTATAAACACGCACTATCATGCTGAATAATTATTTAAACGCATAAACTCAAATTAAATAATTAATAAACATGTGTGGTACATACTCATACGTTTTACCCAAACTTACACGAGTTTTCAGCACCTGATTTGTCATCAACTAAACAAATGACAGGTGATACAGATGGACAATGGACATAAGTCAATAGTCATGCATAGTTTACAGTAATAAATATCATTAGCATTCACATTAGGTGCAAGAGAAGAGATAAATAAGTTTTGATAAAAGATTGTGGTGTCATCCCAGAGAAAGATATAGATACACGATCAAGAACAAAGGAAAAGACTGCATTGATCTTCTTACTAAATACAAAGTCATAGCAGTTGTAGAACGGTCGACTCTCGCCTAAAAATAGATTTTACTAATTATCAGTGCTGAAATTTATTGTTTAGAAATATTATAATATGCTCTAAGAAAGTAAATGTATTTACCCAATAATCAATATTATTATATGGTGGCACTATTCATGTGATGTGCCATGATCTGAAATGATATTCAGATTTGACTTCAAAACATGAATTTGTAACAAAAGTAAATAAAGGAACCATCATCTCGGCTTGGGAACATATGACAAATACAGGCAACGGGATATTTAGAGGCAAACAATACTAAAAAGTCAGTTAAAAAAACCTGATTTTTGTCTCTCGAAACTCATTTCATTGATCAGCTTTTTCTGGTTGTCTTTTTCTTTCAACTGATTCTCTATCATCGCATTCTGAGATACATTCAATTATAAATTCGTAAGGATTGAAATCGATTCAGAGTTAAATAGTATGTGTTAATGCTTTTCAATACAAAGTAAAAACAAGGCCTTTACCCACTTAAAACCTTTCCATCACGATACATAATACTCAATAAATGTAATAGATTTGTAGTGTTATAATTAGTTTAATTAAATAAAGAAGTTTCGAGCTAACTGACCAGTTCATGTTCTAGACGGTCGTTAGAAGCAGTTTTGTCGAGACACTCCTGAATTTTCAGTTGCAGCTTTGCTATTTCCAGGTCCATTATCTTAGACTCCTTTTCAGTTGCATCCAATGTCTTGTAAGATAAAATCGAAATTAATATTAGAAGCATTTTGTTTTTTATTGGTTTTAAATTAACTTTAGTATATGGACACGTTCATTTGAGTTTGAGGATATTGGTAAATATAAGTGACCATATTAAAAGGCACAGTGTAGTTGACTTTGTCACACTATGAAATTACACAAACCCTTGATGGTTAGGATAATCGTCTCATCCTCTAGGCTAACTTTGTCACTTAACGATATCTTAATCAGGTGATAAGATATCGCTTAACTACGGCCGGCACGGAAATGGTTACATTGTCACACTATAAACATGTGACGGAGTAAATATGGACCCCTTGCTGCCGTTTTTGACCAGATTTTTGAGTGTCCAGTTGATTGGATGGGTACATATGACCATTACGTACATATTTGACGACTTTTTTTGTTAGATGGTGCACTCAGGTTTACTCCGTCACACATTTAAGAAAACATGTGAAGAATGTTTAGGGCACCCTGATAAGCAATGCTGAGTAGTGTACGTTTATTTGATGGCCTGGAAGTGCTAGGAATTGTTATTATATCATATAGTCGTAAGGAATTAAAACAGAGAAGGCACAAACAAGTTTACTTTGTCACATAATCTTGATGATATCTGAACATGTGTGAAATTGAACAAATAATGATATACCAGCTTACACCCCTTATTTTATGTACTATGGATCAAACAACACTGCTAGTACCACGCACCAGTCACATAAATCATTATCGGGTGGTAATATGTTAACAGTGTCACAATTAAACTACCGCAACATGGTCAAAAATAGGGTAATTTCGTCACAAAAAAAAATATTATAACTCTGTTAGCTCCTTGCTGGCAAAATAACTAGTTCATTGATGATAAAGTTACATAGTATTCTAATAGAGGTATAGCTCTTCAAAATAGGGGCAAGACATGTTTACTTTGTCACATCAGTTATTATAAGAGTTAGGTAATCGTCATCAGATTAACAGAGCTTTTTCGTAGTTTGGATCGATTAATATAGGCAATAAAGCATCCTATGCCAATTTTAACACACTATCTTGATATTGTTGGGGCAGGGAAAGTTAATTTTGTCACATTTTCAGCGTCTTTGACAAATTAATCTAAAATTGTTAAACTTGAGCTCTGATGTTCTAGACAATATTATACCAATCGTTTCTGAAAGAATGCTGAATTCTAATAGAGTTATAGATCTTCAAAATAGGGGCAAGACATGTTTACTTTGTCACATCAGTTATTATTAGAGTTAGGTAATCGTCATCAGATTAACAGATCTTTTTCGTAGTTTGGATTGATTTATATAGGCAATAAAGCAGCCTATGCTAATTTTTACACACTATCTTGAAATTGTTGGGGCAGGGAAAGTTAATTTTGTCACATTTTTAGTGACTTTGACAAATTTAACCAAAATTGTTAAACTTGAGCTCTGATGTTCTGGACAATATTCTACCGATTTTTTTCTGGAAGAATGTTGAATTCTAATAGAGTCATAGAATATATAGATCTTCAAAATAGGGGCAAGACATGTTTACTTTATCACATCAGTTATTATAAGAGTTATTATAAGAGACTATTTCATTCTATAATCATTGTTTTTAACCTATTTACGATTTCGTATCATTTTTTGTGACAATGTAAACATCAACTGATCTTAACTTGCATCAACTGCATTGTCATCATATAAAGTTTTCACTCCTTTTAAACCAAAACCAGATATAAATAATTCGCCCAAAATTTAAAATTCCATATATTGTGACAGAATTAACCTCATTTCCTAATAACCAAGTGCCTGTATTATCTAACTATTCGAAACAAAATATTTTAGGGCTATGATTGGTAGATCAACCATCAAATAATGAGTTAAAAGGTTTTTGAGGACACCTCACAGTAGAATAGAGGTATGGTATTCTGAGTGTGACAAAGTTACCCAAATATTGCCTTGTAACCGTTCGATCCGTGCCCTTTAACCAATGTGGCATCATAATTGTTAGATTGACCTAATCTACTATATTTCAGACCAAGGAGTGATAATTAGACAACTGCAGTTAACTAAGTCACACAAAATGTGACATTTGAACCATTATAGTGCTTAACAACAATAAATTTTCTTTCTGAGCAGTGCATATGGGAGTATGGGTTACGTGGCTAATGTTCAGAACTTCTGAACGTACTAGGTTAATATATGTCAAAATTAAGCCACTATCGTCGAAAACGCTATCATTTTTGTTTACCAATATCCTCAAACTCAAATGAACGTGTCCATATAATTTTAAGAGTTTATAATTCAAAAACCGATACTTTTACGGGAGAATTTACCTTTCTGCAATTTCGTAATCTTTTTCTCTGATCATCTAGAATCAAATCTGAAAGAAAGTGTGTAACCATAAGAATGTTTACACTGTCTGAAATCAAAAAGAGTTCTCATACTACAATTGAAAGACATGCGCAATTAAATTGTTTAAAATACATTTTGTGGCACATATGGGATACTTCATTAATCATCTGCTATTAATGTCGAATGCAATTTACCAGTTGAAGAACTGATTGGAAGAGAAGTCGGACGGGCAGGAGTGAATTCTTCGTGAATCAAGTTATAACCTGGGCCATCCTCTTCATACATTCTGTACAAATGGTTGTTAAGACCCACTGTCCATTGCTCACAGTAATCGTGTTAATATTTCTGCTGATCTTAAATTATGTTCTTAGAGCTTATTCATTGTCCCATAACACAGACAATTTGTATTTTAGTGTATATTCCATTCGATTACTGCCTTAAACAAAACCAGCAATAAAATTGTGTAGATGAGATGGTAAAAAAGGGTTCTATAGACTATTTGTATTGTAGAATTGTTTCATTTCAGTAAATAGTTGTGCAGTTTATTGCAATTAACAAGAACAATGGTACTTTTCACAATTCAATGTTGCTGTACTAATTTCTCTTTTCCTCGATTCTTTTGTTACATTTCATTTCTACTTTTGTTAGTTTTAGAGCTGCACAATGATAGCACTCTATAATTACCATGGCTTGCAAATAGTTTAATGGTAATTAGCAGGGGTGTAGGAAGCGGGGGGCAGGGGGGGCCATCGCCCCCCATGAAATCTGGGCAAGGGACCAAAAAGGGCCAACTTTTTAATTTAGGCTTCGAAGTCAAAAATTTTCTAAGTCAAAAATTTTCAAAGTTTTCTTGAAAACTATTTTTGTTCATGTTTCATGCTACCCTGATCATTATGAGCCAAAAATATTTGTTTCGGTTTTCGAAGTTCGATATACGATTTTGGTTCGAGGGTTCCCCTTTGTAATGCGATCTCATGTTATAAATCAAGAGGCTTGCATATAATGAACATATTGACATGGGTGGAGAGTTGAGTCTGTACAGAACCTAGTAGTTTCAGTTCCTTGTTAAACTTGCCGTACAGCAAGGACATTCACTACTTTAGCCCGGCGAGGCACATAGCTCACTCTACAACTCCGTGTCAAATGTGACTGATTTGGGCGGAGAGCTTAGATTTTGAGGAAGATGAGGGGGTTAAGTTGTATTTGGTGAGAAGCTTTGAGATGTTGGTATACCAAGGAAGTCCCAACATGATTTGTTCGTGAAATGCAGCACAGAGTAGTTCGTTTTCAGTGTTTTCAAGGCGACTATAGTAATCTATTGCAAGTTTGCAGGCTTCAAAGAATAGGGGGTGGCGCCCGCTTTCGCCCCAGCAACCTATATTTGATGCTTTTGAATGGACGGACAAAGACCACTTGATAAACTTGAGGTGGAATTTTGTCATAGTGGTCTTGTGCAATGTACTTCAAGGTATGCTGGGGGTTGGCTTTGTCATCTATTTTTGAAAGGTATCTCATGGTTTTTGAGTGGGGGCATAAGACTTGACAGCCATAAAGCAGGATTGGTTTTATTAAGGAGTCAAATAGAATATTAAGGGCACGGTGAGAGAGGGCATCCTTAACTATTTTGCCTTTGAGGTCATAGAGAGCACGGAGAGCCTTGGCCCTCAGCTCAGTATTTGCTGCTGTAAACGATCCATTTCTGTGGAATATTATGCCAAGATAGCAGTATTTATCGGTGTGCTGGATGGGCTGACCTCCCAATGTGAATGTTTCATAGGACTGCTTTCGTTTGGGAGGGCTGAATATTACAATCTTAGTTTTCTTAATATTTACTTCAAGGCCCATGGAGTCACAGAAATCAAATAGAATGTTGATATTGACTTGCAAGGCCTCGGGACTAAGAGCAAGAAGGACAAGATCGTCAGCCCACAGCAGATGTGATATCAGAACGTCAGCAAGAACTGGATAGTCACCAACAGATTTCAGGAGAGATGAAAAGTCATTAATGTAGATTTTAAAAAGGTCTGGCGATAGGGGGTGTCCTTGCTCCGTTCCTTTGCCAATAGCAATTTTAGGCGACAAGAGTTTGGAAATATTTATATGGGCAATAGAGTTTTTGTACATATCACTTAGGCAGTTGAAGAAGTTACCGGTTATTCCAAGGCATGTAATTTTGTGCAGAAGGAGGTCCCTAATACAGTGTCACAGTGGCGTAACGAAGGGCCCTGCTGACCCCGCTGTGCAGGGGGGCGCCGTCTTAGGGGGGCGCCAAATCGTCGTTTGAATGTGGGACAATTTCGAAAACTTAACTAAAGTACTAGCAAAACTGCGCGTTTTGCTCTAGATACACACTTTTTTAGAGATTTTTACCGGCGTATCTTCTAAAATCACCTAATTTGTTCAATTTTAGGGAGGGGCACCAAAAGGGGAGGGGGCGCCAACAGGGGGGCGCCTTTTCGGCAGGGGGGCGCCAACAGGCAACGTTACGCCACTGCAGTGTCAAAGGCCTTTCTTAGATCAACAAAGCATGCATAAAGACGAGCCTTTTCAGCTTTTGTGTATTTGTCAATTACTGTCTTGAGGGTGAAAACGTGATCGTTAGTTTGGGCACCTTTCGAAAATCCAAGCTGTTCTTTTGGGTCAGGACAGTAGAGCTTTTTGAAGTGTAACAGACGTTCAAGTAAGATGCTAGAGAACAGCTTACCCATACAACTGCCAACTGCTATTGCTCTGTAATTGTCTGGGCTGAAGGGGTTGCCTGATTTATAGATAGGAGTGATAATACTGGTATGCCATGGATAATAGCCGGATCTAATATATATTATTATACCATTGCTTTCATATCAAACCTCACTCATGACTCAACTACAGTCAGCATTTAATTACACTTACCTTGATGTACTGTAGCACTTTCTTTGATAAGTGCCTTAACCACATGATATATGCTGTATCAAATATTATTGTCAGTCTTCCTGCATGTGCACGTATTATATGTACGAGAAACGAAAAGGCAAAAATACTTTCATCAAGATCGAGTGCTGTTATTGTAAACTGAAAAAATAATTTGAACCCCGTGTCTTCTTGAATGCATATTATATATATTAGTGATAATAAACTGTGAACTGGAGGTATCTTCGGTCGAACCCTAAAATTACTGATACCAAATTTAAACCCCACATATGCGTGTATAGTCTCCAAATCTTCTCTTATCTCTGCTCTCGGACTTTGTTCTTTTGAATAGAACTGTTTGTATACTTTAACAAATAGTGATTTTAACTTTGAGATAAACTGCTATATTATTATATTTTTGTACCAATATTCACCTAACTTAACGTCTCTCACTGACACCATCACCCGGCAACCAATTTTAAAGTAAAATTTATTAACGATCTGACTACAGACTGGCGGTCAACGTTCCCCGTATAGTAGCTCAACGGAGGGGGTAATCAGGGCACGTGTTAATGAAAAATGTACGTGTCCTTCCACAATCCCTTCTGTTGGGTCACACGTTATTGGGAACTGAGATCGCTATCGTGTAACTAGAAGCAGTATATGCAAAGTAACTTTGGTGATAGGTGATAGGCAATATGAAATTACACATCTTACTTTTACTTTATCCCGTCACCCATGGACTTATTAATTAACGGCTGGTGGTGGTGTCATCGTTTGTCATACTCAAAACGTTTCGCGGTTGCGAATGCCGGCCCATCGAGGAAAATCTTTTTACTTTGTATTTTAACCATTATAAAGTATGATTAATCGGATATAGTACTGAGTTCAAACAGTCCCCGAAACGAAAAAGCAAACATTTGATTTTTGTTTCGGCGACTGAATCGTTGATGGGCCGGCAAATATTTGTTGTCGAGTAGTGTTGAATACTCATATTAACATGATTATTGATTTAATTTAGGAATTGTATATACACTCCTGCGCGCAGTGTTGTGACCTCCCTTCGTCGTATTTTACACACATTTGGACGTTGGCAATTTATTCCATCGATAATTTTAAAGTTTTAACATTTTTATATTAAATTCTTTTTTAATTTAGTTCTAAAACGATTGAACTTGCTTTCTGTGAAAATTTAATGTACTTTCGTAAAATAATTTTGATGTGGCAGCGATTTGAAAAGGAAATTAGTTAAAAATAATACAAAAAAATCGGACATTTTTTGATATTAAAACATGAATAACTTGGGCTGTGTTGACAGTAGAAAAATTTATTAACCTCTATCCGACAGCTTTAAAATTTTTCTACGCGCCGCGCAAATCCACGCGCGCATTTTAGCGTGTCAAAATCGTTTAAAACTAGAATTAGTTGATGAAGGAGCATAATGCAGATCATAGGTTGTACGTGTGGCTTGAACATTATGATTTCGCGCCATTTCTTGTTTCTGCACTCGCTTTGAACTTTCATGGCTTTAACAGCAGTTATCGACTGACGACTTTGCTGTATTACATAGTGTACTTGGTACATAATTGATCAACGATAATAGGAGGAACCCCTGCAAGCTTTAAAGGGCTCGTGTTACTTTAACATCACTTTTGAATTTCACGAAAGCAGATAAAAGGTAGGTTTTCGTTGAATCAAAGTAAGCTAATATCAATTAGAACGAGTATAATTGTGTTACTTTAATAAATCGCTTGGTACTGTATTTTATAGTTAACTAACGACATTCTCGCTTTAGGTTATTTTATATAAAACACTTTTATCATTGTTGATTGTGACTTGTCCAATCATTGCACTAGTTTATTACAAAGATTATCAAAATCTTGCGGTAAAATTATTATACAAGCACCCATAAATGACAAAAGTCATTTAATTTCAACATTCCTCATTGCTTTTGTGATTTCCTGCAGCTCTTACTACTGGGCAGCTCTTACTACTGGGCAGGTCGCCCCGTGGTGGTTCATGGAGGCGTCTCAAAAAAAACTGACTGAACTATAATCTAAATATGATAAGTGCTTATTAACCTCTCTGCTTTAATTCAAACCTTTTATAGAATCTACATATGAACTTACAATATTTTGCAGTTTTAGTGACGTTGCAGAAACTCCGGAATACTGTGGATTGGGAGGAGGAGAAAGTGATAATTCTGTTATATGGCCTGTTTCTAGGACACGATAAACTTCCTAATAAGGTATTTTTTTCAGGATACGATAAACTTCTTAATAAGGTATGATCTGTAGCTAGGACACGATTAACTTCCTAATACAGTATGTGTAGATGATAACCTTCCTTCCTCTTCTAGATCAGATGGCTAAGTTACGGTGCAAAGACGGGTAGCTTGAGACTACCCGTTGTTACCTATAATCTAACTCACTCTTTCCACATATGCGGCTAACCTGTTCCCGATCAATATTCAGGTAGTGGAGAACTTAGAGTTAGATTATTTATTCCGCTTTTTGATTTTCCCCAGTCTTCATGCTAGATTCCCGTTCATTTTAGAGCCTCATTTAATCAGTCGGCCTTACTAAAGAACCTCTCACCCTAATAAGAACACGTAACTTGAAGTCTGATCGACTACATAGCTTTCGCTACAGCACTAACACGTGCATTTACAGAGGAGCAAAAGTTTGCGGAGGCATCCTAGAACGGTACATATTTTAACATATCATGCACAGGTGCCATTCTGTTTGTTTGGTTCACAGCTATTTCCTACTCCTAGACTCCGTGTTCGGACTTTTGATTTCTGTACCAGTTTATCGTTAACTTAGAGTTAGATTATTTATTCCGCGTTTTGATTTTCCCCACTCTCCATGCTAGATTCCCGTTCATTTTAGAGCCTCATTTAATCAGTCGGCCTTACTAAAGAACCTCTCACCCTAATAAGAACACGTAACTTGAAGTCTGATCGACCACATAGCTTTCGCTACAGCACTAACACGTGTATTTACAGAGGAGCAAAAGTTTGCGGAGGCATCCTAGAACGGTACATATTTTAACATATCATGCACGGGTGCCATTCTGTTTGTTTGGTTCACAGTTATTTCCTACTCCTAGACTTTTGATTTCTGTACCAGTTTATCGTTAACTTAGAGTTAGATTATTATTCCGCGTTTTGATTTTCCCCACTCTCCATGCTTTTATTGCTAGATTCCTGTTCATTTCAGAGCCTCATTTAATCAGTCGGCCTTACTAAAGAACCTCTCACCCTAATAAGAACACGTAACTTGAAGTCTGATTGACTACATAGCTTTCGCTACAGCACTAACACGTGCATTTACAGAGGAGCAAAAGTTTGCGGAGGCATCCTAGAACGGTACATATTTTAATATATCATGCACGGGTGCCATTCTGTTTGTTTGGTTCACAGCTATTTCCTACTCCTAGACTCCTTGTTCGGACTTTTGATTTCTGTACCAGTTTATCGTTAACTTATAGAGTTAGATTATTTATTCCGCTTTTTGATTTTCCCCACTGTCCATGCTATTATTGCTAGATTCCCGTTCATTTTAGAGCCTCATTTAATCAGTCGGCCTTACTAAAGAACCTCTCACCCTAATAAGAACACGTAACTTGAAGTCTGATCGACTACATAGCTTTCGCTACAGCACTAACACATGCATTTACAGAGGAGCAAAAGTTTGCGGAGGCATCCTAGAACGGTACATATTTTAATATATCATGCACGGGTGCCATTCTGTTTGTTTGGTTCACAGCTATTTCCTACTCCTAGACTCCGTGTTCGGACTTTTGATTTCTGTACCAGTTTATCGTTAACTTAGAGTTAGATTATTATTCCGCGTTTTGATTTCCCCACTCTCCATGCTATTATTGCTAGATTCCTGTTCATTTCAGAGCCTCATTTAATCAGTCGGCCTTACTAAAGAACCTCTCACCCTCTTAAGAACACATAACTTTAAGTCTGATCAACTACATAGCTTTCGCATACCGTTTCGTATCACGTATTTATCATCTCTCCTTCTTCAGAGACTGGCTTTATTTCAACATACCGTATCGTATCACGTTTTTATCGTCTCTCCTTCTTCAGAGACAGGCTTTATTTCAACATACCGTATCGTATCACGTTTTTATCGTCTCTCCTTCTTCAGAGACAAGCTTTCTTTCAGCATGGTTACCCAGAGACTTGATGGTATCAGGGTTCTCGATGTTCTGAGTAATGAATTTAGTTTTTCCCTTCATTCATTCTAAGTCCCACTGTGGCAGCAACCCTTTCTATCTCTTGCATCAGCGTCTCTGTCTCCTTTTCAGTATCTGCTATCAGAGCAATGTCATCCACAAAACCAGTGACCGATATCTTCTCCACCTTGACTCTCCTACTCCTATAAGGCTAAATGGTAAATCCTATTTCAGGGTGCTTGCTTAAGGCTTGTCTCATGCAATAGTCTAGGGCTATTATAATGAACAGGTACGGTATGGTGCTAACATCTGCAAGATCTTAAGGAGAGAGTGGCGTGACACACCCTCTGTAATCAATAACATTTTGCGAAACTTTCAGAAATACTAAGTTTGACCCAGATTTAAAGGTCGCTAGACTGAATGTAATATTTCAGTTAACAACTCTACCTCGATTCGATGCAGTGCACAGTGGGAAAGGTTGAAGTTGACGTTCAAGCAGTCACCCTGCCGAACAAGAAATCTTTCAGGCCAAGAGGCTAGGTGACTAGAAACTCAATCACTATATCCGTGAAACTTGTCGGGAGCACTGTTATGTGAGTTATTTTACCTTCTAAATTCCAATGAATGGTCGCTTTCAGAATAGGTCACAGCCCACTAGTTTATTTTCAGAACGTGGCAAACAACGTCAACTTCAAGACGCAAGATTGCGAACACTTTTCAGGAGAAGCAGCAACATCCCAGCACCTCCTCTACAAGTGCATCCAGATCATGACGTTCAGAATGAGAATAATTGGTAAACTCTACCTTAACACCAGTAAACTACATCATATCTTCAAATTTGTGGAACAGTCGACAAGACTGGATAGGGAAAACTCTTTTGGGTAACCTCCTTGGATTCTTCACCAGGAACTTTCGCTAAATCCCATACTAGGAACTCAACCTAGGCCCATCTCCGCATAGAGACATATCTCCCAGGCTTTGACCTTGCTCGGAAGTCCCTTGTCTACCCGCAGAAGTACTACAACGGAAGTGGGTTTGCTCTGAGACAGGTAGTGACAGCTTCAAGACTCCAGGGGTCTGTTGCATTGATATTTATTATTTTATGATTTCGTATATACTTTGGGAGTCCTGGCGTGCAGCTAGCAGGAGTTGCATTCTGTGGGCACGGTGAGAAGGCCTCCATCTTAACGTAAGAGGCCAGAAACCGTTGACCAGAACAGAGAGAGAGAGAGAGAGAAATTCCAATGAGCATGAAAATTACCCAGGTTCATGGAATGCACGAAAATGAACAAAAATTAATATTCTCCTAAAACTAAAAGTGCTCAGAACGGTTTAAAACTGGCCGGAAAGCGTTTAGATTGGTCCTAGGACCACTCAAACCAAGTTTGGGAATCACTGCATGTCTACAACCGATGTAACCAATGTTCCAAAATGTTCCAATTTTGTCCCAATAACTCGTTCACCAGCCTACCTCCGTTCACCAGCATGCGCTGTGACCGTCATGGTCACGGCGCAAGATGCGCGGATTTTAAAATGGCGGGAACACATTTTAATTGCCATTGTACATTATAGTACATAGTGGATAGTGGAGTGTGTGGTCTGATACTTGATAGTAGACAGAGGTTATATTTGAAACATTCCCGGTGCCTTCAACTGTTCTTTACTGTGCATGCACTGACTATTTGATTGCTTAAACGAATAGGCGAGCCTTCAAAAACATTAGTTTCAATGTTTTCATAGTTTTATGATGCAAATATAATTTTTCCATTTACATAACTGATAATACCCCCAATATCTTTTCAGTTGTGGAGGTCGGACCGAAACTGTAATCAGACACTAAACATTGACGAGGACCAATTACTCTACTCTTTCAATGATTAATAAAGATCGCTGATTGCTTTTACTAATGTATAATGTTAAAATGAAAGAGAAACTATCGAGACGAAAGAGAAAAAGGCACTCATTTATTTATAGTTTTATGTCTTAACAATGATATTCGAAAGCTAATTTTAAAAACTGGCTCTGAATCCTTGCTAAATGATTTGGGAAGGTGTAAGGGCTTAATATGCCTGTAGACATCATTTTCAGTGGGTTTTATGAAGTTTATGATTAGAGTATATTTTGGGACTGAAATAAGCGCAAGACCTTCGACGTTTCTATTCCTACTGTTTTTTTAATTTAGCAAATATACAAACAAATTTTATACTGTCGTAAAGATAAAATATTTAGTTATCGGATAGAGACTTGAAAATTAAGTATTACAATAACCAAGCTAAAATATTCAATGTTAAACTCAAAAATTTTCACGCGGCTATGAAGAAATATTTAGTTCTGCGCGTAGTTTTTTGGTCACATCTACGGCAAATTTTCGCCAATTTTGTTCATAGTTTCAAAATGTTATTTAGTAGACAAATTACTTTCGGACTACATCCATATTGTTTATTTAAGTCTAAAAGAAACAACATTTATTTGACTTCAAAATTGTTCAATCTGAATACGAGCTAATTACGACGAAGGGAGGTCACAACACTGCGCGCAGGAGTGATATAACTATCTTTGACCAAGTTTAATTGTTAATGAGAATGCACCCCAGCACTGGGCGCGCGTGTGGCGTGGCGGCTTTGATGTTAGCGGCTACAAGCTTGAAGCTAGGCAGCTGCAGAAAAAACGCCGCGCGCGTTCACAGTTCAGCGTACGGCTTTTCGTTTTTGATTTTACAAATGACAAAGCAACTTTTAATGAGTATTAATGGAATTATCGGATATTTATAATTCAATATGTATTGATTCTTCTGTGGAAAATAAAAATTGTATTTTACTTAAAATTGTATTTTACTTGTAAACTGCGCCAAGTTCAAAATTCATTTTTATCATTTAGCTTTGCTTTGTACTATTGCCACGTTTTGTAAAACAACATGGATTTTTATTTAACAATGACAACATACCCATAATACATTGGCTGTTCGTATAGCTTAGTATAGCCATGTGTCGACGCGTACTGCGTGACGCGCTTGTTTTGGCGCGGCGGTCGCGTGCTACTGAAAGCGAGAGGGCTCTGGTTAGACATTAAAACAACCTGGGCTGATCGAGCCGCAAATAAGCACGCGGCCACTCGATCCAAAGCGTAATGAATAGCTTCAAGCTTTGTCCATTATTAATTTGCCTTACCTATAGCGGACCTCAGGCTTTTATGTTCACAGCAGTAGCGCGCGCCGCTTTCTTCTCAAAATGTTGGCCCGAGGCTTACCTGGGGACCTCAGGCTATTATGTTCATTAACATAGAATAGAGATTCGGCGGAATGACAGGCTGAGCGCGGCCCAGAAAGCCCGAGGCAAGTACTACGAAATAGTGCGCGCCAGGCTAGTCCATTAACAATGGATAAATAAAAGCCGCCTAGCCCATAGCCGCGCCAATCCCTACGTACAAGCGGCGCTAGCTTTTCAAAATTCTTGCACATCTAAGTAAAAAGAAAATCATAAATTAAGTGAATTGAGAAACTAGCAAGCTAAATATTTATAAATATTTAATTTCAAAATGTTTTAAATCAATGCAGTTGCAGTTAAAGTTTGTATTTATGATTTATTGTTTGTGGCGTTGTTAACGGGTGATACTCGTAAAATATTTGCTTCAAACTCGGCGCGCAAAAATTATATTTACGTCCAACTCGGCGCGCGTCCTGGTAGGTTATAAACCTACAATGGCGTTGCCATCAGTATATATTAGTATACTGATACATAGTATTTAAAATTAGTTAGTATTGGCCTCCTTATAATATAAATAAATTTATTTTTAGTCATGGCACCGCGGCCGATGCCCATTTAAACATGATTACCTACCAACTACACACTTTCCAGGTTTCTAACAGGCCTTATATAAGGTTTGGACAAAATGTAAGTGGTATTGCTCACAATAAATAGCCGAGTAAAATGATTGTTTGATAATCCAAACTTATCCTCCAAAATCCATGGAGGATAATCAAATCACTTTACACTGGACAATCGCGTGACTAAGTTTTGCACGTTCGCGTTCTCAATTTAATCAAACATTACCCTCCACCCTCTACTCCAACTTTAACTTTAAGTTTAACCCTAAGTCAAGCATATGTTAAAACTACATATAATAACAGAAATTAAACCAACTTCCTTACAATTACATGTCATCAGGGCTACCGGACAACTGAACCCAATTTGGACTTTTGCTAGACAGGGTAGCTTGGGGAATTAATTTTAACCCCAATCAGTCTACCTAATTAATTCTGAAACGACAACTCAACCCAATCGTCACTAAAAATAACTAACCGACAAACAAGTTTCCAAATACCGCTCTAGTTAAGCTGCTGCCTGATTTCTAGTGCTATAATTTCGGAGACAAAACAGAGACAATATTTCATTGATGTTAATTGTAATAGGTAATTGTAATATATAATAATTATTACTTAAAATCTCACACAAAGTCATCACAATATTTCTGCTTAAGCAGCAACATCGTGTCCGAAGCACTTAGCAATGGCAAAAACAAAAAAGATAATCCAAAACTGTATCAAACCTGTCAAACTTAGTTCGTGCTCATAAACATAAGATGCGCACAATTTGTTTTAAAATTGTCCCTGCTTCTTCATCTTGAAGATATTGTCACCATCACCATCTCTTGAAAAAGGGTTCTCTGATAGAGAGGTGCTGCTGGGAGTAGGTTCAGTTGAGCGAGCTGCAAAGGAAGGTGAGAAATGTTTGCATATCATCCACGAGGGCGGTTCAGGTTCCAAGGAGGGGGCGAAGAATCCCAAAGGGAAAGAATCGTTATGTGGTTCCAGGAAGGGGTTGTTCTCTGGGCACGAGGAAGAAGGGACGGTATGCTGTTCAGCTGGAGTAGAAGTTTCTAAGTAGGGGGCGAAGAATCCCTCTCGGAAAGAATCGTTATGTGGTTCCAGGAAGGGGTTGTTCTCTGGGCACGAGGAAGAAGGGACGGAATGCTGTTCAGCGGGAGTTGAAGTTTCTAAGGAGGGGGCGAAGAATCCCAAACGGAAAGAATCGTTATGTGGTTCCAGGAAGGGATGGTTCTTTGGACACGAGGAAGAAGGGACGGTATGCTGTTCAGCTGGAGTAGAAGTTTCTAAGGAGGGGACGAAGAATCCCTCTCGGAAAGAATCGTTATGTGGTTCCAGGAAGGGGTTGTTCTCTGGACACGAGAAAGAAGGGACGGAATGCTGTTCAGCGGGAGTTGAAGTTTCCACGCAGAGAAAAGCCAAATTAAGTGGGTGGGAGGAGGTAGCAAGGAATTCCATTAGGATAGTAGTTGGTTGTCTTCAGAGAAAGAGTTATACAAATAATGATGATGATAAATAACACCGTTCAGGATTTATACTGAACCACCATCATGTTAATGGATGTCAGACCTTGTTAAGAGCATGGCATGTTCATGTGATACTTAGCTTTTTGCAAATTCGGATCACATGTTATCGTGATTTGTGATACAATCGCGCATCATATTACTCTGTGTTGCTAAGAGTGGATCGTTTCACCTTAATAATAACACAAGAGTATCTATTTAGAGTAGTTATAGTGTTTACTGGAATGTGAAATTCCACTGCGAGCCACGTGATTTTAAATTGAAAGGCGTGGTTGTACATTATTTAACCGCGGAATTTTCTAATAACTCGTCTTTTAAAGACATTGGTTATATATATTAAAACGATTAACAAATGTGAAGGATGAACATGATATTATTATCATAATGCTTTTGGACACTCTTCAGTGGTTGGTATGGTATCATACAAGTATAATAATGTGTGTAAATTAAATTAGTATCCCGCATGTATCCCTTTTACTTGCCGTAATGTACCTAGGTGGCTTTAAATGTAAACACTTTTACTTTGGATAAATCACTCTACACTGGACAATCGCGTGTCTGAGTTTTGCACGTTCTAAATTCAATTAAACCCTACCCCTCTACTCTGGCTCCAGCTCTAACCCTAACCCGATCCCTAACTCAAGCATATGCTAAAGCTATAACGGCCTAACGAGGAATTAAACCAACTTTCTTACATGTCATCAGTCATGTCACGTGTCACGTGTCAGTCATGTCACGTGTCAGTCATGTCACGTGTCATCAGTCATGGCACGTGATCGAAATAGTTTTTAACCGATAACTCGCCAGGGGAGCATTTCAATTTCCAACCCTATGTCATGTGGATTGTGAGGTGATTCGGAATCGGCGTTATACTATCCAAGTTGGTTTTAACTGCCGAGGTCTCATAGAAAAATCTCGAAGTTCCAGTGTATAGAGAGTGATTTAGAATCTCGTTTTACTTTCGCTTTCGTCGAGTAATTAAGTTATCAATATCATGGGCCCAGTTGCAATCCTTCTAATATTCGATTCCATAATTCCATCGTCCGTTATTTCTGTTTCGTTCATTAATTTGTGCAAGAACATTATATATTCTTGGTGTACATTTCAGTAATTCTTGAGATGAAGATGTTAATTTAATTTGTTTCCCGCTTTGAGAGGAGTATAATTAGGAATTTCCAATGGGAATATAATATAATTATATATCAATCATTACTGCACATGTCAACCATAATACATGACGCTTCTTTTCGATTACCAACGTAAATACCAATGTAAACGTAAACACCAATTCAGACTTTTGCATTTGCTGACTTAGGTATTCAATTTTATCGAGCTAGGATGTTGTTACCGTCCTGCTATTATGATATCATCGCCTGTTCATTTCTTTTTCATTCATTTGTCTTCTCTTTTTCTCTGTGTAGTCTTCTCTTTCTACCGAACCATTTGTTTGTGTAGTCTTCTTTTTTAAACAAATGTGTTGGCTTTACAGTTTACTCTATTGGATTGTTGGTTTTATGATTATTGTTCAGATTTCTCACAAAGTTGAGGCCAATACTTAGCCTGCAGTTCAGCATGATGTTGGCTGCCAACATGCTGCTGAACTGCAGGCTAAGTGTTGGCACTGCCACGTCTACTGGTCAATAATAGCTGTATGTAGTGACTATACCGCTGGTGGACATTTTCAATGATATTATGTTGCAATGTAGCCCCATCATTAGGCGCAGCTAGCACTGCATAATACTTCCATGATGAGTAACCATGTAGAAATGACATAATTAATATTTCTGAGTGTTAGTGTTTGTGTACAATGCGGCCATATTATGTTCCTTTAAAGAATTTTTGAACAATTGTGTATTTGTGTTGAGGCAGGTCCAATTTGGTACACTTATGGAATGCATGTACATTTTTATTTTGTTTTCGTTTCTCTTGATATTTTTTCCATTATTATCGTGACATCATAATCTGGATTTCGTTTTTGGCAATCTAGCTAGCAATGATCATGTCTTTTTCAGAGTTGTCTTTGATATATCTAGGGTTTCGCGGTATGGTTATGAACCGTTGTAATCAGGTTGCGAATTGCATTTTTCTTTCAATTTTTCAATACCTCCAGCTTCCTGATTATTTTGACACGATCATGTTTTCCAATTATAAAGTTTTACTTCGGTCAATTCATAACACACTAAAAGCACATAACAATTACATACTACAATTATAGTGTTTAGTGTGGGCCCATTTACAACTCGTGAGTTGGCAGCTATGACTACCTATAATGGTCATTGATCATTGTGTTCAAGAACTTATTTACACGGTGTAGGTATAATATTTAGCGGGTGTAGGTATAAAATGCTACAACTTATTAAGAGTCAAACATGGGCCGACCGGGCGCTAGTATTGTTGATCAGTTGAGCTTCGTGTGCGGGCGTGTGCGTTGATTGTGTCATGTTCACATATTTGCTATTCCCTTATATTGCTTATTTACCGGATGATAACCTATTATAGCTTGAAACTCGGGACCAGGTTACTAAAAGGCACTGCCACTCGTACTCGTAGTCTATTAAAGTATTAAGTTAGCACCAGCCACCATTAACACTGCCACTCGTAGTCTATTAAAGTATTAAGTTAGCACCAGCCACCATTAAAACTGCCACTCGTAGTCTATTAAAGTGTTAAGTTAGCACCAGGCACCATTAACACTGCCACTCGTAGTCTATTAAAGTATTAAGTTAGCACCAGCCACCATTAACACTGTCACTCGTAGTCTATTAAAGTATTAAGTTAGCACCAGCCACCATTAACACTGCCACTCGTAGTCTATTAAAGTATTAAGTAAGCACCAGCCACCATTAACACTGCCACTCGTAGTCTATTAAAGTATTAAGTTAGCACCAGCCACCATTAACTCTGCCACTCGTAGTCTATTAAAGTATTAAGTTAGCACCAGCCACCATTAACACTGCCACTCGTAGTCTATTGAAGTATTAAGTTAGCACCAGCCACCATTAACACTGCCACTCGTAGTCTATTAAAGTATTAAGTTAGCACCAGCCACCATTAACACTGCCACTCGTAGTCTATTGAAGTATTAAGTTAGCACCAGCCACCATTAACTCTGCCACTCGTAGTCTATTAAAGTATTAAGTTACTGGTTATTGGTTACGCACATAAAATCTTATCATTTATAATTATATGTAAGCATGAATGTTCCGTCACCTTCGTAGTTAATTGATTTCGTTTATAAATGCTGAGCTGGAGTTTATTAACATCTGAATTAAAAGTTTTTACTTATATAATCGTATATATTTTGGGAGGCACCCAATCTAATATCTATTACGTAGTCCGTACGGTAACAAATTTGCAAAGTTAACGAATGTACTCTATCGCTCATTAACAGGGGATGGAATTAGGAGAAGTTCGATTGGAAGAAGCGCCCATCGTCGTTCCAGCGAAACGAACTGAATCTGGATTTTGTCCATCGTTTACAAAATTTCCTCCGGTTGGCAAATGTGGTTAGTATTAACAATTATACAATTACAGATATTTTCCGAAATCTTTTATCGCTTATATTTGAGCAAATAATATGTAAGCATGAATGTTTCGTCACCTTCGTAGTTGATTGATTTCGTTTCTAAATGCTTACCTGGCGTTTATTAACATTTGAATTAACATGCTGGCTCCAATCCAACTTTTATTCGTTGGATTTTACGTTCAGTTAAAACGATAAATCAACGTCGCGTTTGGTAAATTATGTTAACAGACCAAAACCAAAATAAAATTTAGACTTTTTTCTTGTAATACACGGGGGGGCACAACATGATTCAGCTTGATACTTCTGCTTTCCCTTTATTGAAACTTAACATGATGAATGATGATTTAGCTCCAGAGTGCTTACCACAATGCATATCAAACTTACACTCTACATATTATTATTAGTAGTAGTGTGTATTATACTGACACGAGAAATGCTTCTTTGCTGGCATAGTTTGATCTTCTGTTAATCATTATATTGTTTCGGTTCGTTTACTGCTCCATTAAGTTTGGTCTCGTGAAATAAATTTGCTCATGTCCAAGCATTCTGGCGCTGGTGGTGGTCAGAAAACTGAAGCTCAGCAAATTGAGTCTAAAGATGCCGAAAAGGCTGAACTTAACAGTGTCCCTTTTCAAGTAAGATTAGCATGGTCTCCAGAAAATGAAGAGGATGGTGCACCCTTGCATCACAGAAAATCTTGTATCGGAGTAGGTCAGTAGGTCGTTTTCTGGGTATTTCCATCACATGTAAGTTCAGGATATTGATATATACTATCACATAGTGGACTAGAAGGGTGATTCTGCTGAATCCCGCTTCCTCCAATTTTCAGATGTGCTTCTAACTATAGCACGTAGACAGAATCATGGCTACCACCAGCAATGTGTAAACACGAGGGCTCAGGGTGGTCGTTTGTCACTTAGCTTTTCAACGACTATTTTATTATCATAATTGGTGCACTGTTTTTTGTTGTTGATTTCATTTTAATATGTAAAATTATTTACTTCTGTAAAGTTATGATTCATGACTCATGATGTTGTGCATTTCAGGCTGGTTTTTTTGGATACTGTTGGTTGTAATTGTCGCAGCCATCATCGCAGTCATCGTCATTTGCACAGGAACAGGTACGGACGCGGGTTCGCGATTTGTGTTGCCCACTGCTAGTTTGAGCACACATATCTTAGTTTTACAATCAATATTTCTGTCACTGGTCATACCTTTTATTTTATGTGTCCCATTGAAGAAAGAAAGAGAATTTCTTTGAATGGGATCCTCTTCGGCGGACTACAGGTTTCACAATGCCACCTTGAACCCCAATTCTCTTAGACGCGTGTAAAAGCTGTAAACCAGTTGACGGTGTATGGAGTGAATTTGAAGATTGGTCAGAGTGCTCAGAAAACTGCGATGGAGGTACCCAAACAAGGACCAAATCGTGCACTGCTCCTAACCAGTGTGGGACTGAGTGTTCTGGTGATGATGAAGAATTGAGAGAGTGCAATACTGAACCCTGCCCCAGTAAGATAACTTACTAGTTACTGACTTGGTGATGTTATATATTCTCTTGCCAAGCTACTAAGCAGTTTGGTTTAGTATGTAAAGTATACTTAATCTTATACGATTTATGGTTCTTATCTCTCAAAAGTTAATTTATATTTGATCGAGTTAATTTTAAAATTTATGAATATTTCATAATATTTCAGCGCCCTGTAATAAGCCAGATATTAATGACGGTAAAGTTGAACCAGATTCGGAAACAATAAATTCAGGAACTACTTACGAGGTTACTTGTAATGCCGGGTTCGTAATATCTGACTCCGGGATTTCAACAGTAACGTGCACTAACGGGGTACTTTCTACAGTACCAACTTGTCAACCTGGTAAAACCGTTATTTTTCAACGTCATGATTAAAAACTTCAGATTTTGGCGTTCATATGTTTTTACACGTGAATTCTTTAAGATTTACGGATTTTTACTACTAGTACTACTGCTCCGAACTAATTGGTTGAATACTGTCATAATATTATGTGAACTTAGTTTGGCAATATATTCTCACATTTTTTGTTGTTGTTGCAAGATCTATGAGAAAAAGTGAAACAAACACAGAAAATTAATGAGTTAAAAATGAATTTATGAATATTTCAGTGCCCTGCGATAAGCCAGCCATAAGTGACGGTAAAGTTGAACCAGATTCGGAAACAATAAATTCAGGAGCTACTTACGAGGTTACTTGTAATGCCGGGTTCGTAATATCTGACTCCGGGATTTCAACAGTAACGTGCATTAACGGGGTACTGTCTACAGTACCAACTTGTCAACCTGGTAAAACCATTATTTTTCAACGCCATGATAAACACTTCAGATTTTGGCGTCAATATGTTTTTGACACGTGAATTCTTTAAGATTTACGGATTTTTACTACTAGTACTACTGCACTCCGAACTAATTGGTTGAATACTGTCATATTATGTGAACTTAGTTTGGCAATATATTCTCACATTGTTTGTTGTTGTTGCAAGATCTATGAGAAAAAGTGAAACAAATACAGAAACTTAATGAGTTAAAAATGAATTTATGAATATTTCAGTGCCCTGCGATAAGCCAGCTATAAGTGACGGTAAAGTTGAACCAGATTCGGAGACAATAAATTCAGGAACTACTTACGAGGTTACTTGTAATGCCGGGTTCGTAATATCTGACTCCGGGATTTCAACAGTAACGTGCACTAACGGGATACTGTCTACGCTACCAACTTGTGGTTAGTAAAACTGCAGTTAGAATTGTCACAGTTAGAATTGTCACAGTTAGGATATCATATCGAGTTTAACAGTTTAAGTGTTATATATATATGCACATCGTCCATAAATGTATATCTCACCTGATATCTCACCTGATATCTCACCTGATATCTCACCTGATATCTCACCTGATATCTCACCTGATATCTCACCTGATATCTCACCTGATATCTCACCTGATATCTCACCTGATATCTCACCTGATATCTCACCTGATATCCCACCTGATATCTCACCTGATATCCCACCTGATATCTCACCTGATATCCCACCTGATATCTCACCTGATATCTCACCTGATATCTCACCTGATATCTCACCTGATATCTCACCTGATATCTCAACTGATATCTCACCTGATATCTCAACTGATATCTCACCTGATATCTCACCTGATATCTCACCTGATATCCCACCTGATATCTCACCTGATATCCCACCTGATATCTCACCTGATATCCCACCTGATATCTCACCTGATATCTCACCTGATATCTCACCTGATATCTCACCTGATATCTCACCTGATATCTCACCTGATATCTCACCTGATATCTCACCTGATATCTCACCTGATATCTCACCTGATATCTCACCTGATATCACCACCTGATATCTCACCTGATATCTCACCTGATATCTCACCTGATATCTCACCTGATATCTCACCTGATATCTCACCTGATATCTCACCTGATATCTCACCTGATATCTCACCTGATATCTCACCTGATATCTCACCTGATATCTCACCTGATATCTCACCTGATATCTCACCTGATATCTCACCTGATATCTCACCTGATATCTCACCTGATATCTCACCTGATATCTCACCTGATATCTCACCTGATATCTCACCTGATATCTCACCTGATATCTCACCTGATATCTCACCTGATATCTCACCTGATATCTCACCTGATATCTCACCTGATATCTCACCTGATATCTCACCTGATATCTCACCTGATATCTCACCTGATATCTCACCTGATATCTCACCTGATATCTCACCTGATATCTCACCTGATATCTCACCTGATATCTCACCTGATATCTCACCTGATATCTCACCTGATATCTCACCTGATATCTCACCTGATATCTCACCTGATATCTCACCTGATATCTCACCTGATATCTCACCTGATATCTCACCTGATATCTCACCTGATATCTCACCTGATATCTCACCTGATATCTCACCTGATATCTCACCTGATATTTCACCTGAAATATCCCACAGATCCGACGTGTCCAGATTGCTCGGTAAGCGCTTTTTATAAATCTGCTTTGATCGATAATTTATTCTATATTTGTAGATTCTCATCTTAATGTTGATTGAGAATCACATTCAGGATATTCAAATGAATGCATTTCAGTTTAAGCAATCAGAATGGAAGGCCAACATAGATTCAAAGAGTAAAATGTATCGTGCTACGAAGGACAAATGTGGAGAATTCTTTGTGAATCTTGTCGATAACACTTTCACGGTACGTTTCAGGATCTCATCACAGATAATATTTCCAATTTTTAATTGACTACTCTGTTATATTAGCTATTTAATAATGTTATATTTTCTTTAGTGTTTACAAATGTCGCGTAAGTTTTCCCTTAAGAGCCATGGAAGTCAGATTTCAATTATGAGTGATAAAACTTACTTTTTAAGATAACAACGACTGATAACAGTGGAGTAACGTATGCATCGGATCCTCTAGACACTATCTCTCTCCATCAAGATTTAGATCTGGGTAAGCTGGTCAATTTTTAATACTTTCAACACTACTATATAACAAATAATTTGAGGGCTTATGTCACTGAAGATGACGCCTTGCAACATGTTTGACGATAGCCTGTAGATTGATAGTTTGATCTCAGTATTTACAACAATTCATCTAGTTATTGATTCAAAGAAAAAATTTTTAATTAAGTACACGCCAAGAAAGAGTCTTGTGTTTGGAGGCAACTTCCTGCACAGTTACAATATTGTGGGCCAGCTGCATGTCACGGCTATTGAGGACATTACTAAAGTGGAACCAAGGTACGAGTGAGGGGAGGGGGGGTTAGGCCAAGCATCCATTTAGGTCACCAGACCAAGTACCGTACCTTTATATTTGTTCTATTTAAATTTTATTGCCGTTGGTAAACTTTTTTATTATCATTCAATTTTGGTAGACAAGTTAGAATTCTGCAATTGTTTACAAGAAGCAATGAAACAATTATCTACAGAACTTTAAGAATCATGAATCCAACATAAGCATCGAGATCCCTCCTTAACTATACCACAAACGCAATATGCGAATATATTTGGTGCACCATTAAAACATCTTACAGGACATTGATAACAATTCCCCAAAACACCAGATGGTAAGGTAAACTTAATATCAAATCGTCATTCAAAAAGCACAGACAAATTAATCTCATTGACACAATACATGATTCTAAGCCTAATAAACGAAAACGTAAGTTAACAACTATAAAATCACGTCTGCCATCGATAGATAAATGGAATAATATTGTAATCTGTGAATCAAATCAAATTTATAAGCCCCATTTATTTCGTTCAAATTGTATAGCGATTATAAGTGATCAACATATTTTAAAATGTTTATGCTACAGTGCCTCTTTACCTTATTGATTCTAATTAAAACCCCTTGAAGTTAAAATCAGTGATGTAAATGCAAGAAATAACATTTGGCTAAGAAGATAACTGGCTCATATAGTATCTCAAATTATATTCACATAACTTACCTTCCTCAATAACTTATTTACTATTAGTTACACGAGGACTTACTTGAATATTCGGGTTCTTTCGAGTACAAATACTTGAGCTGTGTGCACGTGCGAAGGAGCAGGCGTCCATCAATATTGCAAGAAAAGAATGCGATATTTCGACCATGTGGGTATACACTCTGCTTAGAACTGCGGAGTCGAGGGAGCAGGCGTATTCCACTGAGTGTTACTTTACACTTACTCTGGGTATTGCACAAATTAATCCTCCAAAAGCGAATCGCAGCCATTAAAAGACGCTTTTATATCTCAGTACTCCCGTGGATTCTCCTCGAGCAACCATTAAAAAACCACTCTAATTTACTGTCCTGCTATAATCAATAACTGATCCCTCAACAAGCCGCGGTAAATGTACGTGGCCGCTAAAACAATGTTCATATTGAGCGCTACAGTAGCGAATATGTTAAGGACAAACACCGTCCAGCTGCACGGGTCCCATGTGGATATGGAGCTGTATTTAGCGGTTATACACATCCAAAAACAGTTTACTCCTTGTACTCCTGCTGCTACTATCGCTGTCAGGAAGACGTCGCGCAAGTCCCATTCATCTCCTCATCTGCAATAATAATAGGTCTAATCATCTTCTTATCTGCAATAAATAAAGTCCTTATCAGCTTCTATCCTGTGAAGTAATTAGTCCGCTTATCACTTCTTATGCGCAATAATATATCTGATCAGCTTCTTATCTGTAATAATATAGTCCTATCAATTTCTTATTTGTAATAATATAGTCCTATCAGCTTCTTATAAATTTCTGTAAATAATAAGTCGCTATCTACTCAGTTTTCTTATCTGTACAAAATATAGTCCTATCAGTTTCTTATCTGCAATAATATAGTCCTATCAGCTTCTTATTTGTAATAATATAGTCCTATCAACTTCTTATTTGTAATAATAAAGTTCTATCACTTCTTATCTGTTATAATATTAGTACCCTAACACTTCCTTTAATCGTGTAAATAATATAGTCCTAACAAACTTCTTATTTGTAATAATATAGTCCTATCAGCTTCTTATAATTTGTAATAATATAGTCCTATCAGTTTCTTATCTGCAATAATATAGTCCTATCAGTTTCTTATCTGCAATAATATAGTCCTATCAGCTTCTTATTTGTAATACTAAAAAGTCCTATCCAAGTTTCTTAAGCTGCGCAATAATATAGTCCTATCAGCTTCTTATCTGTAATAATATAGTCCTATCAGCTTCTTATCTGTAATAATATAGTCCTATCAGCTTCTTATCTGTAAATAATATAGTCCTATCAGCTTCTTATCTGTAATAATATAGTCCTATCAGCGATATCTAATCTGCCAATATATATAGTTCCTATCAGTTTTCTTATCTGATAATAAATAGTCCTATCAAGTTTCTTCTCGTGCAATAAATATAGTCCCTATCAGTTTCTTATCTGTAACAATAAATCTAATCAGCCTTAAATGGTTTAGAGTATAACCTTAAATAGCAAAAAATCAAAAACAACGGCCCCCAGATCTATATATGCAAAAATCCGGTTTCCCCCCTCAAATACTCCAACCTTCCAAACACTTTGTGATGAACATGCATCTCTTCAGCATATTTCCTTTACACTGTTTCTCATCACTACCCCACCTTCCTTAATTACTCCAGGTGACAGAGAAAAATGCAGAATCTTGGTCGCTATATTTTTTTTAAAAACCTATATTCATGGGGGCCATATTACCCGTAATTGATAAAATCTTTTTAATTTTACTTGTAAAAAGTTTTCAGTCACTCATCATAGTAGGGATCTTAACTAAATACTTAAATAAGAATTGAAGGAGTCTGTCCCTAAATATGATTGAGGGGGGGGCTGTTTTATATGTATCAATACAATGTTGCACCTCAAATGACTCGTAAATCTAGCCATTTATGGCCGCCGAATTTTTTAAAAGGCACTAACACAAAATTCTGTCCCAAAACGCTTAAGGTCATGAGACAATCAACGCTATGATATGAAAATTTTCCCATGTGAAAAATATTGAAACCCTAGATGAGTCTCTATTCGTTGTTTGAGCGAAGTCAGTTTATTGAGATATGGCGGCCGATTTTGTTCTTTTTTTGCGATTATTTGAACACAGAATCCACAGTTAGCGTAGAGATTTAGCCGAGCTGATAAATTCCATAGAGAATGAGTTAATATAAGCTTACCATCCATAAAAAATGGTTTCATTCAAAAAATATTGAATAATTGACCAAGTTATGGTCCAAAATCGATCAAATTATGGTGCGTATGGCCCAAATATGGGCCATATGGGTTTTTGTTTTTATATCCCATAACTTCTGGCCATTTTTTATCCAATATTTATAAAACTTGGATATGTTGGTGTTTCACGAGTAGACTAGTAGCCTACAAGTTGAAGCATCCCAAAGCATGGATATGTGGAAGTTCATGTTTTTTGACCAACCTATGATTCTGGGGCGTTAAGACCTATATTCTGGGGGCCCGTAAAATTGTGGTGCCATAACTTTTTTCCAATTTCATTTGCAGATGTCCCGATGAAAAAGATAGCTTATAAATTAATACTTATACTCATACCAGTAAGTCTTAATTGGCATTTGTTGGACAGATTTTGTCATGACAATTTTTCGCCATATTTACCCCTCTAGAAAATGAAACACGTTTAAAAAATCTTTCGCTGTCTTGACCAACTATACCAAAATACCTCATGTAGGTTCCAAAATTTTTATCAGAGAACATAGTTACATGTTCTGTTACTCCAACCTAGCAAGTAACAGATTCCCTAGGAAGGTAAATCGGCTTATCTTGGTTAGAACAGTATACCTCGTAACATGACCTATATTTTGGGCCACCTATAAGATCCCTGTGGCAATATACCCGTAGGTATAAGGTTTGTAAATCTGATCAAGAGGATTTCCCTTAAAACTTTAATTTGTTATTAACATTATGTTTCGACGTCCTATATTCTATAAGTATATGAGTCGTTTTCGTATGATAATTTGAGTTATGTGAGTACAAATTATAGGTCTTATTGTGAAAGATTAATCTGCTTTCCAGATCTGAATAAGATTTATGCAATTTCAACTAACCACATCCGAATACACCTCTGTTTGACACTGAGTCATGTTTCAAGAGCCCTAAGCACCCAATTCTCAGACCAGCTATCACGTCTGAGGCTGGAGGCATATTCTATCCTCAGATCCCTGACACAGAATATACTTCCGCAGTCTCAGACATACCTTGAGTGTGACTGTATTTTTTATAATAGATGAAATAAAAATAAAAATAATTCACCATAAGCCTGTCATAATAAGAGAAGTTTTTTCTAATTGCTAGTTTAACGATTAACGTAATTTTAATATAATGCTGATCGTTTACGATCTAGTTCCTCCGTAAAATATTAATTATTTTAATTGTTTTGGTGTTTTTCAGTTGTCTTCCAATCCAGTTCATCAGAAGACGGCAGAGTTGTAATTGTGTGCACAACAAAATATTTAAAAAAGTAAGCTAGGACGTCAAGAGCAAGAGCTGAGACATTGTTTGCGTAAAGTTTACATCAGAGAGGAACAAGATGCGAGAGAATATTCACCTTGGCTATTCGAGACTGCATGTGCGTTTGATAGGAATGAATTACTGGAAGATAAATTATTAAATTAAAAGTTATCCTCTCTGTTTCTCATGTATTCCAGCGATTCTGAATGAAAATATTTTCAGGTTATTCAGTTATTGAACATTATGATATTGCTGAGATCATGCGATATTTTAGTATTTTGATAGCATTATAAGCTTTAAAATTGCATAACCAATATTGATAACCATCACGGGGAAGCCAGGGTATGCAGTATCCCCCTGGGCCTCAGAATTAATAAGTTAGAAAACCAATAAGATATATCCCACCTTTGACACCTTCTATCTTAGTAACATGTTCTTGTATGTCTAGCTACCTTCAGATTCAAGCAGAATGTGACAACTAAGAGTATGTCGATCTGCCATCAGGGATGATGGAACAGAGATGTACGATATCGAGGACATCCCTCTTCAAGAGAGAAATCCTCGTGATCAAAATGGTTGGATAGTGTGACAATGGGGAATTCATCTCAAATGGTGGAATATTGACAATGATTGATTCCAGCAGAGACTTTGCGATTCAATTTAATCTATTCTATGATAATATTCATGAGCAAATAATCGGTGTTTGTTAATGACACGTGAAAATGAAGTGACATCTCGACAGTTTAATTATGTATAGTTAATTAATTATGTATCTTTATCATATCAAGTTTGTCAAATATAACATGTACCTGATATTTAAAGTATTTAATAATCCCTTGATAGTTATTGAGTCGTGACTTTGACCAACAAGACCTTACAGTACATTCCAAACCTTTAATCAAGAAAATAGATAACTTTGGAGTTGTATTGATTACTGCTTCAAAAGTTTAGCCTAACATCCAAAAATGTATTGTTGATAAATTGAATGAATTGAATATATGCCTATGCTAAACCAATACAAAGATGTTTGAAGATGAATTATAATGACCAATTCTACGAACATTGCTGTGTCCCAACAACCAGAAATAGCGAAATAAACTGAGGCAGACGTGCGTGATCCCAACTGAGTGCAGGCTACGCACCTTTTTGTGGCACAAAGATATGAAACCAATTCATGGACCATATACTGAGGGTTTAAAGACGAATGGCGCTCTCTTACGATGTCTTCCCGTTGATAAAATTGGTTAGCTTTTAGACGAACATTTCTTTCTCTTCTATTTGGGTTTTGACACTTCATTCGGTGCAGCCATTTTCTAAAGAGTAAAGTTGTCAATATATCAAAGTCCAATATAGTAGACGTATATTAGAACCAGACAGACAACAAAGTTGTAAGGGCCTGGACGAATTTCGCGCTTGATAGAGCTCTTCCACAACAGGGCGTGTCTACGGAGAAGGGGAGAAGTCCGTCAGCCGGCAGTAGGACTAGTCAGTAATGTGTTATGCCTGTAGTTTCTGAGGTGTTCCTGCACAGTGACAGAGACGAGCACCTTCACATGTTGCTCTCGTTATTGTAATGTGTGTTGTATGCAGGGGGGGGGGGGCACCCTTACACATTGCTTCTCGTTATGGAATTGTTTTAGAATGAATGGGGTGGGGGGGGGGCACCTTTCACCAATGCTCTCGATTATGGTAAATGTTGTCAGAATGTGGGGGGGGGGGGGGGTGTGGGGGGGGGGGGGGGGGCGGGGGGGGGGCTATTTCCGTACTAAATCCTCATCCCAATGTTTTTATTCTAAGATATTTTCTAAAATTTCAGCGGCCTTTGTTGTAAAGAGTCCTTCGATATAATTAAATTTGTATGTAATCTAGTTTTTGTATTTATGTTTACATCAAGGTATGGATTAGCTGGAAATGACTTCCCTCATCCTCAGGTACAGTCACTGCGGTAGAGGTTCTGGGACCACTGCTCCTGATGTCCCGGAACCCCCTGACCAGTTTGTCAGTCAGGTAACTTGGAGAGTCCTGTACATGATACTTGGTATCCACTGTGGGAACGGGTTCAGACAACTCACTTCTTGCAATTGTCCCTGAGGTGCAACAAGGAGGCCACTGCTGCATATGCTCTGCTCGAGAAGATATTGTGGAGGTTGTGCACCCGGGATGAGCGCGGGGTCCAAACTGTCAAACGATTGACTGATTAGATGGGTTGAGGGTCCTGAATTGTGGTGTCAAACCATGCAAAAAATTAAGGAGCTACGCAAAAGTCATATGTACACATTGATGAAGTAAAAGCTGTTGCACTGCGGATATATAGCCATCACTAAAAAATGACGGAGTTTTCTGTCAGATTGTTTGTATGGTTTGATGTCAACTGATTGGGCGCAATCAAGCCCTGGGCCTTAATTGGATGTAAATATGTAAAATAATCACAGATTAGACTATAGATTGTTTAACATTCTTAGATGATAGATCTTGTATTCCTACAATACTACGTAATGCTTTTTTGTTTCAGTGGGAATTTTGTTGAAATTTGTGAGAGAGTGGTTCACACAAATATGTTTGATTAATGAGGTTGGAAAATTAGTTTTTTTTTCAATTCTGCGGACCATTTATTTTAACATTTAAAACATCGTCCATGATATTATTTTTTTGAGGTTAATGTCAGGGATGAATAATTGTTTTTTAGATTGAGTAATATGATACTACATTAGATGTTCTTGAACTTACATGTTTTATCCAACTTAACGCATGTGTATTACTCTACTGCGCATTAAATTTTAAGCAAAGTAAGAAATCGTAATTTTTCTATACTCTCTTAGATCTCTGTAATTACCATAAACTCGATTCTGTAAAATTCTGCTTCCCTCTTTATGTTAGCAGGATAAGATGATTGGGGACAGATCCACCCCTCCCCCATGGAGGACCAAATAAGGGCACTCTGTGAGGCCATGCACCAAAAGATGCACTCAACTGTAGCCCTAGTGGCCCGGGAACTATGTCGGAGACTGGTGGTGTTATTCGCTCAGAGACTGGTAATGCCTCCGGAGCTGGCAGAGGTAACTCACAGGGAAATGTGGTACTAACAGAGAGAGCAAGAATGTGTCGGTTATCTTACATGAACAGTGGTCCCTCTCTTCAGACCTCAATTCGGTTTGTGAGATTGTAACTAAGCTGGGGGTTAAGCTTTAGTTAGGACATTACATTAATACAGACCGAATCCTGGGAAAAAATTTGCGACACAGCTGAATTTTACAGGATGTGTTGCGCTCCATATTGCTCAGGAAACGCACCCCCATACAAGCAGTTTCAATACTGGATCTGTTGATCAAAAAAAGTTACAGCCACTTTGTCTTCGCGGCGCGTATGTCAGCCGAGGGACCGCACTATGAAAAACTTCGTAACTATCGTAATAAAGACCCCCAGTGGATCGCACCATAAGGGGTGCAAATGACCGCAAAATGACATATGGGTGCGAATAGTGTTTTAGGAGTCGTCAGATCCTTTACTTATTGAGATAATTTCATTTTTTATAGGGCTAACCTCTCAAAATTTACTAAAATATTTGAAATTTTTTTACTTAAATTTGGAAATTTAGTAGCAAAATTGTTGTACAAATTAAAACATTGTCAGTTTACCAGTAAGATCACATTCTAAAATTAACTATTGTCATTGTCAACTTTGATTCTTATAATAGTATACGATACGATGAATAAAAGATACATATCACATGGGGTCAAAAATTCTTTAAAAAAGGTCCTGAGTATTATTAGCAAGGTGTCTTGATTGGCAACTATTAGGTCACTTTGGTATCCCCCCCATGTTCCTCAGAGTTTTTATATTCTCCTGATCGGTCCTTTGTTTTCGGGTGCATTAGTAGCAACTTAATCATGACATTGGCCACATGCAGTAGACATTTAACAGCAATACTTCCGCAGGAACACCTTAATGTAATTAAGAAGGGTCTCAACTCCACTGAGCAATTGCAGCAAAAGAGGTTGAGCGAGTCCCTGCTCGGGGGGCAATCGCAGCTTTAGTCCGGAGGATTGGCCGGTACGTACCTTCAGAACTCATCTCCTAATCCATAATGGTAGTGGATTTAGACTTGCAAGTGTCAAGTGTCCACCCCAGTTTATGGTACGTGAAAGATATGATCTTAATATATGCGGCATATGCGACGTAGATTAAGACGGAGGTAGCTTTGATTGGTTGAGTTTTTGTTTTCTTTTGCTATCATTCTACTGTAGCTGGAGAAATCTGAGCTCTGGTTACAAAGTGCCAGGGTTTATCTCCATAGATAATGTTGAAACAAGGGGGAGAGAGGCCAGCTTTCAATACTGCATTGTTTTGAAACTCTCACAGAGAGTATGATGCTAAATGACCCTCCTCCATGAAAAGAAACTAACTGCCTTTTCATTATCTTCACCTTACCAAAGCCATGTATACTCTGTCCGTGTCTCAATCCTGAGAAACTGTGAACAAACAGTAATACTGCGTTTATATGTTGGCATAAGAGCATTTTACTAGTTTACTGAGTTCGAGGTGAAGTCCCGTTACTGGTCGTCATCCACAATTTCATTCTGTGATTCGTCAAGTAAACTGATGAATAAGGAGGCAAAGTATATCAGTATCCTCTGCTTTTAACCCTCAACAACTTCGTAGGAAAGTACAAGTTTAATAGCCTTTTACTACTACTATGGTATCAGCATATCAGTAAGCTTACATGTACTTCAATTCCATGTTTTCTCTAAAAAGTTCGACAGAAGCTTATAACTCACATGCATGTTTTGGAGTTGCTGAACTTTTTTTTTCAATCGGAACTGTGCACACAGTATAACTTTTAATAGCTTATATGGCAGGGAGTGCAGATATTCCGATGATTATCTATCTTCGCTGATGGTACGGGTCTCATTGGGATCTTATAGTTGATCGGTGCATCAGCCATCAAACACAACAATCACTTTCGCTTCCGCTGGTTAGTCGCGGTAATTATCACGCGCGGAAACCTCGCTTAGGTTATTCCACTTTGAGCTATGAGTCGCCTCGTATGTGTTCATTAGCCTTGAGGGAACGAGGTGAAATTGATAGAGTAAGCCATCCACCAATCAAATAATAATGGGTGAGATGGGTTTTGCTAAAATGTCACTAGTTACAAACCACAACATTCTTGAGGTATTAGCCCAAGGCAGCCTTGTTTGCCTTCTCTCATCATCTGCTCATTGTTAACAAGACCTCCATCGGCATTGCTGTGAAGCTCATATTGGAAGCTTGTCCTCCATTGTAAGACTCTCGTTTCAGGATGCGAAGACAAGCCGATTACAATTGTCCAATGATTCTACTAACACATGTCCCTTTTACTTCGATCAACCCCGAACACTCACCTACTTGTCCTTGCCATTATGAGAAACGTATAAGTGAACCGTATGTGGAACGCGTTTTGTAGCACCATCATCGCCGGCGCGCGCGAGCGCGAGTGCGATGAGCCGGCTCTCACAACGGTCAATCCGTGATCCAGATTACAACCCGTAGAAGACTTTGGTAACGAGGAGAGAGTACGTTGGAGACCTCTGACGCAGGTGCTGTGTCGGCGCATTCTGAGCCGGATTAGTCCTACACTAGCGAGGAGGCAAAGACTTCCAAATAATGAATCTTCACCGAAGCAAAGCCGATGAGTCGATGTTATTAAAGGCAGGATGAGCCTATGGAATGTACAAAGGGGCAATACCGATGGAGCAGTATCCCCTTAGGGGGCATATCCCGCTCAAGAAAGTCATTGTGGTTATGATTGCTACGTGGTGACGATTTAGTACACGCAAACCCAACCACGCGCATTAATATTTATGGATGGTGGATAGGCTACTCTACTCAATTTACCTCTCGTTAGCCCAGCAGGAGAGCTTGAGAGAACATACGAGTCGACATAGTGTGCTAAGTGGATCAGCCGGTTAAGCTAGTCCGAAATACCGAACAGCGGAAAGTGAATTGTTGTGTTTAATGCTTTGCCCCGATCAGACAAAAGATCATAGGAGCAAACAGCGTGGAAGTAATCAAGCAATACCCAGCTCTGAGAATACTATGTAAAAGTACTTACTGTGGGTGAACGGAAGTGTTCCGATGAAAACGTGATTCATTGAGCAACTCAACGAGAAACAATCAAGGATTACTGTATAAAGCTTCTTGTTCGAATACCTCTTCTGCTTTTACCGAACACTAATGATTGAAGTCTACCATGTATATGCAGTACTGTTGAAGTGACTTGATCACCTACTGTCTAGTCTAGTAAAGCATTAAACTAATTTCCTCTCGTCTATAATCTGTGCGTACGTTAGATGTTGAGGTAGAAAGCATGAGGATACAGATATACTTTGCCTCCTTAATCCACATTATTATCTGAGAAATCACATGCAAATTGTGAATGATGCACCAGAAACGACTCACACTGCGCGATCAGTAAAATAGTAAATGCTCATTTGAGGGCGCTACTTAAAACGTCATATTACTAGTTTGTTCACGAGTTTCTCCAGATGTGACACGCAGTCCCACAGTATACAGTTTTTCATTTTTCAATGAGGGAAGGAGGTCATTGTAATGCTATCATGAGACTCATCTGCTGAAGAGTTGTCAAACTAAATGAGAGGATAATTCGCACGCTGGTGCCGTACGTCTATCGTATGGTCATTATCAACACTATCAAATCTGAGGTCCGCGAGGATAAAAACACAATTGCGGCCACATTATAGAACGAGCCCACCTCGAACACTATCTGCAACTACCGTACGCGAAATGCAGATGATTACACCCCCCACGAACACTCTGACAAAAGCCACCAAAAACACCCTCGAAATGCATGGCGAGAGATCTTCACCCCAATAATGAGACGCGAGTGCTACATTCCGCCGAGGCACACTATCAGTATTATCTTCAGAAGAGGTATATCAATCACCGAGATGGGCTCGAACCTAATCACCTAACCAAAAGAGAGCTGCGAACGAGACCAACTGAGACTGCTCGGCAAGAAGTTGATAGTGAAGTCACCCATCATTATCTCTCTGAGCGTCAGGCTAGAGATCTTCGACTCGATTCTGAGAGCGCGCGTCAGGCGAGAGATTCGAACCAGTTCTGCATTGTGACGCGCTACAGAGCAAATAGGCAGTTAATCTGCTGCGTCTGCGCTTCGCATGCTAACATCGGCAGAGCGAGGATTCACCCTCACATGTTAGCATATCTTAATGTTCCAGTTGGATTACTCGTAATGAAATTTTTGAGCGTCCAGATAAGGAGCCAGAAATAGAGTAGCAAACCCCTCCAAACAAAAGATTATTTCCTCAACACCCTTCCACTAGAACAGCAAGAACCAATAGCTCTTGAATTAATCAATATCTCGAGGGACCTAGAATTATTCTCACATACAAGGAGACTTTGCACAATTAGAGGAAATGAGTCTAACATTTTGTATTCTAAGACAATTTATTAGAAGTATACTAAACACCTGTAGGAGCTGTGTAGATAAACTCAGAGCACTATAAAGTACGTCCATAATTTACATAGCGTAAAAAAAGATTTAACAGTTTGATTATCCAATCTGCTTTTGCTCCTAAACATTATCTTGAGAGATAACACTCTGTCGGTAACGCGCACATGAGTTATCTAGCTATGCACCAACAATATAAAACATAGCTGGAATATTTAATCACGAAATTCACTCATCAGACTTTCGAAAGAGCTTAGAGCTAAGACACTACTGTAACTACTCCAAATGCACTGAGATTTGCGTGCGAGCGTCTCTTCGATAAACGGATCGAGTATGATCGCACCCCCATGGGTGCGATGGTTGTCCTAGCCGGGGGAAATCTTTTTTACTTAACTGAATAGTATTTGTCTTGAACCGGAGTTTCGTTTTTACTATCATAAGTGGCGAGCGTGTCACGCTCGATTAAAGCGCCTGTGCACAATTAACGTGCCAAAGAGACGAAAGAACAATGGTCAGGGGCTAAGCTCAACAAATATGATTTTCTTTTGATATTGATATGCATACAACAAGTAGATCTCCCGTATTGAGGTAGCATAACTCTTATTTCTGGGCTGATGGTTGTGAGCGGATGGTCAAGAGTCCTTGACACAAAACTAGATACGGACAAGCACACTTCGACCTGGTACCACAAACCGTAAAAGTCGACTATGTGTAGCGTGAGTCAAAAAAGATAGTTTCCTTAAAATTGCCCTACCATGTCTCCTCCATTGGCCACGAAATCCCTAATCCAAATGGTTCTCCGCAATAACTGAACTATCTTAAAAGCGACACTAATTAACACAAGCGAGTTTAAAAATCGTGTCCTCCTAACAAATCTTGATTAACTATTTCTGCGCCTCCCGACAAGAACACAGAATGAATAGTCTAAAGCTCACATAAAGTGTTGGTCATAGCGTTGAGCAATCATCGAGAAACGGATCTCACAACCAAACAGCACAAGGCTTTACTGGCATAAAGCAAAACTACACCTCACAACCTCCCTGTTCACAAGCGAACCGTACTAAGCCTAAAAAATCACGAAAGACTGTCAATTTCTCTGGAATAACACAGTCAACATCATCAGTCTTCCAATAACACCAAATGACACAGTCCGTGCGCAAAACATATTCTCCTTAAACTCCAGCGGTATCCAATCCAACCCACTTCTACCCTGAGTCGTGGTCTTCATACGAGCGTGGTTACTTCTTCAGAGTGCAGAGACATAATGCCTTCTACTTACGACAAAACGGTGACGTTCCTACTAACAAGTTACCGAAAACGACCGGCTACAGGTCGTTTTGGATCACTGCGAGCGCCACGGCGATGTCTGACATACTAAGCAACCTAACGGACTCTCGTGACCAATACCAATATCTAATCAATACTAGACACAGACTAATTTGCGTACGTCAATTCTAAAACTCGAGTGATGAAGAATAAAAGAACAAGCAAGAATTCATTAGAGAATCGCGGAGAGCAACTAATGCATTTTCCTCCGGTTTATAGGTACGTTGGGTAGGTAGATAGTAATCGCTACGTCTGGCCGATAGTCTCTGCAGGTAAAGACGTCGTCTCGCGTACTAGCAGTGCCAGGAGAGAAACTAGCCCCCACTTTCATCAACCACGATCTTGAGGCGCAAATTTCTTTCAGCACCGAGCCAGACTCACCTTGTAGACTGTAGTGTGATACCCTGTATCCTACCCAAGGAACACTTAGTCCTCGCGGAGCAACAAATTCCTTCAATCTCTCTAACAAGTTATCTGCTGATAAACAATATGTTCGGTATCACCCCCAGTCCTAGAGATACAGATTCATAAGATGATATTCGCGGTCTACGTAATCTACCACCCTTGGGATAAGGCAGCGGTTGGTGCTCTCCCCTTACATCCACTGCAGGAAAACGGGACATGGGTGACCTGTAAGTTCACATCTGGAAATCTATATACGTATACATATAATCACAAACATCATAGTATTTTGCACACTATCTATCCTATATGGCACATCAGAAACAGGAACCTAACCACGGACAATTACTGCTCCGCAGCTGTGTAGAGGAGCTGAGAGCGTGTTGCGAGTGTCTCTATAACCCTACACTTATATTACTCATGATAATGATATACTAAACACCGATATTACCTCATTGAGCGAGAAGATCACAGCGTTATATACAGCAGAGGTTAAAAAAGTGACTATAATATAAGAGAACGGTGGAAAGTGGGGTAGACGATTCGCCACATTATGCATTACAAGTTAGAGCAAGTTGCTTGCCTTTTCCTGGTCACAGCAATTTGATTACCCGCAGTTTGCTGGTGCTCTCAGAAAATATAGCGCAGTTTGGTTTGGAGCAGAATGAGGTGACTATCACGGAATTGCTGATTGATAAGCACGGCGATGGGCATCTTCTAATCTATTTAGTAATTTGATGCAATCTAATTTATAACAAGTCCTCATTTATTGTGTCAAATAAACCAGATCTAAAAATTTACACGGATAGCACTTATTTGGTGATATCTTGGGAATTATATTCAAAATTGAAACTCCTTGATACTGATAAAATTTCCGCATTCGGCTATTCGGGGAAATTGACGAGTTTATCATCAACCATTTCATTAAAGATATTAAAAAACCGCGAAAAAATCAGAGAATATAAATTTGAACAAAAACTCACTGTTGCCTCTTCTTCACAGTCTTCGGTCCGATTGTCATATTAAAGCTCCAACAGTACTTGAACACCTTCGTGTTTCAGTTTATCATAATCATGTGGTCGCTCGTGAAGTTAAAGAAATTCGCTCCCTGGTTCACACAGTCGCATACATCCCTGTACTAACTATTTTTGAGTTTGCATATTTCATGTATGAACGATTAGAGAGAGAGAGTTTTGTTTAATTGACAATCAGGCATTTAACTATTAAGCTAATCTGGTTGATAGTTGTCATTTCAAGTTTTCATGCACGGATAATTTGATAGGTCCTCAAAAGACATTTGACATGATATTAATTTCAGTTCCCGATCAAAATAAAACGGATAGAATTTGGTTAAAAGGGAACAATAAATTAGTCAACACTACATAAACTCCATCGCTCAATATTCAACTTCCAATAAAAGTATTAATAAATGGCAGAGTGTCAGTGACATCTTGGTTAACAGCCCATTTAAAAAAACTCAGTCCAGATAAAATGTTCAATTGATATCCAAAGTCTAAAACCACGAATCGGCTCCTTTGATTTCATTTGTTACAGCACGTTTTTCTCTGTTGATATAGTACTTTTCACCCTTCTTAATTCGGTTCTGTTTCAATCGCTTCTTCGTTTCATTCGCACGAACCTTCTTCTTGATATCATCTTTAGATAACTGAAATATTTCACTTTAAAATCATAATTGAAAATGCACTGCAACGTCGGTAAACATAAGGAAAGATAAATTGAGTAAAATTTGAACCCAAGTTGCAGAATGATGCTCTTAAGACGATGACTTACATTGGTTTTTTGATAGACGGTAAACTGGTGAGCAGATTTCTTCTGACCCTCCTTTTCTTCCTTAATTTCTTCTTTATCTCTGTAAGGTAGATACGACTTGTTGTTGATCTCATCATCGCTTTCATCATCTTCATCCTTCTCTTCTTCATCACTCGACTCTTCCGACACACACTTTTCCTTCACATCTCCCTCTTCAGTCTCTGATATGTTAGACTCGTCCTCTTCTTCTTCTTCTTCTCCTAATTCACCACTTCCCTCGCCTCCACTTTCTTCCTCTGAACTTTCCTCCTCGTCATCTTCCGATAAATCATCACCATCCCACAAATCCTGTGGATGGATTAAAGTTTACAGAATAATGCAAGATTCTAGACTTCAAGCAAACCTTAGAACATTGCAAGATTTTCAACATAAAATATTTATGGCAATAAAACATAATGACTTATTTGGGTTCTGCCTGGTTTGCATTTGTCTGCTAATAACTTACATCTTCAGGTTTGTTGAGAGTTAATTTCTCAAAGTCATCTTTGATGTCTCTGGTGTAACCACTGGCCTTCATTTCAACATCAACTGGAGTCTCACACATCATCTGATGATATTTTAAGATGTTCAGCTTTTTTTGCAATCTAGATCAACAGTAATCCTCCTAATTCATAACAGATATAATATCATACAAGAAATAGAGAAGAAACACAGATATAAACACCGATATAAAGACAGATATTTAAAGATAGATATAAGTTCAACTAACGTCAGAAAGGTATGGTCTGTCATCAGAGTCAAAATTATATCTTTTCTTAAACCACGTTCTAACACACTCTACATCCCGATCAAAGTAGTACTCAGCATTCTCATGCGATGTTGATATCATCTGAAGGGTGACAAATTAATTTACAATCTGATTAATAACATAATTCATCATTAAAAAGGTCCTAATAATGCTTGTATCATACGATATTTTGTAAACAGTATGCTGTGTCAAAATAATATGGCAGGAAAGAAGACATTGAATTATAGACAGACTTGTGGTAAATCAATAACAGTGATTTTTTCTTTGTCATTGATCATGATGTTGAACTCGTTGAAGTCACCATGTATCAATCCCATCTGTGCAAGTCTCACAATGAGTTGCATCAGCTTTGTATACACCTGGTATTATTGAATAATATTAACATATTAAAAAGAAAAGTTTGATCATTGACATTGTTATAATTTGATTGATAATGATTTTGATTAATTTATGAGAAATTCACAAAATTTGTAGTGGGGTTGTTCAAACATCAAAATTTTAGAGTTTTAAAGCATGATTGTTACGTGACTACATTGAATAAATTTCACATAGACCTTACGGGTATCGGCCTTACAAAATGACAGGCCTCACAAAATGACAGCCCACATAGACCATGCTGTAGCTTAGGTTCCCTATACATTGAACCCTATTCCTTTTACTGTATGAAAGAAAAAGCATTAATTAACACTTCCCAAGGAATGATAATGACATAGAATCTATATTTCTTACATAAATATGGACGTTTTTGCTGTTCAGTCATTGCCCCGCCTAACTGTTACCCAGAATGGAGACCAAAGTTTTGAATTTAACCCCAGAAAACCAGGTACTACCATGACTTATGTCAATCAAAGACTACTCTGGTCAAATAAAAAAACTGATTTAGTGACTTTGGTAGAAGAATTGACAAAAAAATGAGCTAGCCTCACAAAATGACAGTGTTATGCCTCACAAAATGACAATTTTATTTTATGATACAAAGATGGCATATTTATATTGGATGCCCCTTGCCTAATTATTGGTATTCTTAAACCCAGTAAGCTCATGATGAGCCTTAATGTGTTTGTTTGATCATCAATTTTGATCAAAATGCCTCACAAAATGACACCGAAAAGCCTTACAAAATGACAATGTTTCAGATTGAATTATTTTCATCATCTAAAATGGATCAGAGACAGTCAATACAAGAAGGAGTTACAAATAATCATAATCTGACAGTTAACAATCAAGTAGCATTAAAAAAGTGCAGTTCTGGTATCAAAACTTTGATTTCAAACTCTTTGATTTCAAACTCTGATTTCAAAACTCAACGAAATAAAGCTTCTATTTTGTGAAAGCAGAGAGTAATAACAACTCCTAAAACATGTCAAACGTTAACTAAACACTGAAAAGTGATCTATCCAGTCATAGAAAATATCAAATATAACCAAATACTGTGTTCAAGTATGAAAACAAAAAATGATTTTTACGCCTCACAAAATGACATTTTTTAAATTTTTTCAAAGTATAAAAAATGTTCCTTTTTAAATATATTTTGGTAAAAACAGAACTGGTATAATATAAACAAAATATATATCTAACAGTAAGACACGTGAAAGAATAATGAAACTTTTTCCCAAATCGGAAGTGATGCCGTTTTGGGTTGTCATTTTGTAAGGCACTATCTCACGCGAAATTGCCCAACTTTTTTTAATCATCCTTTTTCCTGTAAAAGCTATTCTAATCTTCAATCTATTATATTTATCTAACTGTCCTAGGTGAAATCAAATTTCTATAGGCTGCTGTTAAAAAATGACAGCCGTGACGAAATTGTCATTTTGTAAGGCATGTTTTTTTGGAAGATTTCAAAGATGACAATTTTTATCACAAAATTTACGGTTTTTCAATCAAATCAACCCCCGGGAAGAAAAATATACCTGTTGAACTACCCATCTGGATAATAAAACATGAACAAAACTCATTTTTGTGCATTTCAGAGCCATCTCCTTTTTCGTGTCATTTTGTAAGGCCGATACCCGTACGATTAATAATTATTAAATCTTCAATTTAAGAACTTCTCATCTGAGAAACAAATTATTAAACAACTTACCTTGGCTGGGTTAGCAATTTTATTGACTTGAGACAGTGGATATCCTGGGACAAGTTTCATGACAATAGCATGTCTGTTCCATGACAGGGGTTCAGGAACAGGATACCCTCTCTCAAACAGTGCTTTGAGAAATGAATACTCTCTTTCAGCTGCTAGCCTGGATAAATACAACCAAGAAGCATTTTTCCTTCTTTTAAGGTAATCTCGTTTTTCTTTAACCTTTCTGAAGCAAATTCTGCCAAGTCTATGCAGTTTCAACACATACTGGGTCCAATCCTCAGATGCAGCAATGTAAATATCAGACTCCTTTCCAACACCTATCTTATTTCCAATTGAATGGACAACATTCTGATTGCTGAATGACCGTAGTGCAAGATAATCATATCCAGCATAGGTTAGGTGATAACCTCTGATCCCATTCCTATGATCATACCTGATCAATTTATACTGAACAAGGTCTCTGAGGATTTTGTAACAGCCACCATGACGAAGATTTGCAATTGACGCTATTAGCTCACTGGGGACAATTTCGTGATTTTTCATCCCCATCTCCAGAGAAGTTAGACATCTGAACTCTTCTCGAGAAAGGTAACGTAATTGGCGCACATCAAACTTTACCATTCTGTGCAACCAACCTTTAAGTGGAAAAGAGTTAATATATAAAATATTACAAAGAGTTTGAGGTTAAAACTTATGACAAAGTGTACATTTAACCAAATGGTTAAGATAATATTACCATATAAATCATGAATCAAATCAAAACACAATGATACATAATTGAGGGTTAAATGAGGAGGGGTACCTGTTAAAGGTTCAAGAAAATTCCTAAGATACCCCTTCAGTGCATACTGTAAACATAGTACTATTAACTATTACTATTAACTATTATTAACTATTAACATAATATCTTGATTTAAAAATACCTTAAAAAATCAAATAGTTATAAAATTAGACGTTCCCACTTAGGCCCAAAGGCCCTAGTTCAAACGAATAAACTTCTTCTTTGCTAGATAGGGATGAATCATGAAACCACAGATAATAATGGTGCTCACTCTTACTCTCAAAATAATAATTTTCTTCAACTCAACTTCCTATCAGACACTTTTCAATGATGATGAAAAAAAAAGAAAAACAGGGGGGACCCCCAACCCATGTAGCTGAGACACCTCACAGCAAGTAGACCAAAGTGGCTCTTGCTTGTGATCGGTGCATCAACTACCCGCCGAAGCGGTGGGTTGAGAGTCCCCCCTGGGATCATTTCGTCCGTAAAATTGTATACAATATAAAATAGTACAACAAAATATCTACAAAATTTACACAAACAAATCTAGGACTCTAGATCTAAATCTAGGACTTTCAATGATGATGATCACAATAAACTATTTTCATGATACAACTCTCTCTAGGTTTATCTTACAATTAGTCAAACACAAAAGTTCTTAACATCTACTCGTAGGCCAGTTTCCAATAAGGTAAATTACTCTCTCAGGAAGAAAAGCTTTAATCAATATATTTTGACAGGCCCTACTCATCTGATATATTGGGCGTAAGGCTATTGTATTTTCTAATTATGTATGGTATGGCAGCGTGCATAATTGTCATACGTTGTATGACCCGCCGCGCACGAGTGCGGCTCCCCCTGTATCGTAAGATACAGTGAAACGATTACCTGGGGACCTCAGGCTATCATGTTCATAAACATAATAGAGATAACACCGAATAGAGATTAGGCGGAATGACAGGCTGAGCGCGGCCCAGTAATGAAACGACCGTGGGGGTCACGACGTGATACAAGTGCATAGGTTAATATTAGTGAAACAAATTTTCTTTTAAAATAATTTTGTATACTTGAGTTGCTCATTTGTAGCGCGATGCGTTACTGTGCCGCGCCGCGCACTCAATGAGGCTTCTCACAGCGATCGGCGAGATGCGCTACTGTGCCGCGCCGAGCTGAGATGAATTGACATCGTCAATTAAGTTGCTCATCAACTCATTTGACATTGTTCTATATTAGTTTCCTTATTCATTAATTCGTATACAGTGGCTGATTTGATGTTGCTAACATAAAATTGATCGAACATTTGTCTGTTTGTCATTTTGATTGTTGATAACACTATTAGCCAAATACCACATTGAAAATACAAAATATTAAATAATTAAAATCAAATATACCATAATTTGTCAACATACGTTACAATGGCCGGCCTGGAATTACAAATTATATTAAACGAATTTGTTTAAAAATACACAGTCTATGATTGTTAAAAATGTTTGAAAAACATTGCAAAAATTATTACAAATGTGCCTCAAATTTTTTAAACTATTTTGTTTATTGTTGATTTATTTTACCTGGCACATCAATCCTTAATTGACGATGTCAATACGTCGCAGCTCGGCGAGGCCCAGTAGCGCATTTCGCCGATCTAGCGTGGTTGCGAGAAGCATAATTGAGTGGCGAGTGCGCGGCCCAGTAACACATCGCGCTACAAAACAATCCCAATGCGCGGCGCTGTTTTCGAGCTCCTCTTGACACACGCTGTAACCCTTTAGAGCGCCGGCCGGCCAGCGTGCACGCTTCGCGTGCACGAGAGGTATACAACGTGTTGACGGATCTTACTCGTCTAAATTTCTTCGAAGTAGCGCGCGCCGCTTTCTTCTCGAAATGTTGGCCCGATGGCAAGTGCTACGAAGTAGCGCGCGCCGGGCCAGATCATTAACAATGGTCAATACAACGTGTAGCGTGTGTCTCTCGCCGGCCGGCCGGCGTGAAAGCTTCGCGTGCACGAGAGGTATACAACGTGTAGCAAAGCTTCTCGCATAAGTGATTGGAGTAGCAAGCAATGAACTAGCAGGCTGGATAAAAGTGTATTGCTAGGTAGTGCGCCATCGACAGTGAGCCGCGCGTGCCGACTGTAGGATGGTTTTTTAGCGCTAATTTCGGCCAGCACAATTTTCTTCAAACAAATAGATATTGAGTATCCTTCCCGACCTCCAATTGCAACAAAAATTGGTAAGCTTACTCATTGTCAGTGTAATAAGCGCCAAGCGCGAGCACAGAACTTTTTTTCTCCGATTTCGATAAATTTGGTACCAAAATTTGTCTAAAAATGAGAATAAAATAAATCCACCGTGTAGCAATTTTCGCTAAAAATGCTACACGGCGCTTGTTCGCCGCGCGTGCTTTTTTCGCGCAAATTTTTAGTTTTTGGCCTATAACTTTCACATTTTCAGTTATTATCACATAATTATTATGGCATCGTAATCAGCTCATCAAGACACAACTTTTAGTACTAATATTTTAAGATTTAAAGGAAAATTATTTTCAAAATTTTTCAATCTGAACACAGTCACAAGGGTCCCCCCTTGTGTGAAATGTTGAACAAATTTTTGAAAAATTTGGTGCTTCAAATATTATAATTTTGGTACCCAAAGTTGCGTCTGACTAAGCTCATTACGATACTGTAAGAATTATTTCAAAATATTCAATATTTTAGGAGTTAGAGGCATTTTAAGCAATAAATTACCCATTTTTCGTCCTTTGTACATTCTTGTAGTGCACAGGAGGCCCACATATAGCTCGACGTTATTTTGCTACACGGTGAATTTGCATTATTCACACGTAGAGGCAACTTTTGGTACCAAATTTATCAAAATCAGAGACAAAAAATTCTGTGCCAACTCATGGCGCTTATTACATAGACTATCATAGACTTACAAGGAAAGTGTCCGAAAAATTTAAAGCATATCCAACCATCAGACATTATGTTACAGCTAAAAGCAGCGTATTTTGCCCAATTTTGATCACTATATCAACTCCGACATCCACCAAATTTTTCGGACAGTTGTAAAAGCCCTATTGGAAGGTCGTCGCCAATTTCTAGAATGATCCCATTTAAGGAACTGAAGATAAATCCGAATAATACGACAAAAATGGTCAAATTTGGACGAATTTGGTCAAATTACGCGACTTTTACAGCTACTTTTGCTCCAAAAGCCGCGCACCATCAAATATGGCACCTAGGCGAAACTCACTGATCTTTCCAAAAAGGTATGACAAATTTAGTATTGTGACAATTCTCACAGTCTCTAGAAAACAGTGGTACAAAAATTTTTAAAATCCGAGCAAGTTTATTTTTATCGTGCACCCCCTAGTATTGCTTATAACCCACTACTGACCTGCGCTCCAAACTGCTTTACTCTATATCTACGCGCTATTCCCTCCACGGGGTTCACATAGCCATGTGTCTACGCGTACTGCGTGACGCGCTTGTTTCAAGCTACTGCAAGCGAGGGGGCTCTGGTTAGAGCAATCCACGGGGCGTGCATTGAAATTATTTTTCCTGTGAGAGTGAGAGAGGCGAGCCATAAATATTAATTTTTAGACAATTCAGCTCGGCGCGGCCTTACCTGGGGACAGCTCAGGCTATTATGTTCATTAACCGAGTAGAGATTCGGTGGAATGACAGGCTGGGTAAGGCTGAGTAAGGTGCGGCCCAGTGCTGGATCGCATTGTCATACGTTGTATGACCCGCCGCGCACGAGTGCGCGGCTCCCCCTGTATCGTAGAAATTCTACAATATAGTGAAACGACGATGGGGGTCACGACGTGATACAAGGATCGCACCGATCTAACGATGATCTAATTTGTAGTTGCGAAAAACATTATTTGATGCACGGCGTGCAGCCCAGTAACTAAGTCATTTACGGCTTTAGTCGAGGACTTGCTCTAACCAGAGCCCTCTCGCTTGCAGTAGCGCGCAGTACGCTTAGACACATGGCAGATGGCTATGTGAAGTCGAGGACCAAGAACAATTTTTTAAAAGCTCGTATCTTGTGAGTCATAGCCCGGCCTTATTACAGTGTTACGATTTCTCGTGACCCCCCATCGTCGTTTCACTATAGTAAAGTTTCTACGATACAGGGGGAGCCGCGCACTCGTCGATACTTTTTCGAGATATTTTGACTGATGGTTTTAGACATCTTTATTATGTTTAAGTTTAACATATTTAATATGAATAAAAAATCAATTCAATTTCAACGGAGCTCGAAACATAGCTATTATATTAATATACTGAAACAGTAAATTTATATCGTGCAGTTCAACGATTTTATCATTTAAACCGCACTATTCTGATAATGACATCTTCTTGACTTACCCCTAAAAACGTCCCTCTGAAGAATTTCTGATGATGATGGTCTCTGACCAGAATCAACTTGCCAGCAATCTTTCGCAAGCTCAAGCAATAGTTTAGATTCTGGGTTATTGTTCAAAACTTCATCTTCTCGACATGTTGGTCTGGTTTCAAACTTATCAGGATCGTTAAATAGGTCTCTGAGAAATACCTCTTTCGAGGTTCTGTTTCTGTGGTTGTTTTGATTTTGATTATGATCATGAAGGTACTGTTTCCAGTCAATGGAAGATTCCTCAGTCCACGGTTCAGTTTTATTGTGTAGTGACAACCAGATGATCAGCCCGTAAGAGTAAATGTCTATTTTGCAGGGTCTGTCACTGCGTTCTCTAAAAAGTCTCTTTTGGAGTTCAGAAACGCGATCATTTCGTAGCTGAAGCTCGAGTGGGTCTGCAGTATCGCTAATTTTAGTGTCCAAATGCCCCAAATACCATTCTGGAGGGACGTAACTGGGCGTGCTACCTCTTAGGGTAAATGTCTGATTTTCATACCTTTCCGCAAAACCAAAGTCTCCGAGAATGAATGATGTCGTTTTGCGGCTCTTTACAAAAATATTGTCTGGTTTAACATCACAATGTACTATAGTCGGCTCGTTTACCTGAAATTACAAAATTTTGTGAGCAAATTGTCAATTATGGGGATTCAGAAATGAATCGAGACCATAATCTGTCAGGTGGTACCTTGTGATAAATCTTGATTAAGTTTATCAACGATAAGATTCGCCTGTTTAACACATCCTAAAAAAGTTTTATTTCAGTTTTTTATCTTCATCTCGACAAATCCTCACCTCATGTAGGTACTCCAGAGCTTTAGCGAGATCTTTGGCGAGATCTTTCGCTAAGTCAAGAGTGAGACGTCGTGTTTTAATAAACTCGGTGAGAGATAATTCGTTACAGTGGTTCATCATGATATACCTGGGAGTAGCATTAGAAATCACTGTCAGGTTATTTTATTAAAAGAGAAATATCAGCAATTCTGATGCGTAAATTTCAGATTAACAGATAGTAACATTCCTGACTCCTGATATTAAAATGAAATTAATTTCCTTTAACAGTACGCTTACTTGCATCGAGGAGTTTCTATTTTATCACGAATACCTCCAGTACAACCAATATAATTCCTTTCAATCACATCTTTTAAGGCTGCGCAAGTCTTGGATTTTTCAATAAGAGTTTCTAAAAATCTTATCAGGTCGGAATTGTCCACGTTCATTGGCGGACCATAAACTGCTATTATGTTGCTTTTGTTAGCCCTGGCAAACATAAATGGTTAGTATTCAGCGGATAAATCTCGAAAATTCAAGATAAGATATTTTCAAGATTGTTTCTGAACGAATAATTGAAGGAAAAAAAATCGTATCGTGCCAAGGATGTTTCGCGTTTCTATATATTCTAGCACGAGGAGTGAAACAAAGCTACTTGGGAAGTGAGATTAAATTTCAACTTTCGGGAAAAAGCGTTTTTCGTATCAAGCCCAAAGTCCCGGTCCCCTCTGACGATTTTACCCATTATTTGGGAAGAGAAGGAAAATTTTTGGGATTTCATTCTAGGTCCAAACTCCAATGTTAAAATGAGATGAGTGTACTATAACTGTATCTCATCTCTAAGTTTGCAAATAAGTGCATACCAACAAGTTACAAAAAAAGTAGTGGTAGACTTCAAAGTTACCCAATCAGTTGTTTGGATAAATATTAAATACCTTGGAACTGTAGTGACCAAGCTTTTTTAGTTAACTCATAATCACAATAAAAATAATTTGCGAAGAGTAAACTCACTTCTCTTTATTAGATATTGAGTTAAATATTCCAAGTTCAATTCCTTGCTGTTCTGACTGTGATTCTGAGAAAATCTTCAGCACGACATGCTGGGACTGGATACCAAAACCTCCTAACAAACTGAATTGAACCCGCAGGAGAATCTGAAAAACGTTGAGCAGCATTATTTTAACAGATTAACTAATTATTTAAGACAAATAATTGGTCGATCGATACATTATCGACTTGCTAATCGAGTTGTGCAGAAATATGGATCCTTCAAATTAAAAGAATTAATAAATACATCATACATACGTACATATCATACGCGGTACATACGTACATAATATACCACATGGTTTAAGGTTTTATCACGCGCGCTATCAACATCATCTAATATTACTCCGCGCCCGCGATAAAAGTACCAAAAACATGTGCATTCTCGGTTTTTGTGGCTCTGCCCCCATCTTGTAATTTACCTTTTACCAATTACCTACCAGTTTTATTCTACCATAGCCTAATTTATTATGACTTTAACTATTAAAAACTATGATTGAAATCAATTATTAGGAATTTAGCAAGTATTTAGTATTAGGTCAGATATAGATAGGGGCCTAAAACGTTTTAAGATGGTTTAAATTACGACCTAATATTATTGGTCTACCTTCATAGTAACTACTGTAATTAGTAATAATTATATGACAAACACATACACCCAACTACTCTAAAACAGTCAGACATAGATGACGGCAAGCGTGCCACAAATTGGGGCAAAAATGGGGGCGTTCCACAAATGTGCCACAAATGTGCCATAAATATCAAAAATTGACTCCGTAGGTCTAGTCATAGATGATTTCACAGAAATTTTTTCCATCCAATTTTTTTGCGAAGAAAAGTTAGAGTGGTTTTATCTATATCAAGAGTGGCCATACCATAATATAGACTTGTTTCAAAGCGTTCCCACCAGAAATAATGGAACACAAAGAAAACAAAGATTAATAATAAAAAACTAATTATAAACTTATGATCGATACTAACAAACTGACTAATTCAGAACTTTTTAAGTATAACAGCAATCGAAAAAACTCTTAACACATACTTTATAACAACATGGAATGGCAAAATGTCTCGGACATACCCTCAGATCCATTTATTCGCATCATATGACATTCAGCAACAAGAACAACTTAGAAAATATAAAGTATGAAGATATTCATCTAGAATGTAAAAGGGAGTAACAGCACAGTCTTTAAGAATGTCTCGTTTAAGATCCCAATATATCTAGTAATCGTAAAAACTATTGCGGAGGAAGACCACTCATCAACTATTACGAAAGAACATTTTTTTGTAGTTAAAAGGTTGAAGTTGCCACCCCTCTGACAACAACAAACCCATGGACGCAGCATTCCCCTTCTTCACACAAGCATGTAACCGACATTCCATTCCGTGGGTTTCCTGAACTCTCTTCAGAGTATTCCTAACGAGGATTCTAGCTAGCCCTCTACCTCTGTGGGCCTCCTTTACATGTAACATTCCGATACTACCACCAGAGTAAAGACACATCCAACCAATCGGTGTAGTTGGATCACTTTCTGTGAAAATACCAAAGCATGGTCTCTCCGTTATGTTCGCCAATACAATAGGTTTAAGATTAAAATCCTTATTGAAACCAATATCCAGAGCCCACTGGGTCGTCATGACATCAGCATGAGCCTCTAGCAATGGACCAAGCATATAGCCTTGTGGCACAGTAATTTCCTCGGGTTTTGAAGTTGGTGAAATGAACATATTGTGATCAAATCGAAGGGGATTTTCACTATGTTTGCCATCAAATCTTTGCTTAAACTTTTTGAGTACATAATCAAAATGCTTTGACTGTAAATTGGTTGTGAATAACCAAGCGAGATTTGTAATAGTATTGTCATCAAGGACCTTCTCTAAGAAATCATCAATCTCTTCCAAGGATGCCTCATCGTCGATGAGGAAGTCACAGCTACTAACTTGCTTATCAGAATTAAGGTGAAGGATGCCAGAGAAGATATGGTTGGTTGAAGATTGATAAGTATCTACGATTACATTATCGACCATTTTAAGCCAATTTTTCTCAATGAAACTCAGATGGGTCTTGAATATGGATGAATTTTCTGAGACTTCTGCTGACGTTAAAGGAGTAATTCTCTCCATCACCATGCCACAACCTAGTAATGTTGGTCTAGTTAGGTTATTTTAAGTTCACTTTCACAATCATTTTATCATAGTGAACATGCTCTGAAATACGTCTTACATTCTGATACTGTAACGGCTTATACAAGTATATCAAGTATCATATAGAACGATCACAGCTATATTTTTAAAATTATATAATAACTATAATTATCCAGTTTCTCTCTCTTGTGACACCCTTCAAATCCAATCAGCGTAAAGTTCCCTAATCAAGTAGAGTCATAGCTGAGTATTATTCTAGAAGCATTATCAGAGTAAAGGTCAGACAATTTCTGAGGTCTTAAAACCGGACAAACTACAAGTGAAATCGAGACAATACAAATGGAGAAGGTCCTACTTTCCACAATTGTGATATTTAATATCCGTTTATCAGCAGTATTCATAACGGAGCACCTCATGATGACATGATTATTGACTCAAGTTACGTGAAACAGAATTAAGCGTTTTATGAATCCGGGAACTAAAAAGGGACCGATGGCCTTATCTTTAAACGTAATAAAATTCAACTTTATTACTTCTAAGAAAACAAGATCAATTCTGTTTTATGAATTTATAAAACAGAATTGATCTTGTTTTCTTAGAAATAAATTAAGTTGAAAGAACCAGATCTCTTGCAGAGCTCTAAAGTAATATCAAATACATATGCTCACAATCGTGACCTACAGTGTGAATATACTAAAATACTATTAGCTTCCTTCCTGTGACCACGGGTTTTCTAGTCATTATTATAATTCAAAGAATTATTTCTGTCTGTCTGTAGAATGTATGTACGACCGCCCACGTGCAAATTAGGTAAAAAGCAAAAGGTTGCATTTTAAATGTTTAACGTGTTTTAATTCGGCTGTATCTTCGGTTGTGACGGATATTTTTTGATGCGATAAAAACTTACTATCAAAAAATACTATTAGCTTCCTAATAGCTATCTAGTATTAATATAATATTATAGAGAATAATAATTTATAAATATAAAGAAATATACCTCTTTGTTGTGTAACATGTCCGCGTTGAACTTTTTATTTGAACATTTATTGATTTCCTGTTCGTACACTAACCCAGCTGCTCCCAGGGGAGTTATATTTTGCCAGTCAACAAATCGGATTATCTTGCCGATTTTTCCGCTTTTCTTCACTGAGCAGATAGAAGTTTAAGAATTAGAGATGTCAAGAAGTTTAAGAATTAGAGATGTCAGTTTGCTGCTACCGCGTAGTAAGCCTTTGCGTGTGTATACTTGTACATTACTATACAATGTACACCACGGAGGATGATTTACATTTGACCCGATCTCAGAAGAAACTCAAGGATTTCAACTATGAAGAAAAGGAAGATGTAGAGGGCTGTGCAGATAGATGGTTCACTTCGATGGCAAGTCTACTGAAATTAGAAAACTTCGAAATTCGTGGAGATATGGACCAAGAAATACTCATGTCTCCGTCTATCTATAAAAGGTATATGGCAAACTGGGTTATGCAAGCAGCAGACCTCGTACGACGGCAGAGTAGTCAGATGAGCGCTATGATGGAAATCGTTGAGTGCCTCAAGACGGAAGCACTAGCAGACAAGGAAAAGATAGTCAGGTTGCAGGACCAGTTCCTAGTGCAGAAGGACGAACAACTACAGTTGTTTAAGACGTCAGTTGAAGAGACAGTACAAACAACGGTGGAGACAGGGATTAAGAGCTACAGTGCCGCTGTACAAAAGAACAGCACAAATGGCGCGGTCTGCAACAGTAAAATTCTGAAGAATGTAATGAAGAGTGTGGCTGCAGAGGAGGACAGGAGCAAGAATCTGATAGTGTTTGGACTGAAAGAAGAGGATGGAGAACAGCTTCCAGCTCTGGTTACCGCAGTATTGGAGGAGATCGGGGAGAAACCTCATTTTGAAGCGACTAGAGTCGGCTGGAAGAGGCCAGGTATCACGGCTATCCGACCAGTCAAGATCACCGTCCCAAGCTCAACAGCAGTTCATCAGATTCTGATGAAAACAGGGAGACTGAGGATGGCTGATGCACACAAAGATGTATGGATCTGTCCTGATAGATCCAGTGAAGAGCGTGCAGCAAGGAAGAACGTGGTAACTGACCTGAAGAAGAAGAGGGCTGAAGAGACTCATCTCGACCACTACATCCGTAACGGGAAGGTCTGTAGCCGGGTTAAGAAGGCACCATGATGACGTAATTCATGTTTCTCGGACACCGATCAGTATAATATGTACTTGTAGGAGTATTTTAAGAGTTTACGGACGTTATCTGTATTTGAGAGACAATTATATTATATAAATACATTATTATTTGATTGTTTCACACTTTTCACGTTTCATAATTTTATTACTAGGTGGAGGTGATGTTATTGAGACTTTGGGCGGCCAAAAAACTCCTGTTCTGAAAGTTGTCCTCTGTACTTGTTTCACTGACCCACGCTTTTTAGCATTTATACATTTCGGCCCATTTTATATGTTTGTTCGAATTGCTGTACATTTGTATACTTGCTATTTTGTAAAAGTTTCAAATCAAATCATGTTGCCAATGCCAAAATTTTCAAACCCTGTCTTGTCAAATAACCCTGTTATGTAAGTATTATAGCAAATGGCAAAGAAATTCTTAGTCTGATTCAAATTGTAAAAATTGTATGTACATTAAAACCTCGATTGACCGCGCCTGATAAATTGTAATAATCACTTGGAAATTAAACTCACGCTTCCTTGCATAATTAACCGCAGACCATCGTCCGAGTAACAGACTACCAATTGTTAAGAATACTCCCACCATGATTATTATTATGATAAGAGTGAGACTGGTATGAGAAGGTTCGTCTGTGCACAAATTCTCCATCTGGATGAAGAAATCTCTTCGACCTGATAAGAAGTTAGGCTTTTAATAATTTCGTGGCGTACAAATTAAATAAAACATCAAATGGACATCAAACCCATTAATCAAGGTTAATACCTAACCTGTTTAAATTTGATGACATTATTCACCAAAATTTAATTAATTAATTAAATAAATAAATAACCTTCACAGTCCGCAGTCCCGTCGGAAACTTGGTTTTTAAAAGTATAGGTATGATAACAATTGCACGTCTGCAGATCAGGAAGATAAGCGGAGAGCACCTGCGCGCACTCTGATTTACTGCACGTGTTATTAGCCATGTACTGTGTGTAGCAGGAGGCGAGGGTTGCCAGTAGCTCCGGACCCAGAACCTCGTCGTAGTATCTCGGTCCATCACATTCTGCGTGGTGGGAAAGATATCGGTGTTATTTGTTTTAACATTCAAAGTTTTAGAATTTAAAGTTTTGAAATTTTGTTCAAATACCTTTACATGCCATAGTAAACTTCAGAATAGACAAAACTCAAATTTTGAGTGATTGACGGAATCTAACCATTTTGAAAACACACTTTTGTAAAGTTTTTCCTTTTCAAACATGACTCCTTTGTTCTTATGTTATTATCACAATTGCAGTCTAAAATGTTTAGTTCTTCATCACAGTTGATATCACAGCCCTGAAAGCATATCGTCGCCATAAGAATGTGTATTTATGATTTGAAGAGCCGAAAAGATTCACGAAAAAAGCATCTGGATATTGGGGGAATAAATATGGACCATGGTTATTGGTTATTGAATATAAGGGGGAGGGACAGGAAGAGAGAGAGAGAGAGAGAGAGAGAGAGAGAGAGAGAGAGAGAGAGAGAGAGAGAGAGAGAGAGAGAAGAGAGAGAGAGAGAGAGAGAGAGAGAGAGAGAGAGAGAGAGAGAGAGAGAGAGAGAGAGAGAGAGATAGATAGAGAGAGAGAGAGAGAGAGAGAGAGAGAGAGAGAGAGAGAGAGAGAGAGAGAGAGAGAGAGAGAGAGAGAGAGAGAGAGAGAGAGAGAGAGAGAGAGAGAGAGAGAGAGAGAGAGAGAGAGAGAGAGAGAGAGAGAGAGAGAGAGAGAGAGAGAGCTGATCAGTGATCAGGAAGTTACCTTAAGAGCGTGTCGTGACTGAATGTAACAATCCCGGGAGCAGATGAGCTGGTCATCTTCAGTAAAACAGAACTTCTCTAGTTTGCTGATATTTCGTCCTTCTGGCAGGTAGTGCACCGGGCTAGTCGTATCACAAACTGGAAAATATAAGGGTCAATATATACTTTTAACTTTTTAATACAATTATTTATATCCTGAAGGTGTGGGAGTTGTTTTTTATTTTAATAATAATAAACGGTGTTTACAACACTACTTATACTATTACTCAGTAGTGTGAAAAGAACTATGTATAAACTATAAAGAATCCAATTTTAAGATTCAAATAAAATATATTGATTGCCAATCTTCAAAAGGCTTAAAAATTCTTTTATTTGTCGCCATTTTGTTTTATTCAAGTTTCTATTTTGTGTATTTCTGCATTATTTTATGAAAGTTTTGAATCAAACCAGATGCACTGTAAATTATTCGTTTCAAAGAATTCAGAGGGATAAATCATGATTTAATATAAAGTCTAAATAACAATGATGTGATGAACTGATAATGTCGTCAATGCTATCAAATCACAGTATTGGAAATGAAAATAAGAATAGCGATGTTCTGGACTCACTGCAATTAGCACCATTATTAGGACATAGTATACATTCTTCAGCACCGTCTTCACTGTAAAGGGTACCGGAGGTAAACTCACATATTGTACAGTTCTTGGTGTCTTGATCGTAAAACTGTCCAGACGTGCAGTCCGCTTTATCCTCTGCGATCAAATATTATATTGTTATAACGTACATTTTACTTATTTTACTTATTTTACGTATTTTACTTATTTTACTTATTTTACTTATTTTATTTATTTTACTTATTTTACTTATTTTACTTATTTTACTTATTTTACTTATTTTACTTATTTTACTTATTTTACTTATTTTACTTATTTTACTTATTTTACTTATTTTACTTATTTTACTTATTTTACTTATTTTACTTATTTTACTTATTTATAAGTACCAGGTTTTATGTAATATAACGTGGAAATGCAGGATCTCAAAGTTCAAATTGTACTCATGACAGACTAGAGTTCCAGAATGGACCATTTACTGATTTATTAATCAGTATAGGTACTCTAGTAGTATAGGAGGTTCTGGTAAACTGCCAGTCAGGTTACACGAGCCGACTCCGCTAGGAACCCGATTGGTTTCTAGGTATCACAGACGGGAGATGTATATAATATATTGTATACTATATACTATATACATTATACATACTAGCAGGAACCCGTATAACCCTAAAGTGGTGTCAAGACTCAAGAGACTAAAATAATTATTACCTATTTAAATCGCTTAGGGATTCAAATTTTGGGCACTAAATGTCTTATTTCATGGCCGATTTTTTATTTTTTCATGCTGATTTGAAAAGCATAAAAGCATTTGAACCAGTCAAAAAAGTTTAAGTTGTATATCTTTTACGGTTTTTGCGGAAAGTCGCGTTAAAGTTGATGCCGTGGTGTCAGTAAAATGGCACGGATCCATATATTATAATATAATATATTAAAGTCACTATTGTGACGGTACATTAGAACTAAACAGAAACAAACTGTGAAGGGCCTGAACGGAACCCCTCGGTTTCAGTTCCTTGTTTAACACTGCCGTACAGCAAGGACATTCACCGGGTTCTCCAAGGATGGGCACATAGCTCACTCCACACTATGCTCTGTCAAATGTTGGTTATATACCAAGGATCTACAGGAAATATTTCCTTGTAAGGTTAGAGGGCGATCTGTGAACAGACAACTACCTCATTCCCAACTATAGGAACCAGAATTCTTATACTATCCCAACGAGCTACACCAAGCATAGTTTCAGATGAGAACAGCCGCGATAAATCATCAGGCTAGTACTTTTGATTATATATTAAAGTCACTATTGTGCCGGTACATTAGAACTAGACAGAAACAAAGTGTGAAGGGCCTGAACGGAACCCCTCGGTTTCAGTTCCTTGTTTAACACTGCCGTACAGCAAGGACATTTACCGGGTTCTCCAAGGATGGGCACATATTATATCGTCTCGCTTTATATATACAGGGTGAGTTGAAAATAGTGTGTGGAAAGTAAAAAGGTGAACTGCTATCAGTTCATCAACGTTACAAATTTCATTCTTGCCTCTCATTTGATTCTAACTCATAATTTGGTTGATTTTTGGCAGTTTTCCAAAAATTCGTAAATTCGTCCTAATGGGGTTCTCAAATCGCGTGCCCTGAAAATCGAGTCTAAAAATCCATCTCCTCCTACATTTTTTGAGCAATCACCCTGAAACTTTCAGGATATGTTCTAGGGACCATTTAGAAGAGATGAGCCAGACAGAATTTTGAGAGAGGCCTTTAAAAAAATTTCATTCGATTTTGAAAATCGTAGACCTCGAAAAACCATAAAAAAACGAGGTCCAAGATTTTAAAAATCGAATAAAAATTTTTTTAAAGGCCTATCTCAAAATTCTGTCAGGCTCATCTCTTTTAAATGATCCCTTGAACATATCCTGAAAGTTTCAGGGTGATTGCTCAAAAAATGTAGGAGGAGATAGATTTTTAGACTCGATTTTCAGGGCACGCGATCAAAAATCGCTCGCGCAATACAATAACCACACACGCGCTGACCTTTGACCGGCATTAATTTCGGCTAGGAACGATATTTTTCCATGGGATCAAAAGCATCTGATAGATATTACTCCCCTCTATCAGAAACTACTAAAAAGTCGATTTTGAGAACATTTCCATGAAGACCCCCCTGCCCCCTTAATACAGTCAAGTCGGCTATAGACAATTCTCTTACACGTTATCAACATGTCCTAGCTAATAAAGGACGATGGGTTGAGCAAATTATTAATTATTAAGTATTTTTATTGTATTATTATAATATTTATATATTTTCATTACCTAAATATGCAAAAATTAAGTGGAAATTTCATTTGTTAAAAAAATTAGAGCCATTTACTTTCCACACACTATTTTCAACTCACCCTGTAGTAAGATGAATTAAAATCGCAAGATGATAAATCAATAACGTCAAATCAACCAAATGTTCAATCAACCAAAAGATTTAAAGTAGAGTATGACTTATTGATATGTACTGTGAAATTGAACTGTTTTAAGTTTCTCGTTTGATGCAGCTGTGGTTAAAATGGGAAGCAGGTAATGAGCTGGAGGATGAAGGATAGAAAGAAAATAGTTAGGCCAGACTATTAATCAGAACGATCTGACTATTAATCAGAACGATCAGACTATTAATCAGAACGATCTGACTATTAATCAGAACGATCAGACTATTAATCAGAACGATCTGACTATTAATCAGAACGATCAGACTATTAATCAGAACGATCAGACTATTAATCAGAACGATCTGACTATTAATCAGAACGATCAGACTATTAATCAGAACGATCAGACTATTAATCAGAACGATCTGACTATTAATCAGAACGATCAGACTATTAATCAGAACGATCAGACTATTAATCAGAACGATCTGACTATTAATCAGAACGATCAGACTATTAATCAGAACGATCAGACTATTAATCAGAACGATCAGACTATTAATCACAACGATCAGACTATTAATCAGAACGATCAGACTATTAATCACAACGATCAGACTATTAATCAGAACGATCAGACTATTAATCAGAACGATCAGACTATTAATCAGAACGATCAGACTATTAATCAGAACGATCAGACTATTAATCAGAACGATCAGACTATTAATCAGAACGATCAGACTATTAATCAGAACGATCAGACTATTAATCAGAACGATCAGACTATTAATCAGAACGATCAGACTATTAATCAGAACGATCAGACTATTAATCAGAACGATCAGACTATTAATCAGAACGATCAGACTATTAATCAGAACGATCAGACTATTAATCAGAACGATCAGACTATTAATCAGAACGATCAGACTATTAATCAGAACGATCAGACTATTAATCAGAACGATCAGACTATTAATCAGAACGATCAGACTATTAATCAGAACGATCAGACTATTAATCAGAACGATCAGACTATTAATCAGAACGATCAGACTATTAATCAGAACGATCAGACTATTAATCAGAACGATCAGACTATTAATCAGAACGATCAGACTATTAATCACAACAATCAGACTCTCGCCAACTCATTTTCAGGCTGAGGTAGCTTGTCGACTAAAAAACGTTCAGATCAAACGTTTTTTCTCCAACTTAAATTGTAAAGACGTACCTTGTGAGCTGTTTTGGACGAGGAAAGATGTCAGGAAGATTAAAATACAAATTCGGCTCATCGAAATATTGGACTAATTCAGTTCACAACTTCTCTTTCATTACATTGCACTTGGAAAATATTTAGACATGAATATGTTTCGCTGCCAATTTTGATGGTAGAAAATAAACTGATAAAATAAACTGATAAAACCATATGAAACAAATTTCAAGTAATGTTAACTGAACACTGAACAAGTTGTTGCGAGATATATAAATAACATTTGTAAAATGTTTCCAAAAATAAGCAGCAGGCAACGTCGCGTAAAACTCAACTCGCACATCCACGGAGCATATTTTGTCAGTTTCTTTGTCACCAAAGCTAAATACACACAATCTGCAATCTGCATGAGCAAGTGCTCTGTGGCATCAAATTAACTCAATTAAACGAACAATTACATTTTCTCAGGAGCAGGCGGCACTAAAAGATAAGATTCTGCAGGGACTGCTAAAAGACCAATTTATCTGCAACAGTAGTCCCTCTAATTTTCTAATTAGTAGAACGAACATGATTACACATGTACTACAATAACCTGATTATATAAAGGCTGGTTAGGTTGCTCAGAAAATATTTGGCAAGTCTTTCCAATCCCCGGGGTAGGTTTTCAGTGGGTAATAATTGATAATAAAAACTAATCAGCAATAACGAAATGAACCGGCAAATATAACGAGCTCGGAATATCGGTAGAGCGATAACATGGTCTAGCAAAAATGAGCCACCAATTAAATAATGCAGTGCAACTGAATGTGATCAGGGCATTTTGCACCAGATATATTGTACCAGGTACATCATAGAAATACGGTACGTGTTCACATATTACACTCGCCAGATTATGGGAATTATTAGCCACTTAATATACTATACACTATACACTATACAGTATACAGCTATGATATAGCTATTGTGCAGATTTTACAAATTTAACTGGGATCTGGCAATACCTCAGATCAATAAAATATGATATAAAGTCATGTATAACTAGATCTAATAGTAATAATACAAAATAGTCTACTACTAACTGCTTAATAATTAACTACGAAAGAGTAATTATCGTAATATGAATGATCCCTTACACAACAAAACATGTGTAACCTACAAAACATGTGTAACCTACAACAAAACATGTGTCACCTACAGCACGATGAAGTAACAAGTTTGTACCATTATTACTTGATTTTTAATAGTTTCAGTACAGTGCTACAGAAGACGCACCTAACAATAAAGACAGTAAACGGCACAAAGTACACATATCGCTCTATTCATACTTATTATATGCATAATCCTAGGGTACAATAAAATGGCTTCTCTCAACAGTACAACTTTATCTTATAGTGGTATCTGTGTGGTATTTAATGAACTCTCAACAGTACAACTTTATCTTATAGCGGTATCTGTGTGGTATTTAATACCTAATACCTATGGCCTCTAGCAAAATAACAACTGTTGCTAAACTCAACATATTTTAGTTGCACGATGAGATAATTAAGACTGCAGAAATTTCTCGGGGGAAACGAAAAATGCACGTTATAGAAATTACCTGGAAGTTTGGAAGTTGCAGAGGAAGATAGGAGTCGCAATTTGATGAGTTTTTGGTTTGCCAAAAGAAAACGAAGAGCAGTTGAGGGAACAATTGCAGACGTTTTCGAGCAACAACGCAAGAAGTCAAGAATATAACTTGGTTTCAGAACCAAATATCTTCCTTACATCTTAAATGCATGTTTTACTAAGTAATACTAATACGGGTATCGGCCTTACAAAATGACACGAAAAAGGAGATGGCTCTGAAATGCACAAAAATGAGTTTTGTTCATGTTTTATTATCCAGATAGGTAGTTCAACAGGTATATTTTTCTTCCCGGGGGTTGATTTGATTAAAAAACCGTAAATTTTGCGATAAAAATTGTCATCATTGAAATCTTCCAAAAAAACATGCCTTACAAAATGACAATTTCGTCACGGCTGTCATTTTTTAACAGCAGCCTATAGAAATTTGATTTCACCTAGGACAGTTAGATAAATATAATAGATTGAAGATTAGAATAGCTTTTACAGGAAAAAGGATGATTAAAAAAAGTTGGGCAATTTCGCGTGAGATAGTGCCTTACAAAATGACAACCCAAAACGGCATCACTTCAAATCCGATTTGGGAAAAAGTTTCATTATTCTTTCACGTGTCTTACTGTTAGATATATATGTTGTTTATATTATACCAGTTCTGTTTTTACCAGAATATATTAAAAAAGGAACATTTTTTGTACTTTGAAAAAATTTTAAAAATGTCATTTTGTGAGGCGTAAAAATCATTTTTTGTTTTCATACTTGAACACAGTATTTGGTTATATTTGATATTTTCTATGACTGGATAGATCACTTTTCAGTGTTTAGTTAACGTTTGACATGTTTTAGGAGTTGTTATTACTCTCTGCTTTCACAAAATAGAAGCTTTATTTCGTTGAGTTTTGAATTCAGAGTTTGAAATCAAAGAGTTTGAAATCAAAGTTTTGATATCAGAACTGCACTTTTTTAATGCTACTTGATTGTTAACTGTCAGATTATGATTATTTTTAACTCCTTCTTGTATTGACTGTTCCTGATCCATTTTAGATGATGAAAGTAATTCAATCTGAAACATTGTCATTTTGTGAGGCTTTTCGGTGTCATTTTGTGAGGCATTTTGATCAAAATTGATGATCAAACAAACACATTAAGGCTCATCATAAGCTTACTGGGTTTAAGAATACCAATAATTAGGCAAGGGGCATCCAATATAAATATGCCATCTTTGTATCATAAAATAAAACTGTCATTTTGTGAGGCATAACACTGTCATTTTGTGAGGCTAGGTCATTTTTTTGTCATTTCTTCTACAAAAGTCACTAAATCAGTTTTTTTATTTGACCAGAGTAGTCTTTGATTGACATAAGTCATGGTAGTACCTGGTTTTCTGGGGTTAAATTCTAAACTTTGGTCTCCATTCTGGGTAACAGTTAGGCGGGGCAATGACTGAACAGCAAAAACGTCCATATTTATGTAAGAAATATAGATTCTATGTCATTATCATTCCTTGGGAAGTGTTAATTAATGCTTTTTCTTTCATACAGTAAAAGGAATAGGGTTCAATGTATAGGGAACCTAAGCTACAGCATTGTCTATGTGGGCTGTCATTTTGTGAGGCCTGTCATTTTGTAAGGCCGATACCCGTACGGTCAATATTTTGATCCTGAAGTTCAACTTATAACTTAAAGGGTTCAAGTAGAGTTGTGGGATAGACAAACTGAAAGAAAAGATAAAGGCAATCGTCGACTAAGAACCACTAAGAAACCAACAATCCAAAAATCACAATTAAATTATGATCTGAACGGGTCGATTTGTGGTTCATCATCGAGTGACCAGTCACCATCGAGTATTTTGTCACGTGCCGCCGATCAGACCAATCACCAACAAGTATTTTGTCACGTGCCGCCGATCAGACCAATCACCATCGAGTATTTTGTCACGTGCCGCCGATCAGACCAATCACCAACGAGTATTTTGTCACGTGCCGCCGATCAGACCAATCACCAACGAGTATTTTGTCACGTGCCGCCGATCAGACCAATCAAGTAACAAGAGTCAGGGGAGCGACCGTAGCTGTACATTTTTGGTTTATTTTCCTTATCTGGAATATTTTCCTTATTCTACCCGGTTGAGACGGTTATCATACTTTGTAGTAATACTTTGTAGTTATATAAGTAATACATATTGAGAAAAGCTTTGCAAATTATGGGACCATCAGTAAATAAATTAAAGTGCAAATTATTACCACATTATTGGCACATTCATATATCAGTTTCGCTCTGCTAACAGGAACTATTGTATTAATAATTACAAGCTAATTTTGAGCTTGAACTAACCCTTTAATCCCAAAATTACTTGTTAGTATATATTAACCCAATCAATGTCTGGAAAACTGCAAATGTGCACATGCCCAGCACCTATTCTTACGTTATGCGAGATGACGACACGTAGAGGCCGCAGAATAATGCGCACAGATACTGGTGGAAATAATTTGAAATCATGGCAGGCCTGAGGCCCTTTGTTTTTAGCTTAATCCAGTCCTAACATATCAAAATAAAAACATACGTTGAGATGTAACGCAGTAGAATGAATTATGCGGGGAATGACAACGGTTGGCGAGATGCCAAGATATGGCTGGGTATTGTTCTACGTTTCAATTCATCAACATCCTATTCATGATATAAAATTGTTCTTATATTAAGACGCAATGAAACTACCGGACCACGATGTATGGGGACTTGCCACCCCATGGCAACATTAAAATATACTATTATAGTAGTATTGACAGTTTTAAAATTGTATAACATACCAATAACGTAATATATAACGATCCTGGCGCAAAGTGCTAAACAGTCGATTATAGCAATATTATTATGATGAGTTTCTGGGAACTGTTATCTCCCAATCTGCTCTTCTAGTAGGATTTTAAAGTGCGGACTGCGGAAACATATTTTAGTGCGGAAATACATTTTTGAGCGGAAACACATTGCTCCATCATTGATTCAAGAAAAAAACAAGAAAATGAAATTTGTTTTTCACCATTGCAGCAATGCCAAGAATACCGTTTTTTTGAATTCCGGTTATATGGTTATTAAAAAATTGTTGCATGGTTATTAAAAAATTACGGGTTCAAAGTCCGACTGAATTTTTAAATAGAGCAACATCAGAATAGGCCGGTGAACTACCCTATGAAATAATTTAGGTGATATGATTCACAACATACTCAGAACAAAAATCATTAATCATTATTTCTATACTAGAAGTGAAAACTGTAAGTATAATAAACTGTAAGTATAATAAAGACACACGCAAAATACTTCTAAAGCTACGAAGCCTGAAAACTTGTTATAGATTTCTACAGTCGCCTTGAAAGCACCGGAAATGAGTTACTTTCTGCTGCATTTCACGAGCAGATTATGCTCACCAAATATAACTTAATTGATACACTTCACCGGCGACACCTAAGGAGAATCTTGAACATCAAGTAGCCAAAAGGGATGATCAGCAACGATAGGCTATACAAAATATGTAATGTTGAAATGCTCTCTAAGCGTATTGGATGTAAGCGTTAGAAGAAGCCAGGAGAACACCGTAGAACAAGTGGCACTATTATTTCACTATTATTTCACTATTGTTTCACTATTATTTCACTATTATTTCACTATTATTTCACTATTATTTCACTATTATTTCACTATTATTTCACTATAATCTCACTATTATTTCATTATTATTTCACTATAATTTTACTATTATTTCACTATTATTTAATTATTATTTCACTATTGTTTCACTATTATTTCACTATTATTTCACTATATCATTCACCATTGAATCTTACAATCTCTTTGCTGGCATACCTAAGGCTTGCTTCGTCTAATAGTAGTACTCAAAAGCGAAAGTGCAATAGCAATGTGTCAGCGATTCGTGTTTTAACTCCTTGAACAGGACTTACATTTATTTTCGAAGTAAAACTGACAAAAAGACAGCCAAATAACTGGTCACAATGAAATAACGTGGTCATCACCAGAAGTCTTAGGTTAAATGTTGACAAACCCATACCCATAAGTTTAGCATTATAGAGTGGAGCCGAGAGAGTCATGCTGAATCCATTGACAACATTCATAACCCTACATAACCCTACATTTAATGTTGTCTTAATGTTGTCTTAATGTTGTCTTAATGTTGTCTTATTGTTGTCTTAATGTTGTCTTATTGTTGTCTTATTGTTGAATCGGTGTTCGTTCATGTGGCCAAAAACTTATTTTTGGTCTAATAATTGTGTTTTTGAGCCACACGCAAAAATTCTCTGCTACTCTCTGTAATTACATAACTCTTCATAAATCTTAAAGTTAAACATTTGCATTGGGCTACAAGGAAATGACACTATCTGTAATTACATAATTCTTCATAAACTTAAAGTTAAACAGTCGCATTGGGCTACAAGGAAATGACTTAAAATGAGTATAACATATAATAATTCGACGAATCTCGCGTTGCACACTTTTCCTGTCTTTACTACCTGGCTCGTTAGAATCTTGACGTTCAAATTATTTGCTTTTACTTTAAAAGAGAAATTATGATTGTCTTACAATAAGCACGTATAATTGTAGGGATATTATCATTTTTCATTATCTTTTCTTACAATAATAAGATTAAGAAAAAATAATGAATAAATAATATTAGGTGCGTAGGATTTCAGAAATTTCACAACTTCATAATTATTGTGCATTACATTTCTATTCCGTTAACACTTTTTGGCCAGTCCCAATCAACAATCAAAGTAACCCTCATAACTGGACCATAGTTAGTTACATAGTATATACCGTTTGGACTGTGGTCTCTGCATATTATAGAGTGACCTGCAATTCTACAGGATCACTAGAACTCTTAAAGGACAGAATTATCTTCCAGATCAAGGATTTAGTACAGTAAGCTGCGTCTAGTAGACTGGGCCGGCAATTCCACCACTTCAATAATTCAAGGTACCAAGTTTCTTAGTACAGTAAGCTGCGTCTAGTAGACTGGGCCGGCAATTCCACCACTTCAATAATTCAAGGTACCACGTTTCTTAGTAAAGCAGCTCTTAAAGTTAACCGTCTGTTAGACAAGGAGTCTCATGTGGATTGAATATGGACTCCATAGTATGCTCCGTTCTTCTGTATTTTGAGGGACATGGCTACCAGGACAATGAGTTACACTGCTTGTCCGACTGCTCGGTCTGAAGCATAGAGCATGCACGAATAGTAATCCCAATGAATTATTCAGGTACACTAGCTAGTTATATAGCAGGATCTTGTGGTTTGTATTATGCTGTCGCGTGACAAGATTTATCACGTGGCCCAGAAATTTAGAGTCCTGGAAAACGATTGGTTGGCCGGCTAACACTTTGCTTTAACAGGCTTAGTTCAGTCACGTGATAACTTTGGGAACTAATACCAAAGACACAGCGAGCAGGATGATGCCATTAGGCCTACTGGTCGCTCTGTTTTGTGATAGAAAATTCTAGAAGCTTTACCACTCATTCGCATTGACTTTGTTTTATCAAGACACTTATTTTACTTCGGAGTATTCCAACAGCCACATTGTTACACAAGCGCAACCAGCCAATTACAGGAAGCCGAAGGATTTGTTTTAGCCAGTGACGGTTAGGGTAGTGTGTACCACACTTTCTTCGCCCGAGACTTTGCTGCAATGTGCAGCTCCTCATTTAACCCTCACATCCGATTTCTCGAGTATTCGGCTGAGTAGACCGGGGGGCTGCATAGACCAATCAGGATCCTTAGCTGAACGTCCGCGTCAACGACGCTCACCCCACGACCAGGCAGACAGTGGGATTCGAACTCGCAACCTCACGATTTGCAAAGATGGCGTTCTAACCAACTGCGCTACCTGGCCGTGAAAGGTATAAGATTAAAATCATTTAATCGCAAAATTAATCGCAAAATGGTGATTGTAGACCCGCTTATTTAGAGGAGGACAGAATGGTGTGGAGAATGGGCTTTCTGCTAGTTATCACTCGCCGATGATATTTGAAACGTTTAGAAAAGAGCCCGGCCATGAAAGTATGTAAAATGTCAATATTCAATAGTATAAGCTTCGTTCGATGTATTTTGGACGCTGATTCCGAATTACTTGCCATAAATATAGGGTTGAAACGCTTGCCCGAAAAGTTATCGGCAAAAACTGTTTTGGTCACAAGACGGACAGGCTTGTAAAACACGAATTACGGTCATAGTGATCAGCTTCGGGGTCATGGTTACTGGATAGGATTAGGGTTTATACTTTATAAAACCGTTTCATTCGGCTGCAAATCCACAAATTCATTTAAGTCACGTGATAGCACGCTGGCGAGTTAATTAGTAAACTTGTATTATGTACTCTCCTCAATCTTCAGTTGTTGATATTTCGTTTAAACATCGATTTTTCTAGCAATGTAGAATGGCAGACATGCGGAATCTTGAAACGAAGTTAATATTCCTACAAATCATCTCGCTATCTCTCTGTGGTAAGCTACGTGACGTACATGAGCTGCTACTTTACTTATCATTGATCAAAAATAGATCAATAATTTATCGTTATAGAAAATAGAAATAGTGCCACTTATACCCGGTGAAATGAGATAATAAAGTATTAAATATTTTTTACCAAAACCAAAAATTGGGTAGATTGGACCATAGACCGTATCTCCTTTTTCCAGACACAAAGGAAGTAGATCAATTTAAGTTACCGTTTTCAAATTTATGCCAAATGATACCGGGAATATAATCAATCGCTCGTTTTTCCCATTCATTCACGGCCTGCAAATTGTAACGAATTTAGGTTTACTACATCAATCAAACTCAGTAGAAATCTTTTTGAGCTGCTTTCGGGCTGATACTTAGTGTACTTCGGGATAAGAGCTGTAGGTAGTGTGTCCAATGAGGTGAAGTTTATCCAGTAGAAGTGTTGAAAGTATTATCTTTGAATTGACCACAGGGTGACAGGGATCAAACAGAAAAGAATCAAGACCTAAATGATAACATTGAAAATCCATCTGGTGTCACTACAATAAGTTCAAATTGTTAATTGTTTACTTCTCGGTAATTCACTCCTCTGTTTGCTTCATGCTAAATCTAACAGCTGAAACAAACAGGGGTCTGACTCTGAGTTAACAACTTATACTCAAAACGGCATTTTCTAGATGTCTCAACCTACATATTATAGACTTAATTAGAGATACATCTACTGTTAAATAAGTGTTTTGTTTAAATATAATTTAAAACTAAGATCTTGATACTAGTGACCTCCGTCAATACAATTAACGCTCTAGGGAAAACAGTTTGCTGTTTTTAGCATTGTAACAGTCTGTATGCTTTGATCTTCCGCAAATACAACAAGGTGTAAAGTTCTAAAATATTGGATTATAAAAGATAGCATAATATGTCGTTGTAAGAAAAATTTTACAGAACATGAATACTGCTGCCTATCGAGCGACGGCAAGGCACCTAACAGGCAGTGAAGTTATCGGGAAATGAAGTAATCGGGAAAAATTTGAATTACATGGTTCCTGCAAACCGGATAACAGGTTAAATCAAATGATTACATAATATACTGATTAAAAGTTTACCATAATGTGATAATGATATTTATGCGATGTATCGCATAAAGGTATACCTTAAGGCCAATAAATTTGGTTCACAATAAATTTGGTTCACAATAAATTTGATTCACAATAAATTTGGTTCACAATAAATTTGGTTACAAACATTTTGGTAATACCATAATTTTAGTCATAAATTTCGCAAATTTGTATACTACCTGATGGGAAAAGGAAGTAAGAGCCATAATATGACTGTTGTCACGAGTACAGGCACAGCCTCTCAACACACTGTGCTATTTGTCATGATTTTAGGCTCGATGTCTAAACATATGCACTATGACAATTTGGATGAAAATAGTAAAAAGTGAGTGCTGTGAGCTGTCACGTCGGCCGGGTGGTTTAGTGGTTTTAATACATTTACTTCCCACACTGACGACTGGGGTTCGATTCCCAGTGGGGACCAATTCGGTTCCCAGTGGGGACCAATTCGGTCGGATGCAGTTCGGCCACCAAACCATGGTGTAATGCTTTCATTAGAACTTATGTTCGAAAAAACTTTTGGCGAAAAAAAATTTTAAATTTTCGAAATTTTCTCAAGTCTCAAAAAAATGTCCATGTGAAAAATTTTCCAAGTTTTTCTGAAAACTACCTTTTCCCGTGTTTTAAGAAATTCCGATCATTTTGAGCCAATAAACATTTTTATGAATTTTGGTAATTAGCTAATTAGTAACTATCCAATTATCTGATTGTCTGACATGAACATTTTTCTGACAAAAGTTTTTCTCGTCGATATGATAATCACCCTCTATTAATTCATAACCTTCTACGATGTTCACAGCTGAAGATATTTGACAAACAAGAAAGGAGGTAAATATTGGCAAAAGTGGCAAAAAGTGGCCACGTGGAAAATTTTGGAAAAGTTGGCCAGCCGAATGAAACTTAAATTGAACCTAAAAACGTAATAAATCCTTTGGAAGCTTCTTGTGTCAGTAGATCGATTTTTTCAGACGGATCTGTCTGTACTATAGTACTATCTTTGCACTCTGCACTGCCAATATATATTACGCAAAATATAGACCTTATTACCTGGTAATCGTGACGACACGTTATCCATGACAGTTGGCACGAGTACTGAATAGACTGTGCCTGCAGTCACGTCAGGCACGGATTATTAGCTAGGTACGGCTTTTGAAAAGCCACGCGCGACGTGCCTGAGGAGTTGTCACGTATCCTTGGCACGCCCTATAAACACACTACGTACATTATATGGTCATTACATCTGACCGCACCATGACAACAGTCATGGTGACAACAGTCATAGTATGGTCGGGCCCTTAAATTCTGAGAATAAACTATGGGCGTCATTCTTACAATTCCTTAACAATTTTGCTAGAACACCTCTTCTTTAAATTCATGATATTCATTAATCGTTGCTCAGTAGTCATGAGTTAAACATACAATTAACAGGTTGGTTACCAGTCAAACGTGGGAGGAAAATAGAGTGGGATCTAGAGTCGACACCTTTAGAAATTAAAACTAATAGTGTGCTGGGGAGTGACGATGAGGTGAGAATGTTCTTCTACTCAGCTGCGGGGGAGAGTGTAGGAGGAGTCAGACTCCACTTCACCTCTACTCCACGATACCAGTTTAGATGGTGCAAAGACTTGACTAACCTCCCTGTTACTCCCCCATCTCTTACTGAAAAGGTTTGGCGTATCACTCTAACCAAAACTACAGGTGTCAGAGTAGTGATACACTGTAACGAGGTGGAGGTGCTCAACAAACTGCTCTCTCAAGCAACGTGTAGTGACAGTAAGTGGAGCACTATCTGGATCAGAGACGTGACAAAGATAGAGTTCGATTCCTCCGACACAGCATCTGATTACTACGGACCACAACCAGGTAACTAATAACAACAAGCATTGGTTTAACAAACAATAACTTTAATTTATGAATAAGCCAACTTGCTGATTCTCTCGTTAATTCGTGATTACGTGTTTTCTGTCTAAATTTCAAGTGTGTTATTTAGTTATTTAACATAAACACATATAATATAGGATATGGGATATAGGATAGTTAGCAATTACTATTTATAACTTAATAAAGTGGTCATAATTTTATCAATTACTGTTCTCCGAATGAGATAAAATCACATTCTTTCACTGAAGGCAGAGTTATAATCATATTGGCGATAGCGGATCGCAAAATAGCTAACTATAATTTAGAAATATTGCATATTTTGTAGTAGACATCATGGAGACAAGCAATTTTCAGCTACTAAAGGTTGAAACAATTATTAATTGAAAACGGATGTTTTTACAAAATATCTTGAACATAAGCAGTAAGGTATTTTATCAAACAAACTCAAAACTTTTTTGGTTCGATATTTATTTTGCAGAGTTTACACAATATGTGCATTGTGCTTCATAGTTTGTTGATGAGGCGAATTTTTAGCGTTAACCCTAATGACTGATAACAATTTGAATTAGTATTGGGCTTAGAACCAAGAAGTTAAATTTGTGGTACGAAATTACAAGAACCGTAAGAGTCTGGGTGGTAATAATTTCCTCGAAAAACCGTGGAATATGTGGATATTAAATTTTTCACATATTTCACATATAATTCACTCCTCTGTTTGCTTCATGCTAAATCTAACAGCTGAAACAAACAGGGGTCTGACTCTGAGTTAACAACTTATATTCAAAACGGCATTTTCTAGATGTCTCAACCTACATATTATAATAGACTTAATTACTGTGGCTTGTGTAGTTAAATTATCTGTATTAGAAAACGTCTCTTACCTCTTACCTCCAGATCATATTGTCAAGATCCGAGGGATTGGAGATACATCTACTGTTACATAAGTGTTTTGTTTGAATATAACTTAAACTAAGATCTTGATACTAGTGACCTCCGTCAATACAATTAACGCTCTAGGGAAAACAGTTTGCTGTTTTTAGCATTGTCACAGTCTGTATGCTTTGATCTTCCGCAAATACAACAAGGTGTAAAGTTCTAAAATATTGGATTATAAAAGATAGCGTAATATGTCGTTGTAAGAAAAGTTTTACAGAGCTGGTCGCATGAATACTGTTGCCTATCGAGCGACGGCAAGGCACCTAACAGGCAGCGAAGTAATCGGGAAATGAAGTAATCGGGAAAAATTTGAATTACATGGTTCCTGCAAACCGGATAACAGGTTAAATCAAATGATTACATAATATACTGATTTAAAGTTTACCATAATGATATTTATGCGATGTATCGCATAAAGGTATACCTTAAGGCCAATAAATTTGGTTCACAATAAATTTGGTTCACAATAAATTTGATTCACAATAAATTTGGTTCACAATAAATTTGGTTACAAACATTTTGGTAATACCATAATTTTAGTCACAAATTTCGCAAATTTGTATACTACCTGATGGGAAAAGGAAGTAAGAGCCATAATATGACTGTTGTCACGAGTACAGGCACAGCCTCTCAACACACTGTGCTATTTGTCATGATTTTAGGCTCGATCTCTAAACATATTATGTACTATGACAATTGGGATGAAAATAGTAAAAAGTGAGTGCTGTCACGTCGGCCGGGTGGTTTAGTGGTTTTAATACATTTACTTCCCACACTGACGACTGGGGTTCGATTCCCAGTGGGGACCAATTCGGTTCCCAGTAGGGACCAATTCGGTCGGATGCAGTTCGGCCACCAAACCATGGTGTAATGCTTTCATTAGAACTTATGTTCGAAAAAACTTTTGGCGAAAAAAATTTTAAATTTTCGAAATTTTCTCAAGTCTCAAAAAAATGTCCATGTGAAAAATTTTCGAAGTTTTTCTGAAAACTACCTTTCGCCGTGTTTCAAGAAATTCCGATCATTTTGAGCCAATAAACATTTTTATGATTTTTGGTAATTAGCTATTAGTAACTATCCAATTATCTGATTGTCTGCAGTCTGACATGAACATTTTTCTGACAAAAGTTTTTCTCGTCGATATGATAATCACCCTCTATTAATTCATAACCTTCTACGATGTTCACAGCTGAAGATATTTGACAAACAAGAAAGGAGGTAAATATTGGCAAAAGTGGCAAAAAGTGGCCACGTGGAAAAGTTGGCCAGCCGAATGAAACTTAAATTGAACCTAAAAACGTAATAAATCCTTTGGAAGCTTCTTGTGTCAGTAGATCGAATTTTTCAGACGGATCTGTCTGTACTTACTTACTGCAGTCACGTCAGGCACGGATTATTAGCTAGGTACGGCTTTTGAAAAGACGAGCGCGACGTGCCTGAGGAGATGTCACGTATCCTTGGCACGCCCTATAAACACACTACGTACATTATATGGTCATTACATCTAACCGCACCATGACAACAGTCATGGTGACAACAGTCATGGTGACAACAGTCATAGTATGGTCGGGCCCTTAAATTCTGAGAATAAACTATGGGCGACATTCTTACAATTCCTTAACAATTTTGCTAGAACACCTCTTCTTTAAATTCATGATATTCATTAATCGTTGCTCATTAGTCATGAGTTAAACATACAATTAACAGGTTGGTTACCAGTCGAACGTGCGGTGAAAATAGAGTGGGATCTTGAGTCGACACCTTTAGAAATTAAAACTAATAGTGTGCTGGGGAGTGGCGATGAGGTGAGAATGTTCTTCTACTCAGCTGCGGGGGAGAGTGTAGGAGGAGTCAGACTCCACTTCACCTCTACTCCACGATACCAGTTTAGATGGTGCAAAGACTTGACTAACCTCCCTGTTACTCCCCCCTCTCTTACTGACAAGGTGTGGCGTATCACTCTAACCAGAACTGCAGGTGTCAGACTAGTGATACACTGTAACGAGGTGGAGGTGCTCAACAAACTGCTCTCTCAAGCAACGTGTAGTGACAGTAGTTGGAGCACGCACTGGAACAGAGACGTGACAAAGATAGAGTTCTGGTCCTACGACACAGCATCTGATTACTACAGACCACAACCAGGTAACTAATAACAACAAGCATTGGTTTAACAAACAATAACTTTAATTTATGAATAAGCCAACTTGCTGATTCTCTCGTTAATTCGTGATTACGTGTTTTCTGTCTAAATTTCAAGTGTGTTATTTAGTTATTTAACATAAACACATATAATATAGGATATGGGATATAGGATAGTTAGCAATTACTATTTATAACTTAATAAAGTGGTCATAATTTTATCAATTACTGTTCTCCGAATGAGATAAAATCACATTCTTTCACTGAAGGCAGAGTTATAATCATATTGGCGATAGCGGATCGCAAAATAGCTAACTATAATTTAGAAATATTGCATATTTTGTAGTAGACATCATGGAGACAAGCAATTTTCAGCTACTAAAGGTTGAAACAATTATTAATTGAAAACGGATGTTTTTACAAAATATCTTGAACATAAGCAGTAAGGTATTTTATCAAACAAACTCAAAACTTTTTTGGTTCGATATTTATTTTGCAGAGTTTACACAATATGTGCATTGTGCTTCATAGTTTGTTGATGAGGCGAATTTTTAGCGTTAACCCTAATGACTGATAACAATTTGAATTAGTATTGGGCTTAGAACCAAGAAGTTAAATTTGTGGTACGAAATTACAAGAACCGTAAGAGTCTGGGTGGCAATAATTTCCTCGAAAAACCGTGGAATATGTGGATATTAAATTTTTCACATATTGTTTTAAATCTAATATTATTGTAACACATCTGAACTGTACTTAAATACTTATATAATAACGATTTTCTTATCTTCCACTATGATTTGTCAGTTGTAAAGTTATTAATTCCAGATCCGTGTGGAGAAGGAACATATCAGAATGATGCTATGACAAGCTGTGAGACATGTGACGCTGGATTGACACCAAACTCTGACAAAACAGCCTGTGGTAAGAAAACTTTAAAGCTTTTTATATATTATAATATTATTGTTATGTTTTAAATTTGAATTAACTGTGCTATAGAATGAAAACCGAGGATATTGGTACTCACAATAATTTCTTAATATTAATAAGGTAGTTCAAACGAATTGCTGCTTAAAGATTTCCTAATTCTTCAGAGCCATGTCTAGCTGGAAGCTACAAGAACATTGAGATGAACACATGTGAATCATGTCCTGATAATACGATCAGTTCAGAAGGAGCAGCCTTGTGTACAACTTGTGAACTTGGCCAGGAACGAAACTCAGGGAGAACAAAATGTGGTAAGAATTGTTAACAAGAACCGAGTTGAGATGATTATATCTATATATAGATGGGCAAAGATAGGCTGATGGTTAAGACGGGATAAGGATAAGGCGCCAGATAGGGCTTAGAATCAAGAAGGCAAATTTGTGGTACGAACTGACAAGAACCGTAAGAGTCTGGGTGGTAATAACTCTATCATAAAACCGTGGTTGTGTGGATATTTAATTTTTCAGTCTATTGTTTTAAATCTTATGTAATTGTAACACATCTGAAGTGTACTTAAATACTTATATAATAATAACGATTTTCTTATCTTCTACTACGATTTGCCAGTTGTAACGTTATAATTGTAGAGCCGTGTGGAGAAAAAACATATCGGAATGATGCTATGACAAGCTGTGAGACATGTGACGCTGGATTGACACCAAACTCTGACAAAACAGCCTGTGGTAAGATAACTTTAAAGCTTATATTTAATATTATTGTTGTGTTTTAAATTTGAATTAACTGTGCTATAGATCGAAAACCGAGGACATTGGTACTCACAATAACTTCTTAATATTAATAAGGTAGTCCAAACGAATTGCTGCTTAAAGATTTCCTAATTCTTCAGAGCCATGTCCAGCTGGAAGCTACAAGAACAGTGAGATGAACACATGTGAATCATGTCCTGATAATACGATCAGTTCAGAAGGAGCAGCCTTGTGTACAACTTGTGAACTTGGCCAGGAACGAAACTCAGGGAGAACGAAATGTGGTAAGAATTGTTAACATGAATCGAGCTGAGATGATTATATCTACATAGATGGGCAAAGATAGGATAAGGGTTAAGACGGGATAAGGATAAGGCGCCAGATAGGACTTATAATCAAGAAGGCAAATTTGTGGTACGAAAATACAAGAACCATAAGAGTCTGGGTGGTAATAATTCTATCAAAAAACCGTGGTTGTGTGGATATTGAATTTTTCACATATTGTTTTAAATCTAATTTAATTGTAACACATCTGATGTATACTTATATAATAACGATTTTCTTATCTTCCACAACGATTTGCCATATATAACGTTATAATTCCAGAGCCGTGTGGGGAAGGAACATATCGGAATGATGCTATGACAAGCTGTGAGACATGTGACGCTGGATGGAAACCAAACACTAACAAAACTGCCTGTGGTAAGATAACTTTAAATCTTATATTATTGTTATGTTTTAAATTTAATTTAACTGCGCTACAGAATGGTATACTGTATACAGTATTTGAGACTTGGACCCCCGAGCAAACGATATTATAGTTATGTTAGAGGTTGCTTGAAAGGGTTCGGGTTGGGACAGGAAAACTAAATCGCGGAAGAGAACATAAGAAACCGTCAAAATAACCCTTATAATTGTATCACACAACCCAATTAATCAGTTCAACGTGATTTAATATGACATATCGACAGTGAGCTGTACGGGACTGAAGGCTGAGTGGATAACTGCGATCAGAACAACAACACAGTTCCCAGTAGTCCCAGGAACCGTGGTGGAAGTGAATTGTGTTGAATCCAGAGCTCTCAATAAAGGGAGCAGCGAGGTGACCTGCACCTCAGGAACGGAATTTATTTTCGATTTTAATGAACCCGAGTGTATAAATACAGGTATTGTAGAAGCGAATATACTAAATGACCATAGCATCACTACAAAAGGATAACTAAACTCTTCATACAACCAGGATAGTATCATCAGAACCGACGAAAGGGGGTAAAATAATGTCGTAATGGGGAGAGTTGGTTATATTACTATAGAAAACTAATTTAATTTAATCTTACAGTTGATGGGCTATGACAAATAGCTCAGATGATACTGCACTCTAACTTAGATATCTAAATAAGTATGTTTGAGTTTTCCGGGTGGAAAAGTATACCAGCAGAAACCCAGTACCCATAAGTCCCAAGAAAAGTTATCGAGGTAACCTGCTCTGAGATCTCAACACAACAGCATTTGACAAAGCAAAATAAAATGTAAAATCAATTTAAATTCAAAAATTTAACAAAGAATGCATTGTCATTATAACATAGTAAAACACTTTGTTTCATAAATATATTAAGTTTAAATTAAAACAATCGTGATCTGAGATGTACGTAGAATCTAGCTCAATGTTTCAACATAAACCCTTGATAATTAGTCTAGCAAATATTAGAAACTAACCGCAAATCCGGTGATTTCCATTTCAAATGAAAAAAACCAGAAGATCTTAATAAGGTTCAATGATAATCTACTCCTATCTCAAGTTATTAATTAACAACCCCAGGAACGAAGACGATGCTGTATAAAGTCTATACGAATGTCGACAGAATAGAGATGAACAGGAAGAAAGAGAGAGAATATCAGCTCCAATTAATTTATGAGAATTCAAGGTTAGTAAGAAAAATGTCCACTTAAAGTTTTTTTTTCGTCTTATACTGCAACACTTCTATTGTGCTGAATTCCTAAAATCACCATTTCAGAATACAGATTACAGAAACGAGCTTCATGGCATTGATAAGTAATGAATACCCTGAAAAAGACACATAACTCCATCACTGTGAGACATATTTGTGTTTTTAAACATTTATAAACATTATTCAATGTTAAATACATATTATTTTTAAATATGTACGTATTTAACATTAAATTAAATTCAAAATCTATTCAAAGATTTAACAAAGGTTTGATGTATTGCTATTATATCATATTATAACAACTTGTTTCAGACCCTTGCTCAGCAGGAACGAACCTTTCAACTGAAAAGAGAAAATGTGAATCCTTTGTTGACCATTTTATGGTCAACAAGAAGCGGAGGATTACTCTTTTCGTCGAAATCTTTCAAAAAAACTGCTCAATAAGTATCCAATAAATTTTAACATTATAAGGCTTATATTAATAGTAATACTAAATTCATACAAAGTTACAACAAAGTCTTAATGTCATGTATCCTGGGTTCGGACAGGAAATTACCCGCTTAAAACATTTCCATCGCGTTACATAATACTCAATAAATGTAATAGATTTGTAGTGTTGTAATTAGTTTTGAACTGTTGAAGTTTATCCAGGCCTACTATATAACAACCTTAGAAAAGCAAACTTATTTGCCTTGAATGTTCAGCAGGAAGAAAGAGAGGATATCAGCTTCACGTTAGTAAAAATGCCCCTTTTTTAAGTGCTTTTTCGTGATATACGGCAAAACTTCTATTGTGCTGAATTCCTAAAATTCAATTGCTCATGCTGTTTAATACACACATTGCTATTATCTAACTTATGTTGAACTTGACTGTGATCAAATTTATTTTCGCATTTTGAACATGAACTGTGCTGATCACCAGAAACTACATGTACAATACCAGAAATAATGTGTCACTCGGCAATAAAATCACCATTTCAGAATACAGATTGCAGAAACGAGCTTCATGGCATTGATAAGTAATGAATACCCTAAAAAAGACACATAACTCCATCACTGTGAGACATATTTATGTTTATAAACATTTATAAACATTATTCAATGATAAATACATATTATTTATAAACCCCTCCTGGTTAGAATAATAAGGCGGGCGGGCGGGATAGATTCTGATAATCCCAGCTCCCGCTGTTAGTTTTTTCCAGCTTAATAAAAACCCCGTCACAGCTTCTCTAATCCCGCCCCGCTAATTTGGCTCAACAAGATCTGTTTTGTTTTGATATTCCAAGAGAATTTCATTCACGCACTGTCACGTGTTTTGATGACGTGTATCACGTGACTAACTACTACGACGCGCACTGGTAAAAAAATGTCACGTTATGGCTTTACGTAAGAGCTATAAATACACTTGATTTACGTATCGCTTTAAATGCAGGCGCTGGCAAAACCCAGAACACTGCTTACATTACTTGTACTGATGGAATCTTACATTACCTACTTGGACCAGTTCCAGAACTTGTCTCGACGGTTACATTTGTCCGGTAAATTTTGTCGTAGCAATTGCTCTGTTTGATATGAGCCATGTTTTATAGTCGTCTACTTTGATGAACTTCATGACACGATATCATTATTAGTTCCACCTTTTATCGCTTGCCAGGCTTAACACGACGCCCCTTATCGATAATTATTCAACGTTCTGACCGAGGAATCATGTTTAAATGGAACACCAATTTCAAATGACATAGTACCTTAGTTTTATTTATTTAGTAATATAATATACGTCCCAATTCCATTTCATATTTTCCATAATGATCTCATATAGCTCATAGTTGTATTACTTTTGGCTTTTCAGTTTTACATTACTACGTTAGTAATGACTATGATTTGTTTCAAACAGGTGCAAAATTTAAATGTGTAATCTCACATCTCTCTTTCGAATAAAACATTTCAGCAAGGCCATAAAATAATACATCATAGGGGGGGGGGGGGGGGGGGGGGTGTCACGTCCGTCTATGTCCGCCTATGTCCTGTCCTTTTTGGATTCTATGAGACAACGGACGTGTTTTTTGGGACATTGGCGGACACGGACGGACATTGGCGGACTCAGACGGACATTGGCGGACACGGACGGACATTGGCGGACTCGGACGGACATTGGCGGACTCGGACGGACATTAGCGGACCCGGACGGACATTGGCGGACTCGAACGGACATTGGTGGACATTAGCGGACATTGGTGGACATTAGCGGACAAACGTTTTGAGAATTTTTCGCAACTTCTATGTATTATAATTTTGTACAAAACAAACGACTTATTAATCACACTAAAGCTATTAATAGTTTTAACTTATTATATCAAATTATATAGGGACCCAGGAAAAGGCCCCAGGAGGAGGAGGAGGAGGAGGACTGGGGAGGAGGAGGACTGTTGAGGACTGATGAGGAGGACTGAGGACGAGGAGGAGGAGTAGGAGGAGGACTGAGGAGGGGAGGAGGAAGAGGACTGGGGGGATCAGGAAGACCCAGGAGGAGGACCCAGGAGGAGGAGGAGGACTGAGGAGGATGACTCAGGAGGAGGAGGACTCAGGAGGACTGAGAAGGAGGAAGACTGAAGAGTACTGAAGAGTACTGAGGTCTGAGGAGGATGGCTGAGGAGGATGGCTGAGGAGGATGGCTGAGGAGGATGGCTGAGGAGGATGACTGAGGAGGATGACTGAGGAGGATGACTGAGAGGGAGGAGGAGGATTAGGAAGACCCAGGAGGAGGAGGAGGAGGAGGACCTAGAAGGAGGACCTAGGAGGAGGAGGAGGAGAACTGAGGAGGATGACTCAGGAGGAGGAGGAATCAGGAGGAGGACTGAGGAGGACTGAGAAGGAGGAGGACTGAGGAGGATGGCTGAGGAGGATGACTGAGAGGGAGGAGGAGGAGGAAGAAGAGGAGAAGGACTGAGGAGGAGAAGGAGGACCCAGGAGGAAGAGGACCCAGGAGGACCCAGGAGAAGGAGGACCCAGGAGGAGGACCCAGGAAAAGGCCCCAGGAGGAGGAGGAGGACTGGGGAGGAGGAGGACTGTTGAGGACTGATGAGGAGAACTGAGGACGAGGAGGAGGAGTAGGAGGAGGACTGAGGAGGGGAGGAGGAAGAGGACTGGGGAGGATCAGGAAGACCCAGGAGGAGGAGGAGGAGGACCCAGGAGGAGGAGGAGGAGGAGGACCCAGGAGGAGGAGGAGGACTGAGGAGGACTGAGGAGGAGGACTGACGATGACTGAGAAGGAGGAGGACTGAGGAGTACTGAGGAGGATGGCTGAGGAGGATGGCTGAGGAGGATGGCTGAGGAGGATGACTGAGGAGGATGACTGAGAGGGAGGAGGAGGAGGACTCAGGAGGAGGACTCAGGAGGAAGAGGAGGAGGAGGACTCAGGAGGAGGACTTAGGAGAAATGAGGAGGACTGAGGAGAACTGAGGAGGAGGAGGAGGAGGAGGACTGAATAGGAGGAGGAGAAGGAGGGGGACTGGGAGAGGACTGAGGAGGAGGAGGACTGATGAGAAGGATGAGGAGGAGGACCCAGGAGGAGGACTGAGGACCGAGGAGGAAGAGGAGGAGGATGAAGAGGAGGAGGAGGACCCAGGAGGAGGAGGACTGAGGAGGAGGACTGAGGAGGATGACTGAGAGGGAAGAGGAGGAGGAGGAGGACTCAGGAGGAGGAGGAGGAGGACTGAGGAAGACTGAGAAGGAGGAGGACTGAGGAGGAGGACTGAATAGGAGGAGGAGGAGGGGGACTGGGGGAGGACTGAGGAGGATGGAGGACTGAGGAGAAGGATGAGGAGGAGGACTGAGGAGGACTGAGGAGGAAGAGGAGGAGGATGAAGAGGAGGAGGAGGACCCAGGAGGAGGACCCAGGAGGAGGACTCAGGAGGAGGAGGAGGACTGGGGAGGAGGAGGACTGTTGAGGACTGATGAGGAGGACTGAGGACGAGGAGGAGGAGTAGGAGGAGGACTGAGGAGGGGAGGAGGAAGAGGACTGAGGAAGATCAGGAAGACCCAGGAGGAGGAGGAGGAAGAGTAGGAGGAGGAAGCATCTAAATGTTATTTCCATTTTTGTCCGTTTTGTCCGCTCTATTTTTTGTCCGTTTTGAAAATATAGGGTACCGGACAAAAAACATGATCCCCCCATATAACAGCAAAAATTGAACATTTTATTTAGCAATTTAGGTGTCCATTAATGTCCGCTAATGTCCGTATATGTCCGTCTATGTCCGCCTATGTCCGTCTATGTCCGCCTATGTCCGCCTATGTCCGCCTATGTCCTGTCCTTTTTGGATTCTATGAGACAAGCGGACATAGACGGACGTGACACCCCCCTCCCCCCATCATATATACTTATATATATGTATTATATATATATAATAAATAAATAAATAATTGAACAAGGTACTGTAAGTGCTTCTAAACTCATGTTTAGACAAAATGTCACTATAAGACCCAAAACTAGTGGCTCACGACATGAACTTATGGGCAAAAATTAAAGAGTGAGAAAATATTCTGTTTAAATCATTTCTGGCAGAGATCGGCCACAATATTACGTAATTTACTATTTGATAATCTCAACGAGATACTATTTAGATTATCATGCTAATTATGTTAAATTTACTAATTTTGCTAATTATAATAATCATACTGATCATACTAATTATAATAGTTATACTTATTGTACTAATTATACTAATTGCATTAATTACACTAATTATACTAATTATAATAATTATACTAATTTAGATACTTATTATACTAATTAAAATACTAATTATACTGTTTACTCACCACACTGATTTTAATATGGATGCATACGGTGTTACTCCGACTCCAGCTCCAATTGAAACCGTAGTCTTGTACTTGAATATGTCCTGAGATCATAGAATGTAAGGTGAAACTCACAGGTTTCTCGTGAATAATAGCTGATACATTCTTATCAATTATTCTTTGGTTGACTGGTTGGGCTATGAGTTCATTATAGGATATAAAGCAAGTCGAGTTTGCACAGAAAATGTGCAACTAACGTCCGATGGTGTCCCATAAGGTCCATCAACTGCTATCTTAAAGTTAAGCTCTGCTCTCTTTCCCTCTTTGGTAGTCTTGTCTTTAGAATGACCGGCTACAGCTTTCAGTAGGGAAGCTGTATAAATGGTTGGGTTAGACAATATGTTTAGTTTTCTTCAAACTATGTCTCCAAAAACTGAACGAAAGCTTAAAAAGATAAACTGGAGAGAACAGGACATATTAATTGACACAACAATACAATTTACTACTAACACCAGGTAAACATCCCTGTAATAACTTACCTGTCCAGTCACCCGATTTCCTGATATGCACGGAGAGATAGTCCTCTTCGGGAGCTGTAGTTAGGGTGAAGGGATGCCACTCAAATATAGACAACTCACTACATTGCAGGAACACGTACTGGGGAGGGTGTAGTGGGTTTTTATTTTTATTTTTATCGAGAGGTCTGATATTGAGATGACTTGGCAGCAGTTTAGAAACTGTTAAAATAGCTTTAATAACTAGGATTGAGTATTAATCATTTATTCTGTATGAACCATATTAACATGAATTAACTATAGAATATATATGTGACTAGTAGATTCTTCATCACTATGACTACGCGTCATGTTGTGCTGTATTTCTCACCTGGCCAGCATGCTGTTTCCAGCCCTTCTTCCTCATCCTTAGTTCCAGACAAGGTCCAGGATGCTCAATAGCCTTGTTTAATTAATCTCATTACAGCATCTTTAAAATACTTAAATGTGACAAGGAGTTCAAGGACCAATAATTGGTGAGATGAGGAACAATCGAAAAATTATCAGACACACCACGCAGTGAGTCACGACGAGACTAATATTTCCAAAAGAGCCAGACCACAGTTAAACCAACCTTGGAGTAGTTGACATAGCCAGGACCCTTAAAGGACCAGTTAACTCGAAAAAAAGTTATCCTCATATTTTGACAGATTGTGACAAATAGCAAACTGAGCAACGAATCGTAATTCCTAAATCTCTAACTGCTCTCTAACGCGTGTAAATAGCGTTTGTATTATTTTGGCGATGACGTAACGAAGTCCCTGGCGCGCACAGAGGAGCTCGCGAGACTGTATTTTACAGGTAGAAATGGACATGATACACAACTTTAGAGTTAACTTTTGAGAAAATCATAAGTCATTTATCTAAAATTAAGCTGTTAGTGTTCATGATCAACCTTTGGCGACAATGTTTTACGTGAAATGTAAAAATCAGGAGTAATATAAAAAGTGTATTTTTAGACTTAAGTGCTAGCTCATAGTTTAAGAATTATATTTGATTCACGATGTCAATCCTTCGCAGCTCGGTGAGGCACAGTGGTTGCGAGAAGAATTATTTGATGCGCGGCGCGACCCAGTAGTGCATCGCGCTACAAGAATTATATAAATTAACATTTGTCGTTTAGCCATGTCAGAATCAATCGTGCCGTAATATATCAATATGGCCAAAGAATAATAGGGTCTTGAAAATTCTATAGTTGTTCAGTGGGTCGGTTGACCACGCGCGCCAAGTGCTAGGGTGCATTCTCATTGACAATTAAACTTGGTCAAAGATAATTATACACAATTCCTAAATTAAATCAATATAATCATGTAGATATGAGTATTCAACACTACTCGACAACAAATATTTATCGGCCCATCGACGATTCAGTTGCCGAAACAAAAATCAAATGTTTGCTTTTTCGTTTCGGGAACTCTTTGAACTCAATATTATATGCAACTAATCATACTTTATAATGGTTTCATCAGCAGTAATAGAAAGCGCAGCTGAGTATAAAAATGTATTTTACAAGCCACAGGGGGAGCTGAAACCAGGTTTTCGATCAAACGCTGCCATGTGTAGTCAAACGTCGCCAAAAGTTGCTCTCGTCCAATGAAATTGCTGCATTATGTAAGCCAAGCTCCGCATATGAATATATGTAATTCAATTATGCATACTGACTTGCAAAATGCAGCGATTTCATTGGACGAGAGCAACTGTTGGCGACGTTCGACTACAAATGGCAGCATTTGATCGAAAACCTGGTTTCAGCCCCCCTGTGAAGCGCGTACAAAATTTGTAGCAAAAATTCCTTGTATCACGTGGTGACCCCCGCTGCCGCTTCACTATAGTTTCGACGATACAGGGGGAGCCGCGCACTCGTGCGCGGCGGGTCATACAATACAACGTATGACAAAAATTCCTACACTGCGAACTTATTTTATTTACATTTTCAGACAACTGTTAGAACCAAATTTATCCAAATCGGTAGATATAATAAAGTTTGTGCCAATTAATGGCGCTTATTGCATTGTAGCGTGATGCGTTGCTCGGCCGCGCCGCGCATCCAATATAATGCTTTTTGCTTGTAGTGGCGTGCGCTCGCCTCCCGGCGCGAAAGCACAATATGGTTAAATGAACTACTGGGCCTCGCCGAGCTGCGAAGAATTGCAGACATCGTCAATTAAATTTTTCGAAGGAACAAATCATGAAATGAAGAACACTTGCCTCACTAATGTCCAATGTACCACTCAGCGTGACTCTCACTGTCGGAAAACCCTTAAGAGTCTTTTGCTGCTCAAGGAATACGGTAGCTATCATGAATTCTGCCCATGTGCAAGAAAACTGGGCAAATTCCTTTGCAACTGTCACACGCTTTTCAGGAACCCGAAAAAGGACGCAATATGCCTGTCACCCCATCAGGACTACCACCAAATAATAATAATAATAATAATAAAGTATTATATCCCGCTAATATTAGCAAATAGTAACCAAGGATGGTACTAGCTACTAAATGTCTGAGCGCTGTCCAAACAAAAGATAATACTTTAATAATTTGAAAGTCTCCAACAAAAAATTCTCAATTTCCTTTAAACTGCTTATTAGTAACACTAACGTCTTAAAAGAACTATATTATACGACAGACATGGTGGTTCATCAGACATCAGATGGAATAAAATATATGAGAAAAATTTCATAATCTCGACACATATGGTTACCTTTAATTTATTTCAAAAGAATTTCATTTACATTGAACATCATTATACAACTCTTCTTTATTTGTAGATCAAAACAACAAACAAAACTGAGGCTGCATCCCTGTCATTTACCCACAAATCATTTTAATGAGTTGCTCGAGGTTAGTAGACCAGGCCGACGGATCCCAGTCGATTTCCATGAGTATTGTCGCACCCAAATTAAGGAACTCGCACACTTCTTCCACCCTGTACCCAAACAGTTGCAAGCAAGCTGCCTTTCACCCACGGTTCACTGAGGTACAGGTTAGATTGCCGAAGCATGTGCTACCAACTCCGCAATCATGTGGTACGGCCAAAGTATTACAGGTTTATAAAAATAAAAATAAAAACAAGCCAGGGCATGGCAAATGGCAGTATAGTCTTATCCGGACTCCGTGTAAGTGTGTAACTATACTCACAACTCATGACAGTTAAAAAAATCCCATGGATTAAATCTAAAAACTGAAGGCCCGGTCCTAGGAACTTTCTAAAAAAGAACACAAATATAATTACGACTAGGTATGTTCTGATTATTGAAAAAATCGGTTTTAAAGCCGTTTTAAAAGTATCAATGTTGTTAGCTTTTCTTACCGTATAACGGTAGCAAAGTTCCAGGGGGTTTTTTGGGGGATGCGTTGCTAAATCCTCCTATCACTAGCCTGATTTTACTGGGTCTACTAACTTTAAAACCTTAAGTCATCACCAGGACAGTTGCCGTGTTTTAGAATTTGCTGATGTGAGTCAAGCTGAAGAAGATTCAGGGACAGATATGGTTGGTGCTTGGCTGTACATATAACATTATACGCCAGAAGACAAATCTTGAAACTTATTCGTTCTTCAATGGGGAGGAATGTGTGCTTTTTTGTTGTTATTTCAAGAAGAGCTACATCACGGTCTTCGATAACAAAACTAATTCAGATCAACCATCATTATGCAGATTTCTCGATCTGTTGTACGAGCATGGAACACTTGTGATTACTGTTTCTAAGTACGTTGTGAATGTGAGTGGGGAGGACCTGTTCGAGTATTGAGGTGTTCTGTTGGGGACTCGATACTGATACGCAGGTTAGTGATCATTGAAGTTGCCTTTTATACTTCCTCTTATGGTTAAATTATTATGTCAGCAATTATTTCTATTTCGGGTGTTTGTACGGGAGTTAAATTTTAAGTGATTTTGTTTTAAATTTTCATGATTCTGAATGGAATTTTACTTTATATAGGTATGTTATTCATTCTTGTATAGTCGAGACGATGGTGGTAGTGCCATCTCCGACAAACTTTACGTTATTTCCGTTTTAATTCGTTTAATTTGGTCCTTGCAGTGATTTTATCATCTGACTGAATCTAATTGTGTCAATAAAATTATGTAGGTATTGTGTGGATGAAGTGTGCTTGTAGTCACAGTTTCTAATTATGTAGGTATGTGGTGATGAAGTGTGCTTGTATGTCACAGACTGCTATTATGTAGGTATGTGTGATGAAGTGTGCTTGTAATCACAGTTATAATTATTTAGGTATTGTGTGATGATGTGTGCTTTAATCACAGTTCTAATTATGTAGGTATTGTGTGATGAAGTGTGCTTGTAATCACAGTTCTAATTATTTTAGGTATTGTGTGATGAAGTTGTGCTTTTTGTCACAGCTCTAATTATGTAAGTATTGTGTGATGAAGTGTGCTTGTAATCACTGTTCTAATTATGTAGGTATTGTGTGTTGATGTGTCTTGTAGTCACAGTTTATATTATGTGTGTTTGTGTGATGAAGTGTGCTTGTATCACAGTTCTAATTTTGTAGGTATTGTGTGATGAAGTGTGCTTGTAATCCAGTTCTAATTATGTAGGTATTGTGTGATGACGTGTGCTGGTAGTCACAGTTCTAATTATGTAGGAAGTGTGTGCTGAAGTGTGCTTGTAGTCAAGTTCTAATTATGTAGGTATTGTGTGATGTAGTGTGTTGTAATCACAGTTTAATTTATGTAGGTATTGTGTTGATGAAGTGTGCTTTTAGTCCATCAGCTCTAATTATGTAGGTATTGGTGTGAGGAAGTGTTGCTTGTAAGTCACAGTTCTAATTATGTAGGTATTGTGTGTTGGAAGTGTGCTTGTAGTCACAGTTCTAATTATGTAGGTATGGTGAATGAAGTGTGCTTGTAATCACAGTCTATTTATGTCGGTATTGTGTGAGGAAGGGGTGCTTTTTAGTCACAGCTCTTAATTATGTAGGTATTGTGAGATGAAGTGTGCTTGTAATCCACAGTTTAATTATGTTGTATTGTGTGATGAAAGTGTGCTTATAGTCACAGCTATAATTATGTAGGGTATTGTTGTGATGAAGTGTGCTTGTAGTCTAGTTCTAATTTAGGTAGGTATTGTGTGATGAAGTTGTGCTTGTAGTGACAGTTTCTAAAGTATGTAGTTATTGTGTGTTGAAGTGTGCTTGTAGTCTCAGTTCTAATTATGTAGGTATGGTGTGATGAGTGTGCTTTTAGTCCACAGCTCTAAATTATGTAGTTATAGTGTGATGAAGTGTGCTTGTAATCACAGTTCTAATCTTGTTGGTATTGTTGTGTGATGAAGTGTGCTTGTATATCACAGTTCTAATTATGTAGGTATTGTGTGATGAAGTGTGCTTGTAGTCACAGTTCTAATTATGTTAGGTATTGTGTGATGAAAGTGGTGCTTGTAATCAAGTTCTACTTATGTAGGTTTTGTGTGAATGAAGTGTGCTTGTTTGTTATCACTGTTCTTAATTAAGTAGGTATTGTGTGATGAAGTGTGCTTGTAGTCACCAGATCACCAATTTATGTAGGTATTGTGCGATGAAAGTGGCTTGTAGTTCAGTTCTAATTTTGTTGGTATTGTGTGATGAAGTGTGCTTGTAGTCACAGCTATTTATAGTAGGGATTGTGTGATGATGTGTGATTGTAGTCAAGTTCTAATTATGTAGGTATTGTTGATGAAGCTGTGCTTGTATAATCACAGTTTCTAATTATAGTAGATATTGTGTGATAAGTGTGACGTGTAGTCACAGCTCTAATTATGTAGGTATTTGTGTGATGAAGTGTGCTTGTAATCCAGCTAATTATGTAGGTATTGAGTGATGAAGTGTGCTTGTAGGCACAGCTCTAATTATGTAGGTATTTGTGCGATGATGTGTGCTTTAATCACAGTTTACTTAATTATGTAGGTAGTGTGTGATGAAGTGGCTTGTAATCACAGTTTAAATTATGTAGGTATTGTGTGATGAAGTATGCTTTTAGTCACAGTTCTAAGTATGTAGGTATTGTTTTGTGATGAAGTGTGCTTTTAATAACAGCTCTAATTATGTAGGTATTGTGTGATGAAGTGTGTAGTGTTCACAGCTCCAAAGCTGAAAAGCCTTGCATTATCAAGTTTTAGAAGTGAATAAGGTCACCACTGTAACTTTAAATGTTAAAGTCCATTTCCCATACAGTGTAAGATAATGGTTACTATAATGCACTAATACCTTTAGATTGATAATAGTAATAAAGGATAAGGAGTGTCGACACGATACAAAATATTACATAAAATTTTAGTATGCGCAGGGTTGAAATGAAACATCATAGGTTAGGAAAATTATAATATATCATAATTATTGACACGCTACTTCAATAATAATTATCATTGTTTTCATCGTTCACCCTGAAACATTAAGGGGTTATATCCCATTGCGCCTATAATACCCCTTTATTTTTACCAAATTTCAAAGGTTGACGAGTAAAACTCAACTATACTTACTTTGTCAAATTTTAGTGTCGCTGTACCAATTTCAAATGTTACAATGTCACATGTTACAACAACTGGGTAACCGAGGGTGTGTGACCACCTGTTACAGCTACACCCCCTCGTGACAAATGTAAAAAAATTATGGTTCTTGTTGGTTCTCGTTGCCCCGATGGTTCCTTAAACTCGAATACATCCATTATTCTGACTAGCGCGACATTACTGATGTGAAGAGGGTAAAACGACCTCAAATTTCATTTGCAAGGTAGCAGGATAGCGTCGCTGCAGCAGCCGCAGAGATCAAGAACAGCGTTGAGAAAGAGAAGTTAAGGGGATAAAACGCCTGTTGAAGATCTGGCTTAACCCACTTTCCCTACTTGTGATCTTATCGCTCTTTGCCGAGTTGGGCAGATTACATAACCGCTGGAGGAGAAATGTAGGACGTTTCAACCTAGCAGCCAACAAGCTGAGAAGAGGGTTATTCTATCGACCGTCAAACGATAAAGGAAAAGAACGACTACCTGAGGATGCTTTGAAAACATTGCACTTCCAAAAGATGATCAAGACCTTTTATAATATTCGGCCTCGCGCCAGGGTATGGGACGGGTTGGAAAGACAAAGAAACACCAATAGCGAAACACATTAAACGGATTAAAGAATTGGGCTCCATACAAGCCTGAGGACTGGTCCTGGCACGATGATACTCACCCGATGATTGGGCAACAACTGGCAAAGAGGGGACAGCCAGATCAGAGACCACTGAAAGAAGGGCGAGAAAAGTGGACGTGGGAGGAGAGGAGCTCGGTTGCGACTGTGAAGAAAACAACTGTCAGGCAGATTCAAATGAGGATGAGCAACGATGGAAGATTGGACGATTGCATAATGCTATGCTTCGAGAAAACCACCCGTTCGCCTGTGATTAAGTGTCAGATTCATCTGTATCTGCGGAGTAGCATCAAGTGGGATTGACACAGATAGCATGCGAAGCAAGCAGGCTTGACATTAGCTTTGTAAAATCTCCGGAAGAATACAGAGAACTACTGCAAGCCGCTTGAATACTTTTTGGGTGCTTCCAAATTCGCACCTTGCAAAGGTATATTCGGACACAAAACATTAAAAGGAGGGAAGGAAAAACCCGGCACTGCTGGTACTAAAGAACGGAAGACAATCGTTCCGTTCCTAACGGAAGATGGGGAACCTCAAAATTGGGCTGGTAGGCGGAAATGATAAATGGGGTGAGGTGATCGGAGGTCACTTTAAATGGTTAGACGAGAGTGTTGTTGAGTATGATGGCTTCCCGTGGATTGCAAAAGCAGGGGTGAGAACGGAAGAAAGTAAAGGAGGAGGCCACAAAACAGCTTGAGCATTACAGATGGGGGCGAATCTGACGACGTTCTGTTTGGGCAAAGTAAAGCGAACCTTTGAGTATGTATGCGAGTGTCCCCGTGGATAATAACAACTTAGGGTATTTGAATTAAACGTGTGCCAGTCATTCGACGAGATATGTTTTTGGCTGATTTCTATTTTTAGAAGCTTCTTATTTTCTAAAGATAATATTTCTATTTAAAACTTTGTTCTTAGCGAAAATTATAAAAACGATAATAATGGACCGGTGTCTTATAGATATTTAAAGTGAATGAAAATAAATAGTAGTAGTTTACAATTACAATACCTGAAAGGAATATCAAACTTTAATTATTGGTGATTGATCTTTTACCTCAGCATTCGCATTAAGTCTTACCACTTATGTATTCTTGTGTTAATTTTTATTGATCCCGTTGATGCGACGAGGAAAAATGCTTATTCAGGAAAGGATATTACTCAACGTTTCAATGAGTACAACTCATTAGTCATGCATCTCAAATTTATTTTGGTATATAGTAGTGTTGAAAGTTATTAAAACTTTTATACTCCAATCCACTTAATAATTGTAGGTTTACAACTACCAGATACGCGCGCCGAGTTGGACTCGTCGACGGTCCAATAAATAAATAAATAAATAAATAAAATAAAGTCAATTTTTACTGCACAGCAATATATTCTAAATATCAGATCCTTTGTAATCATAAGGTATAAAAAAAGGAGCTTTTCTCTGTGCTGAAGGATGAATCAAGGCAGATATGGTTCTGTTAGCAGGCCACCCTAGTTTATGGACAATACATATATATAAAATAATTATATTATAATTTTAAAATTGTGTCAAGATTGATACTAAAACATAACTCAGGGTAAATAAGACGTATTCCCTTCTTCAATTATACATATTTACTATACTAAAACTTAAACGAACTCCGGGTAAAATAAAAACGTAATCTTTGTCAAATTTGCTATTTCAATAAGTTAATTAAATATCACGGTTGGAAAATTATTTCATATTCTATAACAATGTAGCATCAATATAATTGATCAAATGGGGAGCATACATAGAAAAAAGAAAAACAGTGAGAAATTGCACATTACAGGAGGACTGGAGGTATGGAGCACTAAATGTGGACAGTGCCCTTTCCACTGATTGGTCCTAACTTTCCAGTAATAGCTTAATAGGCATGGAATACTGTGATTGCAGGGGACAGATTGGATTCACCTATGTACTGAGATAAACTTAACCGAAATTAACATAACTGCTAGATACAATTGGTCTTAGGTTGGGTGGGATCATGAATTTATCGTAAGAGTTATCCCCTTGGTAATTTCATCAGTTAGCCACCATTATTCTTAAGAGTTTCTTTGTATAACTTAGAAAATTTCTTAACGACGTTACACTCTTAAGGGAACTTTTGGTAATATTGTTCCAGGCCTTAGTTCCTGATTGTTAAACTCCTTGTGGATCTTGATTTAGGAGGTATAAAAGATTGCAGTTTTCTGCCTCACGGATCACCAGAAAATACGAGATTTCCCGTAAAATGCTTTGGACATGTTTCATTGATTATACGGTACATATATGAGCTATATATATTAGGTTGGTACAAAAAAAACTTTTTTAAAAAAATGTCTAAATTTTGCTGAGTATAAGGCTCAAACTTTGATCCATGGCTAAAAACACCCCCTCAAAAAAATTTTTTTTGGGCTCAACTCGGGCGGGGATCGGGCCGGCACATGCCAACGCCCTTATTATGTGAGGTGCTTATACAGGTAAAATTTTTAAAGATCGCTCCCGCGTTTTTTACCTTTAAACATTGAGATAGGTTCCGAAAAGTGAGGAAGTCGTATTATAAACATGCTAAGAAAGGGATAAACTTTTAGTCAAGGTCTCATGTACTCCAACAAACCTGCGCGTTCAGTCAGAGCTCTGTACGTAACTGGCCGACGTCGCGAGCCTTGCACGGCTGATGTGGTGCAAGGTCGCGTCTTGAAAACAGATTTAAGCGTAGAGGTCAGACCCCCAAGTGGACTGTCAATCTTTGCGCGGTAACAAGTGCGCATTAGTGGTGTGGGTAGAGGGACACTTACTTTGTCTAAGAGCTCTGTTTTCAGTTGCTTTAGGCACTAGTAAAATAACAGAGTTTGAAGCAAAAATCGAGGATATCATAGATTATAGAATCAAAATCATATTATAATACTAAGCTACATTCAAATTTCGATTGTTAACAAATCTAAATTATTTAAACTCCTTACTTTTTCCTTTGCTGGAATGAAATTGCTTTTGATGCCACCGGAACCACCTGGAAGAAGATTCTTGGAAACAGCTTTCTATTCTATCGATTCTAGTATTATAGGTAAGTCATTTAAAGATATAGCCTCTCTGCGAGTCATTAGTTGATGCGAGGTTTCGTTGAGAGGACTTCAGTTCGCTGTGACTCCGATGTCAGGTGTAATTTTTAAACTGCACCTATTTGCCATCAGAACTTTTTACTTATCATTGCAACAAATATTGAAGTGATAATCAGATATTACGTGGTCTTCTAAATAAATTATATTGTTAGTTTGATATTATTAAATCACATTATTCTGTTAAACTAAATCTGTCAGAAGGTTGTTAACATTATTAAACAGAAAACATACCTGAATATTTAGGGGTAAACGATGATTTAGTCACATTTTCTGGGACTGATTCGCTCATTACCTACTAAAGGTAAAGAAGTTATATTATTTAAAGTTTTAAAGTTTTAAAAGTTCCACCGACCTAGTCTGCGTGTATAATTATAGAATATAGATCATTATAGTCAATAGTCATGACACTTGCACTCCACATATTACAGGATAATACTTGAGGCATTTCCACTCTTACTGAGAGACATGACAAGCATGATGACCATGGTACTCAAAAACTGTAACATCAAAACTGGTAACTTTTAGTGAAAATGAAGAGAAAACTTATAGTGAACTTGGTGAGAAGGTAGATCGAAACCGAGCTCTTGGTATTGTCGTGTAGACTTACCAGAATACACGTCATATAATATTTCAATTTGATATTTCGAAATACAAATAAAAATGGTGCAAAATGGTGAATGATTTTCATGTTGGGTGAAGTGGGGGATCATGAGTATTTTTGAGAATTTTTGAATCTGAGAATTTTACCATTTTCGCCGGGAATACTCAAAAATGTCGAAAAAAGAAAAATTCAGCACATGGACTTCTAATTTTCTCAAAAATTGTCCACTCAAAAATAGTGATATAGGAGGGGGTGTCATGTCCGTCTATGTCCGCCTATGTCCTGTCCTTTTTGGATTCTATGAGACAACGGACGTGTTTTTTGGGACATTCGCGGACACGGACGGACATTGGCGGACACGGACGGACATTGGCGGACTCGGACGGACATTGGCGGACTTGGACGGACATTGGCGGACTCGGACGGACATTGGCGGACTCGGACGGACATTGGCGGACCCGGACGGACATTGGCGGACTTGGATGGACATTGGTGGACATTAGCGGACATTGGTGGACATTAGCGGACAAACATTTTGAGGACTGAAGAGTACTGAAGAGTACTGAAGAGTACTGAGGAGGATGGCTGAGAAGGATGGCTGAGGAGGATGGCTGAGGAGGATGACTGAGGAGGATGACTGAGAGGGAGGAGGAGGAGGACTCAGGAGGAGGACTCAGAAGGAAGAGGAGGACGACTCAGGAGGAGGACTCAGGAGGAGGACCTAGGAGAAATGAGAAGGAGGACTGAGGACTGAGGAGAACTGAGGAGGAGGAGGAGGAGGAGGACTGAATAGGAGGAGGAGAAGGAGGGGGACTGGGAGAGGACTGAGGAGGACTGAGGAGGATGGCTGAGGAGGATGACTGAGAGGGAAGAGGAGGAGGAGGAGGAGGAGGACTGAGGAGGACTGAGAAGGAGGAGGAGGAGGAGGAGGAGGACTGAATAGGAGGAGGAGGAGGAGGGGACTGGGGGAGGACTGAGGAGGAGGATGGAGGACTGAGGAGAAGGATGAGGAGGAGGACTGAGGACTGAGGAGGAAGAGGAGGAGGATGAAGAGGAGGAGGAGGACCCAGGAGGAGGAGTGAGGACCCAGGAGGAGGACTCAGGAGGAGGAGGACTGGGGAGGATCAGGAAGACCCAGGAGGACCCAGGAGGAGGAGGAGGACCCAGGAGGAGGAGGAGGACTGAGGAGGACTGAGGAGGAGGACTGACGATGACTGAGAAGGAGGAGGACTGAGGAGTACTCAGGAGGATGGCTGAGGAGGATGGCTGGGGAGGATGGCTGAGGAGGATGACTGAGGAGGATGACTGAGAGGGAGGAGGAGGAGGACTCAGGAGGAGGACTCAGAAGGAAGAGGAGGACGACTCAGGAGGAGGACTCAGGAGGAGGACCTAGGAGAAATGAGAAGGAGGACTGAGGACTGAGGAGAACTGAGGAGGAGGAGGAGGAGGAGGACTGAATAGGAGGAGGAGAAGGAGGGGGACTGGGAGAGGACTGAGGAGGACTGAGGAGGATGGCTGAGGAGGATGACTGAGAGGGAAGAGGAGGAGGAGGAGGAGGAGGACTGAGGAGGACTAAGAATGAGGAGGAGGAGGAGGACTGAATAGGAGGAGGAGGAGGAAGGGGACTGGGGGAGGACTGAGGAGGAGGATGGAGGACTGAGGAGAAGGATGAGGAGGAGGACTGAGGACTGAGGAGGAAGAGGAGGAGGATGAAGAGGAGGAGGAGGACCCAGGAGGAGGACTAAGCATGAGGAGGAGGACTGGGGAGGAGGAGGACTGTTGAGGACTGATGAGGAGGACTGAGGACAGAGGCACATATTAGGTGCGGTAAAAAAATCGAAATTATGCGGTACCGCACCCGACTATAAAGGTAAAATGTGCGGTAAGGTGCGGTAAATTTTAACCAATTATGCGGCGATTTTTCGAAATTTGTGCGGGAATTGTGCGGTTTTCTTTTGCATTTTCTCAAGGACTTTGGAAATTCTAAACGTATAACCGCCGCTCTTATAAAAATAGGTCTGTTTATGTGTTACTGAGGGTGTAGTTCTTTACTAAGACTATGATTGAACCTATATTGAGATTCAGTTATCTGAGAACAGTGACTTGATCTGGTAGAGATCAGGAGACAGTTGTTTGAAGACGCCTCTTGATAGAGTCGATCAGATCCCATGCGTGATCGCAAATATGTGACACGCTTGTTGGCATTGATTGTCAGTACTTGTGAACCATTTGATCCAAGATCCATTAAGCCCACAATAAAGCCTACGCTACATTCTACAACGAATAAAGCTCATTACCCTTTACACCTACTTCTTCTATTATGGGATACTGAAGGGAAAGGAAGCAGTTCTAGTAGCGCTTCTCAAACACAAGTATATATCTTGTGAATTCGGCTAGTATATATGAAATATTTGACACGGAGTTGCAGAGTGAGCTATGTGCCTCGCCGGGTTAAAGTAGTGGGTGTCCTTGCTGTACGGTATGTTAAACAAGGAACTGAAACTACTAGGTTCCGTACAGGTTCAACTCTGCACTCATGTCAATATGTTCAAATGCAAGCCTCTTGATTTATTATCACCTACTTTGGATCATAGAATCTACTCAACAACTTCAACCCCTGATATAGAGTAATCAAATGTGGTGAAGTTACGAATGATAACTGATACACTATAATCGAAGTACGGTAACGACGAGGGTTCCAGAACGGCCTGGTTCACGGTCCCGAAAGGGCCTGGGTAACGGTCCCGAAAGGGCCTGAGTCAGGGTCCCGAAAGGGCCTGGGTAACGGTCCCGAAAGGGCCTCGGTCACGTGGTAACCGGGTCACGTGGCCTAAGCATGAGTTCCAAAAGGGCCTGGGTCACGGTCCCGAAAGGGCCTGGGTCAGGGTCCCGAAAGGGCCTGAGTCACGGTCCTATTATATAAAAGGGCCCGACTTTTAACATATTTTAGTTTTTACACTCGAAAATCTTAACGCGAAAATTTCAAAATTATGCAAAATTACGCGGAAAATGCTAGATTATGCGGAAATATGCAGATAATCACAAAATGTGCGGAAATGTGCGGAAAACAATAAATTATGCGGAAGTGTGCGGAAAACGGTAAATTGTGCGATCCCGCACCCATCGCACCTAATATGTGCCCATGACTGAGGACGAGGAGGAGGAGTAGGAGGAGGACTGAGGAGGGGAGGAGGAAGAGGACTAAGGAAGATCAGGAAGACCCAGGGGGAGGAGGAGGAAGAGTAGGAGGAGGAAGCATCTAAATGTTATTTCCATTTTTGTCCGTTTTTGTCCATTTTTGTCCGCTCTATTTTTTGTCCGTTTTGAAAATATAGGGTACCGAACGGACAAAAAACATGATCCCCCTATAACAGCAAAAATTGAACATTTTATTTAGCAATTTAGGTGTCCATTAATGTCCGCCTATGTCCGCCTATGTCCGCCTATGTCCGTCTATGTCCGCCTATGTCCGCCTATGTCCGTCTATGTCCGCCTATGTCCTGTCCTTTTTGGATTCTATGAGACAAGCGGACATAGACGGACGTGACACCCCCCCGATATACCAAATCATTCTTCATATCAGTACAATGTGGTCCAATTGAGATCTAGATGAGAATCAATTTTTGAAAATGAGTTTTTCGCCTCTCCAGGAAACTTTTCTCAAAAGTACTCAAAAATAATTTTTGAGAATTTGGCCATTTTCGTCGGGACTCTCAAAAATACTCACGATTCCCCCCCCCCCCCCCCCCCCCCCCTGAAGTTATGGATAAGAATGTACCAGATACCTTAAGAACGACAAATTTAGTCTACCATGAATTTAGTCAACCAAATTTATTGAGGCGAAATTTTTCAGCGACTAATTTAAAAGTAGACCAAAATTTCAGTAGAGCATATATATATATGACATGAAAATATCATTGAGCTTACATTGTTTATAATTAATATAATGACATCACCGTTCCTAAGTTGCTGAACTACTTAGATTATTGTCTATTACACATGCAATCCATTGCTTTTATGTTTACAAATAATATAAATTGCTTTATGCAACAAATCATTTAATCAACATGCCTGCCATTAAACTTTAAAGTATGACTTCATGTGCAAAATCTGGGAAAAAAGTAGCTAAATACCGTAATGGAAAAATAAAATAAATGGAATGGAAAATGGTCTCGAAAAGTTGAAAAATGTGACTAAAATTAATGTAGACTAAAAATGTGTGACTAAAATTATGGTAACCAAAATTTTGTTAACCAAATTTATTGTGAACCAAATTTATTGGCCTTAAGGTAGCTCCATTTCATCACAGTTTCGTGAATTATGACTACTCACTCTACACTCTACTATCACGTGACTTACTTATACTTACAATACAAGCAATATTCCAACTTCCAAGCTAGTATTCCGATTCTCATAGTCCACATATGTATATTGTATACAAACACTTCTGTCTTCTGGTTGACATCTTGTGACCCCCAAACCATGTAGCTGAGACACCTCACGGCAAGTATACCAAAGTGGCTCTTGTTTGTGAAAGATGTATTACGGATCATTTCATCCATAAAATTTTACATAATATAAAAGCTACAATAAATTATCTATAACATTTACATAAACAAATCTAGGAGACCTCAAAGCTCGTCTTCTGGGGCATGAGGTTGAAGGAAATGTCTTGCAGTTCAAGATGCTGGGCCGTTGATCTTCCTCTGATTCCTCTTAGTTCAATGAGTGTACTTCTTAACAGATCAAATCTGAATCGTGTTCTGATATGGACACGTTCATAAAAAGGTGGCACTAGAGATTGATTTTTCACTGCCAAAATTGTGTGAAGCATTTTAAAATACTTGTATCTCAAGGAGTATGCTATGAAAGTTAACCAAATTTTAATATGTGGTCCAAAAAGATTCAAATATCACATAATTAAGTCATTCATCTCTTTATATCTGTTAATTGTGCAGATATGAGCCAGAAATCACAAAATATTCATTTCTTGCACCTCTAATGATGCATTTACATTCTGTGAGTGTGTCCTGCTTCTCAATGTGATTATTGAACCTTTCTGAGATAGTTGAGTGTTAAAAGTGCAAAGTATCACCGGTTAAATGTGGAGTTACGATGCAATTATCACACACAGGGTTAATTCTGACTAAGTGTTTTAGAATGATGAATGTGATATGAATATCAACGGAACGATTGCATTGTAACAATGAACTCTATCAATCACAATTATATCATGCTAACTAATATTTAGAGAATTTAGATGGTTAAAAGTGCCATAATGAGTCAAAAATCACATAAATGAGCATGTATTGAAATTATGCTGTATCAGGGGAATGTATCACTTTTTGGCTCTATATCAGGTTGGTATTCATAGTAAATCTGCAGTAATTTGTTGTGACACTTGTTTATGGTCATGGAGAAGTTCGTTATTAGAGTAATAGTGGAATCAATAATCACAAAACACTGATTTTAAACTGAGTAAACTAGGCAAGTACTTTTACAGCTCAAGCCATGATAATTTTGTCGCCATAATGTGACAAATGAATCATATCAGTGCAGTAACATATAATACTTAATCGGATTTTTGAAATGTGATTATCGATTCATTACCTTTACTTTCAAAATGTCATTACAACTTGAACATTACGTATGATTCAATTATCACACTTTAAAGGAAATTACATATTTGGTAGCCAGATTTGTGTGATTTTTGAATCATTTAAGCACCGAGATCAAAAATTATCACTCAAAGTCCTTCAATATGGTATAAGCTTAGACATGGATTCAAAAATCACATAATAAGAATCATAGAATGGATATGAATTGTCATATCGTGCACTTAATTTAAGGCTTACTATAGTGTGACTTAATAGCGCACCTTTAACGAAAATGTGATTTTTGAATCATATTAACTGATTTTAATACTATTTAGTACTATTTTGTACCCTAAAAATGTGATTTTTGAATCATTTTGGCACCAATAACAATTTCAGATAAGACATTCCTTACATGCATTATAATCACCATATCAATTTTGGCGTCTTTGTGAATAGTACTTTTCAGATTATCTAGTGTTGATTCATCTTGCATTTCTAATTGTGTGATATCTTAATCATTGGCACACAAATAACGATAACTCCTGTGATACAAGCACTAGAGACTCCGTGATTTCAGGATCATGAAATTTAATCGAATTTCTAAAGGTATAGATAGATATATCAACCAACAAAGAAAAATGACTATTTTTTAAACGCATTTAAAAAAATCAATCTCTAGTGCCACCTTTTTCTAAATACCTCATTGTGGGCCTGTAGTTGTTGTGCAATACTAATGTTTGATGTTGAATCTCCAAATACCTCATTGTGGGCCCGTAGTTGTTGTGCAGTACTAATGATTAATGTTGAGTTAATATCTCCAAATACCTCATTGTGGGCCCGTAGTTGTTGTGCAGTACTAATGATTAATGTTGAGATAATATATCCAAATACCTCATTGTGGGCCCGTAGTTGTTGTGCAATTGTGAAGACTAGAGGGACAAAGGATCCTTTCTCTGACTGAAGTACTCTCTCTTCATACAAATCTTTCTTTCCTTTCTCATGATCTTTGTAGATCCTATCTAGCGTCTTAAATGTGTTTGTGTCACAGTTAGGATGTGTGACCCTAATGTCAAAAAATGTTCTTTCAAAGGGTGCATACAATCCGACAGCTGCAACATCAAGACGGGCTTCAACCTGGATGTTGGTCTTTCTTGAGAAGGAGTTTGGTTGGACTGTCAGTAGTGCTGGTTCTATCCTGACATCTTTACACTTTGCTTCTCGGAGGAAGAAAGCAGCAGTATCTCTAATAGCGTTGTGGCGCATGCTAACGTAACCACCTAGTTTACAGTCAAGGGCGTGGTAGATAAAAGTAAAGTAAAGTAAAGTAAAAATTATGACATAACATCATCACACATGTGTACAAATTATCAAATCACTATATGGAAAAATATAAATATCTTAAAGTAAAGTAAAGTAAAGTAAAATTTATGACATCACATCATCACACATGTCTACAAACTATCATCGCACTGTGTGAAAAAAATATATAATAAATAGTTCCCCACCAACATTAATTAATTATCAAATACAATATTTAAAAACAATTTCATCAAAAACATTATCCTATTTTAAAAACTTCCCAGTGGAATAAAGATTTATAAAACGCTTCTTTGCCACATTTAAAGGATGGAACCAAAGATAATTGTTATGTTTCTCTTTATTACTGACATAACTGGCTCCCTCAATTCTTACTAAAACTTCATTAGAAACATTCCAAAAAAAGCAATCATTTGTAATACTTTTAGAAATCATATCTATCTTATATCCTTCTAATTTAATTTTAAAACCTATAACTGTCACAGAGTTCTTGACGTCCGGAGGGAGTTTGTTCCAATATGGAATAACTCGCTCCGGGAGAAAAGACTTCTGGATATTCTTGACCTTTGTCACACTTTTACTACATCTATTGGATGAAACCAGATTAAGACCTGATCTGCTTGGTCTGAACACCAAAAATTAATAAATTATTAACATTATTAAAATAAATTTCAAATAAATTCAAAAAGATACTGTTAACAAAGGATGCAGAAGAATAACAAAGGATGCAGAAGAATTCCTTCGAATAGAGATAAAACTATAAAAATTTGATCATATTCCAACTACTATACTACACCACCCCTATGATTAGTGAGCCGGGTTCAATGTTAGATCGGACGAAGTATATATTTCATGAGCCGGGTTCAATGCTAGACCGGACGAAAATGTGGCCACATCTCAACAATGGATAACACAGCAAAGGTGCTATTACAGTTAAATTCTGTTACCTGAACTCAACTAAACAGTTTTAATATTATAGCATATACTATAATATTATGAAAGATATTTTGTGTCAAAATGAGGTTGTTTAATCATTTTTACACACCAAAGGTTGTTGTGTGTTTTTAATTAATTTATTATTGTTAAAAAGTTTATATTGAGAATTTTATACAGTAGTCTATAGACTAATTAAATCATTTACTGGTCACGTACATGTGGTTTTAAGAATTTTATGACATTGAACAAATTTATTTATTGCGAATTTAAAGGATTGCTAGTATTTTATGTATTTGTGTTCACTTCTGCACGTTTAGGCAGTTGCTCTTGTGACTTGACGGATGTTACTCGTCTAAATTTCTTCGAAGTAGCGCGTGCCGCTTTCTTCTCGATGGCATGTGTTACGAAGTTTTTTCTCTGACCTCTGTCTCCCCAAAAAGAAATCACTGTTGTTCTTAGGATTTCGAAACGAAGGCGATTCCTTATGTATCCCACAGCATCTGAATACCTTTGCCCTGTGTGGTATTCCAATTCCATTTTACTATCCAGCTTCTTTACAAGTCTTTCAGCTTCACCACCCATTCCACCAGACGTTGAGAAAACTAACTGCAAAGTTAATTTTTAAAATTAAAAAAAAAGGGGGAACCCCCAACCCATGTAGCTGAGACACCTCACAGCAATGTAAACAAGTATCATCCATCAAGCTAACTTATAAAGCTAAAAACATAAACAGTGCTACCATCCAGTTGTAGCGCTACTTGGCCGCGCCGCGCATCAAAAAATGCTTCTCGCAAGATGGGCGGGATGCACCACTGGGCCTCGCTGAGCCGTGAAGGATTGATATCGTGAATCAAACCATCCAGCTGTACAAAATTTACATGGTCAATCAAGCAGCTTGTTGGATCTTTGACCCACGTTGTACATTTATTTTCGTTGATTCACGATGTCAATCCTTCGCATTTTGCCGATTTGCATAAAGTTGCGCATGTGGTTGCGAGAAGCATTATTGGATGCGCGCGCGGCCCAGTACTATACTAGTGCGCTACAATTATTTTCGCGACTCCGGCTGTGTAGCAATTGGATCTCACTAACAAAACAAATTTGTCAACACTTGACATGGCAGCAAAAAATTAATTAACATCTATTATGTTCATTTTCCTTAAAATTTTGTTTTCCATATTTTAAAATTATAGCCATAAATATCAAAATTTACATAAACAAATCTAAAAGACCTCAAAGCTCGTCTTTTGGGGGATGAGGTTGAAGGAAATGTTTTGACTGTATGCACCATTCGAAAGAACATTCTTTGACATCAGGGTCACTCATCTTAATTGCGAATCAAATACATTTAAGCCGCTAGATAAAATCTACAGTGTGCAAGAGAAAGAGAAGAAAGATCTCTATGAGGAGAGAGTACTTCAGTCAGAGAAAGGGTCCTTTGTCCCACTAGTCTTTACAACATCCGGAGGTATGGGCCCACTCTGCACTGTGTTTGTAGATCGTATTTCTGAAAGGACAGCTGACCACAATAAAGAAGCTAAGAGCCAGGTCAAAAATCACATCAGAACACGATTCAGGTTTGATCTGCTACGAAGCACACTCATAGCACTCAGGGGAATCAGAGGAAGACAAAAAGCCCAGCACCTTGGACTGGATGACGTATCCTTCAATCTCATTCCTCAGAAGACGAGCTTTGAGGTCTCTTAAGTTTGTTTATGTAAATTTTATAGATAATTTATTGTAGCTTTTATATTGTGTAAAATTTTACGGACGAAATGATCCCAGGGAGGACTCCCAACCCACCGCCTCGGCGGGTAGTTGATACACCTTTCACAAGCAAGAGCCACTTTCGTCTACTTGCTGTGAGGTGTCTCAGCTACATGGGTTGGGGGTACCCCCTTTTTTTTCTTTTTAAAAAAAATTAGGTGATGGAATACCACACAGGACAGAGGTACTCAGATGATGTGGGATACATTAGGAAGCGCCTTTGTTTCGAAATCTTAAGAACAACGGTAATTTCTCTCCAGGGAGACAGAGGGGCGAGAAAGAACTTTGTCAATATAGACAGTTTAGATTTGAACTTGGAGCTGCAAGGCCAAGGGTGATTTTCAAAATATTGAGTTTTTGAAGGGTTATTTTTATATTGGGTCATTGTGACATTATGTGTATACTATTTGAAACATTTTATAAAAAATTAGGTGATTTTAGAGTATATGGCATATGCTGGTAGAATCTCTGAAAATGTGTGTTTCTAGGCAAAACGTGCAATTTTGCTAGTACTAATTGAGTTTTTTAAATTGTCCCATATTCAAACGATGATTTGGCGCCATGAGCTTGCTCATTGATTAGTGGATTGAAAACATTGTGTATTGCACATGGTTACCTCAAAGCATTACTGGATGTGGATGTAGTGGATACAGAATTTTCAAACACTGACCAGGTCAAAGAGACCAGGTGACCATCTCATGCTTAAGATACCAAAGAATAAAAAGTCCAAAGTTGATGACAGATGTTTCTCAGGCCATGCACCAGTTGCATGGAACTCTCTTCCACTGTTGTTGAGATGTATTAATGATACCAACTGTTTCAAGCGAATGTTAAAGAACCATTTATATAATCGTTTTGATGTTATTTCTTTCCATTTGTCTTCACTTTACAAGACACTTTGGCTTTAATTTTTTACCGCACTCCATTTTATGTCTTGATCTTAACCTTTCTAGGATCTGTTTCATTTTGGTTGATTATGTCACTTTACTTACCTTCATTATACCTACATGTATTGTATGGTTTCTGCTTCTACTTAGTTTAGTGTGGTTTACAATAAAAGATGTTTTAATTTAGTCTTTGCCTTATAATGGAGTTATACTCACAGTCAGCCGCTCTGACATGGTTAACCACCTTCCTTGTGTTGTTGGTTAATCATATGAGCGGGATATAAATACCTCATTTCATTTCAATGGTATGTTCACAGTACATTCACAGTATAACAGTACTTCACAACCAGAATCCGCCTCCCCACTAGACAGTAGACATATAATATTGTTTATGTCATTATGATTGATCTCATTTTATTTCATCTTTACAGGTTTAAGTGGCTCCTAGTAGCTTTAGCCAACCAAATTATCAGGTCAACAGAAACAGCAATTTTTGGGGCCAGCCCTTCAATTGACAATAATGTCTTGCAAATCTCAAACTCAATTATTTTTAGCCCTGTACGGCATGATTATCATGTGTTAATCGTTAATCAGTCAATTTTTCGCTGGAATTTTGTTGTAACTCATAACAGTCACTCAAAAAGGTGACAGTATCAACAACAGACTCTTTTACCTGCCCCCCCCCCCCCCCCCCCTTTTTCAGCTATCACTCTCCCACCAGGGTTATTAAACATTTTCTATACAACTAAGAGCAGTATTTGTCGCAGCTGGTGATATTTTAATAATGACTTTTAACTTTTAATCAGTTTAAGAGGAACTCAGACGTTTTGAATATAATTGCATTTTACCAGTCTGGTTTAAATATGAGATATTAAATTATATTTGCGATAAATAACACTTTGAACACGATATCCTAGTTCAGTGCTGTATGTCAAAGGATGTGATTCCAGATGTTCTCAGCACTCATCTATTTCGAAGGAGCAGAGCACCTGTACGCTGCAGAGCCTGTGAAAATTACGTTTATTTAAAAGGCAGCGAATGTCAGAAATGCGGTATCGTGTGCCATAGGAAGTGTTTAAAGAGTTTGTCTATCAAATGTGGTGGCCACCCATTGCCCCATAAGGTATTATAAGTTTAATTTTATATGATATAATAATGCTGCTGATCTTCATAAGTTCAATATTTAAACGATTGCTTCATGATCCTGCTTCTAATCAGGAATGTTAATCCCAGCTAGTTCTGACCACTACCATTATTTGAGGTACTATGTGCCATCTGCTACCCCCTGCTCAGCAAAGTCAGAAAGACCAGTCGTTTTAAAAATGATTAAGACAGATTAAAAAAGTCGTGGTTAAATATATAATGATGATAGACACATTTAGTACTGGCAATTAGTACTGACCAGTGACCAACCATGACCATTTGGGGAAACTTTGGTTTGTTATAATACAGATCTTACTACTATAATACTCCTTTAAGAAACGATCACAAACAAACGATTTGCATTATTTGGGAGGGCAAGACTTTTATTTGCCCATAAACAGTATAAACAATATAAATAAATAGCTTTAACTTACGTAGATAAAAACGTAACTGAATATTACAGGTCCCAACATTCGGGGTTGATTTCTCCACACATTTGTGTGCAACACACTGCACAATTCCTTACGTGGTTTTCAAATGTGTAAAACACATTGAAACCACTGGAATGGATATCAAGGTCAGTTCAATCATTGTTGTTACAAAATTCTATATTTTGTTCTTTCTTAATTGTGATTGTTATTTAGTCAGTAAATAACAACCTCACAACGGCTAATGACCCACCATATTTTGTAACCCGATGATCCGAATCGTAACTGCTGGTGTCTATTAAATTTACCAATAATTGGTAATTCCCTTGATAATACTCCGGCTCGCTAATCTCTATGTTCAGGGAATATACCGTGTAGCTGGAGCTAAGAGCAAGATGCAGAGTTTGTGCAGAAGCTTCGAGAACGGGTTGGATCTGGTCGAGCTGAATGACAAGTCGCCTCACTTGGTTTCATCTGTCTTGAAACTTTATCTCCGACAGGTTTGATAAATTTGATTTGATTAAATTAACTTATGGTATCTTGGCATGATTTTCGTATACTAGCAGAGCGTTGTTATGTGTTCTAGACAGCTAAATTTGGATCTAGAAACTTCGAAGCAGCTGGTTTAACGTCATCCTTTAAATTAGATTAAAGTTTAAACGGTTGATGTTTTAACACCGATAATATTATTATTTCAGCTACCAGAACCACTTCTACTGCATTCCAACTACGAGGACCTGATAAGGATTGCTTTGAACCAGCAAGAAAACGGAGCTGATCTCCAGACCCTGCTGAAACAACTGCATGCAATCCTGGAGAAGCTTCCCAAAGCTAACAGATTCACACTGCGTTTTATTGTTGAACATCTAAACAGAATTAGTCTTAATGAGGTTTGGCTGCATTTCGGAAATTATATACTTCCGGGATATTTCAGGGGAACGTTTTAAAAATTCAAGTTCAATTGATTTAAAGTCTGACACATTCATTGAAGGTTTCGTTAAAAATAGGTCTCATGTACACTTTACACTGTTTTTCTCAGGGGCTGAATCAGATGACGTCAGTTAATCTGGGTATAGTGTTCGGACCTACCCTGATCAGACCGAAACACGAGCACTCCTCGGCTAGTATCGTGCACATCAACCATCACAGCATGATCACCCAACTCCTTATTGAGAATCCATCTGCTTTTATCGTGAGTTCATTACGTCATTCTAATAGTCATTGTAATAGTGTATTTATTTTATAACTTTATCAGACCGGTGTTATCTCATAAGTGATATTGCATCAATTATTGTTGCACAATTCAGTAATGATATTGGATGCAAAGTCAGCCTTAACCAGCTGTGAACCCCCCCCCCCCCCCCCCCGGCCCCCTTAACCAGCTGTTGTGTATCTGATTGAAAAGGGACATATTTTATATCATAGAACTTTGGTATTCTACAAGATATTGTAATCTAGAGTTACACAACCCCTTGGTGTTACGAGGATAATATATGGACCACGTTCACACAATTTGCAATTCAGTCAAGGTTTACCTCGGCCGCCAAAATCTGGCCACTAATAGATTAAAATTACACTTAAAGCTCACAATTTGGAGAGCAACGTTTGAACGGCCGTGGTCCATTGCAGTGGGGTCTACTCGAGCCTCTCCAGGCGGTCCGTAGTTGGATTACTCTGTATTACTCTGTATTGAGCTGCGGCGAATCATTTCCTTGGAAGATAAACTTGACAAGTGTCTGATTGATCCACTGTTATGTAATGTCACAAATAAATCTATCAAGCGTTTCAACGGCCATAAACGGTCCTAACTTAAGTTTAATTAGAGCTAGTAACTAACGTTAATAACTAACTATAGTTAGCACTGTTTATGGCCATTAAAAAGCCGTTTCAGAAAAGCTAAAATTTACAAAATAACACCTAGCATGTCACGCAGTGTACCTGTATTACCATCATCTGGCCACTATTAATGAAACTTGTGGAGTAATGTCTGAAGCGCAAATTATTTGATGCAAGCTGACATTTGGAGATTAAATTGTTTCGAGTATTACTTAATATGGTGCAGTGGACAGCTACAGTCAATGGAAAATAATCGACAATAATCTGATTATACTTAACCAAAGTTATATGCTACTTATTGATAACAATCCGTTCATATTTAAGGATTGAACGATTAACACCTAACAAGTAACACCTAAATTAACTGGTCTAACACCTGACACCTGCAGATATCAGATGAGGAGTCAGAATATGCGCGTTACCGTGAGAACCCAAAAGTAGCCTCAATGTCTGACGTGCTACCCATTAAAACACGTGACAGTATTAAACTGTTCACCCAAGACGAGGATTACCTGGATTACATACAGAGCTGTTTGGAGAAGAGAAGCCGGAGGAAAGCTAGTAAACTTGGGAGAGGTTACGCTGGAAAAACAGCTTCTGAACCTAATGTTTTAGAGGTACTGTTAACGTCTTAAGTTAGAAGTTTAGAGATACTCATATCTTAAATAAGACATTTTATGGGATTCTTAATTGAAAGTAAATCTAATTAACAGATTTAAGTAGAGTGACTGACGAATGTTAGCCGTAAAAGCCAAGACTGAATATTTTACCATAACATAAATCTCCGAAAGTTTTAAGACCTTTCAATGCGTTGCCACATCAAAGGTTATATAGGCTATATATAATAGAGCACCTTCACCTTGACTTTGTGACAGCTATCATGAGCTGTTGACAACTAGGAGTTTCTAAATCCAATTTATTGTGTGATCTTTATGATAAAAAGCTGCTTTTGACCAGCAACAGTGCCTATTTTACTAAAAACAAATCATAAACCCTGAACAGATACCATACATTCATACCAGTGTGTTATAAGCAAGTTGAAACAAGTTTACTATTTGCACAGATAAGCAAGAAGACGAGATTAGTGTGTTATAAACAAGTTTACTATTTGCACAGATAAGCAAGAAGACGAGATTACCAGTGTGTTATAAACAAGTTTACTATTTGCACAGATAAGCAAGAAGACGATATTAGTGTGTTATAAACAAGTTTACTATTTGCACAGATAAGCAAGAAGACGATATTAGTGTGTTATAAACAAGTTTACTATTTGCACAGATAAGCAAGAAGACGAGATTAGTGTGTTATAAACAAGTTTACTATTTGCACAGATAAGCAAGAAGACGAGATTACCAGTGTGTTATAAACAAGTTTACTATTTGCACAGATAAGCAAGAAGACGAGATTAGTGACTCCCCGGTTCCCTGGTGAGGGTAGTGAGTATGTAGCCAGTGATGATTCTCACACGCGCATCGTACGTGCCTTTAGTGAACCCTCTAAGTGTGACGAATTTGATAGTCAGGTAAGTTCAAAATGATTATTCGAGGTATTCAAACCAGTACAAATCCTCCTTGTAGCCAAGAATGACGTTTTTCTTGTATCAAATATACTAAATACTATACTATATTAAATATACAGACAACTTAGAAACCCTTCTCAGTGACTACTAAGTACTTAAAGAGGAAATTATTTCATCTCCTCGTAAATTATCGACTTTAAATTTATAAGTAAAGAATCAATTCTGGTTCAGGAGTACCTGATGGCTCGCAGTGATTTGAGCAATGTTTCCAGCGACCTGAGCAGTACTGAGAATCTTCTGGACTCAACTGACGACGCCTCCTTCCCCGACACGGACGAGGTCAGTACTATTATATGTGTAATAATTTGATATAATTTGATGTATTATATTATATATATATATAATATACACTATGTACATATAAGGAATCATCACCATCATCCCAAAGAAAGGGGACCTCACATATTGCAACAACAACAGAGGGATAACTCTACGCTCCACAGTATCGAAGTTATTTCAAATTGTGTTGTTAAAAAGACTAAGTAATGGGCTTGAAAAGTTACTTAGAGAAAATCAGTGTGGTTTCAGGAGAAACCGTTCTTGTATAGATCAGCTATACTCCCTTCATTGTATAATACACAATTGTATAGAATTCAACGTCCCTTTGTATATAAACTTTATTGATTTTAAAGCTGCTTTTGATTCAATCAATCGTGACTTTATTTGGAAAGCTTTTGAACATTATGGTCTTCCAACAAAATACATCAATGTTTTCAAAGCGTTCTTTAGAGCAACTGAAAGTGCAGTTCGTGTCAATGGGGAATTGACAAGATGGTTTGATGTCGATTCGGGGACTGGACAAGGTGATGTGCAAGGGCCCCCCATTTTCAACCTTGTACTTAACTGGGGATTAGAACTTGCCGAGAAGTTTAAAAATATATCGCGTGGTTTTACTCTTCAGTACAGACAAAGTTCCAGACAACCGGAAAAATGTGTCATTGATTTGGACTATGCTGATGACATAGCAGGCATGGATGACACTGTCGAGGGACTGCAAGAAACAACGGACAATATTGCGAAATACTGTGGGCTTGGGGGTTTAAAGATGAACGCAAAGAAAACAGAGATCATGGTAATTGGGAAAGATACGTCGCAGCACCCACTCCCAGAGAATAGGACCATAGATATTACTGTCGATGGAAACTCTGCAAAGCAGGTCACTCAATTCACTTATTTGGGTGCCAAAATTACATCGGATGGCAAGATCGATAAAGAAATAAGTGTCAGGATTGGAAAAGCAACCGGAGCTTTTAACCAACTCAATAACATTTGGAAGAATAAGAACATAAGCATTAACAACAAAGTGCGAATCTACATCGCAGCTGTTCTTACCATTCTGACCTATGGAAGTGAGATATGGAACACGACTCAAGTGCAGACAAGAAGATTAGAGTCTTTCCATCAGTACTGCTTACGCAGAATCCTGAGAGTGAGGTGGTTCCATCGAGTAAGAAATGAAGATGTTTTAAGAAGGGCTTCAATAACTGCTCTTACTGACATAATAGCAACAAAACGGCTACGTTGGTTTGGACATGTCAGTAGAATGCCTGAAGATCGGTTACCTAACTATCTACTTGAATGGAAACCCAAGCATGGGAAACGATCAAGAGGCAGGCCTAGGAAGAGCTTAAATGATGTATTTATTGAAGATGCTGAGCAGAGATTGGATCGTAATGGACTCACGATTGATTGTATGAGAAGATTGGCTGCAGATCGAAAAGGATGGAGAAATATTACCCGCCGAAGTTGTATAATACAAAGTAATGACGCAGATGACGCAGACTAATCCTTTTGGATGGAGATCTCGCCATGTAACATGTATGTATGTAACATATATTATGTATAACGTTTCTCCATTTTAATTTGATACACTCATTTTAATCAACTTAAACATATATAATGCCTGGTGTTCACTAACAACACACTGGCTCCTTGGTGCGCTGTCAGAAGACATGTTCCACCTCAAATTAGTAACGTGTAGTTACTAGGCGTTACTAGGCGTTACTAGGCGTTACGTAGCACTTAGCTTTATTTGTGCCAAAAATAACTTATTTCAAGTTCTCAGGCTCATAATATTACAAAAGTGATATAACATACTAATAGTAATATCATATACACATTACACATAACAAGTTTTTACTAAGACTGCTTGTTTATGAGATCCTGGAGAGGTTTGCTGTTTATCAGTCTCATGATCAGATAATGTACTTAGTAGAAACTAGGTAGGACAAGTGAAACTTGCGTTTCCTCCTAAACAGTAGTTTCACTTGTCCTACCTAGTCTCTACTACCGGATATTATCCCTGGAATCAATGCTTGTTTACATGAGAAGTAGTCTACATACTCCTCAGTTCATCACGTATATTAGATTTACAAAGCATACTGGAGAGTTGATGTCTTTTACCAACACCTCAAACTATACTTTTTTAGTGGGTTCTAAGGTTTTGTCGCTGCCTTCTCAGTACTTACAGCTCAGGTTATTGAACTCAGGGAAACATAAGTATCTAAATTTGTATGGTTTCTCTTCAGACGGCTGACCATACTTTCTATTCTGGGTTCGACAAAGCACTCCTTTTCTAAATAACTCTTCAGTGTACGTGTTGTAATTCTAGATCACGTACTTTAAAATCTGACGTACTTTCTTCACCATGAATGATGAAGTGTACCAGAATTTCTACAGTTTAAGTTGACATTCTCCAGATTTTCCCGAGCAGAGGCACTAGGCTGACTAGGGAGAGGAATTTATATCTATAATTATGTCGGGGGATCATACACTTAGAACCGTACGTTGGGGGGGGGGGGGGGGGGGGGGGGGGGGGGGGGGTGGGGGTGGGTCATATTTTCTTCCAAAACACAGTTGGTACATGGTCCATTTCCCAGAAAAACAGTTAGTACATGGGGGGTGTCCAAGCCCAAAAAAAACCCATTTTACCTCAAATTTTAATTTTGGGAATGGTTTTTTGGGTTTTAATGGTTTTTAGTTTCTTTTTGGGTTTTTTGAATTTTTTCCTGTTTTTGTAACTTTTTATCTAATTCGACTACATTGAAAACAAAACCATTACTAAATAGTGGTTAAAATTTGTCCATTTCCCAATGTTTAATGAGCTGTGTCTTAATTATTATCCGAAAAAACAGTTAGTACCGCGAAGGGGGTGGGTGGGTCTTTTGACAAAATTCCAAAATTACACTTAGTCGTCGTCACGTACAGAACTAAGTACCTGATCCCCCCCCCCCCCCCCCCCCCCCCCCCCCCCCCCCCGATTATGTTACTATTTATCGATCTTGGTTACTATTTTACCGATTATGTTACTATTTATCGATCTTGGTACTCGAGAGTTGATGCATTGAATAGTCTACACTCTAGTTCTACAGCATTTAAATTCAGAAAATAACTTAAATATAGTTTTTAATAAACACAATAAGGAGATATAGAAACGCTTCGTTAGTGCTAAGTAGATGACAGGTCGCCACATTGCCGACTATTAGCACCTGTCATGTACTGCGCATGCTAAAGCTAAAGGGCGTAGCCAGGAGTGTTGTAAGAGGTTGGGCACTCTGCCAACTAAGTGGGCCAGGTCCGACCAGGGGTGATGTAAGAGGTTGGGCACTCTGCCAACTAAGTGGGCCAGGTCCGACCAGGGGTGTTGTAAGAGGTTGGGCACTCTGCCAACTAAGTGGGCCAGGTCCGACCAGGGGTGTTGTAAGAGGTTGGGCACTCTGCCAACTAAGTGGGCCAGGTCCAACCAGGGGTGTTGTAAGAGGTTGGGCACTCTGCCAACTAAGTGGGCCAGGTCCGACCAGGGGTGTTGTAAGAGGTTGGGCACTCTGCCAACTAAGTGGGCCATGTTAAATTGTATATTCTGATCAATCACGGGAGACAAAGTAAAACACTTGTATTTTTGGGTTAGTAACTAAATTGGTAACAATTGGTTAAATGGGTTAGTAATTGAATTGGTAACAAATTGGTAATGGGTTAGCACACTAACGCTGCACTCACTATCGCTGCACGTCACTCTACACAGACCTCAAACACAACTCTCACTCACTTAACCTCGTGAGTGGTGTGGTAATGTGATTACAAACAAATCTTCCCAAAACTGTAAATCCTTCTTAATAACAGTTCAAACTTCTTAGAAACTACTTCTTCTAACTTCTTCTAACTTCTTAGAAACTAAATCTTCTATCACTTCCCCAGAAGTGATGTGAACGTGTTATGATATTCCCTTACTCACAAACACTAGATCTTCTCTTTAGGTTCTTCTGTGTGGTCCCCGTGACACACACACACTGGAACTTGACTTGTCTGGCTCTTCACTCTTACAGCAGCAGACTACTCACTAGAACTAAAAACAACCTTGTAAATATAAGAAAGTATGTTAGAAAGTAGTAACCCAAAACTACAAACCTAGGACTAAAGAAACTACTACAAAGAAACTGAAAAGGAACAAAGACCAAAATAAGCTAAACATTACACTACCTGCCCTTCAGGGTTAGCTCTCGTTCCGTTCACCTGAATCCTCTATACTAGACTGGTATTTACATCCTTGTTGTATTTACATGCTAAGGGAATGAATGTGTGTGAAACAACAAAACATAACCACTCAGACATGTCTATGAATATAATAACTTAAAGGTAAAATATGATAGGCCAGGTCCGACCAGGGGTGTTGTAAGAGGTTGGGCACTCTGCCAACTAAGTGGGCCAGGTCCGACCAGGGGTGTTGTAAGAGGCTCTTTCCCCCACACAATGGGAGGTGCTAATGGAAGGTTCTGTAGGAGAGAGGAGGGGACTATATCCCCAATGCTATGGAGGACAAATCGCCTACGAAAACATATTTATAATTCACGAATTACGATGCTCCTAGACAACGAGAAAGCTTACAAACGTGACAAGACAGAGATCACCACCAGAGAGAAAGTTTAGTGCTAAGGTCATATTATCTAATAAACACTAATTATTTTGCGCTCTTCTCCCCCTTGAAGTTATCCACTCTTGCTGTTGCGCATCTCCCCTTGTCCCCCCCTCCCCCCCCCCCCCCCCCCCCCCCTCCCCTGCTTCCTTAATGGCCACGCCTTGCTCATTTCGAACATGTCACATATTGCAGGGATTTACCTTTTTTTGTTGCTACATACATGCCTCAAGCGTTTTGAACAGTCTTCAAGAAAGTAACAAATAATTGAAATTCAACTGTATTTGTTGTTACGAGCAGGGAGACAATGCCCGCGAAACATTTTTTGCAAATTTCTCCGCTCCAAGATAACAACAACGCTAACAGGAAGTCTTAAAAAAGTAACGAAACAAAGGTAACTGCCACGGGAAATTTTGTTTAGTACTAAATACTACTTAGTACTAATTCTTTTTTGCTCCTATTTATATTATTTTAAAAGTTCTCCCGATGACCATGCTCTTAGTTTTACATGTGCTTATTTCGTACACCTCTTTCTTATTGCTCTAATTGCTACATGCCTTAAGTTCCTAAAGTAAACCGATTTGAATTTCTTGAATGTTACAAATAATTGAAATTCCCCTGTCTTTTCTGAATTAAATTCTTTGCAATATTACTTGAAGCAAGTTCTTTATTCCATATATTCCAGGATGTTATAAGCTAGGAAACTGTCACTCTTGACAATGATATCCTACACATATAACATTTTTTTACATGCCGTAACTTTAGAACAGGGCGCCACTTTCTATTATTATAATATGTGAACACTGCAAATCCTAACATATAACTGTAACCCTATATAATATAACTCGGACAGATATCTGTCAAAACGAGGAACACTCCCATGGAATTGTCAAAATTTTAAAACTTTTGAATGACAGTCATCATAACTGAAAATATGTAGTTTGCTGCAAAATACAGGCATTGAGCGGTTCTTGACGTACTATTTATGTTATAATTTCATTTCTACCTGTCTAACTTATTAGCTTTGATTCTCTGGGGCTACCGTATATATAAGGAAACCTTCTGAAATCCTGGAATATTGTTACCTCGGCCGAAACATATTACTAACTGAGTACTGAGTAAACGAGTATGACCCTACCTGGGTGCATCTAGTATCGCCCACTCGAGAATATTTATATTATTATATTTAATGTTTAACGAAATTCTGGGAGGATATTACATCTAATAAGATTTGACCAATATTATTCTAAAAGTACTAAAATCTTCCCTCGCTAATTTACCTGGATACGAACTTAGCAGCTCACTATAGAAATGTTAGCAACGAAAAGGGGAGGGGTATTTAGGCTGGGGGGGGGGGGGGCGTCCCTGAAACTTTTATACAGATTCAAAACCAAACTTATTCAAGTGTTCATTCTTAGCTCAGTGCAGATAAAACGTGATCCGATGCTAAATCTGATAGTTGAAACGTAGTTTCGAAACTTGGAAACCTTATTTAAGCGATTTGGGAGCTCTTTTGAAACATCAAAAAGCGGAGCCGGCCGGTGTGGACACTTCATCCTGGTAACGTTACGTCGTTACGCCAAAAATGTACTCTTTTCCATCCGTAGATTTACTGTGTCTCATTGAACTGTAATTACTATAACTGTAAGTCATTTACTGTTATCGATATATAGTTGTAAACGTTAGCTGTACTAAATGTCCAGTTTTATATCTCTAGTCACTGATGATCGTTCGTGCAGATAGGTCTACAACACGTGTTTACAGGCACGCGCGGCAATGAAATGTGTCAGTTAACAGCGGAACTAAACCGCGCGCACGTGCGGTGCGCGCAAAATAATTAGCAAGTAATTAATTTGCTAATTTGAACAAACCAATGGAAATACAAAGAATCGAATGAAGTAAAAACATAATCTTTACTGATCACTACTTTATCTAAAATAAGCATTCCAACAAAAAATCACTTATTTACGGGAAAATTGCTAAAATATTGATTACGTAATATGTGAACGACCCCTTTTGACTCTAGTACTGGCTTTGAGCTGTTCGAGATTAGAGACATTAGAGAATATAGTTTATCATGATTTATTTGGGATGATTTAACTGTTATGAGATTAGATGGATCAAGACTGTTCTGTTGACTGTTCCTATGATGATCTAGCCTTGGTCTTCCAAAAAGGAAGTGCGTCGGCCGGGAATCGAACCCGGGCCTCCCGCGTGGCAGGCGAGAATTGTACCACTCAACCACCGACGCATACAAATAATGCGATGATCAACCGAGTAATTCTTACAGGACGAAACGTATTTACAAGAATATGTGGCACAACAACTACACAGCGTTAAAGCGAGACTCCAGATTCTTCGAACATATAGTCTCAGTACAAGTGACAGTGATGAAATAGACGGGACCGTGCTCAACGTGAAATGTGTCCAATCATCACAGGTATTCCTTAACACAAATGAATAAATAATAATATAAATTTATGTTTTCACCTTTATCAATTTGTCTTCTTCAAAATAGGTTTCTGATATCTGGCCCAAAAAAGTAAAACTCTCCATAATTCCAGAGCGAAGTCAGCAGTGATCCGTACGTATCAGCTTACAACGCAAGACTGGTCAACCTGGGAGTGAACCAATCCCTTGTCAGACCACGCCTTTCTTTGGAATGTGCAGAAACTTCAGACATTTGCTGAAAACCATCTGCCAATTTGACGTCCTGTCAGCTGTACGTCAGCTATTTTCTTATTCCTCCTTCTGTTTGTTAGTTGTTATCCTGCACCGTTAATAGTATAAGTTAAAATTGTTGAAGCTGTATTTCACACAAGGTATAAAATATAAAGTATCCATGATGATAGACAGAAATCATATGGATTTCCTTTTAAGAGAACAAACTGGATAGGAATATTATTCATTTCCCGTTCTATTTATTTAACGAGTACTCAAATTATGTTTATACACGTTAGCTTAGGATTATAGCACTAGCAGCTGGAAGATTCTTATCTTCATGATATCATAGTGGACATATTCAGAGTTCTCTCTTGATATGGAAGAACATTTTAAATGAAGTCTAATTGAAACTTAGATCAAAAATTAAGAGAAGGACCTAAATTATAGTGACCTAAATTATAGTGATATCCAATTTCAAATGTGTCCACTAAGATAGAAGATTTTTCCGACACACCGTTAAGTTTCGATAATAGGTAAATATATTGTCTCAAATCTCAAATTATTTGTCAAGTTGTAAACCTATTTGTCAGTAAATACGAGATTCAGTGATCGTGTTTTACATACGAGTGATAGGGCACGTTTTAAGTGTTGTATTAAACAATCGGTACTGTAAAACCATTTTTTTTTGTGGGTACTGATTTTACGGATTTCTTGAATTGGATCATTTTCGCGGCATCAATTTTCGTGAATTCAAATGATTGAATTCACAGTATGTCACTTGGACAACAGAAGAGCCTTTTATTATCAAATTGGGTTTTTGTTTCACTGAACTTATATTGTTGAAATAGTAATGCAATATGCAATAATGGGGGGGGGGGGGGGCAATAATGGTACACTTTAACACATTTTATACTAATAGTTACAATTTTTAGGGGATATTGACTTTTATTTCCGAATCGATTAACATTTTGTTTAGTCACTCTTCAATGACGCCCTCGTTTTAGCTGCAGACTATATAATATAAAGGACAATTAGAGAAACTATAAGATTATTATTCTAATCTGCAGTTTAAAGTGCGTTAATTGCAGGATTGATTGATGCATATAATTTTGGTTCTTTGGACACAAATCAGAATATTAAACATACGGAACCGCTAGATCTAGACAATGAAAGTGTTTTTCTTTTATTTCTTTTTAATCATTTCTCGTTTGAATGTACATGCTGGGTAAAGTTTATCGGAGGTGACATACTTCATCAGATTTCTTAAACCAATTTTCACTAATTGTAGTGTCTTAGACGTATGCTCATCAGTGACAACCAACCATGTGTGTGATAGAAACACGAAACTTCCAAATATTAGGAAAATATATACCTGCTTAAAATTAATGAGGGTTTGAGCGAATTTGTTTTTTATAATAATCTCTTTTTCTTGCCCTTCTAATCTGGTACCACTGATGAACACACGTTAAAAAGAATTGAATTTTACTGACTTTGCCCAATATCGTATGCTGATTGGCTACTGCTGATATTAACTGTAATTACTGAGGAGGATTTCGGTGTTTTTCGCTATTACAAATATAAATATCCTCCCCATAAATGAAGTGCTAACCGAATATTATATAACAGATCACAGTAACTGTAATCTTTATTTGCATTTATTATTATTATTCCATGCTTGTTATTAATATAGAATATATTTTTGTTACTAATTAATCATTATAACCTCATTATATAACCGTTTAATGTTTGTATGGCCTGTGTAAAGTATTGCTGTATTTCTTAACCTAAAATGTGACACGCAGTTCGATAAACTATTCGTTTTATTTCGGGGTTAAACGCAAGACAAAATCAGAATCGTTTAAGTTTCACAGAAAATGAATTCCACAGGAAAATTGTTCTATAGGAAATAGATAAATTACAAATAAACACGACTATTTATTGGTAAATTATACCGTTCATTGATTCCATTTACACACTTATACAAATAAAAAACAAAACGCTAAAACATACACTATTTGTTCTCCAATTCACCGCGATCCTCGTAGTCCTATAACTAACATGGATCACATCTCCAACTACCCTTTAAAACTACACCTGCAACTGTCACACATTCCCGCCACATTCCGGCCTCCCCGCACTATCAACTCCCAGGTGGACCTCCTCATGTTCTTGTTGTGTTTAAGGAGCATGATGGTGTTCACAAATCCGGTTACTGGCATCGCCATGTAGTACCACAAGGTTGCGTACAGTTTTCCTGCGGGGGTTGCTGCTATCAGGTCGAATACAGACGTATCCGGCTCAAACACGTACACTAGCACTTGCATGATGAAGATGAAATGGATAACCAGGTAGTTGAATGATAGGGATAAAGTGCACTTGATGACGGCGGCTTCCATCCTCGTCAGACCACTGATACTATGCCGGATTGCCTTATGCTTGGCAATGATGGCAACAACAGCACTCCCGCTAGTTAGGGAACTGCTCCGATCTTCTCTGGAGGGGATGGATACTCGCCTAGTGTTTGGATTTGATAGACGTCTCGTGTTGGGATAAGATATAGGTCTATTGTTTTTTTGGAAAGTGGGTTCTTGGTGGTGAATGATGCAGTTCTCGGGTAAGACTGGGCAGGAGTTACCTGTACCAGTGTCGTCTTGTTGTTTCGCTCGTTTGATTGGAGACTTGAACAGTTTCAACGCAACTATAAAGTTCCCAGCTACGATGATAAACCATGCAATTATGAGAGGCACGGCAAGAAGAAAGAGGACGAGGAAGTAGCCGGCGTTGTGGTGGTTTGGAATAATCTCGGTCATCTTGAAATCACATGTTGCCCAATCTGGTTGGTATCTCATCTTGTGTCCTGCAATGAAGGGGGCCGACGCCACGCCGAGACCTGTCGTAGGGATTGCTATTTTAGGAAATTTCAAATTATTTCTCGTTTAGTGATGAGAGGTTTTTTTCTACTTATAAATTTTAGCTCAGTGTTTTTAGCTTAAGATAGAATTGAAAACTATAAACTTACCCCATATCCAGCTTATAGAGAACCCGATCCAATAAAACGGATGATTGAAGCTGAGCTGGGAAAACCTGAATAAATCATTAATATTAAATCCTGTATCACTGACTCAGTTAACATTCAATTTGGATAAGACATTCTAAGATATTTCTGATCGGTGATTTACAAGCTTACTTGACGGGGAAGGCTATAGCAATGATTCTCTCGATAGTAGTGATGGAGAGGAGTAGGGGTGTTGATATCTGGTTCAGATTAACCAGAATGCCAGGAATTTGACAAAACAGAATGTCTGTGGGTAGTTTTTCTCTCTGGTTAACCAGACCCAGTCCTAACACTACAGCTTGTGTTCCTGAGGTGAAGAGAGGGGTCAGTTGTGGGAACCTAGTGTTAATGTTATACTTATATCGTGATATCAACGAATAATGACTATTCCTGTAAAAGCATGGTGCGGTGCCTGATTTAAATTCCTGTGGTACCATAAAACCAAACTGAAAGTCCTAGTTTCTTTGTCCACCTGCGATCAGGTTACTGATAGTGATGTGGATCAAACAGTTGGAACTTCTGGTACGGGTTCTCTTCCAACCGTAAAATATCATGATGTTCAGGGACATCCCCAGAAATCCTGAAATTTCACTTTTTATCACAGAGTATTCACTTCTCCAGAACAGCTTAATAATGTTTTTAATTTCTTGAAAGACAACAGAGCATGATCACAAGTAATGAAACACGTTTCACTCACCAAGGAATAGATTGATGGAGCCAAATATCAGATTGGCAAACTTCACAATAAGTGCCATAGATGTACTAACCTAACTAAATGAAACTGATTAAGATTTGGCAACTTAATTCAGAACATGTAAGACATAAAATTAGTAGAATAATTTTTGCCAATGAAATAAGTTATCAAAATCACAATATTTGCTATAGCAACGTCCACATCAGCTAGTATCATAACTACTAAGATGATAGCGAAAAAAGATACCGCGAACCCATGATTTTTACAGAGATCCTGATTAATATACAGTCTGTATTACAGGGGCATAAACCTTGTAACTCTCCTGCCGACTTTCAGGAACCATGGGATAACACCAGTCTCGAGTGATTAAAAACAAATTAGAACTTGGATTGTTGTTTACAGGAACTTTATAGGTCAGGTTTACTACAGCATCTGGTCGATCAGGGCACAATCACGATCAGCCAAACATTTATTTCAGGCGTCATTTCGCTGCATTGAGATCTAGTATACTTAAGACGTTTGTGAGATAGAGACGTGCTTAAACAAAATTTTAGTTAAACAAATATAAATAGCATCAAGTCGGCCAATTTACGAGCACCACTTCAAACTTTGACAAACGCCTTGCAAATGCAACAGCTGTTGTGCCACACATCGCAAAATGTCGACCGTTAATGTACAAAATATGTTTAGCTGCCCTTTCAAATCTAACGGTATCAAATGAAAGATGCTGCAGTCCTACTCCTAGAGTTAGATCAAAGGACTCACGGTGGCTTCTGATGTCTTAAATTTGAGCCCTATAATTCCATGTGGTATTATTTGCAAACGTTGATTGACTTTGAAATCTTGGAAATAGTTCAGATGCTCTGAAATAGAGCATTCCTAGTCTTAATGGCTCTTATTAAATCGCTCGCCCAAAAATTTCACGTGACTTTGGTTTTTTTGGTTTTGCAGCCGTACAAAACGGTTTTACATAAACCCTAATCCCAACCCTAACCCTAACCCCGAAGCTATCCATAATCTTAACCACAACCCTAAGGCTCTTACTAAATCGCTCGCCCAAAAATTTCACGTGACTTTGGTTTTTTTGGTTTTGCAGCCGTACAAAACGGTTTTACATAAACCCTAATCCCAACCCTAACCCTAACCATAACCCCGAAGCTATCCATAATCTTAACCACAACCCTAACCCTAACCCGAGCCCTAAATAATAGAATTCACGTTTTACTAGCCTGTCACGTGACCAAAACGGTTTTTTTGCCCATAACTCTACAGGGAAGCATTTAACCTAAACCCTACTCCAGGGGGGGATTCGGAATGCAGCGTCCAAAAATACACCGATCCGGATCACTTTCATGCCTAAAGGGCCTTTCACAAGATTTTCTTAAATTTGGGCGACGATTTAGTAGGAGCGAGTCTCAATAACCAGTATTAAAGGTAAAACCGACCTTTTTTTAGTCATATCAGACAAATCGTTTCGACTTAACAACAAATAAAATAGTAATACTAAACGAATGGATCAACCAAACATTCAAGCATTGTATTAAACGCAAAATTTGGTTGTATTTTATTGACTGTTTTTTAGATAAGAATGCTATTGAATAATGATAGGGATATTGATAAAGCGATTTAACAAATTCACTTTAACTATAGCCAAACAATTCCTGTGGCACAGGTGCACAACTTTAATATGCTCTTTCATAATACCTTAATTTGTCACCAGTTTTGGCGTTAACTCCCATCGTCCCTGGACATTGCTATTGGCTATCAGATGGAAATAACGGTCAACAAGAGTTTTTCCTTCGTGACTGTATACTGTTATAAATGATTCCTTAATCTAGCTAAGTTTGGATGTAAAGGTGCCGAAATGGAATATCGGGGGGATTCAGAATGAAGTTTCAAGGCCGCAGAAAACAAGTTATAAGCAGGTGTTTGAAGTTTTTTAAATTGACCGTCACCATTCCAAAGCCTTTATAACAAACACACTCCTCCATAATTGAAGACTTTTTCGTTTAAGATTGACGCACCAATCCCACTTCTAGTTCTAACCACTGAAGTTTTAAAGTAACCCCTCAGTGACCTTAAGATTAGATTTGATACACGTTGCATACCGATACCGGACAGCGAAAAGAGGTAATGCAATATGCAACGTGCCATCTAGTCAGAACCTAATTTGCATTGCCAAACGAATTCAAAAAACGCTCTACTTGTGGTAATGGTCGTTTATGTATTTTACGTAATCGCTGAGGGGGAAGGGAGGGGATTTCTAAATAATTACGTTAGGTAATTGTAAAAACACAATAGCTAGTGTAAAACTGATTACGGAGGTGGAAGGGGGGTTAAAATGAGCCATAAAGTGACTACGTAATATATGTACGACTACGACCCCTAACCGATCATGAGGCACACAGGCAAGCTCCGTAAATAATAACCAAACTGAATGCTAATACTAAAACCAGTGCTCACCTCAAACCCTGACTTTGATCCGGACCGCACCGATGGGTTGAACTGGCTAAAGGTTGATTTTACCTAATCAGGTAATTATAATTTAATATTGATGGAATATGGTACTTTCATCAATTTTTACATAAGATACCGGTGCAGGCATTCTGATTTAGCTGTCCAGCCTGGCGTATTACTTAGCTAATTATGATAAATTGCAGGGCCCGTAAACTCTTTCACAGGCCCGAAGACGTCACTGAGCAATCTTTGGGTGGGTCTTGTGAATTATTAGCGTGCTCGATTTTTTGATCGATTTCACCGATATGACGAAGTGACATGATCATAGTATCTTGCGACATTATTCCAAGTGCGGTATCCAGTATAACTATCTGAAATCGTAACCTCTATACTTTATAATTTATAATTGCAAAGAGAGAGAGAGAGAGAGATCTTGCAATTGAAGCGTTTCTGTAACTACATAAACATTTTTAAACATCGTTTTGTGTGGCAGTCAACAAGAAAACTAAAAATCAGATTATTAACACATAACAGCGGGAGCAGCGGCGGCACAGACCGAAACTGTGCTGTAATATTTGTCAAGCGGTACCTAAAAATAGGAATACCGCGAAAATCTCACTAACCATCCAACGTCAAAAATCTAAACTGGGACTCATGTCAACTTGTAATATATACAAAGTTCAAACGATACGTCCAGAAGAATGACATGGGGTGAATGGCATCTTGCGATCAACCCTTCCGTAATTGGCTAAACGTGTCCCTGCAGTGTCCCGCATGAAATCTTAATACCTCTAGAAGTTGCTACCTCCGATTATTATAGACAACTTCGTTAACTTTATAGTGAACTCTGACACTTGGTGATCATTAACGGGTAGGTAATTTAGAATTGGATTCGTGGAAGGTTTCCACGTGCGGATACTGACACCGCTCCACGAGTGGCACTATTGTTGCATGTGGAGTGTCCACGTCAGTGTCGAAACGGGCACTTCAAAGGAGATGTTTCGAGAGTGGCCAGTGGTATAAAGATAAAAACGGCACGCTAGCTTACGGCTGATGAAGTGGCTGGTACGGTCTAATGCTCTAATGATTTCTTCATCGTGGAGTGGATTTCATTAAACATATCTACATTTTAACAGGGCTGCAGGCTGGATAAAGCTCTATTGGGGATCGATTTAAGGCTCTGCAATATTTTCTGTATTACTGTTAAGGGTAGCAGCAGCAACCTGCAGACACCACGGTTAAAGGCGTCCGATTTGGAAATTTGAAATTACCCAATTCAGAAAATCAACACTATAAAGTGAGTAGTCAGATAATCGACTAATTGAGTCGTTTTTTTCTTTTTTAAATCGCCTGTGAATTTCATTTCCAAGTTTTCCATTTCTTTGATCCCATCCTTGAAGTACGCTATATAAGACGTGCCGTGCGCGGGCCTGACCGCCCGCAATAAGATCGGATGCGTGCAGGCTGGAGTACGCTTGTAGTAAATTATGAAATGTTGCATTGTAAATATTTAGAATTGACGAATAAATTTGTGATCTGAAAGTATATTTTACAAAAGCTGGGCTTTGGGAATTTAGGTAAGAATTATAAGTTCTTTTTAAAAAAAAAATAACCACAGATAATTTTAAATTTATTTCTATTTGTCGTATAATCAATAAACAATTTAATCAAATTTTTTTACAGAATGCGCGGCATTGGCGGCCCAGTTATTGTCTTACACATTAAATTGCAATTTAAATAGAAATGTGATATATGAAAATTTAAAACTTTCAAAACGGAGCTTATAATATCATTATATTATGATTGTAAAATAACGGATAAAATTTTAAATTTGTTTTTCACTAAAAATTTGTTTCACTATATAATAGTCCCTATAGTAGACACAATACACATCAAAACTCATCGGATCAATGCATGACACTGAATGCCGATTATATCCTAGTTTAAAGACTATACGTAAGACTATGGAGTGAGAAGTATGATGAGTAGAAATTAGAAAGTAAAACAACAAATTAAGGAAATAAGTAAGTAATCGTTCAAAATAAGGTATATAGTATGTTTACCTGAGGACCCCAGGCTATTATGTTCATTAACATAATAGAATAAAGATTTGGCGGAATGACAGGCTGAGCGCGGCCCAGTAAATAGTATGTATTATAGTGGTACTAGCACTATTGAACACGCGGCTAGTAGAGGCCGAATCGGCCCGAATCACTAATTTAGACATTTTCATGTTCATAATCGATTGGAGGCATATTTCCCCTAATACTAAGCTAGTAGAGCCTCGATTGCTGGAAGCCATGTAAGACAGATATCCGTGGGAGAGCTTAGCCCAATAGTTTTTTAAAATTTATTAAATCCCGCCACAACACCCTCGAGGTTTGGTAAAATCAACCTCGAAATTGGACTTGAACACGAAAATCGAATTCAGTCCGATCTCTGCGTACAACCTGTCCCAACTGGCCTTTTGAATTTTGATACATTAACATACGTTTTTGGTAAAATTGCAAATATGACTGAACGTTCTCCAGGGGGTTAGTAACCACCATCTTTTGGTAACAAGCGTAAGGGTTTGGCAAAAATGTTATTACAAATTTACGTTAGGGCATCAAGCTAGAAGAGGACAAGCGGGCCAACGTGTCCTTGGTGACGATTCGGAAAAAGCGTCGCGGCGCGCCAGTATGCTCGTCGCCACTAAAGCTATACACGAAAAACTTAATCTATAGCAATGTGAACAATGTTCTAGTACCACCAGTTAATGTCAGGCATTTACCACAACAAAATATTAGGGCCAAAGGTGATCCAAGTTTGGTGAAGTTGTCCTCCAACTTCGGAGGAACAGAAAAATTAGAAAAGCCAAAGACAAAAATATGTTTAATATTATCTACAGGTTTCTACAAAAAAGCGTAATCGCAACATCACAAAGAATATAAGATAAATACTATAAGAAAATCATCAGGAATCCAAAGGTAACTTATTTTAGGTCTATCCGAAAATAGTTGAACGCAAGATTTTAATAACAGTTTTTGATACCATTTTATTGATATAAGTAATATGCAAGCTCAGGAAAAAATCCGCAGCAGTGATCAACGGCTCACTTTTGCCTTACAGTAAGCCGCCATTTCTCGTATTGCTTTTATATACCGTCATATCATTGAAAATTGGAAGCCTTCCTCGACGTCCTCCAGGTTTCCCAAAAAAAAGAACGATCCGAATCCAGGCAAAAACGAACATGGTCCTGCAAACGCTGACAGTTTTCGGATCGCGGTCGCTTTAAGAGACGCGATTTTCCCAATTACTCAAGTCGCTGCGCGGATTAATCTGGCTGCAGCTTAGACGTATTTGGGAGCAGAATTCATTACTCATCTAAAGGAAAACGCAAAATCCTTGTGATCTTCAGTTGTACCAAAATTCCACTCTTGGACGGAAACACTCATAAACCCAAAGTAGTTGTGCCACTGTCACATTTAGCAAACGATAAAGTGAAAGTACTGGTTGATGATCCCTCCCCTACTGTCAGGTGATATACCTAAAATTAAGAGGTGTTAAAAGTACAGATAATGTGATCATGCACGGTTTAGAAAATTAAGCTTCTTCCGCTAACAGCAGCGATATAAAATTATTGGCCTATCTTCAACATGATGCATTCTCATTTCCCAACAAGTTTGTTAAACATTGACCTAAAGCGTACGTGTCACGGGATGCCGACAATCTAGTACTTCTTGAAAATAACCAGATACAAAGAAGTTCAATAAACGATTAAAAGGTTGGACATCACCACTGGCACAGACCTGATATCCCCGAACCGAACACATACAACATAAATATTTCCTCAGCATACCTCGTCATAGTTTTCGAAGATAGTAGAGATGATATCCGTTGACATTTGTAAACATTCATACGTCCCACCTTGGTAGCGGATTTATGGGCAGTTTTGTTTCAGCATACCTGAAAAATAGAATCAATTAGGAAACTCATCATAAATTTTCAAAAGATTGACTGAAGTGGGATTCGACCCACGCCCTTCGGACCTGGTGCCTAAAACCACGCCTTAAACCGCCTCGCCATCCACCATGTAAATTCAATTGAAATGTTTAGTTATATATGAGAACAAAAAAATGCGTATTTTTGTATTGCGTAATCCATTTCTTTTTCGAAAACGGACACACAATACTCCATCGTGATCGAATAGAAAGCTACCCGAATAATGTGACGATATCATTTAACAGACGTCTGAAAAGAATGATAATGAGTGAAAGCCTTTGAAAGAACTGAATCCAGTCCCCAAACTCTGGCCAGAAAGCTATCCGGTGAACTCCGCCGACACATGGGAAAGAACAAACGGTACACAAGTTGTAGTCGATGTCACTCTGCCAGAAGAGACCCTTTAAAGCGATGCTGAGTTGTTTCCCAGAGCTCCACGATCCGTTTTCACTCAGGGGTAATAGTGTGCCAATGCACCCTGTAAATATATGAGTACAGCCTAAATGTAAACAAGTTCAGGTAAAAAGGGAGGAAAATCTCAACTGAAAGCCAGAAAAATTAGTTGGGTATTAAAAATGTTGGTACCCTCAACAGTAAACATTTTGACTGTAGACGAGTTTTTCCTTTATCCTCCAGTAAATCCTGGTTCCTGGAGTCTTGTACAACATAAGCTTAGTGTTGATGTCGTGAAGGAATTGCGGGAATCTCAGGTATGCCTCATGGTTTGAAGGAGCGGAGGAATGCCGGCTGAGACAGTTGCGGGAAAGGAGGGCGAGAATGGTGCGCTTGCAGCAGGCTCCTGTTCCGCAGGAGTAGTCGAGTGTGTACTGATCATTCTAAGAAGTTTTGTACAGTTTCAAATTTAGAAACAACTGAGTGGTTCAATTTCGAAGAAATTTCTTTTTTCAAAAAAAAACAGAACAAACCCATCGGTTTTCAGTTAAATGAACAGAGGCACAAGCTGCCAAGGTTTACTTTGCATGTCCAAACCAAGTCATCCTCATAAATAAACGGTTCTTTGTACAATTAGGCCCAACATTGAGACCAATGACGTATTGTACTTCTCATGTATGAGTTGTGTATAATAGGCTAACTTCAAAGACAATAAAAATGAGATCATTATATATGCTGATAATTGTGAGACAACTAGGAAAAGCAATGCAGGACGGGAATAGATTATTATGTTTTCGAGAAATATTGTCGTGTGCCGTATGTGATATTAAAGAAGCGAGAATGAACAAGCAATAAGCATAAAGAACTAGTATAAGAGTAGCTCACTGAGATTTAAACTGCCCGCAACGTGACAAAACAACTGTGTTAGCACTTAACAGCTGCGAATAGCTATCAGCGTGGAATGGAAGTAGTACTACCGCTCCAAAGATCATGCGAGGGAACAAACACTACCTTCTAGAAAATGTAATATCTGCCAAGTGCCAACCTACGAAAAGCAACCCGTATGTGACTGTTTATAAAGCGACAGTAAGTATAGGTACATTAACTACGAACCCTAGTTCTCGTCGGAAAATATGTACATTCTGATAAAATAACGTGACGAAACTCTAATGCGTTTTCAAGTAATATAACCGTGTGGCTTCAATTTATAGTCCCCCAAAGAAGATTTAACTTCAAATATAATCACACTGAGTTCAGTATGATGATTATTGTGACAAAACTATGAAAAGCAGTGTAGGATGGAGATCGATTATTATGTTTTCTAGAAATATGGTCGTGTGCGGGGTGTACCGTACGCGTACGGTGTACGTATCTTCTACGAAGCGAATTGTGAACAGTAGCCCGCAACGAGAGGGAACAAAACAACTGTGTTAACAGCTGCCAATAGCTATCAGCGTGGAATGGAAGTACTACTACCGATCCAAAGATCATGCGATAAAGAGGGAAAAAACACTACCTTCAAGAAAATGCAATATCTGCCAAGCCACGAAAAGCAACCCGTATGTGACTGTTCATAAAGCGACAGTAAGTATAAGTACATTAACTACGAACAGTAGCTCTCACTGAGAAATACATTCTGAGAAAAGAACGTGACGAAACTCTATACTCTCCTAACAACTGCGAATTTGTTGACGGTGTGGAGTGGTACTAGTACTTCCTGTCCACATACAATTATCTAAATATGGTTTAATGGGATGGCCGGTATGCTAGATCGTACGAGCACAGCACGAGAAAAAGCGGCAAACTTTAAACTTTTGAAATGATGCTTGTTATCTTGATATTTCTCACCGATAAACTTGGATACTGTTGAGATGAGTCATATTTGCTTTTATAGTTTAAATAGTTCATCAGGCGCAGGTCTATTTGTGTTTATGATTGTTGAATAAAACAAATTGTATACTAATTCTTGCAAATCCTAAGAAAATGTTAACTAATATTATCTTATTATCCAGTAAATTACATAATACATATTGCAACATAATCATTCATTTACAAATTAATTGCAAGGGGTTTTATGCAATTGCGAGGGTTCAATTGATATTCCCCCAAAGAAGAATAATCACTTAACCCATTAGGGACGATAGGGTCGTTTTTATGACCCACCTTTTCTAGACGAAAAACCAAATTACTAAACGCTATAACGAATCTATAGCATATATGCTCAAAATTTATTGGGCTACGTATAATGAAGCCCAATAAATTTTGAGTATATATGCTATAGATTCGTTATAGCGTTTAGTAATTTGGTTTTTCGTCTAGAAAAGGTGGGTCATAAAAACGACCCTATCGTCCCTAATGGGTTAATCAATAAAAAGCAAAGATACTATTTATATCAGAAGACTCAACAACTTTCCGAAACATTTGTGTACACCTTCGCCCTTCACAAATAAATGTATAATGAAAATTCTGACAAAGCCTGAACACACAGCTGGGGGTAGGCAGTGAAATCTCTAGTTTTACTATAAGACAATTTCCACCCCTACTGAGTCTACAATTACTTACAGTTGTTGACAACAACTTAATTTAACGTCACGATTCTGATAAAACATCATACTTTACTAAACTTAAAACTAGTAAGTAAAATTTAATTCACTAACGCTAAAAACGAAGGTCCCCAATGTTTTGCTGTAAACAAATCAATCGTGAAGTGTATTGAATAATCTAGAATTGCGTCAATCATCAGAAATGTTGACCAGCAACCACTTATGATTATATTATATCAAACATTTCACCTTAACGTCATGTTTAAAAACCTTTTTTCCCCGAAAATCATGCCAGTAGATGAATTAATGGAGCTAAAGCTTGGAACATCATCATTACAATTCATTTTCAAATAAAAATCAATTCTTTACTTTTTTCCACAAAGGTATCACCATCATGAACGGGTTATCTTCAGAAGGTCAAGCAAAAAACGTACCCCAACATTCCCTAACAATACTGGAATCCCCAAGCAGCACAACAAGGCCCATATTACAGTAGGAAATAATGAGAAGAGTCCCCTAATCCTGATGAGGATGGTCCTCCTGAGGAGCAGCCTCCTGTTCTGGTTGTTCCCTGACATCCTCCCCCCAGTTATAGCCCCCTGGCCGGGTATCATCAGGTACCTCCCCGTACTCATCTTCTCCTTCGTCAAACAGGAGCTTCAGGAGCCGGGGTGTCTTCAGGATCTTACATCCTCCCTGAGCAAGGCGAGATGTTATGATTTGGGCAGTATCGAGATAGCCCGACCACTGTCCGCGGACCACTGTCCGCGGACCACTGTCTGCGGACCACTGTCTGCGGACCACTGTCTGGAGGTTTTTCTGGAATAGGAAGTCTCGAGCATTCTCTAGGGAGGCGGTGGGTCCATTAATTTCGTCCATTAGACAGAAGAGTACCATGTCAGGAATTGGAATAGTTGTTGTTGTTGATGATGGCAACTGATAATACTTCACCAAAAACGAACGACTTATATACCACATTTTAATCGTAATCATTTATTTCATTGAGCAATCACTATTATTCGTAACTAATTATATCCAAGAGACCACATTTGAATCGTAATCAATAGTTTGATCCAGTAATTTACTACGCTACAATTAATTATGCAAGTCGTAACTAATTGCATCCAAGATACCATACATACCATTCATATGATCTGGTAACCAATGAACTATTCACAAACACCTGTTGCTTGATTCAGGGGATACTGTTATTATACAGTAATATGATCTGGTAGACAGGTGTCTGCGGACAACTGTCCGCGAACAGTGGTCCGCAGACAGTGGTCCGCAGACAGTGGTCCGCAGACAGTGGTCCGCAGACAGTGGTCCGCAGACAGTGGTCCGCAGACAGTGGTCGGGCTATCTCGATACTGCCATGATTTGATGCAAATTTATAAATTATAATGTCAGGTTAATATCGCATTATATAATAGTTTATTAGTCTGTTCTGATAGGATTGAATTGGAATCCAAATGCACTACACAGTCTTATCTGTAAGATTATCTGTAAGATGACTTCTAGTTTTAAAAGTTTTTGAATCTAAAACCTTACTTTCCCGACTTTAATTTAATTTTTAGAAAGAATTCAATCAATAACTAATTCCGTCGATTATAAAAACATAATACATACCTCAATGTTAGGAAGCACATCCTCTAAGTAGAAATAAACGTGTCCTACAGCGATACCCATGAGATCAACTATAACTGAGTTATCAAGAAGTAATGAGAATCCAAACAGAACCTGAGATTACAATGATATGACTTTTCAATGCAAATGATTAAGTGTTGAGGATGTAAAACTGCACCAAACCTTAAAGCATTTTCGATCACACAAAATTCGGTTTAAGTAAATGATTGTAATAAAAAGGATAAATTTGAATCAGTTATCAAACAAAAAAACAAAGTGCTTACCCATGGTAAATAAGGAGCATTAAAGTTGAGCATTCCAAAGAAATTCATCCTAATGTAAGGATTTCTCTTGGCCCAGATGTACACGAGCATGATGGTAAAGGCTTGCCCCAAAAACACCAAGTTCACGAAACATGCGCATATCGTCATCAGAAAACCACCAAAAACAAACATCATTATAAAGTCGGCTGAAATGAGAAAATGTAGATGCGGATAGAATTGTCAATTGAGCCAGTAAATGAAGATCATCAGAGAAGATTGTTGCTATAAAAAGATTGATATAAGGCTACTTTCAAGTAATGAATATGACGATTATCCTACTATCACTATCTTACTAGATGTAAAGAACTTTAGAATATGTTGAATATCTTACCAGTTCTCCCTCTGAAAGAGCCTTCTTCCAACATTCGACAGTACCGATATGTAAATATCATGTTAAATACAAAGTTAAAACCGATGGTTCCGAAGAATGTGAAGTTGGTGAAGAGTCTCCAGATCTGATATTTCCTCCAAATCAGGGACTGATTAAAATATAACTGCGAAAAGAGGATTATTAATGTTTTCGTTGATATTGATGATGTAATTTTTCTGAGTTACAAATTCTATTGATAATAATGACGGACCGACTATAAACCTATTATTAATGATAAAATTCGAAATTAAACATCACAATTTAAATGTAAGCTCACCTGAAAGGGTGAAAGGATGTCAAGCTGAACAGCGATAGTGGTCAGTACACACGCTGTGGCGTAAGTTCGTGTAACCGGCGGAACAGCCATGTACTCCTGGTGGAATGTCTGAGCCATCGTCCCAGCTGATTTGAGATTTTGACTTTTAAACTCTTCAATGTTTATAGTAATTTGTAAATGTAGAATGTAGATGGAGCTTATTTAGCGTATACAATAGTCATTTATTTTTTATTTAAGAATATCAGAATACTTGTTGATTTCTAATTCAAGCCTTGAAAATATTAAAAGTTAGTAGCATGTGATATATTATTTTGTCATGAGACAATGACACAACTTATGTGTCACGAGTGAAACACAATGTTACGTACAAAATACTGACTTTTAGTTATATTATTAAATATTATAATACAATATTTAATTTGTTATAAATACATAGTTGTTACTTTATAATACACATGTAGTAAATAAAACTATTTTACACAAAAAATTATATGGCATTCTTATCAGAATGTATTCTAATATAATTAACTGAGTTACTACGGGTATATGCCTCACAGAATGGCCAAAAAAAAAGAAAGGTCTCTCAAAATCACAAAACACACTTTATTCCAGTTTTTATCTCATAAGAAGCTAAGTTGACACTCAAATTTTTCTTCCCGGGGGTTGATTTAATCTCATAACCATTTTTTCTTTGAGAAAAATTGGCCGGAAAATCTTCCTCCAAAAAAACATGCCTCACAGAATGGCCAAATCTGAACTTCTATAATTTTTTGATGGAGATACTTTTTAAATTTCTATCACCACACGTTGTTAGAAAACCTATTAAGGAATGGGCTAATAACCTAAAACTCACGAAAAAACTGAGCTGTGAAAAATTATTTCACAAACAAACAAAAAAATGCCTCACAAAATGGCCAAAAAAAAAATGAAAACGAGAAAATTTTATTTTTCTAAAACCTTTGGCTCTTGTTTCAGGCATGCTGCTGGTATAAATATGCCTTGTTAACACCCCCATATAGGTGAAATTTCCTAGAACTGAATAAAAAGGGCATAATTTCCTACACCAAAAATGGCCATTTTGTTCATATTCCCTGATTTCATGATTTATAACCTTCATTCGGCTGTAAAAAACACTCCATCTGGGGTGTTATTGTATGATAAATAGCTTGTGAATACTTTAGACCATCAAAACTAACATGTCTACATCAATAAAAGGAGTTTTAAATTTTGGCCATTTTTTGAAGCATATTTTGGCCATTTTGTGAGGTGTGTAGCCATTTTAGCGATTTTTTCTTCCTATATTGAACAATGTTCGTTTTTTTTTATGAATACTATTCTTTAAACATCTTCTGTCATACTGGTGCCAGAAGTTCTCACCAAAATGCAAACTTAGTTCAAAAATTTGAAAACAAATTTTGTGAGGCATATTTTGGCCATTTTGTGAGGCGTGTATCCATTTTAGCATTTTTTTCTTCCTACATTGAACAATGTTCGTTTTGTTTGATGAATACTATTCTTTGAACATTATCTGTCATACTGGTAACAGAAGTTCTCACCAAAATGCAAACTTAGTTCAAAAATTTGAAAACAAATTTTCAGTGCTCAAAATTTCTACATAAACAGTAATATTTATGCCAGAAAATGTGGTCCTAGTTAATGATTTCACCACAGGAAGTGTTGCCAGAAGACTTTTGTTTCATATGGTATCCACAAAACCTACCAGTCTTATACAAAAAATTAGTTACAAAAACATTTACAAATTTGGCCATTCTGTGAGGCTAGCCATTCTGTGAGGCATATACCCGTATGCTGACTTTCTGTAAGTTTTGAAAAAAAGATAATAAGTAATTTACTAAAGTTAAACATAACTTTATTTGTAAAAAAAAGTGAAGCCAGCTTCCAATGATAATAAGTGTATGATTTAATATAGTATACATTATTTGATATCATAAAGTAATTTATCTTACACTGTAAAAAATACTTGATAATGAAAACTCTGACAACTGAAAACTTTGACAAAACTTGGAAAACAAACTAAACTTTGATAACTTAATTTTGTAAAAAGCGAGCACACAAAACAAATCACAAACATCACTAATATCAGTTATAATAATCCCAACCGGGACCTCGACACAATTAACTTCCATTGAACAGCGACGACACTTTAGTGTTATCAATTTTGTGGTTGAAAAGTTCGATCTCCTCATTTCTCTTGTTTAGGAACCTTTCAACAATATCATCAAACAGTGGGTGTTCCATCTTCTTTCCTTCCATCATGGAAACGTAATGAGAGCCATTATAAAACCACCCTTCTGGAAGTTTCTCTCTCGCTGCTTCCAACTTTAGCATTTCCTTTTCTTTTGAACTCAAAGAAAATTTAGTGTATTTATCTTTTTTTACGGGAGGTTTCGGAGCGCAGCCTTGTAACCACTGCTTCACCTGCTGTTCAGTTATTTTGTAGCCAGTGAAAATGAAACAATTCTTGCTGCCAGGAGGCAGGGGCTTGTTGAAAGTATTGAGAGAAATAGTTTCACTTCTTGGAGTACACTCCAGGGTGTAAAGGTTGTTATCCTCCGTAAACTTAGCTCTGCCTCCAACATAGAATATAGAGCCGGACATCATCAACCTATCAACATACACTCGTCCCTCCTTCTGGTGGAGACTCTTCAGATGGGACATGAAGCGAGCTTTACAGAGATCAGCTCCGAACGAGACTGTAAGATATGTAATGGGAATGAAGGGAGGATTTGGTTTGTATTGTAAGGAATACCATCCTGGAGCAGTAAAATGTCTTGAAATTGGCAGGGTAGATTTAGCAAATGCATCAACTGTACACATTTCTACAAGGCTATCTTTGTCTATGTAGTTGTTTCCCACAACCTCAATAATGCTGCACGAAGGGTTCAGGGTCTTCAAGAAACTAATTCTCTCATCTTTACCTTTCTGTTTGGAAGGAATACAACCGGTAACAATGATGTTGTTAACCCATCCCTCGCTACACTGCTCAATTATTTTTGGGAAACATGTTCGGTTGCTTATAAACAGATTTCGTAAGTCAATGCAAGTGCTCACGGAGGCAACATGACACGATTGCCTGGTAAACTTATCAGGATGATGGACAATAGCTGCAACCACCTCAGGTACTTCAACATAAGCAGAAACAATGACAATAACTCGAATCGGATCATTTCCCCTCTTGCTCAGCATCTGTAGAGCTTTTTGCATGTTGTGAGCACTGAACAGCTCTTCAGAACCAAGTGGCTGTCTCAGTACAATGAAATGGTGGTCTTCTTTAGTTCCTTCTGTTACTATGGAGCAGATTTTCTCTTGGTTGCTACCAGGTATTCCAACGAGCAATGTGATGAAGATGAATGGTTCTGCTGTTTCAGATTTCATTGCTGGATTGACATCAAGTTGGTTGTAGGTGAAATTCCCCAGAGAACTTAGCATCATGTGAGGTGCAAATGACGGGTAAGTGGGATAAGAAGACTCGATCATCCTGCCCTCATCTGAAGTTCCCAAGTTGCCAACATCACTGGTTTTAACAGTCACAATATTTTCGTATCTCAGCAGGAAATCTGGAGGTAAATTTTCTGCAGACTCTGGTATATTGTACTCCCTAAACAAAGGCAGCAAAGTGTCATTTGTGAACCTCACACCTTTCCCTCGTTGCCAGAACACCAAGCAGAACCTCTTCAGGAATGGAGGTAAGCAATTAGAGGCATGTTCAAGGTAAAGTGCGACAGCGATTGATCCAGTTTTCTTTACTCTTATCTCCTTCAAGTCGTTTATTCTGATTTGAAGAAGCGTAGAATAAGGTGATGTTATGTTGATGGTGTTGTCCTCCAATCTGAACATAGCTTCATAAGTGTTAACATCGTTGCACAGCAGAGAGCACGGTACAGAGTCTGCATTTTGTGCTCCAAAATGGTTCCATTGCACATAGGTAGGAATAACGTCTGTAACGATCAGCAGCTCAGAGTCATCAGCAGAGACGTCATCATTTTTCACGATAATGTGAGACTCAAAGAATGTGTCTTGAAATACCAATGGTTTGTAGACAACTTTAGTATTTTGCAAACTAGCAATATTTGAAACAGCTGCTCCAAACACTTTCATGCTTGACTTTGAGTTTGAACTCACTTTATTTCCTTTAACATCAAAAGCTTCTAGACTCACTTCAATCTTTACAGAGCTTGCTTTGAAATTTACAAGCTGAGGATATTTGTAAGTACTGAGCTTTTCAGTGAACTTCTTAGTGAAGTATTGAAGTAGCTTTGAGGAGTTTTGTGTGGTTAAAAAGCGTTGAATAGTTCTTTGTGTAGTGGCAGCCATGGCATCATATATTGATGAAAGGAGGACCAAATCACTGGAGTCAACATTGTCGTGTATAAAGTAAGTTCTTCCACAGCTCAGCGAACTTGGAGATTCTATAACAGAGCAAGTAATGAAGAATGGTTTTCTAGTAACCGCATGTTTTTCCAATCCAAAAACTGTGGCACCATGAGCATGACTATCACTTGTTTGGTTGCCATGCTCTAGATAGCTCACAACAGGATCAATAGCCTTATCCAAACTGTTATCTAGAGTTTCACTTTTTATCATATTGGACACATTCATTATCATAGTATTCCACTGGAAATTTAACAAGATGCTTGTATCTTTCAGCAGATGTTTTAGAGATCCTAGATCAAAGTCACTGAACACGGAGAGCTTTTCAAAGTTGAGTGGTATTAGCGAGTGAGTAAGTCCGAAAAATCCTTGTGAGCCATAGTCTTCCAGAGCGTATGCTTGAAGTAGTGGCCATTTTTCAATAACCATTGGGTCGAACTCATTAGAGTCATTGGAGTACGGAATGGCAATTTTATTGACACCTTGAGTCATGGAGATAAAGGAGTAAATTTTATGGTCCTCAACTATGTTCTCATCGCTAGAGATGTTGGCATCAAGGCAGTGAATTTGAAGATCATGAACTTTGGCTAGGTAGGGAAGGATGCTTTTCATGTCTTTGTGAGTGACATAAAGCTCGACTTTAGACGGCTTAATGAGCATCACAATTTCATCTGTATCAATTTCAAAGTATTTGCTGAAGCTCCCTGATTTATACATGGAGCAGCCAAATAAGATGAAATTAATGAAATGCCTACAGTCAGGATTGTAACGACTGTCAATTCCATTGATAGCAACAAAACCATCAATATTGTTATCAACCAGATATCTTTGAATTTTGTTGATTCTCAACAAGCACAATGTCGACGCATCTTTCACACATGTCTTTTTCTCAGTTTGAAATGGTTGAGATATGCTTCCAATGACAACCATCACCTAAAAAGAAATAATGTAAAATAAATGAAATAGTTCAACTCCATTATAAAATTTCGCAATACATTAGAGTTAAATAGTCAATGAAACAATAAGTTCCCCAAGACACTCTAACATCCAAGCCTTCTATAAAACGTGGCAACTCCAAATCTTAACAGTGAGTGATAAGACAGTTCAGTTAATATTGCTTTAAGGCCTAAAGTACAATGCACCCAATAATACAATTCAAAACCTTCCATCTCAAATTCATATAGTCACAGTTTATGTTTATACTAGTCGTGAGCATTGAATTCCGATTTATTAAATCCTGCACAGAGAAGGTAGTACTTCTTCTTCTACAGTCCCTAGTTTTTGGATGCTGGAGCGAATTAGCATACATCCACAAAATAACAAAAATGACCACTTTTGCAACACTTTCTAGTATCGAATCCGTAACATTGCACTATGCCAATTTGTTTAGTTACAGTATGCCAACAATTTCCGTAACAAAGAAACAGTAAACAATTAAAAGAACTTAGTTAGATCTTGAGCCAATCGAAACAGGTGATATTATGTCTCATTTCTTATTTCAGCTGAACACAATCAATTTATGATTTTTGAAGGTTTCTGTTAGTACATCGTATTATATTTTTGAAGAACGACCCTCCGCCTCCAGTATGTAGTTTCGTATCAAGTGAGCTTATCAAGTTAAGAAAAATTTTGTTTTTCTTAACTTGTAAGGCTCGTTAGTCCGTGTGCCACGTGGCACATATTCACCCTATCTATACCTTTCGGTCATAATTCCGGTTGAGAACCAATACTGTGTCTAAACTTAACGTTCATAAGCTGTTAACCTAATCTTAGATGGCACTGTGGAAGGGATACAACAAAATAAGAGATTACAAAATTGATTTTGTCCAGCCATAAGGTCAGAAACCCTCAACAATAGTCATATAAAAACCAATTCAGTAGAGTACTATATTAATTGCAGCACACTACAATGTAAATATACTGAAGGGGTACCCTTTTTGATCTTTTGGCAGGGTCTCTCAATCACGTATCAGATCATTCAGCTGAGTCGGTCGTTGAGACATTAAACAAATGTTCAATTTCGCATAGATCCAATGGATCCTTATTAGCTACTCCCTAAAACATACATATAAACTAGACGACACTGGGATTCAAATCCTTGATGCAAGTTTGCCTGAATTGGAAATATCGTCAAAAAGGCATTTCACTATTTGTTCCGTATTGGCATGTACGCTAGCATGGCGGCAAAGTGCAGCTGAATCGGCGGGTATGATGGGGATCTGGGGAGCCAGATGGGTGTCTTGAGTTGTTCACTGCCAGTTTCTCCTTCTCTTCCACCCAGCATAAAGCTGGGTGGCTCCTAACTTCACTACCAGGTTGTATATTGACTAAATAAAAATTTAGTTATACCTATTTTTACCACTTTCTTCTCAATCAGTTTCGATTATTCAACCTCCATAATACTCTCTTCTTTTATGAGTCCAGGATAACAGTTGCTGCATCCTCAGCAAGTTTCTTGTTGAGAGGATGGTTTTTTGATGATCTTGCTAGCATAATGACCACTGGTCGCTGCTAACACTGTTCTCATTAATTCTTGTCTTCAATTTTGTTATTTCACCATTCAACTCACTTTCTTTCCTCAGCTACACTTAATCGCTGACAACTGGTGGTGACTGCTCTTGATACCTTGACGGCAATCCAGTGAACCTGAATCCAGCTCCCTCATCTTGGTACAATACAATGTTTAACCTCAAAGATACTATTGAATCGCTTTCATCCGCTTCAACACAGGACCTAGCAGCCCTCATTAAAACTGCTCAGAAGATTATGGATTTTAGGCACCTGGTTGGACACTTGGAATTTATTCCAGATATAATTGACAGTGCAGTTTGTTCCGACTTGTTGGCTGAGTGTGATTCCCTCAACTTGTCGGCTTCATCCAGAAGACCTGAGTCACAATGGCTCAGTGTAACCGACAGGCCTTACATATATGTCGATAGTAAGCCAGTACATCATGCTAAGGACATTACCACACTTCCTACTTTCAGTAAAGTTATGGAGACATTTAATGAGAGGTTTAATTGCAAAATGGACTCTTGTTTAGTACTCAAGTACACTTCAACAAGTGCAGGTACGAGTCTGCATGCAGACGACGAAACAACCATGGACACAAATCAGCCCATTTGTAATCTATCAATTGGTGAACCCCGGACGATTGACTTTCTCTCCAATGCTGACAAAAAGGTTGTCCGATCCTTCAGAATGGAGAACAGAAGCCTGGTGCTTATGAAACCTGGTACCCAGGAGGTTATGAAGCATCGCGTTCCTGGTGAATCAGGCGCACCTGGGACACCTTCGCTGAGATATTCATTATCCTTCCGGGCTATGGCAAAGCGTCCTCAGCCACCTCTACCGGATGTAGCACAAACGAAGGGAGCTGAACAACCGTCAGGTCACGTCAAGAGTGATATTGATAACGGTAGCCTCACAGCTCCAGCATTCAGACATGTGTGCCTAATCGCTGGTGATAGCTATGCTGCCAGGCTGGACACTGTAAAACTTGGTAGAAAATGTGTTGATGTTGTGTCTGTTGCCAGTGGAGGAGCAAGAATACATCAAGTGATGGAGCAGATTAGAGATTTTAAGTCTAAGAATGAGTCTGTCATTGTAGATAAGATATGTATTAGTGTCGGAACGAACGACATTAGATATGCGGACTCTTTAGATAAGATTAAGCTTAAATTTAAGAGTCTATGTGCTTTAATCAAAGAACTTTATACTTCTTCAAAAGTTTATTTTCAGTCCCTTTTACCTCTGCCTTGCAAAAGCAGGCATGACTGGAGAACTAACTCTTTTGTTATGAAAATGAATAGTGTCATCAAGAATGAATGTATATATCGAAGATTCCATATGTTAGACGCTTTTCGTCCATTTTCTCTACGATACTTTGATCCTCGAGTACCTCATATCAGAGATGATAGATTTTTCAAGGCTGGAGACATCCATCCCAGTGAGGCTAGGGGCATGGGTGTCCCAGCTAAACTTTATCTGAGAGCGGTTCATAGTAACTTTTTTGACCCATTCACTTTTCAGTAATTACTATTAGGGCTTTAGGGGTCAAGCTAGTTTTCATAATCCGAATTTTAAGATATATTAGACTGTGTTTTAAAAGTTTTTGGAGCTGGATGTCGGTTAACAGGGTTCCCTTAATGCTACTAGATGATAGATCTAAGTCAATATAGATTAAGAGTTGGTATTTATAACAACAGTAAGAACCGCAGATCTAAGCAGGTTAGTATAACAGGTAACTTTGTGCCCGACATCGGGGTTCTTGATGCTTTAAGACTTTTTGTTTTGATTTATTTGTATCTCTATTTTGCATTATGTGTGATGAGTGTGACGATTGGGATGGCTTTGGAGTGTCATTTTAGACCTTTTACTGTCACAGCCTTCCACAGCATCTCAGACAATGAATTTATTCATCTCTTCCACAGTCATAGCAAAAGCTATGCTGCGGTATTAATGTTTTTTCTCTTCAAAAGACTGGTGGCTTTATAAAATTTTAGGGGCTTCTCCTGGCTTACTTGGCAAGCTGAACTTCACTGGTCTTGAAAACAAGCCAGACAGTTACGGATACATTCAGCTAATTATGCACTACCTCAATATTATTACTGTTAGCTGCATGCTTTGGATACATACCTTGAACGCTGTCCTTTTAATTATTGTCAACCCAAGCTTACTTAACCCTGGGCCTACTACATACCTCAAGGTTGTTTCTTTTAATACGCATGGCCTGATTCCCTTCTCACAGCTACAGTCCGACAATCCTTCTTTTGACAACACTAAAATATTTGAACTCCATCACTATATTCACTGCCATGAACCAGACATCCTCCTGATCAATGAATCTTGGCTTAAAAAGTCTATCATTGACTCTGAAGTCATACCTGAATCGTACAAAGTTTTTAGACTTGATCGTTCCTTACAAACCCATCCACCAGATCCACAGAATCCAAGAAGATTTAGGAAGCATGGGGGTGGCGTTTTAGTTGCTATACGTAGGGACATTGATATTGTATCTACTAAGTTAGAGTACAAGTGCCCGGCAGAGCTTCTTGGTATAACACTCAAATTTAGGGACGGTAGTAAACTAATTCTTTGCAGCTTCTATAGGGTAGGTACTTTAGGGGCCAACAATCATAACGCCTTCCAAGATTATGTTAGGAAGGCAAGGCAACGTAGAGGTGTTAGAGGTATTGTAATTGCAGGGGATCTTAATCTACCTGGTATTGATTGGCAGAATTACTGTAGCAGCAATCCGGTTGAACAGCTCTTTCTAGATACTTTTAGTAACTTTGGTTTAGAACAACTTATTACCAGTCCAACACATACTGGAGGAAACATTCTTGATCTAGTCTTAACCGATAAACCCCATCTTATCTCCGATATAAAAATTTCAGAACATAATATTCCATGTAAGTCCGACCATTTTGCAGTCTCCTTTACTTTGAAATCAAAGGTGAAGCGCATCAAATCGCAAAAGAGGGAATCTTTAAATTTTAAAAGAGCAAATTGGGATGCACTTAATGCAGACCTTGCAGATATTGACTGGCAGGCAGAGTTCACTGGTAATATGGAAACATCATGGAACAAGTTTAAGGAAGTTTTAGAGCAAAGAACCAATGAACATATTCCAAAGATTAAAATTGGAGGCAGGGCTCAACCTCCTTGGTTTGACGCTGAGTCTCATCAGGCCTGCCTAGAAAAAGAAAGGCTACACAAAAGTTATAAAGAAACCACGGACCCTTCCTGCAAGGCTGAGAAGTACTTTAAGTTCTCTAAAAGCAGAAGCGATTTTAAGAAAATTGCCTCCAACAAGATGGCATCTAGCTTTGAGGACGAGGATGATTCGAATCTAATTACAAAGAAATTCTGGTCCTATGTAAAAGCAACATCTAAGAATACTCGCATACCTGAACAAATTCACCTAGAAGATGTACACAAAAGTGATCATTCTGACCAAGCAAACCTATTTAATACCTTTTTTCATCAACAGTTCTCATCGCCTAGTGATTATGATGTACATGTTGATAACACACTCACACAGGATGATATTGATTATGTATCTACCCTTTTCAGTTCGTCTAGGATAGTAGATATTCTCAAGAATTTGAATACTAGAAAAGCTATGGGACCGGATAAAATCCATGGTGAAGTTCTTAAAAATTGTGCCTTTACGTTAGCCCCAGCACTGGAGATTCTTTTCACAAAGTGCTATGTATCCGGCTTCCTACCTTCAAATTGGAAATATGCAATTGTTGTTCCAGTACACAAGAAAGGCTCCAAGAATGACATTAAGAATTATAGGCCAATATCTTTGACTAGCTTAGTTATGAAAGTCATGGAAAGAATTATTCGAGATGAACTTTTGAGTAGATGTTATGATAAAATTGATCCTTGTCAACATGGTTTCCTGCCTCACAAATCTTGTGCAACTCAGATGGTTGAATTCTGCGATAGCCTATCCCTCTCTCTTAACAAGAACATTAGATCTGATATTGTTTACTTCGATTTTGCCAAAGCATTCGATTCCGTTAACCACGACTTAATACTATATTAGCTAAAATTTTATTATAACATCGATGGAATGCTTCTCCAATTTATGAAAAGTTACCTCTCCGGACGTCAGCAATGTGTAGTTGTTAATGGGGCTATCTCTGCAACCCTACCGGTGTTGTCAGGTGTTCCTCAAGGGTCAATAATCGGACCAACACTTTTTGTTCTTTTCATAAATGATATATATTCTGGACTTTCTCAGGGCACTAATATCCTTTTATACGCTGATGATACTAAAATGTGGAGAGAGATATCCCAAGAGGAAGACCACCATATACTTCAAAGCGATATTAATTATCTCATGACATGGGCAAGAACTAATAAGATGAAGTTTCATCCTGATAAATGTAAGGTCTTAGCTATACTTAAGAGGTGGTCTCCCTTAGATGGCATTTTACCATTTACACGTTACACTTACTCTATGGGCCAAACTCTTCTTGATTATACAGATTCTGAAAAAGATTTAGGCATATTCATGACGTCTAATCTAAATTTTAATAGCCAGGCCGATGCTCTATATGGTAAAGCTAACCAAAAATTTGGCATGCTTAAGAGAAATTGTCATTTTATTAATGATCTGAACAAGAGAAGAGTCTTGTATCTTACTCTTGTACGCTCAATATTCGAACACTGTCCCATCATTTGGCGACCAGCGTCCAGTAGCACTATCAATAGGCTTGAAGGATTGCAGAAAAGGGCCCTCAAATGGATTCGTAATGATTACGGTGTAAGCTATAGTGTAGAGGAAATCTATAATGCCCATTGTAAACAGTTAAATATTCTGCCCCTAAAGTACAGGTTTGATTACCATGATCTCAAGTTCTTTCATTCCCTAGTGCATCAATACCACCCATGCACCACTCTGCCTCAGTACCTTACTTTCTTCTCCGGGTCAAGCCGACTGAGAAGCTCACATCTTGATCACTTATCAGTAATATCTTCAATTCCACCTGGCTCAGCTATATCTAAATCTTACTTTTATCGAGCTCATCTCACTTGGAACCGACTTCCTCTTTCCCTTCGAGAGATTATCAGACCAGGTGTGTTTAAAACAGAACTTATTAAACACATCTGGAAGGAACATGTTTGTACTGCATCTGTAGATATTGACCCTAGTTCAGATCCTGACAATTCTTTTTCTCCAGACTACGGGTAGTGTATTCCTCTATTATTTTTGTTTTAATTTTTTTTTTGAGGTACTCATCACGCATTTTTGCTTTATTCGGATACAATTTTGATTTAGTCTTTTATATTCAATTATTTAAATTTTATCGTTAAAACTTCATTCCATTGGAAATATTACAAATCAGCCAATTGTAATTGAGAATTTTTGGGTTGTGGCAATTATTCTTAAAAACCTAGAAATGCCTCCTAAGTTCACAGCTCATATTATTTGCCCATTTTTCTCCTTCTGCACTTGGGGCCCAATGTAATTGCTCGACTTTTCATCAGGTCTCTCGAGGCCTTTTGTTTGGTTATTTGGGTGTATTGGTGTCCCCTGATTGTTATCATCGCTGTACACTTGTCAAGGCATTTCTTGGTCGCTCTAGTCCATTTTTAGAAATTCTATACAACATTGATATTGTAATAAATTCTGATGATAATAATTGAAAGATTTCAATAAAAAAAATGTTCATATACCAAAGTTTAAAACAGCGCTCGATTTTCACAGTTGATAAAATACGTTATGCGCGGCGCTTTCAAAATTTTATCAACAAATTTATTTCGAATAGTTATTATTTATTGTATCACGTTGCGACCCCCACGGTCGTTTCACTATGTCTTCGACGCTACAGGGGGAGCCGCGCACTTCGTGCGCGGCGGGTCATACAACGTATGACAAATTATTTATAGATTAAATTTATTTTATGCGAAATTTATTTTTATTTTTAGCTTGTTGGACAATTTATCATTCCGCCATATTCAAAGCTAAAGAGTTTTTAATATTTAAGTTTTAGTTACCGAAGCCCGCTGAGAGCTGCGCGTAGAAATAAGATTGTTGAGCGATAATTGCGCTGGTGCTACATTTTATACCATTGGATAGCAAAAATGCTCAATCGAATGTCGCCCTTCTCAAAAAACTCAGCACAGGTTCTCATAAAAAGTTATGAACATTTATATGGTCAAAATAAATTCATACGCCGCGCGCCGAACAAAATGAATTCATAATAGAATAACTTGTGCGTCGCTACACGTATCTATGGATACGCGTCGCTTCACGTATCTATGGACACGATGACTATATATAGGCATGAGCGGACGGCTCATTTTTCATATCATTACAGTCGCGCGTGTGCTAAATACAGCAGTCCTGCGAGTCATGTTGTTAAAATCTCGCCTCGTCAAATTGAAAGAACTTTACTTGCTTTAGAAGCTAAACATGGCCCAACCATGAACCAGCGAATGCAATGTGCCACGATGCAAATGTTGTGAACTTAAAGCTTCCCTTGGAAAGTGGAAACTTCTACTGCTTATAGAGTTACAACATCATTTATTTGTTATTTCCCAATGTAGTTAGTGTCTGTGGAAAGGCTTACGTCGGTCGCACTACTCGCTCTTTACGGGTTATATTATACGGGCCGGTTATATTATATATTAGGACTGGAGAACATAGGGTCAAATATTATAAACTTTTAAATGGCGATAAATAAGTGATGAATATAGTTTTTGCTTACATTTATTGGATCGTGGTTATACTTATAGACAAAGGGAACATTTCTGTGTCGATCATTGATAATTCTAGTCCCAAAACTTTGGAAGTCCGTGAACATGAATATATTTAACTTCTCTAGACTTTAATTTTAAAACCTTTGGGAATTTATATGTCTTGATTTAGACTTTCTGGGTTTGAGGGGGTTATGTGTAGCTTTACAGTCCTTACACATCCACACGTGCCCAGATAGGGGACTGATTATAAATGCTTCTGACTGCTGACATACATTTGTGGAAAGTTTTGACATTCTCGCAGTTGTGAGAACCCCGGAAGCATGTGTAGCAAACGAATAAGGGTGGCTCTTCAGCATCCAATTCGACAACATATGATTCGTTGCAGTCACCGCAGGAAGTTGGAAGAAGTGAAGAGATACCAAATATGATGCGGTATACCAATGACTCCTTGGTGTACAGTTTATTGTCATCTTCGTCTGCAAGGTTAATACGGAGAAACTCTGCACATGGCTCCAGAATATCGAGATTGAACTGATTCAGTTGTTTGTAGTTGACGGTACGCTTAGCAAATGGATCAAATGCAGCGAGGACACGTTTAACTAGTACATTAGACTCTGCCCGGCCGGAGAAGCAGGCCCCCAATCGCAGTTTTAATCTGATTCTCTGTTTCCATATTGACAAAAAATGACAGTTGACACGTCTTATTCTTCAAATGTACACGTCTTATTCTTCAAATGTACTCGATAATATGTACTATTTCCAATATGTACACAAACCGCCACAGTATGCAGCAGTATCGAGCTGATAAGCTTTTAAAGATAAGGGAGACAAAAAATAGCAACGTATTAAACAAGTATACTGTATACTATACGGACTATAAGTATACGTTGTACGTGATAATGATATGACCGTATTTTAGGATGAAGTTGGTATAATTTCTCGTAAGCAGTAATAGGGTAATGGGTATGAGGGAAGGGTTTTTGCATATACTTTTGTTAGTAGGGATTGGGATCAGATCAGATGGTTTCAATTGTATTCATTAAAGGCCAGCTAGAGAAAGATTTGAAAAAGTCAACTATTGGAACCTTTATGTTATTGATTACGTTAGATGGGAGAGCTCTTGGCTGCATTTTACACCCTCCTGTCTATACTAGTACAATTGTTAGTTTTAACCAGCCTAAAGCCAAATTTTTAGGGATCCTCGAGAGCGTATCTTTCTCCGATCTGAGTTTTGATATAACTGGCTAGAAAACAATTGATACAATTAATATCTGTTTGTTGATTGTACTTAAGAATATTATGAGAGAGGTACACAAATACTTAGGTGTACCCTGAAACATTACTGTGATTTCAAAAGTTTTAAAGAATATTATAATTTCCAAACTCAAATCTTGAGAAAACTAATATATACAGTTAAAGTAACGGTATACCAGTTTCTATTATCTAAGTCGAATTCTCCCCCAATTTTTATCAATGTTTATTACGGGTAAACCGCCCCTAAAATGTCACCCACCCCTAAAACGCCACTCTTGATCGATTGGATCCCATTTTCTTAGAAAGTATCTTACCTAATCATTTGAAACTCCTAAACATAAAAAAATATCATTCAGACCCTGCCACATCCTGAAATTGAATCTAAATGATGCCATAAGGGCATTTTTTTCACTTTGTACGAATTTTTTACTTTTGAAAACAAGCGCACAATTTTATAACTCTGGAATTCATTAATATTAACTCGGTTTTGGTCTAGGATAGTGATATTTACATATTTTAGCAACTTTGTACATATGACTGGAGATTGGAAAGTTATACATTACTCAATATTACTACCCTCCCCTAAAATGTCACCTGGCCGCCCCCTAAAATGTCATTTTATCAGATTCTGGCTTTGAGACTACAAGCACCATAAAATGGAGGTACCAGCCTATTAAACATCATATTTAGCATCTGATGGTAATATTGGAAAGCTTTGGCAGCTCAAGGAATTAGTTTTATTTTATCAATCGCAATAAACATCCCCTAAAATGTCTAATTATCCCCCCTAAAATGTCATTTTAACCTGATCAAATTACTCATGCTTCTCCTAAGATGCAATGCATACTCACATTTCGTTAACAGTTGATGTTAATAATTAACAAGTGCCAAAACAAGAGCTATTATCGCACACCATGCGAACAAAATACAATGTTGACATTTTAGGGGAGAAAAAAAATGACATTCTAGGGGGCATATCATAGGTTTACCATAAACTAGTAAGTACCAAAAACCGTAGTTTTTAACATTCAATTTTGCTAAAAGCAGTCAAATCTAGTCTATAGAGAAGGTCAGATCGATTACTGGGTTGGCTTAGTTAACTACAGGTCACTAAAATTGCCAAAGATGCAGGATGATGTTAAAAATCCCAAAAAATGCAATTAAAACATGCAATTTGCACAAGGTTAAAATCACATTGAATCCATTTCTTTTGTGCCAATTGTTAGTTTATAACTAGATAATCTAACTACAGTTGTAAATTTTGTTGACTGAGTTACTGTTTTGCCGTAAGTTCTGGGTATTCAAAAAAAGTCCCCAAAATGTCACAAAAAGTAAATTGACTAAATTCCACCATTTTTTTTCAACAGAGAGAAATTCTGGTCGACACCTTTCAGAAATAGGTTATATTTGTCCCAGAAGTGGTTAAAATTAATAATTGAGCAACATTCTGAGTGCTACACAACCTGTTTTAGCTGACGTTTTAGGGGTAGTGCACGTGACATTTTAGGGGTTGATTACGGTTTTGAGGTACTTCCTTTAGTGAGTGAATGTTTTCAAGTAGCTTAATGTTTTAATAAGACAACACAAATAGTACTAGTGACAAAAGATAAATCAGGCCTCCTGTACATTTTGTATTTATCACACATATAGAGTTGACATTTTAGGGGTGGTGTTTTAAAAGTGACTCCATTTCAACGTCAAAAAAATTGTACCTGATTTTATTTTCAAATTTCCAAATCTTCCTGGCAGGCTAGAAAAAGGTTTAAATATTATTCCTAGACACTTCAGAACCCTGTAAATTTAGCCCTAACTCGGCAATCTGGGCCCAAAAAACAGGTGACGTTTTAGGGGCGGTTTACCCGTAACACGTTAATCAATTTTAGAGTCATATTAATAAATTTAAATCATAAAATCCAATAGAAACCCCCCAATAACTATTAGAAAATCAAGCACCTCATACTCGTCGTATGAGGTGACAACGTCAACAACAGTCTGCAGTCTTTCTTCATACTTTATCCACTTTCAGACAGTCCAGAAACTTCCAGAAAGTAGGATTTGAACAGGATAACATGGAGTGGAATCTGTGGAGCCATCCTTCTGCTATCTTGTACTCCGAGGAAGCAGCATCTTGGTGGAATCGTGCAGGTTCCATTTGTAGTGAGCGAAGGTAGGATTGGTTGAAGAGGTCCCGATCCATGTAGACTCTTAGAAACTGCAGAACTCCACCATGTCTGTAGGAAGAACCGCCAAGCCATGGAGATGTATTGTTGAATTTCCGGTCCATCGCTTGCTTGTGGTTGCAGGAGTCCATAGGATAGGGGGATGTGCCAGTTATCGTCAAACAGGCCGTGCACGGCAAAGAGCTGAGTGAATAGGTTGTACGAGGGCAGAGGTTCCATCCAGGATCAGGTGTTCAGCGTCAAGAGAGCAGAGGTATCTCGAGGGGTTCCAAAGAGGAAGGAGCGTCTGATTTGGGCGGAATAGTCGGAGTCCCAGAGCAGGACAGGTTTTCCAGAGTTAGTATTGATGTAGTGTGAAGATAGCTGTAGTTGCTTCTCGTCACGGGGATTAAAAGGATGTCCACGTCGGTTAGCATCCGGACTGCTTCGTTGAACCATCCTGTTATCTGGCAGCCAAGCTTAGCTCTCGACTCAAAAGACATGCCAGATACTGCCTCTGAGCACACGTATATAGTAAGAGGGTCAGCGGTAGCAGCGATTTTTTTTCAGAGCCTGTTAAGCTACGTGGACACTGGGCAGTCGTCTATAAAGGTCTTGTGGAGGAGTACTTCTAATACAGTTGATGTTGTCAGAGTCCGGTTCGTCAATTCTTATAGACTTCGTCCTTCGAACGTTCGTTCTGACGATAGGAAGTAATAGTCAATCGTGAATTATTGAACATAAAAAGAGCCAAACTACAATTTAATAACATTAATTTAATATAAAGATTTGGAGACAAGAATTGAACAAAAACTAAGTTGAAAATAATAACTCACCGGTTAATACTCCGAGATAAAACATTCCTTTAGCTTCCCCTGGAAAAGATAAGGTTTTAATTAATAAAGTAGCGGACAAACTAGATCATTTCAAATCGACGCGCGCGCCAATTATTTTCATTGCAAGTGCTTACAATGAACATTTCTTGAAGGGATCTAACCGAAAATTACTAGTAATTGAAGATACCATATTTTCTCAATTTCAGATTTCGCCCAAAACAGCCTAAAACTGATCTATCTTATAAGTTATCAGTTCTAATATGACATGAAAGTGTTTTGAACCGGTGAAAAAGGATATCAAATAACGGAGTAGTTCGCTGTTTATTAGTCTCATGATTAAAATACTGATATCTGGATATTATCCGGTTTGAAGAGACAAGGACAAATGAAACAAGGAAGTTAGGAGTAAAGGCAAATTCAGGGTCAGTTAATTGAGAAGCAAGAGCAGGTTATCAGTGTTCAGGCCGAGCTATCAGCTTGCAAGACTGAGCAACTTGAAGCGATGAAGAAAACTGTGTCAAGTTCAGTTGCTGATTCAGTGAAAGCGGAGTTCCAATCTTACAGCTCTGTCGTTCAAAGTTTGCCAGCACAGTCTCCAGTAATCAGCCCGGAAGCATTGACGTCTGTAGTCAAAACTATTGTTGCAGAGGAGGACCGCAGCAGGAACCTTCTTATCTTCGGTCTGCCTGAGGAAAAAGAAGAGAAGCTCGAATCTCAAGTCAGTGAAGTTCTGGAAACTATTGGCATAAAGCCAAAAGTAGAGGCTCAGAGAACTCAAACTCGCTCATCGTTTATCAGATTCTGAGGAATGCCAGGAACCTGCGGCAGAGTGAGAAGTTTAAGACAGTTTTCTTGAGCCCTGATCGGTCTGTCGAACAGAGGAAGCTCCGGAAAGATCTGGTACAGGACATGAAGAAGCGGGCACTCGCAGAACCGACCAAAAAGTTTTACATAAAGGACGGGCAAATTTATTGTGCCGATGAGAGCAACGGTTGACAACTTCTTTTTTTTGAGTGTTTCGTGTGCTGTTTTGATATGTTTTGGACCATGTTTGTGAGGGACATATTGGTAGCTGTAGTTATTTTCTATACAAGACTGAATAGTCTTCAGGCTTTAGCTGAGCTTTAATTTCCGACGCAGTTTCATTGAGCCACGAGTCCATGATGTGGAATATAAACAATATATTTAACTCTTAATGGTCATAGCTACTTTTGATTTCATGAATCGTACAGATTTTAAAGTACGCTGGTACGATTTTTATCTTATTAAATTGCTGTTCAATATCTATTTTAGTAAACATAAACTGGGGTAGTAAAACCCAGTTCCCAATCAAAATCAATCAGACACAGAATAATCTTACAGAGGGGTCCCTCGGACTAACTTTAGCGGCAGATACGAATACATTATTTCCACATTCTAGCCTAAGAACTACAGAGGAACATACTGTGAGGTCATCAGAATAATCATATGCGAGAGGAGGTAATTCATCCTTAATGTCATGGAAATAAATGCCAAATAAAGAACCTAAGCTATGTGAATCACGAATAAGATCAATGTATGATGTAATGAACTGTCGATCCATCGATCCGACAAGTGATGGAGGACAGGAGGTAGCAGAGAGATACGTTACCGAACTAAGGAGGAGGGTATGTAGGGTGTGTTGTCAAACAGAAAGTAGCAGAAAGCTACGGTCCTGACCAAGGAATAAGGGGTAGGTGCTGAGATGTTGTAGCGAAAGCAGTTGGATGGTGGGTAATATGAATGATCCTCGTTGTGATATCTTATATACCCCTTCTTCCGGTGACAGAGATAACAAGCTGATGCTGATCAAGCAAGCATCGTACACGTGATTATTCTCTGATAGGAGCTTGTTATTGTACAGTTCACGTCATTCGAACAGATCGTGTGGTATTAACTAGGGCCGCTGTTCGTGTTCTTATATGGCATGTGGTTTTAATTGAACAGCTCATGAGCTCACGTCATGAACAGATCATGTGGTATTAATTAGGGCTGTTGTTCGTGTTCTAATGGCATATGGTTTTAATCGAACAGTTCACGTCATGAACAGGTCATGTGGTATTAATTAGGGCCGTTGTTCGTGTTCTTATGGCATGTGGTATTAACGAGGGCCGAAGTTCGTGTTGTTATGGTATGTGGTATTAACGAGAGCCGAAGTTCGTGTTGTTATTTTTATTTTTTTTTTAAAGAGAGGCTGGGCCAAGATAGCCCACGAGAGGATAGCATTGAGATGCTCTGCCTACCTCTGGGGTGTGGCAACCTTGGGGATGGTTGCCGGTGAAATCAGAGTGATTGGTGGAGGATGGTGTAAGATGATATATGAGTCAAAATGATACGCTTAAATGCCAGCTGGGTTTAGAAAAGTAAAACGAGACGAGACAGCATATGAGATAATACTTTAAGTCACCCCGGTCTGATCCAGCTCTTCCGGCACAATTAAGCGTTTGGTGCGGTTTGCGAAATTGACAATTGTGGTGATGTGTTGGTTGTCGAATATGTCATTGACAGAGAGGTAGTAGTCCTGGAAATATTGACCTCTAATTTGGGCAATAGCTGGACACTGTCCAAGGAAGTGTGAGACAGTTTCCTCTCCGTCGCCGCACATAGGACAAGCACTGGTGTTTGATTTGCAAATGGTGTGAAGGTGTTTGTTTAAGCCGCAGTGACCCGTGATGAGGTGAACTGCAGTTCTATAATCTTGTCTGTTTTTGCTGAGTGTAGTGTTGAGGTTTTTGATGATTTTGGCATGCTTGTGGCCGAGTGTCAGTTTGGTGTGTCTGGGACCGTCAGTTAACCAAGTTTCCTGATTCAGTCTGTTGACTTTGTTGTCGATTTGACGCTTGATGTAGGATTGTGGAATTGGACACTTCAAAGTGGATTCACTGGTTGTACCAAGCTTGGCCAGCTCATCTGCTTTTTCGTTCCCCCACAATCCGATGTGTGCTGCAATCCATCGTATCTCTAGCGTGTTGTTGGATCCGAGTGCATTAAGAGAGTCGTAACAGTCTCTTGTAGTTCTACTCCGCGTTGAAAGCGCAGAGATAGCTTGTATAGATGAGAGACTGTCAGACCATATGATGATATGTGTGTTGGTATAGGTAGAGAGATATTTGCAAGCTTCAATGATGGCGGTGAGCTCTGTTTGGTAAACAGTGCAATAATCAGGGAGCTCGAATGATCTTTCTTCAAGGGTGGTGTTATTGTTGTCAGTCGTGATGATATAGCCAGCCCCGCATCCTGAGTCTGTGAGTGACCCGTCAGTGTAGCAGGTGATCGTTTCACTGGTAATGTTGTCAATGGTGTTTTGAAGTGAATTTCTATATTCAGTGGTATCGGCTCCAGGAGTTGTGACGGTGAAGTGCCGTCCCAGCATCATGGTTGGTGTTGCATTGTTAGGTCTCTCGTTGCTCTAGGTGGGATAATGAGGTCTGCCATGAATTGTTTGTTGATAGTGGTATGATTTTTGATAGTTCCCTTCCTGAAGGCGATAGTTTCAAGAGTGAGGCTGCCATAAGCTTGTAGCCTGGCCGCACCCTTTGCTGCTTCGCCTTGCAGGAACAGTATGATGTCAGAAGTGTCGGTGAGGTGATTCAATGCGATAAAAGGTGTTCGTGTTGTTATGGAATGTGGTATAAAATGAATGCTCATATATAATAATTATGTCGGGACATATCCTTAAATAATTGTAAAAAAGATACGGTAATAATTAAGATGTCGGGTCATATCCTGAATTAGTTTACCTTGGTGCTTGGGACCTCAGGCTATTATGTTCATAAACATAACATCTATTCCGCCGAATAGAGATTCGGCGGAATGACAGGCTGAGTGCGCCCAGTAAGAATAAGGTCAATGTATGATGTCATGAGCTGTCGATTCATCAGAAGTGGACACGACAGGCAATAGAGAACAGGAGGTAGCAGAAAGATATGTTTTGCCTTTTTTGGGTGCTCAAAATGAGGTTGAAACCCTACGGTTCAAACAGAGCCAGAGCACTATCGACTCACCCTGCTCATTAATCGTTAATCACCAACACAGGTAGCTTATAATTACAAGAATGTTACTACACATGTCCCTCTATACTTTTATTGGCAAGGATTGTTGATAAATAAATGGCCGCTGCGCTTGTAACTGATTTTAAACAGACCTGGTACATTGGTGAAATCAATATTTTCGACGGGTCATAACATTACTTCTGAATATCGAAATTACAAAATTCAAAAACTGGTCTGTAGACAACCGTCTGAACTTTTTCTTAACTCTCAGAATTTTGTGTTGATGTACCTCAAAACCCATAATCTAGGCTGTTACCTTAAGGGTCGATTCCATACTTAGGAGTAAGGGATTTTAGGTGTGAATTTTTTCTGAAATTATTCTTTAGGCTAAAGTGCACAGCTCTTCAGGTGATAGCGAAACATATAGAAAACTATAGATTTTATAAGAGCTCTCTTTCTCCTCTAACTGACGCAAGAAAATAGTCGGGCGGAATCATCCCGGAATTCAGGGTCCAAATTTTTCTCTTTCGTCGTGTTTATCGACGAAATTTAACTTCTTTCGGACTTAGTTTTTAGACTGAATTGTAGTATGAAGGATTATCTCTCGAATGATCAAGATTCCATAGGAAACTGACCCTCAGAAGTCATGTAATGATCGTTTCTAAAAGCTTGGGTATGCTAAAATTTTACGCTAAATTGTCTACGCACCAATAATTATGAAACTCTGCTGTACAAAGTCACGTGTTAATAATATCAAATAACCTGTTTGACAGAGGATCAGGAGTGTAACTAAGTCCGTGTTTTCCCATCACGACAATTCCTGTTAGTGTCATGTCCAGTGTACACACCACTATGCCCCGTTCCTGGAGACATAATTTATTAGCAAATTTGTAATTTAACATTTACCTGTTGATGTAATTATAAATCGTCTAATGTGGTTATCTAATATATTCTGTATTAAACAGAGTTAGTTAGAAATTGTTGTTAATTTAAGAAGCTGCTAATACATAACTACAGAAACTAAATATTGAGCATCCACCTCTGAAGTTGTTTTGTAACCAAAAAGTAAACATCACTCTTTGTGAGAACAGCAGCCCTCATTGCTTTAACTCAGGCTGGGGCACCGGAAACTATGGACAGGTAACCATGGAGACATATAATGAATCTCATTAGACTACTGGCAAGAATTCGCTATGCCCCCGCTGTATATCTGAAAAGTTCACTTTGTTATATCCCTCTTTCAGGAGTTATGCCGAGAATATTATAAATTGCAGAGCTTATTTAAACTGAAAGTGGCCCAATAAACATCAACTGAATGTAATGACGGTTGTACGCTGTAAATTAAAGACTATATTCGGAAGTTATTGTCGGATATGATCGATTATAATGTTCATCAGCATTATTATTCCGATAAAATATGGAAACTAAAGCATTCTTAATAAAAAATTTTTACTTACAAACGATGCGTTGGTTAATGCTACTCCTGTCTCGAAGTGTATTTCAGTGTGATCGATATCTTCATTACAATTCATGATCGCGGAATTCATTTCTAAACAATTAGAAGTACAATTAAAAGCAATCTTGACTCTAAAATCTGAAGATTCACAAAACAATAATGCAATAATAATCAATTTCATATAAAGGTTCAAATGAGACAGGTAATAAGCATACAACAGATATGCCGATAACAAATTAGAAAAGAACTGTTATGTAATATGAATTACCATTCAATACGGATAATTTGCTCCTAAATTCTAAGTAATAGTAAAGCATTTGCAAATAAAATACGTCGTACACTGATCACGCTATGAAATTGAAATGCTAGATTAATCCGGCGGGCAACTTTGAGTGGCTTGTGGAAGAGGTATATACAAATTAAGCCTGGCTTGATGTAAAGAGGTGGAAGAGGTGGAATGTTTGCGGAGTACATCACCTCTGTTTTACCAAAAGTTTTGAGACTGTGCGCGCGATTTTGACACGTGAGCGAGCGCGCAATTTTATTAATGTTTTTTTATCATTTATACAAAATTCTTTATTTAATATATCTTGGGTTTGAACAGGATACTACCCGCTTAAAATATTTCCACTGCGTTACATAATACTCAATAAGTCAATAAATTTATTAGATTTGTAGATATGTTGCAATTAGTTTAAATGTGTATGTTCATAACCAACCAAGACGCGCGCTGAGTTGAAACAAAAACAAAATATTTTACGAGTACCACCCGTTCATATCAGTTTAAATTATTTACATATAATTTTTACAAATGGCAAAATCATGCGTTGTCAATGATAAATCGATTTATTATTGAGTGTACTTAACTGGTAACAAATTTATTATGTGTTTTAATTAAAAACCGTTTTGTTCCGCTGCACTGCAAAACCGTAAACCAAACAAACCGTAAACCAATTAAAAACCTCGATTTACCGTGTACCCCAATTTACTGCGGATCACGGATGTTTCCTTCCCCAAACTCCTCGGTAAATAAGGGTTTACTGCAGCATATCACATATCGATTTAACATATTATCGTACATCTGCATCGTAGTTATACTAAATATATATTAAACGGGTCTTTTAAAATGTCTAATTTGTGATATCGAGCAGTAAGACCTTGTACAAGCAGCTTCAACTTCTGAAACGATTTACGTTCTATGATTATAACACGAAATAGAATTAGAATAATCTGGTAATTCTGAATTCGATGCGCGCGGTTGTACGTGCTTGTTGTTTCATAGCGCGGCCCAAATTGTGACAAAACAGAGCAAATAGCTTGTTGGACATATGTATCGCGCGAGAACGTTTTTGTAGACGCGCATGTGACATCACGAGTGAAGAGCTCGCATTGGGAGTAATTTGTAATTTTTGATGTTTTAAGATAAAGTTGCAAAAAATGTATAAATATTCCAACAATCTGGTTAAAATCAAATTTTCAATTTGATTAAATGATTTAAAATACTTATGTTAGAAAAAAAGAAAATGTTTATATAAAGAAAAGACAATTCTTTCGACTAAACTGTCCAATTGGAAATTTATAACCTACCAAGACGCGCGCCGAGTTATATAGATTATTAAATTCGTCGATCAGTACTGTTTTAAAATTAGGAACAGTCTTAATATTCGGAACAAATATTTTACGAGTATCACCCGTTACCTAACATATTTAGTACAACAACATGTTTAGGTATGTCCATGTATGATGTAATAGTTTCTAATTCAATTACTGTTGATAGAGTCAATGAAACAATAAATTTTCAATGAAACAACAAGTTTTATTTTACATTTCTTTAATCATAGATAAAATACAAGCACAAATTAGCAATTGACTTGAAATGAATTTGAAGAATTATTTGTTTGGTGATTGTTTATAATTATTTAGTAAATTTTATTTGATTGCTTATTGTATTTTTATTATGGCAATTGGTTGAATTTAGTGAGGCAGGGTTAGTTTCTTTATTGTATTAGAAACATGTTTACTTTACAGTAGGCTTAATGCTGAGTAGCAGGCTTAATGGCGAGTAGCAGGAATGAGGGACCAAAACGCTTGGGGCTAACAATGGCCCATTTACAAACCACTTCAGACATGGTATGGACAATGATCTCAAAAAACATATTAAAAACATATTGTATAATATGAGGGAAAAATTAACAAAAGAGGCGCCAGTACCAAGAGATAAACCCTTTCCCCAATCCAGGTCCTGGGCAAACCAAGTAAAGAGAAATAAAGGATAAAGGATAAAGGAAAAGAAGAAGAAGAAAAATGTCTAAGTGGACATCATCAGCAAATGACTTGGCTATTTTCTTTGATGTCATTTATGCTTAATTTGTCTGAAACTGACCCTAGTGCAGTCAGCAGTGCAGGGTGAGAATCCTTGTCAGGTTTTACTGGTTCTTCCAGGGCTCATGTCTGTCCGCATTGCACTTTGTGGCGAGGCAGCATTAGTGTCTATAAAAGAATCTTGTGCCTAGCGAGGGGACTCGCAATGCCATGGTGGGCTATGAATACACCAGTTTAACTCACGAGGCAACTCGCAAAAGCCATGGTGGGCCTTGAATACGCCAGCTCCTCGGGTTACTATAGAGCTGACAGCGCTAGTGGGCCCCCTTATGTACCAGGACTCTACCGGCAACGATCGACTAACGCCCCAGATATAAGCAAAGATTGGCGCGCAGTCATAAACAGCGGGTGCGCGCACAGAACTGCTTCCCGCTAGTACCAATAACACTCACCTGACTCCCACGTGACACTAACCTCACGCCGCGGTGCGGTATTTCGATCATGACAAGCCAAACCGGATTAAACCACTTGTTAATATAGCCGTTCTGCTTGCCAGTCTCTACATTAATTAGCCCGCTGGGTTTTGCTGCCCCCTGTTTGCAATTTTGCCGCCCCCTCGGAGAGTGTAATGGGAGTATCGCTACAATATGGGAGTGTAATGGGAGTATCGCTACAATATGGGAGTGTAATGGGAGTATCGCTACAATGTGGGAGTGTAATGGGAGTATCGCTACAATATGGGAGTGTAATGGGAGTATCGCTACAATGTGGGAGTGTAATGGGAGTATCGCTACAATATGGGAGTGTAATGGGAGTATCGCTACAATATGGGAGTGTAATGGGAGTATCGCTACAATGTGGGAGTGTAATGGGAGTATCGCTACAATATGGGAGTGTAATGGGAGTATCGCTACAATGTGGGAGTGTAATGGGAGTATCGCTACAATATGGGAGTGTAATGGGAGTATCGCTACAATGTGGGAGTGTAATGGGAGTATCGCTACAATGTGGGAGTATTATGGGAGTATTGCTACATTGTGGGAGTGTAATGGGAGTATCGCTACAATGTGGGAGTGTAATGGGAGTATCGCTACATTGTGGGAGTGTTATGGGAGTAATGTATAGTAGTTACCACACCAAACGTGTGTAATGTGTGTAATGGCATAAATGGACCCTGGATCAGAACCTGTTTTTCCTGTGTCGTACAATATGATCCCTGCTCCTGTTATTTCTGGACTGAGTGAGAGTCCACCTCACGTGACGTCACAAACCCTCACGTTTTAGCTCAGCCACCAAAAGGCAGATAGTATCAATACAGTTCCCCACCACCTAACACACTATCCAAACGTTAGCACACCCGCAACCGCCATTAGCAACCTACGTCTCACCAAGTCTCAAGAGCCAGCATTACTCAGCACGGGCGTCATCCTTTCATGGTGTTGAGCGGCCAGGGTAACCACCCAGAACTTCCCTAGGGACCAAGTTAGTAAATCTCCGGAGGTGCAACCCCGATTCGGCTTATACCTTAGCAGGTATTATCATCCAGTGGCCCTCAGGGAAGGGGCTTAATGCAGATAGATGGACTCCAGTAGGACGCTCCCCAAGTGGAGGGTCGCCACCTCTATATGACGGTGGTCAGTGGGTGTCGCGACAAAAAAAAAAAAAAAAAAAAAAAATCAATCCTTAAAGTGACCAGTACTGATGGCAAACTTAGTCAAATGATCAATTTACCTAGCTTGCTAGTCTATTGATCGCTTTTTTTTTGTTGTGTCAAACAGTATATACTATATACAATAAATTAATTCAAGTGTTGCAATTGGCAGAGCACAATACAGAGGTAACGGAAATTGTCCACTGCTACCAATATTATATAATATGAAATATCAAAAATCAAATATTGAATTGAATTGAAATAAATTTTCGTGCACATACAGAATGAATGGTTAATAATTTAATATATATGTAGATCAAGGTCTGTGCACGGGATGCTTCCTGGAAGAATCCAGTTCTTTTAGCGGGGCACCCTACCTAAAGCCAAATTGAGATATAATAATCATATTCCTAAGAAATAATCAGAAATCGAATACCAATCAAATAATATGATATATATGAGTAGTAACCATATTTACTATGCAAAATGCCCCAACCACATAGTGTAAATTTATATAGAATTCAAATTCCATATCATCATTAAACCTCAATACCTAGTCAATATAATAGCCCAAGCAAAATTAAATAACTTCTTATATACCTTACTGTCATACTACAAATTAATTAAACATTTGAAATCTGTTGACCAGAGAATAAATTTCTAAGCCTAATGCAAGTGAAATAATTTAGATGCAATAATGAATGCCTAATGTGAGTATCATTTGTCAATGTCCTTGTAAAAAAGTCTGTACAAGAGATATGAGTAACTAATATAGAAGAAAAAACAGGAAGTTGTCGTCTGTTGTAAAATAAATAAAATATCTAGAATATAAATTAGAATATAAAATAACATTCAGTCAATGTGTCGTCAATAAACTGTACAATTATCAAATGTTAAAACTGGGTGATACAGTCACCAAAAAAAATACTAAGTATGATAAGTTAATAAATTAAATGTGGTCTATAAAACTACCACTAAGTATAATAGGTCAATAAATTAAAAGTGGTTTATAAAACTACCACTGTGGGAACCCCTTCTCCAGTTAAAACATGTCAGTCATGTGCAAAATCAATCAGAATGGTAAGGTGGTAAAAAAGGGAATATCTTTTCGATACGTCAATTATATATGCCTCAGATTTAAAAGAATTAGAAGTTACTTAGTTATCGTCGACTATGATTGCAGTGTAAAATTTGTCATATGAATTGTCGACGGTATAATTAGGGTCTGTTGTTATAGATGATAGTAGCTGTTTCTTATACGAATCACTAAAGCTTTTAACATCGGGCAGATTTCGTAGATCTGTTGGAACATTATTCCAACATTTTGCCCCCAAGTATTGAAAGTTTTTATGTGATGTTGATCTATTGACATAAAGGTTGCAGCTTTCGCCGCTCCTACTACCTCCTGATATGTAACTAAATTTGTTCATAAAGTTTGTAGGACAATTGTCATGGATGATTCTAAACATATAATTTGACAGATGGAGTTGTCGTCTAAGATGGAGTGGTAACCATTTCATGTCTCTATAAACATTAAGGCTGCTCTCTGTTTTTGGAACGTTGAGAGCTATTTTGGCTACCTTTTTGTACAGAGTGTCAAGTTCAGCAAGTTTTGTCTTGCCAGCTCTACAATAGATCGTGTCTAAATAATCGAATTGTGGCAACATGAGTGCATTGGCAAACATTTTCCTATATTTAATGGGTAGCAGTGCTTTACTTCTATACATGGCACCAATTCTCTTCATGACCTTCCTAATAATATAATCTACATGGCTTTTGAAGTTTAATTTACTATCTAAAATGAGGCCAAGATATTTTGTCTCTTTGCACTCCTTGATTGTGAAAGTTACCTCATTACAATCAATGGTTATTTCATCATGTTGGTCAACAGAATCAAACAATAGGAATTCAGTCTTCTTTTCATTGAGTGATAATTTATTAACACTGAGCCATTTAAAGATTGTCATAAGTTCTATTTTCATGTTTATAAATGTGCTTCTGCAGGTTTGATCAAAGAATAGTGCACCATCATCTGCAAATAGAAAGGGCTTAGATAGGTTACAGGCATAAATGATGTCATTTATGAAGATACTAAATAATATAGGCCCAATGATGCTTCCTTGTGGTACACCACTCAGAACTTCTAAAAATGAGCTTAGATTGCCATTGATCCTAGTGCATTGATATCTACAAGATAAGAAGTTCTTAAACCAGGTTAAAGCAATGCCACCAATTCCATAATATGCCAATTTTTGAAGCAATATTTCATGATTCACTGTGTCAAAGGCCTTCTTAAGATCAAGAAAGATGATTCCTGGTTTATAAGACTTAGATTTACTCATATATATATTTCGTCCATCAGATCGTACATCAGATAAGTTGTGGAGTGATTTTTCCGAAAGCCATATTGATGCCGGATGAAAAGTTTGTTCTCTTCCATGTAATCAGTGAGTTGCTTGCCGACAAAGTATTCTATAAGTTTTCCTACAAGTGGAAGGATGGATATTGGCCTGTAATTATTAGGATCATCTTTCATTCCTGCCTTATGGATGGGAGTTACTCTAGCTTTTTTACAAAGGGTTGGTACAACACCTGTATTAAGGCTCAGATTGACAATGTGGGTCAGTGGCTCAACTATGTGTGGTACAGCTTGCTTAAGTAAAAATAGAGGCACATTGTCATATGAGGCCTTGTCATTCTTGAGCGTTTCGACAATCGACATACATTAGGATATCAGTTTCATTTATTTCTTGGAATCTATCAAATGAGATATTAGAAGTTCTAGGAGGTAAAAAATCAGTAAAACTAACTCTTTCAATATTGGGGGCCTGATTTTGTAATCTTGATCCAACATTTGCAAAATGAAAGTTAAATAGCTCAGGATCATTCTCATTGATAGTTTGACAATTAGTTGTACCAGGGGTCATATTTGATGCCAGTTTGATAGTTTTCCATATCCCTTTAAGATCATTCTTGGCACTTTTAACTTGTAGATCATCGATTACATCAGCCTTTTTGCAGGTTTTAGCTAATTTATTTCTAATATTTCTCTGAATCTTGTAGCAATCCCAGGCCTCATTACACTTTATACATTTGCTACATGTACCACATTTATTGCAATTTCCATTGTCTCTCTTATCCTTCTTTTTACGGAATTTCTTTAGAAGAAAATGTGTATGATTAATGGCATTTAAAAGTTCAGTAGAAGGTTTATGTATGTATGAACTTTTCATGCCTTTCTATGGTCTTGCAAGGGAAGAAGGTTGCATATGCCTGTTCAATATGATGACAAAGGCCAGCAGTGATAGCTTCAACATCTGTACTTTCCAATAGTGGACTGTAATCAGAACAGGTATCTAGATAGTCTAAGAATTAAAATTGTTTAACATTACGTTTACAATGATTTCTAATTTCAACCTTCTCAAATTTAGGAGCTATAGGTACTTTACAATCTATCTCACACATAATAGCTTGATGATCTCCAATACGTTCATCAAGAACAGAAGATTGGACAAAATCTGCATAACAGTTAGTGAATATTACATCAATAGTAGTCTGGGTAAAATTGTCTCCACGTTTAGCAACTCTAGTTATCCCTTGAATGGTTTGAACTAGATTGTAACATCTCAAGGTCATATCTAATTTTTTGTACTGGGTGGATGAGATATTATTCTGGTCTATGTTTATATCCCCAATCCAGATAACCTTTTTCCCATTCAGTTTTTTCATGCAAAAATGAATGTATTCAATAAAGTTATCAACACTGCAATAATTTCCAGAGCGATAGAAGCAGCAAACATTGATCTTGCTATTCTTAAGCTTCACCCATAATGCTTCAATGTTATCAAGCTTACTATCCATAACTAATTCTGTGTAAGCTAGTTTTTTGTTTATCATTAAGCCACAACCACCCCTAGAACTGTTTGGCCTGTCACATCGCATAAGGTTGAAGGAGGAAGGAATATTTATGGTGTCTGTGTCAATAGTATCATTAAGATTCATCTCATTTAGGGAAAGTATATATGGGCAATTTCATGAAACATGAACAAGGAGGGAAAAAAATAAATTTCAGTTATGGCACTAGCTTTGATTGGAGTCTGAAAGAGAAGATTATAAACTGTCAGACACAAATAACCGCTTATAAATATCTCACTTCGTTTCTGTGTTATCGCGTTTTCAAAATACCCATAAATTGTCATGTTTTACAGGCTAAAACTACTCTATAATAAAAGCTGTTTACTAAAAAGAGATTGTTGTAATATTCATTAATTCTTGATCTGTAAAGGTGCATACCACTTCACTGAAGCTGTATGCAAAATTTGGGACTCAAAATTTAAGCAGATTCGGAGCAATGCTATTCTACTTTCTCCTGTTTTTAGTGTAAATTACTATACATAAAAAACAAAAAAGTTTTCTGCTGGCCACATTTCATGTTATTTCTTGCTGAAATCTTGCTAAAACAAGCTAACTCTGATGTCAAGACATAATGTACTTGTTTATTTAGATCCATAGATATCAGATCATGTCAATACCATTGTCAAGTAAGTTACATGTCAAGTAATTTACGTGTCAAGTAATTTACACATATGCTTTTTATTCAGTAATAGTAGTAAAACACAACAAGTAACGATTGTCAAACAGAATAAAAGTTATTTAAAAGTGATAATAGATTGGTTCTGGTCAGAATTACATTAAAGAAATCTATAAAAATGGTTAAAAATGGTTAAAAATGGTTAAAAATTGACTTTTCGAAAATAATACTTTTCTTTACAGAAAATCCAGTGGCCTGCTTGAACACAAATTTTTGAGCTGGGAAACATTCGTACATTTACGCCCACCTACCTACTCTGTATAACTGGGCTAACTGTGGACCTAATCAGTGGATCAATCAACCAATTAAGGGGGCCGGGGGGTCTTCATCAAAATTCCCTCGAAATTGACTTTTTAGTTGTTTCTGATAGAAGGGAGTGATATCTATCAAATGCTTTTGGTCCCATGGAAAAATATTATTCCTAGCCGAAATTATTGTCGGTCAAAGGTCAGCACTTATGTGTAATTGTATTGCGCGAGCGATTTTCAATCACGTGTCCTGAAAATCGAGTCTAAAAATCTATTTTCTCCTACATGTTTTGAGCAATCACCCTGAAACTTTCAGGATATGTTCTAGAGATAATTTAAAAGAGATGAGCCAGACAGAATTTTGAGATAAGCCTTTAAACATATTTTATTCGATTTTGAAAATCTTGGACCTCGTTTTTTGACGATTTTTTGAGGTCCAAGATTTTCAAAAATTGAAAATCGCTCGCGCAATACAATTACACATAAGCGCTGACATTTGACCGATAATAATTTCGTCTAGGAACAATATTTTTCCATGGGACCAAAAGCATCTGATAGATATCACTCCCCTCTATTAGAAACAACTATAAAGTCAATTTCGAGAAAATGTTGATGAAGGCCCCCCCGGCCCCCTTAATTGGCTAATGATAAACTGATATATCATTATTAATCATATATTACATAGTTCATACACTTAGCAAACGAATTAAAGACAAAGGGGCAGCTTTAAACAGTTAAAATCAAAGGATTGTGTAACAGTGTAAACTACTTGACACAAAAGAGTAACTTACTTTACAAGGAACAAAGGCTTCTACAGAACACAGCTATTAACCATTTACCAAAACAAACCCTTTCCAGTACAGGCAAGACATTTGCCAGTGTGCATGAAAAATATTTAAATGTTTACTCTCACACCTGGGCACGAAATGAGATTTCAATACACGTTGGTCAGGAATGTCAATTTGTGCCCTGTAATTTACTTTACATTTTCAAACGTGCCTCACTCAAAATCCATAGCAGTTGGAGTAAAAATCTTAATATAGCTGTGTGTGGAGTACATAGGAGATGTTTCATGCAATTTATCATGATTCTGTTATGTTTGTGTAATGCTTGAGAGTCAGAATAAGGCCAAATTTTTGTGCAAAGTGTAATTTACTTTACGTGAAATCGCCCATATACATATATCACTTTTTACATCTCGTATATGTTTGTCTTTTATCTCTCTCACTAATTGATGAGATAAGCCGTTTTTACGACGCACTGGCTACAGCATACAGCTTGTAACTACTGACGAACAGACGAACTCACGGGCTCAGTGGTACCGACACAGAGCGGTCCTTTTCCTAAAAGCCACAAAAACCTCCCTACTAAAGTAAGTCACTACATTTCGATTTGCAATTTGACTGAAATGGAGACCCAGACTGAGCTAAGCGGTCGCACATATTGTTTCACCACGGCAACTTGCATGGACCTGATTGGTAAACTAGTAGGATACCAGCTCGATCGGGAGCTGAAATCTTTCGGAATGGACGACGAAACTCTTTGTAATCTAACCGTCCTTAAAAAGAAGGAACTACTCAAATTGAACCTTCAAGATAATGTGTGTTGCCAAACACCGAGCGAGACGACTAACAAACTCACTAAACTAACACAACTGTTTTCGAGGTCCGCGAACGATACGATGACAGATCTAAAGAAGAGCTTAGAAAACGCCAAGGATCTCGTCTCCTCCCTACAGAAGCTTGATCCCGCCACCCACCCCCCACCCACCCTCCCTGAAACGGCAGTGACGGAAACTTCTCACGTTCAAGAGATTCGATAAATCTGTTCAAGAGTAGTGCCAAGAAAATGCTACTTAATCTTCAAAGTGATGGTGATGTTAACGAGTGGCAACCATTCCTACTGCACAATGTTCCTGGCCTAAGACAGTCTAGACGTGAAATTTAAACTTTTAACATTTAACCTGAATCGAATTTCAACTGAAACGAATATAATCTAAGTTTAAATTAAGTCTATTGTCTAATTAATGGCTTGCAACAGGGAGCAGTATGAAAATCACACAACCCAGCACATAGAAACTACACTAAATGACACAAATTTAAATGACAACTCGCAATTACTGACTACCAATATAATAACCGCTCGCATAACTACCCCCACTTAGCGTAGATAAGCAAGCATTTCACTGCCGCTAAATTCTTTTTCCATACATTAATCTCAATCGCGCACTCATAATTACTGTAAGCGCTGAGTTACCGGCCAAAATCATTAATCACTGATGGTAAAATTTTGCACAAAATTTTAAAAACAATAGTCCAAGCTGTTCAGTGCAATTCTAAACTTCTTAACCTATAGGTTATGGATGTGTAATATCATGTGTAGCGTGAAGCGTTGTGTTTTTTAAATCTGTAGTTCATAGTACTTCATGATCACAGTGTACTTTTTGATAAACCGTGTGCAGTGCCCTTTCCAGAGGGTTTTTTTAAAAGAATTCTTTAACGTTACTATTTTCTATCATACTGTTGTTTGTATAATAATTTGAGTAAACATTAATCGATAAACCCGCTCGATTCCCAATAAAAAAAATCACATCTACTCCATCATAGGGGCAGGGATGAGGTTATAAGAGACTTCTGATAGTGGTTTCTCATATTTGCGGTCCATTTTTTTTCCTCTGTACCCTCGAGAGCAATGAGTGTGGTTCTTAACATTGGCGAAATCTATTCTGTCCTCACAAAAGTCTTACCAACACATCGCATACCACTCTCTTTTTCCTTTTTCCTGGAGATGAGTCTGCTACTCTATTTACCAAATCGCTTACATTCATTGGACATGCCTCCAGTTGTGAGAAATTACAGCCGGGGTGGAAAGTGGCCTTCCTCTACGATCACAACACTCTCTCCAAGTACTCATCCTTCTTCCCTTCCTCGTTCTCTTCGTATACTCTTGAAGAGTTTTGGTCCTGTTTGATAAGCTAATGGGGTTGAAACCCCATATGTCAAGAAAGGTCTTATCAATGAGTCCAAACTCCTCGAGCAGATACGTCAAGCCGAGCTTGGGTCACCTGTTATAGTCTTGGGGTGAGAGGCAGTCACCCACATTTACCTTCTGTAGCTGGGTTCGACTTCACATCATGACATACCTCACGAAGGAGAATTTGCCAATGTGTCTCTTGATGTTGTGTGGGACATTATCACGTAGCCCCTAGCTTACAGGTGAGACGGTGGTCAAGATCACGTGTTTTCCACATCCACAAGTGATGGGAGGTTTTTGGTATCCACCACTGTAGCGTAAGCAGACACTGTCCACGAAACATCCTCTTTGTTCAGAGTGTACCATACTGCTCAAGTGGCAATGTGTAAGAAGTCCCAACTGATGCTCTTTTCTCTTGCTGCAATAGGAGTGCTCTCTTAGGAGTGCCCACATCTTACCAGCTAAGCTTAAGACTTGGGGGGCTGTGGAGCTCGGATTCTCAAATTTTTTGATCATGTCTTTCCCTGATTTGCTTGAGTTCTGGATGCAGTGTATCTTCCTGTTGGTACTACTATGGAATCGCTTCTCTTATAGATGTGCAGAAAGCCCAGGAGTCCATACACCAAGTTCTCGAATCATACAAAGTTGTGTTTTAAGTCTTCATGGCAAAGAAGTAAACCGCTTTGCGCTCTCATACTCTAGAGGGTAAGAGATATGTTTTTATTCTTCTCCTTGAAAAGCTAATACAATCATTTTAATGGGAGAGTATTTGATCACCTTCTGCAAACCAAGAGCCACTTTGGTCTACTTCTGTGAGGTGTCTCAGCTACTGTGGTTCGGGTTATTACCCCTCCCCTTTAAAAATCAAAACGAGACCCCTGACTATTAATCCTGGGTTAGTGGCTCCAGACGTGGTGAATCGGGTGCTATTGAAACTCTTACAGGCTTTTGCTACTTTTGCCAACTGCTTCTGTTAAAGTATTGCCCTATATCTGGAACCGAAACGCAATAGTTATAATTTCCCCTCAAGTCAGCCTGCTAATTTATCGTTCCTCTTATCCAATGGAAAATAATTGAACTTTCATCAGTCACTAATAAGTGTTCACTAAATCATTTGGTAATTTTATGCACTGTTCCGCAAGTTTCACTATGCGCACCGTGGCTTAAGTTGCAATCACTAGTTATAAAGAATAAATAATGCCCCTTTTCCTGCGACAGCTGTTGCAAGGATTATCACTCTCAGTGGCTAACAAAAGAATCTTACAAACTTGTATATTTATGAATGCTATGATTAACTTATTACATTGTGTGAATGTGCCACCTTTGTCTTCCAAATGCAGGATTGTGACTTCTTTTTATAATCTAGCTCAATGACACAGTTCGCAGTAAACCACTTAGCATTTGTATCGTTATTAGCTCTTTCAGCAATCATTATCCTGCTAAGTGTTTTACACGGGGTTAACAACGCCACGCTACTAAACTTGATGGATTTTTTTTTGTCTCCTGTAGAACCTTACTACACGCAGTGGAAAAGTATATACTGCAATGGAGGTTTGAAAGCTCATGAAAGCTGTGAAACTCTCGTCTTCCTCTGATATCAACCAGGGGATTCTAAAAAACTGCGTAAGGGTCCGCTTGTAATTTCCTCAGCAACATAGTGATTTTAAAATGGACAGTACAATATAAACCTAAGCAAGTCTGCTTCCAGCAACAAGATCAGATGAAAACAGCTAACAGATAAGACAAGCAAAAGCAGCTGATTAACAACTGCAGGATCAGATCGACCTCGGTGCAGAAAACTGTAAAAAGTTGGGCAGATGTCGTCAAGAAGAACAGCGCCCTATCAGCTTACAGCAAACAAATGTGAAAGAAGAAGCCGTGAGATCATGAATGAGGAAGAAGAAAGATCAAGAAACTTGATTATCTACAACGTTAGGAGAGGAAAGAAGGGGAGCGCGCAGTGGGAAGGACGTAAAACACAAAGATATTCTTCCAGCCTTTATTTAGTTAAATTAGTTTTTCAGATGTGACAATAGACTAAGGAAACGCACACAACCTAAAACAAATGTAGAGTTTAAGACAGTTTATCTTGCACCGGATAGGACAAAGGAGCAGAGAAGGCTACACAGTGGACTAGTCAAACAGATGAAAGAACTAATTTAAAGCAGGACAATAGCAAGCGTTATTTTATCAGAGACAATAAAGTTAATTGTGTTAGCCTTATCTACAAGTACACTGACTTGTTATCAGAATTTATGAAATGTTATATGTTATGTTCATATTCTTTATCTACGTGCTGATATTATATAGTTTGTTTTACATAGTATGTATTTAGTGTAAGTTGTGGCTGTTGATTTCTATAAACCGTTTTCAACAAGTTTTTACAAATGCAGGATTTTGTGTGGAGATTTAGGTAGAATAAAGAACTGTGGCTCAAATTTTATTATATTTAGGTCAAGGCATAATACTATATTTAGGTATTTAGGTCAGCCATGATCCATTGAGCTCGCAGGACTGAAAGTCCTTGTAAAGCAGGTCTGGCTTAAATTGTAAGTAGGTGCAGGTTGTTTCATTTCCAAGGATAGCAACTTTATTTTGTTTTAAATAAATTGTGTATACTGCTCAAAAGCCCCTATGGGTGGCCTTCGGGTCTTTCAATCAATCACACACAACTCTAACGTTATACTGCAACATCATTATTCTAAAGATTTCATGTACAGTGCTTGAACTTCACCTTGTTTTGTCATTTCAGTAAGGTCCTAGCTCTTATAGGGTTCACAACAGGCGTTGTTGTTAACTAATCAGCAGACTATCTGAATGATGTAACGCTAATTTGATTCTAATTCTAATTCAAGTTACTATCCAATTACTCAAGGAAGGAATAATGGGTAAATAATTTACTCAAAAGTAAGCCTGGTTGGCCATGCTGCTGCCCTTCTATTCTTTTTGTTTTACTTATTTATGGCTGATAACTATCTGTTACTCCAATCCTTAACTTCAATTTCGTCTAGTAGTATGGTTACAACTGAAAGGAAAAGAAACAACCCTCTTAAGCTCCTTGCTGAAACTGGAAGACGTGAACAGCCAAGAACCCGAAAACGAAACAAAGGAGAGGATTCGGTTGACAACAAAAATGGCAACCAAATTATCTTGTTCTTTAGTCCCGGCCTAAAAGAAAAACTTATTAAGGATAGGGATCTGATCGTGGCAAAAAAGTATTTGGTGAAAATACCCTCGAAAGTGACCTGTGAAATGATATTCAAAGAGTTTCTCTATCATGAAAATCAAGAAAATTCGATCTACTTCAGTAATGGTGTATCTCAAGATATGATTAGTGGAATCAGGACTTACTTTAATCATAGATTCATCGTTGAACTACTTTACAAGCCAGAACTACCTCAGATCAAGAACTTGGCTGGAAAAACAGTATTCACTGAGATTTATGGTTGCGAACATTTGTTGCGGTTGATGACTTGTATTGGAAAACTCATTTCACCTAATGAGTTTGATGAATGTGGGTTTAATATTCTTCAGATGCATTACCAGAGATTTTTGGAATTCATTGATGTTAACAGAGATACCTACATGCCTGGAGATAATTATTTTCAGGTCGTTCAATGATTAAACCATGGAAACTACAATTAACTGAACCTTTTCTGTTTAAATTATGATACTTATAATTGAGTTGATCGACAAATGCAAATGTACCATAATAAATTATTACCTGAGAACGAATAATTTGGTTAACGGCTAGACATCAAATTGTCGCCTGTATTTAAATATTTCATGTATTCTGAATTTCCGAAAATAAAGGAGTTTGCAGCACAATACAACTGGTAATTATTCGCTTTAAATGTCAGAAGTAGGACTATGAAACTAATTATTCGGTAAAAATGATCATAACCCAAATTAATGAAATAAATATTAATCAGCACGTTTTAGATTTTTCTAAGCAAGCTTTGACAAGCTATCCAGCTCTGCTGAAATGCTCCATTGGTTTTCTAACCCCATATATTCAGCAGCAGTGATGTGGTTGCAAGTTATTAAAACTACAGAAGAGCAGTTGAAGATGAGGTGAAATTACACCTCATCTACTCTGTATGAGTGCTGCTAATCATGTAAAGAACGGTGTAAAGGGGGATCCAGATTGCGAACATGGTGAAACCTTCAATGTCACCAGTATAAAGCAGAGTCTGGTCAGTATAATTACTTTTCTGTATTGGTAGTTATGTGATCCATCATTAGAATAGATATAAGGTACCTTCACATAATTCTATGTGAATAGTGTACATTTGAAGACTGCCAAGATTATTAGATTAGTGATATTTAAATTAGGTAATTGATGAAACCGCGAATCTGATCCGTGAGGCTTGATGCCGACTTGATATGGAATGTGCAATGTGAGCTCAAATTACATATTCCAACTGAAAACAGTTTATTCATATATTGCATCCATGAATTTGAGTAGATCTCATAAATGTAATAAAATTATTGTTAAAATATTACAATGATATAAAATTATTGATTTTATAACAGAACTCAATACAGTAAAACCCCGATTTACCATAAACCCCGATTTACTGCAGCTTTTTCCTTTCTCCCAAACTCTGCGGTAAATCGGGGTATAACTGTATTCAGTTCCGAAAGTAACATATTGACACATTTATTTCAGTTATCTCCCGCCTATCTGCACACCAACAGCACAAGTCATACTTGGGCATTTTCCGCAGTTGCTGAACTTATAGGTATGTCAGATCATTGTTGTATTCGCAAAACGTTGCAACAAATCTTAGTCATAGATATTTTAAAGATCAATAATCTAATTAAACTCGGGGCTTTTTGATACGCAGCAATGTTAGCGACGTATTTCTTGCCAATTTTTCGCGTATTTCGACTAATATATAAGATTCTCATGAATTTATTTTTTATTTCCAAATTCAAATAAATTTTACATCAATCTGTTACAATTACATTGACAAAATACAAAAACGTATCGAGAATATATCTATTTATATTTAAAACTTGACGAAAAAATCCATAATTTCTTCAGTATAACAGAGGTAGATGATGTATAGAAATTAAAACATAACTGATCTTTTAAATTTCCTCGAACAAAACTTTCGACTAGCGGGTTTCTAGTATCTCTACTATAATTCAGAGAATTATTTTTGTCTGTACGACCGCCCACGTGCAAATTAGATGAAAAATAGGAATTTAGGTAACAACCAAAACGTTCCATAGCAACGGTGTTTTAATTCACACATGCACGTTCAAAGATTGTTTTAACGTCATTTTGATCGGTTTTGTGGTAATTACGTTGTGTTTAAAGTGTTTTATATTTAAATCGGCTGTATCTTCGGTTGGGATGGATATTTTTTGATGCGATTAAAACTTTCTTTCAAAGAATACTACTAGCTTCGTCCCTGTGACCACGGGCTTTCTAGTCAATATTATAATTCAAAAGATTCTTTTTGTCTGTCTGTCTGTACGACCGCCCACGTGCAAATCATATGAGAAATAGGAAGTTGTATAGTAACCATAGTAACGAGTATTGTTACACGCACGTGCACGTGCAATGATTGTTTTAACGTCATTTTGATCGGTTTTGTGATAATTACGTTGTGTTTAAATACTATTAGTTTACACATAAATCGGCTGTATGTTCGGTTTGGATAAATATTTCTGTATGTGATTTATTTCAAAGAATACTACTAGCTTCCTCCCTGTTACCATGGCTCACGTTTTTCTCTCTCTTCGCTCTCTCTCTTCCATTACTGCATATTATGTAGCGTTGGTACATGAATCATAATTAGGTAAGCCGCAAGTAATACTATAAGTATAAGCTTATTAGGGGTGGAGGGCACTTGATTGCGGTCTGTTTGGACTTTGGACTGTAGAGAGAGTTCATCGTATGTGCGGAGTTAATAAGGGTTAATTTCTAAAACGATTTAAATACAAATGGAAAGCGGTTCAAGACGGGAGTGATGAGGTGTAATAGTCGTGGTACAGGGTGTACGGACCTTATGATCATGGAATGTGGTGCCTAATAATGACTTAATTATCCACGAGAAAGAACTGATTATGCAATAATATGTTAAGTACTATTGGATACATGAGGGAACTCCGAATAGAATTGCTCACCTAATGGGGGTTTTGACTCATCGGGTAAATACTCCTACCCTTTTTAACTGCGGCAGTGAAATTCCGGCCGAAGGCCGGGTTACGCTAGTATTAATAATAATTTAATATTGTATTTATGTTAGATACAGCCATACTCTGTTGAATACATCCCATCTCGTTCGATCTTGGAAATTATGCAACTGAAGACCGGGTTAGCAATTCTTATTAATTTAATGTAATATAACGCTAAATTATTTTTTTCCGGTTTTTTATTCGAATAAATAAGTTCTGCATGAACCAGTAACGGACCAATTTAAACTGTGACATAATTATTTGTTTAACAAAATTAGATATGCTTCCTCCCTGAAAATCAGCACTGGACATAATATTATCTCAAAATAGGCAATATCAATATAATTAGTTTGATCATTTAATTTAAATTAAATCAAATATCATTTAATTTGGCATATTATTCACTTTATGAATCCAAATCTAATCTTAAACAATAATCTCAGAATGTGTGTCTGTGTGTGCACGTTTAATTTCGGAGCGGATTAATCAAGAAAATGGTTAGAGTTATGGGACTGGTTTTTTCGGTATAGTGCCGAGAAAAAATGATAAAGGTTTTTTAAATCGGTCGGTGGTAAGTGGTTTAATTGATGGTTTTGTACCACAAATGTGACATAAAATGGCTCACGTTTTTCCCTCCTCGCTCTCTCTCCCATTACTACATATTATGTAGCGTTGGTAGTTGGTACATAAGTCATAATTAGGTTAGCCTCGATATTCACTTTCATCTAATACTATAAGCTTATTAGGGGGGGGGGGGGGGAAGCCACTCATTGCGGTCCGTTTGTTTACTTTCATACGACAATGTAATGCATGTTTTCAAATATAATAGGCGGGTGTGGTGCGGAGTAAATAAGGGTTAATTTTTTAAAACGATTTAGATAAAAATGGAAAGCGGTTCAATTGCTCACCTTATGCCGGTTTTGTCTCAGCGGTTAAATACTCCTACCCTTGGCCTTTATAACTGCGGCAGTGAAATCCCGGCCGAAGGCCGGGTTACACTAGTACTATCATAATACGGGTAATACGGGTAATACATAGTAAGATAATACGGGTAATACATACTAGGATAATACGGGTAATACATACAATATACATGTACATTGTACTAGGATATTTATGTGTATGTTGTTAAACAGGTTAGTTCTGAAATACGTGAAATCACCGTTGCGTAATATTGCGACTTAGTCTCCGTCTCATAATTGTACAGATAAATGTACTGTAGGTAAATGAATACTGTATAGTGAGAGCACAGAGCACAGTGCTCTGACTAACTACATCACGGAATACACAGTGCACTATGTTGAATGTACACACAGCAGCACTGTAGAACAGCACCTGACTACACGTGCTAGTGTCACGTGATGTCTCTGTTACTCGCCATGTTAACACACAACACTCAGTATATATATCAGTTTACAAAGAATTACTCCAATTGTGGGCAGTGTTAACACTTGGCACCGCGCCAGGCTCGGTACTCTAAAGAGAGCCGCTCTGTGCATTGTGGTATCACATGACGGAGTATTGTGGACTCTCTTAGATCACGAGATATCGTGCAGGGAGCTCACTCTGGCCACGTGACTGTCATCACGTACACGTGACTGTCTCACTTAATCACCGCTGTAATATCACACCACTCACTTTGCTGGCTGATTATTCCTTTTGTGGCATAAACGATAGGGTGAAGGATGTCAAGTGTGAGTTGTGACTGTATATATATATTGCGAGTGTAAGGAATTATCTACTTTTGATGGGGAGAGAGAAAGAGAGAGAGAGAGAGAAAGAGAGAGAGAAAGAGAGAGAGAGAGAGAGAGAGAGAGAGAGAGAGAGAGAGAGAGAGAGAGAGAGAGAGAGAGAGAGAGAGACCCTGTTAATATATGCAGGAATTAGTTGAATATTCCTTTACATAACATAATATGCAGGAGTTTGCCTCGCATAATTGTGTGCCTGTTGTATTATATTTATGTCTCATGAGACACATTCATATATTGACATAATCTTACACTCAAATAATTGTATTTTGAAGTTATAGGCACAAGACAAATGGGCATTGGGCGGTGCGTCTTTTCCGTACACGATATTATGGCTTCGAAGATCAGACCTTATTTGTATATAAGGCTAGGCGTACACAGGGCGTTTTGAATAGTGCATTGGGAACAGTAAATTTGTACTAGGAATTTACGGATACATTATCTACAGGAGATTCTGTTTGCAACCAGAGGGTATCTACTGTGTGATGTGAACTTTGAACCATTTAAATATGACAGCTGATCGCATTGCGTCAGTAATGAAACTCTCAGTCATTCACTTGATGCTGAGTATTGTCTTTTATTACTCGCTTCGCACTTAGAATCAGTTGAGGTCAGATCAGTTTTCTCAGCCCTCAAACGTATAATTATTAATTAAGTACATACATCTATTGCACTTTTTTTTAATCACCTTATTTCCCTCAATAAACGTAATTTTGAATAATGTAGTGACTTTGTTAAGATAAGACTCTGATATTTTTCACTTAATGTAAGCTTAAATCTTAATATCAACAATATATTTACAAATCATCTCTAAATTCATGAATCTATCTAAATGTGTTTGGGTCGGTTGTTCTCCATCCTTTTGATCTGAGTTCGTCTGTTCTGGAACCAAACTCTGATATTCTCTGACGTCAACCCGAGCACTGCTGCCAAACTTTGTCTCCTCTCAGTCGAGATATAGTTGCAGTCGTCAAACTCCCGTTCTAACACGTCCAGCTGGAATGTAGTGAACTTGGTTCTCCTCCTCTTCTGTTTTGGAGCCTTGCCAAAAGAAGAAGGAGTCTGAGCTGGGGTTCCAGGTGGTGTTAGGATCTGGTTCTGGATAGCAGGAGCAGGAGAGGGTGTTCTCAGGTTCTGCTGATCTGCCTTGTTGGGTAGAGGGAAGTCAGGAGGAAAGAAGAACTGCGGAGGGGAGATAGCACCAGGGGTGGTAGGTGGAGTGGTGGTGTTCAGAGTAGAGGACAACATTGGTACAGGTGTGAGTAGAGGGGTCGGTAAAGCAGGAGTCTCTGGTTGTACTTCTAGCTTAGTTGTTGGTAGCTCCAATCGGTAAGGTTTAGAACGATCAACATTCCTGTATCCAAAGCTCCGTTTAGAGTAAGGGTGAGGGCTTGGTACTGGAGTAAGAGTAGTGGCGTAAGGAACAGTAAGAGGTCTAGAGTTGATGTAAGGAACACCAATAGACTGGAGATTTGTGTAAGGAGGAGGAGAAGTCAGCGATGTAAGGTATGGAGTTCCAAGAACAGGATTTCCTCTGTAATGAGCACAGAGACTAGGCGAAGTTGCCATCTGTATATCGTGATTAGGATTAGATCTTTTGAAGAGCGCATTGAGGTAAACTTCGAAGGAGGAACTCATAATGTATTGTACTTTATTAATTTATAGTAAATTGATGTAGAAGTTGATGACGATAACTGACAATAAAACTTATGAGTCGGCTGAGTTATATATTGGTAACGATCCATCCTGATACATCCTGATTGAGTTCTCGAGTGTCCAATTTGGAGAAGCTAAACCTGCTCTCATGCTGCATAATTTGTAAATACTCCGCTGATTTAGATGGACTCATATCACATGTCCGATATGGGATCCAATCAGCTGTGGCTGATCAAGAGATCACATACCCATCCAATGAGCCATAACTGATCACATAGCTAATGGATCTTGTATCCGACTTACTTACAACCTTGACACCAGCTAAGCGTTGAACTTTGACATCACTGATATCAGATGACAGCCTGCTTAACTCGGACTCGGTTACCGGACTAAATAATTCAATAACCGGGATATCGCTATCCACACATATAATATGAAAACACTGACTTCCACTATTCAATAATCTATTTTAGGGGTCAAATAGTTATAGACCCGCCTTCCTCTATAATCCATAGACTCAAACATCTATATAAGTGTAAACACTCGCTCACTCGGTACAATTATGGTTTACACAAATATAGACACCTCACGAGGTCAATATATATCCCGCTCCGTTTGCGTGCATGGTACCTACTAGTGCCGTGCATGGTACCTACTAGTGCCGTGCATGGTACCTACTAGTGCCGTGCATGGTACCTACTAGTGCCGCTCCGTTTGCGTGCATGGTACCTACTAGTGCCGCTCCGTTTGCGTGCATGGTACCTACTAGTGCCGCTCCGTTTGCGTGCATGGTACCTACTAGTGCCGCTCCGTTTGCGTGCATGGTACCTACTAGTGCCGCTCCGTTTGCGTGCATGGTACCTACTAGTGCCGCTCCGTTTGCGTGCATGGTACCTACTAGTGCCGCTCCGTTTGCGTGCATGGTACCTACTAGTGCCGTGCATGGTACCTACTAGTGCCGTGCATGGTACCTACTAGTGCCGCTCCGTTTGTGTGCATGGTACCTACTAGTGCCGTGTCTATATAATATTGTAACTTACAAAAACTTATTGACTTAATGACTCAGCCTGTACTACATGGAGATTTGTTACTATATATAGAACTATAACTACAAATGCACTGTCAGCAGACGACGCCACCCACAATATAACTATAACTATATATCTAACTATAAATATATAACGCTTAGTCCAGGTAGGTACATGGTACCTACTTGAGGAGCTATTGATCATTAGACACATAGAAATTGCTACCGAATGTATATTATAATATACAACAAACATATGATAAATGTTTAATAAATTACCTAGTTTGAAACTCGCTCAAGCGAATCAGTGTTTTGGTGTAACTTTAACAAGTAAAATAGTTGCATTAATAGTGACTTAGATTCAATAGTGAAAGTTCTAATACAACATATGTTTCCAGTCCTTCAAACAGAATTGGTAAAATATTCTGATACCGTAGGTAAGTCGCATAATCCAGTATTCATTAATAATTTGATTATAATGGATTATTAATAGATAATTTGATAAGAGTTCGAAGAAGACAGATCTTACAGTTTCTCGCCTGATTAGATTACTGATGACCAAACTCAATTTTATTCCATAATCAGAGGAAAGGAACATCGCATAAATTCCTGATTCCTGAGGAAAGTAATTGATTAACTTAGTGAAAGTAAGCAAAAAAACTATATGAAATTATCTTTCCCTCTGACACTTAGGGGTCGATCACATAATACGTAATCAGCCGAGGGGGAGGGGGTTTCCAAATGATTACGCTAGTGTAATTTTGACTCAATAGCTATGTGTAAAACTGATTACGGAGGGGGAGGGGGGTTACAAATTGTCCAAAAAGTGATTACGTGATATGTGAACGACCCTAGGCTTATTGAAGGGTACACATACCATATTCGACACGCACGGAAGTTCAACACACACTAAAGTTCGACTCTGTCGAACTTTGGTGCGCTACTTGGACTATAGTTGGACACGCACTGAAGTTCGACAAGACTGTCGAACCTCAGTTCGCTACCTGAACAGGTCGTACTAAAGTTCGACAAGAGAACTGCGATTGGGAAGATAAGATAAATCTTGTAATTAAGATTAGCTTTAAAAACTCAGTTTCATTCAGTTCTATTTCATTACGTTTAATGACAGACTTTCATTCAACAATTATGAGTCACATATAATAAAGTTTGATAACGTTAATAGAAACTGTACATAATATAACTAATATTTAAAGTCAACAAGCAACCATGGATCCAACACACTTCAAATAATCCGTCCTTTCGAAGTCATCATAAGACAGGATAATGTTGTTCAGCCTCCTGTCGTTGTCCTTCCACTTTTTCTGTTGAGGAGGTGGGGCTGTCATCTTTTGGTCAATCATATTATTTGTATATCTTAAATGGGGGCAGCTGGATCATATTAGCCATAAAACCCAAACTGGTTTTAAATAAGTCAACTTATGGTCTTCTATTCTTCTATTATTGGTTAAGCTTCGTACTTTCGTAGCAAACACTACAATCATTTTACAATTTACGCCAAATACATATAGGGAACCACACTAAAACCATTCTCAACATTTTAAGTCTATCTTAAATGAGGGCAGCTGGGCCAAAAACCCTAGAATAGTTTATTTTCATAGCAACGTACTGTAAGTTTGTAGTACTGTAAGTTGGAATAAATTGTTTTTGATTTATAATTAAATTTTGATCGAACAATTGTCTAATTAAGTTAAATAAGAAGATTTCCGGGATTTTATGTTAATTTAAGACTCGGAGAGCATCTGTAAATTGTAAATGGCATTGTACCTGTAAATGACAGAGCACATGTAAATTGTAAAAGGCGTTATTGAATTGAAATACGCACGCTGTGCCGTGGCCCGTGATCGTGGGTCGAACTGTTAAATTATATACATTGTTGAGTACGCTTATATGGCATGGTATGAGGTCAAAAACAAATATGCTTCTTCTGCAAAGATCTGGGATCTGCCCGGTGCTTTGCGCAGGGTTTGCGCAGGACTTTCACTTTTTCAGGGGGTGCCCCCGCCACCCTGGTTACTCCCTTGATATCTTGATAATTGGCAAATTGCAAGATGGAGACAGGGCCACAAAAACCGAGAAAAACATCCTCTGAGAAGATATTGTGTAGGGTCTACATTAATCAGGTGACGTGAGACGCTCGAAATACATAACAGATTTATGTACGCCAAAAAAGCGCGCATTTGCATGATATAACATGCAGTGGCCGGCGGGGTTCCATACAAATTTATAGTTTGATTCATGGATTATATCGGGGAAAATATATCCGCAAACTGAATTTTCAATGATCTAGCATGTCATCAAGGCGGACGAGGTAGCCAATCAAAATATTAAGCTGACTTCAAAAATCAAACCCAGCCACGTATACATATGTTAGACGTTAGCGATATAATTATAAGGTATTTTTCGTTATCAAGATAACACCACTGATTTGTACATACCTGATACCAAACAAATCTGTCTGAAATAATGGGTTTGCCGACACATCAAGGTCAGCAAGCTTTCAGAGGATTTTGGGTTCCATCAGATGCCTCTTACGGCTGACCATTTCTCCAACCTTAAGGCCACTTTTTACCACCTTTCTTGTTTGTCAAATATGTTTAGTTGTCGACATCATTGGTAACATAAACAGCCTCGATTAATCGGCAATCTTCAACGATGTCCACAACTAAAGATATTTGACAAACAATTAAGGTGGCAAAAACTGACCTTAACGACACGTGGAAAAGTTCGGAGAAGTTGGTCAGCCGTAAAGGACATCTAATGGAACTCAGAAACGTCAAATATCCTTAGGCAGCATCTTGTATCGGCAAACCCATTTTGCAGACGAATTTGTCTGTACTAGATTTCTTTCAGACAATGCGTACGACCCAGACGTCAATGCGACCCAACTGAAAATTGACATTGCTGACATCGAGGGGATGACATGCTTGACATTTTTGGACAACGGCGCTGGAATGTCCCCGCATACTTTGTATAAGATGCTTTCTTTTGGGTTTTGTGACAAGGTAAACTCCAAAAATAAATCAGTCAAATATTTGAAGTGAGTTACATATTTATGCTTTCAGACCAGTAGTTGATCGTTGGTACTGTAACTGCAATTAATGTTTCAGACTAAAGGTATCATTAATGTCGAAAATTCATCAGTAATTTCTTGTTGCAGGACAAATACGCTGTGACTCGCCACAAACCGGTTGGTCACTATGGTAACGGCTTTAAATCTGGCAGTATGAGGCTTGGGAGAGATGCACTCGTGCTGAGCCGACACGGCCACGGCAAAGGTTCCAAATAGTATTCTTTTAAACATTTTAGTTGATTGCCATAAAATCTATTATACAGGATGTAATACCACCGATTCATTGTTTCATTTAATGATCTCACCTGATTGACATTCCTATTTTTAGATAGTATCGTTAGTGTGGGCTTGTTGTCTCAGACGTATCTAGACGCAATCAAGTCAGAGACAATACTAGTACCAACTGTAAGCTGGTCCTACGTAACACACGAGCGTATTGAGTCCCCTGATGCTGAGGCCAGTCTACAGAGTATTATCAGGTACTTTTCTAACTTTTAACTCTACACCAATTTAAGGGTTGTATTTTATCACCATTTTGTTTAGCAGTTTAGAATAAGCTGTCTAAATCCGACCAATTAAAGGGCTTAGTTTAATTACAATTTTGTTTAGAATAAGCTGTTCAACATAAGATGTTTCGTGTCATTTAGTTATATTGTCACCGGGCATAAACATCACAAGGAAAACTGGTCTGGTTTTACTCAGATCGGATAAACTAGTCAGGAGATTTCTATTTTATGTTTTAATCTTTGTAATCACTAAACCTCTCCTTTGATTCTTATTTAAAAGAAAGTATTTTTGAAGTCTGATGGGGTTGAATTGAATTGTGTTTCAGGTTCAGCATTTTCAAAAACGAGGCTGCAATTCTCTCCACTATTGCTACGAAAATAAAAAGTGAGTTTGTCAATAATGAAAAATCAAATACTTCGTTATGAGCTATTTTAGTGAATAATGATGTTCAATCATCATCATCATTCATCAGTCATGAAGGATGTGCTACTTAGGTGAACTTTACTACATAACAATTGATTTAAGGTTACCTGACTCAGAGGCAACATATACTGTGTAAGTGTGGTGGGCGAGGAATGGACCTAATACCGCACTTTTTTGTGCCATCGGCCGTTATTCGTTGCATTATATTTGTGTACTTCAACTCAGTGGCGTAACGTTGCCTGTTGGCGCCCCCTGCCGAAAAAAGCGCCCCCCTGTTGGCCCCCCTCCCCTTTTGGTGCCCCTCCCTAAAATTGAACAAATTAGGTGATTTTAAAGAATACGCCGGTAAAATCTCTAAAAAAGTGTGTATCTAGAGCAAAACGCGCAGTTTTGCTAGTACTTTAGTTAAGTTTTCGAAATTGTCCCACATTCAAACAACGATTTGGCGCCCCCCTAAGACGGCGCCCCCCTGCACAGCGGGGTCAGCAGGGCCTTTCGTTACGCCACTGCTTCAACTTTATATCGCTGTGCACAATGGGATAATATCTACATGCCCATACCTTAGATTCCGGGCCAAACGTGTTTCATGACGTAACATTTTAAAAATCAAAAAGTAGAGTAACTATTTAAATCAGGAAAAAAATATATATAGAACAATTTTTATTTCTAAAAATATTTCTTATTATCATTATCAGATGACAAGTTGATAATGCATTGACCTTTAATACTATCGATATTTGATAAAAACAAAAGAGGGCGAATCTTGGTAAATGAATAATTTGGTATGCTGGATCGTGATCCCTTAATTTATTGGAATTGAGTTACATTAGTCACATTAGTCACATAAGTCGCTTATACACACAATGTGTTGGATCTTATGTTGCAAAGTTATAAAGTTATAATATTGAATACTCTAGTATCTACTTTAAAGGACCAGTTAACTGAAAAAAAAGTTATCCTCATATTTTGACAGATTGTGACAAATAGCAAACTAAGCAACGAGTCGAAATTCCTAAATCTCTAACTGCTCTCTAACGCGTGTAAATAGCGTTTGTATTATTTTGGCGATGACGTCATAAAGTCCCTCTTGCGCGCAGAGTAGCTCGTGAGACTGTATTTTACAGGTAAAAAATGGACATAATACAATCTTTTCCCCCGAATAACTCGAAAAGTAAGTAATTTAGGGTACATGTTGCTTCATAAGTTGTATATAAACATGGCCATTCTGCACAATTTGCACACATTCAAAAACCTATAGGGCCTTCATAGCCCAATTAACCAGATACCCATAGTTTTGCATGATTTCTGGAACCGAAAATCAGTTTTTCGCCAATAACTGAAAAAGTAAGCACTTTAAGGCATATGTTTGTTCGTAAGTCATATATTAATATGCTAATTGCGGTTCTTTTGCATCCTGTCTGAAGACTCCATCACGATCATATCGAAAATGGGCTTAGCACCACGCCCAAAATGGTTTTTGGCGAATTTATCGAAAAGTAAGGATTTTAGGCCATGTGTTGCTCAATAACTCCTATATAAACATGCATATGCGGCTTCGTTCAAGCCTATTTTGAAGTCTCTACGACCTTCAGAAGCAAGGGGTCGGTTACGTTATCGGGTCAATATGGGCGTGGCCCTCCTGGGTTTTCTCCACGGTCAAAAAAATGTCTCCAAACGAAAATCGTTTAATCATAACTTCGGGAAGGTCTGTGCAAAGTTTCGTGAGTATTAGAACATTTGCAGGTTCATTTCCATAAATGTCCATAAATGACTGGACTACACAACTTTAGAGTTAACTTTAGAGAAACTCATAAGTCATTTATCTCAAATTAAGCTGTTAGTGTCCATGATCAACCTCTGGCGACAATGTTTTACGTGAAATGTAAAAATCAGGAGTAATATAAAAAAGGTATTTTTAGATTAAAGTGCTAGCTCATAGTTTTAGAATTGTATAGATTAACGTTGGTCATTTAGCCATCTAACAATCGATCGTGCCGTAATATATGGCCAGAGAATAATAGGGTCTTGGAAATTCTATAGTTGTTCAGTGGGTCGATCGACTGAACACGTTTGCACTTGGTATTTAAACTTACCAGTAGTTTATTTATGTTATGCACCGATGATAATGCAATTAGGATAACAACTAGGTAAGCCGGGAGTCTAATTCAAAACACACCTCACACCGTACACACCTCCAATCAGTAATTTTACTATTTGGTAGACCGGGTATTTTGGCGGGAATTCTGTTCCCACGGCACTGTTCTGATAGAAGCTACTTCTACTAATGGTCCCAGAGGAACGGCCGTAAAGTAGCCAGACTTCTTGTCTCCTGTACTGGCAGACACTTGCAGATTAAAGTTAGAAATTTCGCTATGCTATAAATATAATTGCTCTCGGAATTGAACAAACTCCTACTTATCTGTATCCTTTCTAAATTCGTTAGAGTTTCATGGACTGGGGAAAAATAATCGGTACAGTCTCCCTGCTTGTGTAATTAAGCAATGAAAACAATCCAAAATTATCACATATGACATAATTATAAGTTGTAATAGCAGAAATTTTCTAACCGTACATTCACCCGCCACTGTTCAAGAACCTATATCACTGTTTAAAATCATGACGTGAGCACTGTACAACCAATCAGCTATTCCTTTAGTTAGGATGATAGCCAAAACTATAAGGATTTTGGAGAACTAGGGTAATAGTCATAATTCTAAAATTTGAGTGAGTTACACGTGTTTTATTGACGATGATAAACATTTGTAATGTAAATTACGCTATGCAAGCGCGCACTGAGGGACTTTATGACGTCACGAGGCCACAGCTTATTATTGCAATAACACGCGTTACACGTACGCTAGAGAGTTGGTTCTTTCGGCGATACGATTCTTTACCAGTTTGTCACAGCTGATTTAAATCTTAGCCAAATTGGAGACTACAAATTTTTCAGTTAACTGGTCCTTTAATTATACTCATCACTAGCTCACCTAGCCTCAGCCATTCTGCACATCTCATTGTTAAACATTCTATGAGAATAATTCTAGGTTTATACTAGGTTTATACAATATACATCGTGAGATACTGCGTAAGACACTGCGTAAGTTAATTAATAATTAATAGTCGTGATAAACAAAACTATCGTGTAAGGCAACGTTATATACTACGTTAATGAATAATCCAACCTGAGAGTACTTCAAGGCTACCAATTTGGCGAATTGTTCAGCTCAATTGCGGTGTTTTTTGTCTCAAATTTGCCGCACATAAAAACGTTTTGGGAAAGTATGGAATCGCATTAAAATACACCTACATGCTGCCTCTATCAGTTGTCACATGTTTATTACAATTTATCAAAACAACAGCAATTATTGACATATCTTTCAGAGACAGGAACGTACATATTGAGCAATTACTGACATATCTTTCAGAGACAGGAACGTACATATTGAGCAATTACTGACATATCTTTCAGAGACAGGAACGTACATATTGAGCAATTACTGACATATCCTTCAGAGACAGGAACGTTCATATTGAGCAATTACTGACATATCTTTCAGAGACAGGAACGTACATATTGAGCAATTACTGACATATCTTTCAGAGACAGGAACGTACATATTGAGCAATTACTGACATATCTTTCAGAGACAGGAACGTACATATTGAGCAATTACTGACATATCTTTCAGAAACAGGAACGTACATATTGAGCAATTACTGACATATCTTTCAGAAACAGGAACGTACATATTGAGCAATTACTGACATATCTTTCAGAGACAGGAACGTACATATTGAGCAATTACTGACATATCTTTCAGAAACAGGAACGTACATATTGAGCAATTACTGACATATCTTTCAGAAACAGGAACGTACATATTAAGCAATTACTGACATATCTTTCAGAGACAGGAACGTACATATTGAGCAATTACTGACATATCTTTCAGAGACAGGAACGTACATATTGAGCAATTACTGACATATCTTTCAGGGACAGGAACGTACATATTGAGCAATTACTGAGATATCTTTCAGAGACAAGAACGTACATATTGAGCAATTACTGACATATATTTCAGAGACAGGAACGTACATATTGAGCAATTACTGACATATCTTTCAGAGACAGGAACGTACATATTGAGCAATTACTGACATATCTTTCAGAGACAGGAACATACATATTGAGCAATTACTGACATATATTTCAGAGACAGGAACGTACATATTGAGCAATTACTGACATATCTTTCAGAGACAGGAACGTACATATTGAGAAATTACTGACATATCTTTCAGAGACAGGAACGTACATATTGATCTACAACCTGCGAAAGAGTGCCACCGGAGAGCATGAGTTTGACTTCAAGAAGGATGCAACAGATATTTGCATTGTGGAGGACGAAACAACAACAGATAACATGCTGTACGCACCCCAGGATAGGATCAACACTAACCCTACTACGTATTACTCACTTCGGGTACGTTTCTTCCTTGATTTAATCTTGCTTCTTTGTGTGTTCTATATTTCCTTTCTTTCATAATACTACTCTGATTTAACTATTAACGTTTCAAACTTTCAGGCATACTGTTCAATCCTGTTCCTCCGACCAAAGATGCAAATATTCGTGCGGAGCGTAAAAGTTAAAACTAAACTCATCAAGAAGTCACTCTCTAAACCTAGGGATACCTATAGGGAAAGCTCAAGGAGTAGACAGGGACTCAGAAAAATAGTGTTTGTTCAGTCTGAGACCGAGAATTATGGGATCATGATGTTACTACAGGAACAGACTTATTAAGAAGTTATGTCAAGAGTCGGATATCAACTAAGGGTGGGTGCTTGTTGTGATTTTTCATAGGATATTAAACATTACAATGCTGAATATCTTACCGCAAGTGTACATGAAGCTGTATTCTCGTTATTCAGCAAAAACTAGCATGGGAGCCGGTGTAGTCGGGATTATTGATGTACTAGAGACCTTACCACAATCAAACAACCCCCATTGTGGTGTGTGTGTATGTGGTGTGTGTGCATTTACCGCTAACCATGTTCGTTTAGTGACAGAAACTCACTGATTACTGGTATGACTTTTGTCGTATTATAAACAAATATGCATCAGCTGTAATGAACTGGTCCCAGAAATATATTGAGACTGCAAACTTTAAATCTGGGGCGCCTTTTGCGTATTAATAACGAAGAGAAAAATAACGCGTTGTGTTTATACAGAACGAGAAGTGTGGTGACAGGAAATGCCCCGGAAAAGGTTTCAGACTGTCCAGTCCAAACTGTGGTTCAGTGACGAGAACTCTGATGTTTGAAGTGGGAGGAAAGTTCATGGTAACCGTACAACCCCTCAAGATGACCTTTTCCATGAAAAGGTGCGTTCTAGTATAGTTGCCTCTAGTATATGTGCTCTAGTACTTAGTCTAGTGTTCTAGTAGAATACTCTACTCAGAATATTTGGATAATGTTTATTTTTACATTTACGTAGAGTTTCCCTTACTCAGATGACCTTCCTGAAAAGGTTCGTTCTGTATAATGCTATTTGGAAAGGGGTATTTTTACATTTACGTAGAGTTAAATATGATTGAGCGTTTTTCTTCTTTTTAAAATCATTAAAACATGAAAACTATTGTCTGGGGTATTGTAATGATAACTCGGATCCCAAACTATGCGAGCTGTGATTCTCCAATGGAGCAGGAGGAGATGGACAGGGATTCTGAAAAACCTTATTGTCTAAACTTTAAACGAAGTTGAGTAATTAATAATTTCACATAACAATTATTATTAAGAATCAATATTTTCACAGTTTACAATATAATCTTGAAGAGTTGCTGATCATTTTTGGCAAGATATTTTGTTGTTGTTTGACTTTGCAGTAAGGAGGGCGCAGAATCACAGAGAGTAGCAGACTTGATCATGGAGAGACAAAGACAAGCTAAGGATCATGGAACAAGCGCAAACGAAATCAGAATCAGATTTACGGGTGGTCCCGTTTCATGTTAGTTTTATTTGCTCTATTATTTTCCCAATTATGTCAACTAGAAATAAGGTTTTGAACCTGAAACAACCGCTTATACTTTGCCATATCACAGATCGTTTTAAAGCCTCATGTGATGTTCAAATTGCGAGTTTGTCATGAGCTGTTCACGTAGGTTTGTAGGATGCAACGTATCCCGAACGGACCCACAAAATGGGCTAACGGGACAGCATTTATCAGTTGATGATGACGAGATTAGGATTCTACCCTCCTCCCCCGCTGCTCGAACTTTCAACTCTAACCAACCCTTCACTTCGCAGGTATTCATATGTCAAAATCAGTTTTATATCGTGAAAAACTGTTTGCATTACGATCCAATTTTGCTCTATAATAATAGTAACCTAATTTTATATACGTTCTTTCGATGTTCAACACCGTCCAAATATTCCCCCGACAGTAAATTTTATTTACTGTTTAGTTGTGTCACAAAACGCGGCAGCTGTAGCCATGAAACAACGCAAACCTAATAACGATGACGATGAGCTCGTTGTAACAGCTGTAACACAAGGTAAACACAGAGAGACACATTTAGTTTAGCAGTATCGACCAGTAGCGAATGACCGTGTATCAGCCCCCCCCCCCCCCCCCCCCCATATCAGGTTTTACCTCCTACTTTAACACATTCTTCTCCCCACAGCGAGAACACCCCTCACGAAACGACCCGCCCCCCAAACCCCAGTCAACCTGTCTAACAAGAAAAACAAAACAGCCAGCGCCCATCTGTTTATCGTAGACGGTCCCAACACGATAAAAGAAATGGGGCTGACCAGCCCTGAGGACCAACAGATAGTTACTAAACTTGTGAAACTACACCCTAAAACCAGATGGAATCTCTTAGTTAGCAGAACTCTGCAGCTTAGGGACTTGCGAAGTCAGGTTAGTTAGCAGAACTCTGCAGCTTAGGGACTTGCGAAGTCAGGTAACTAGAATCTCTTAGTTAGCAGAACTCTGCAGCTTAGGGACTTGCGAAGTCAGGTTAGTTAGCAGAACTCTGCAGCTTAGGGACTTGCGAAGTCAGGTAACTAGAATCTCTTAGTTAGCAGAACTCTGCAGCTTAGGGACTTGCGAAGTCAGGTTAGTTAGCAGAACTCTGCAGCTTAGGGACTTGCGAAGTCAGGTAACTAGAATCTCTTAGTTAGCAGAACTCTGCAGCTTAGGGACTTGCGAAGTCAGGTTAGTTAGCAGAACTCTGCAGCTTAGGGACTTGCGAAGTCAGGTAACTAGAATCTCTTAGTTAGCAGAACTCTGCAGCTTAGGGACTTGCGAAGTCAGGTAACTGCAACTAACTAACTTTGTATAAATTTAGATTATTTGCTGTATTTGAGTAATTGCTAAGAGTATTCATTATTGACGTTTGTTGTTTGAGGTTTCAGTTTGAACCATTTCACAGTTCATACCATTGTCTAAATCATTGTTGCAGCTATTCGGTCCCTTTCATCGACTATTTGTTATTTTCAGGTTTGTGCTTTACTCCAAATGCTGGTTCCAGAGCTTGATCAGAATGCTGTAGGCGTCAAAACGGAGCCAGTGGACGGAACTAAACTCGTCTCACTCCTAAACCAGGTTTTAGAAGCTAACCAAGCCGGCGACGACGGATCCTCGTCCCAACTCACGACCTCATCAGAGCAACCAGTCAATTCACAAACTGCAAATTCCTCTAGTTCATCAACCGTTAAAACAGAAATTTTTAATCCATCCAGTTATAGGGGCGCCATTTGATTAAGGCCGAATGTTTTTGTGGCTATTATCATATGATAGATTGAAGTGCCTTTTTTAATCAAATTTAAATTATTTTATATATTGGAGCCGTAATCGTAACTTCGTTACTACGTTGTGAAGCACCCTTACTCTGCCATTTAAAAAAAGAGTAACATTAAATTCGTATTTGGAAGATTATTTGTATTGAGAAAATGGTGTTTTAAAAATTAGTTGACGCACTTGAAATAGTCATGTTGTTTTCAGATAGCTATCTTGATCAGCAGATTCAAGTAAGAATTTACGTTGATATTATAATTCATAATTAGCTTTTATATTGATCAGGATCTGTCCACTAAGTTTTCAACCAATTTTATCAAATAAATAAATCATGTACTATTAAGTTTTAGAGTAGGTTTTCGTTAGTTGTTTCCTGAGTCATGAGTAAACATCAGTATTTGTATCAATCGCATTTGTATCAATCGCATTTTTACATATTTTGGTTGTATGTATAAAATTTTGATTGTGATGACACTAGTATTAATATGATGGCATTCAAATAAAAGTTATATTTAACGATAGTCCTAGTTAATAATCTCATATTTTATCGATTCACTCTATTTATTTATACCGTTACACTGTCAACTGTAGACGTAACTATGACAAGAATTTTCTTTGTACTTGATTTCCTTATTTGTTATTATCTTTGTGCGCGCTTACACAGTTCGCTGGCCTATTAGTATTGCTCACTCCTCTCATGGATACTGATAGTTACAGTCTGAGAGGGAAGAGAAATGAGAAACGAATGCGCGCAGAGGGCAAAGTCTGTGCTATGATATCGTGGTACACCCCAGTTTCTATGCGCGGCGCTCTTTTCAAGCTGTTTGCATACTGCATACTTACTTGCTACTACACGTTGTATATCTCTCTCGTGCGCGCGATATGCAAAAGGGGTTGCAGCGTGTGTCAACTGCATAATACGTAGTGAGAGTTGACGGTGTTACCGCTCGCCCAAATTTTAAGAAAATTCCTGTGAAAAGGCCCTGATGGTATGAAAGTAATCTAATTCAACTCGGTGTATTTTTAGACTGTAGACGCTGATTCTTTCAATCCCAGAAAACTTTACATTACTGGCTGGGGTCTAACTTTGAAAAGTAAAAGAGGCAAAGACTTTCGGTTTTTTGCAAAATGGTTGCCTTGTAAAAATTTGTCATACGTTGTATGACCCAACGCGCACGAGTGCGCGGCTCCCCACTGTATCGTTGAAACTCTACACTATTGACTAAATTGTGAAACGCGACAGTATACTAGGGGGTCACGACGTGATACAAGTACAAATAGCGTTACCTCCTCAGGCCAGGAGGAAAATTGGGGACATTGTAGATTTTGAGTTATCCCAAAAAGTTTTATTTTGGGCTTAATAATAGTGCGCAGCTTTAACTTTGCTGATTCTTGTCCTCTGATTGGCTGAATTGTATCACGTGCAGTGCAGTTGCATTTTTGGAATGCATTTATGCGACATGCGTGCAATAAACTTATGAGCGCGCGCGAGCTTGAACAAGCTTTGATTCACGATGTCAATCCTTCGCATCTCGCCGATCTGCATAAGAGAAGCATTATCTGCGAGAAGCATTATTGGATGCGCGCGCGCGACCCAGTAGTGCATCGCGCTACAAGAACAAGCTGTGAAGACGCGATCATCTGTAGTAATACTCCCATGCAGCCAGTAAGGTTTTTTGGGATCTTCATTGTTCATGAATTGTAGCGCGATGCGTTACTGGTTACTGGGCCGCGCCGCGCACTCAATAATGCTTCTCGCAACCGTTAGATCGGCGAAATGCGCTACTCACAATGAGACTCAAGTGCAAAAAACTTTTAAAGCAAAAATTGCCAAAAAATGTGCCAACATGCGACCTTACGCCATTATTGTTAAGCTGTATAGATCAAATTTAATCGATACAATTCTCGTGTATCGTCAGTAATAAAAATCTGATGTATTGATAAATTCTTTGAAGATGATTTATCTTGAAAAACAAACAGAATTGTAAGTACGAAGGAGTATACTGCTCAGGTATACTCTTCGTCGTCCGGTCTACTTAGTAGTCATGTCATGACTACATCATCGTCATGTCTACTTCGTCTTTATTGTGCATAACTATGTAACATGCTAATAGAAAAGGTCATTCAAACAATATATACATTCAATTAAATCAAGTGATGCGATTCAGTTAAACAAAAATTCAATTTTATGCCATTTATTACAGAGTAAACAAGTTCACAATAAATCAATTTGATATTTAAAGGAATCCTAATTCAATGTGTAGTATGGTTGTCACTCTTTAAATAGATTAGATATAGGTTGACGGGGCAAAGGAGTGTGCGTGCTGTTCGCTATTGCTCACACCAAACGGCAACCTAGTAAATGTTTTGTATGGACACCGGTCTCCATCACGATACAAAATTAGGATTGTAGAATTTATTGTATAACTTTTAGTGCAGTGGAGGGAGCGGTGTGGTGCATTAATAGAGTGACAGCCTACTGATTTAGAGTTGTTTTTAGATTGGCAGAGCACAATCAAATCAAGATCACAATACAGCACTGAGCACATAGGTAACGGAAATGGTCCATTGCAATATGGACCAACATTTTTGAACTTCAAACAATTAAATATATACACACAATTTTTCAAAACACATGGCCTATTCTATCATAGGGGCAGGGATGAGGTTGTATGAGACTTCTGATAGAGGGGTCTCATGTTTGTTGTCCATCTTCTTTACTCTGTACCCTTGTAGCGTAGAGCAATAAGATCAGAGTTGTTCTCAACATTGCAAATCTTATCCTCGTCCTCACATACCTTACCACATCACAATATCGCTCCTTCATCTTTCTGGCTAGATCCGCTAGTCTGTTGACAAACTGTTAACACTGCTTAGACATTCCCGCGGATGTGAGAAATACAGCCCCACATCCAGAAAGTTTTATATTTCCTCCCAGATGCGTTTTTTCTAAATTCTGTGGCCCGCTCGCTTCGCTCGCAAGTTTGGGGAGGGGACTGTCGGCGAGCGAAGCAAGTCGACGTGTCCAATCCAGCTGCGCAGCGAGCGAAGCGAGCAAGCTGTGGCAGGGGTCTCGGGGCGCAGCCCCCCGGAAATTTTTTGCGAAATAGTGTGTTTTAGACGGCATTTGGCATTAAAGAAATTTGTAGGACAGCAATAAACTGGGATTGAAAAGAATCAAGTACTCACGTAAATTTGATAACTTCACAACAGCAATCTGCATTCTCCAATCAGAATATTTCACTGTGTTCCAAAACTGACAGGATGTTCCTCTTTGATTTTTATACAATCGAAACATTTTCTTCAAAAATTTCCTCAATTAATTTGTCTTCATTCCAAAAAAATATTTCGAAATTTAGGAGTTACTTCTCAAAAATTTCCTCTTTTTCTCCCGTTTTTCCTCCCAAAAAAAAATTTCCTCCCAGGCTGCCTGGCAAGATGGCGTGTTTCTGGATGTGGGAATACAGCCAGGGTGACACTAACTAACATTTTAATAAAACAGCAGGGTTGAAAACTAGGCAACTAGGTTGAAATTTGTATAATAATTCTAATCACAGATTTGCTCCATAAATTATAAACATATTTCTCGTTTTAGGTTCAGGGAAATGAGATTAAAAGACTTTTCTGCGCTTTGTTTTGACATGGACTTCACTCTTGTGAACTATTCTCTGAACAAATTCCTACCGATGGTGTACGATGTCACAGCCCAGTTTTTGGTTGAGAAAAAAGGGTATCCAAAGACTCTCAAACATCGGGATGAGTCCGATGTAAGTATATTTAACCAGTTTTCAGCATGTATATTGAATATTCTTTTGTACAATGTGACCAAAAATTAATTCCAAATGTTCAACTCTGCAGCAAAGCAGTTTAAAGTTTAAAGTTGTCAGTATAAAGCCTCAACAGTTCTACTTAAAGAGGCGAACATGTACATATTACCAAAGTCCAATCTTATTTTATAATTTCTTTTTATTCAGCTGAAGCTGATTCGCCAGGGACTTATATTGGATAAAACAACACATCATTTCCTGGATATATCATCTACTGGTGAAGTCATTTCAGCTTTTGACGGAAACAACTTTCTTAGCCACAAGAAGGTAAATCAAATCAAATAAAGGTACAAAATCAATTACCAGTCGTACCAAGTCCTTTACAAATTGTATGATTGTTTTTTGATATATCGGCACAAATGTCAGTATGGTCTCCCGGCCGTGTTTGGGGGCCGAAATAGTTCTTAAAGATGTTTTTCATACATTTGTTTCACTCCGCTCCAGTTGCAGTCTGGTAGTGTTAAGCTTCATAACTATTTTCAATTTTTTCCTAACCTTCATATACCATCGTAAATATCTTGGTCTTGTGTAAATGTAATTGTACATCAAACAAAAACTTATCTGAGAGACCCTTGCCTATAACAGGCCTGACATAATGAGTGAATTCTATATTGAAGATATTTTCAAGTATCACAGTACAGCTGGTTGACTATGTAGTAAAGTATTGAACTTAATATATATCAAAACAGCATAATTTCAGATATTGGAGCTCTATCCAGACAGAAGGTGGTCATATTTTGACACGTTTTACAAAGGGTTTGAATGTGATGTAGCTACTGTATCACATGATGAGCTACCTTACTTCTTTTACGACTCTGCGTTTGTATCTCCGGTTATTCCAGTTATGGCCAAACACATGAGGTCTCTTAGCCGCTGTGAATCTGATTTCAGTGAAAAATGCAAAACTTTATACAAAGATACGTTGGAATCTTTTAACTTTAATTTCCATCCAGATAACTTTAAGAGAAATACAGGCTTCTTTTTTCCAGAAATGATGAAAAATACCGATTTGTACATTGACAAAGCCTCCCCAAAATTCAAGAACCGACTTAAAGAACTAAAAGATAATGGTGTAAAACTTGTACTGGTAACAGCATCACATGTTGATTATACTGAGCTCCTCATGGATTATTCATATGGTTCCAATTGGAGGGAGTATTTTGATATTGTCTGTTGTCGAGCCCGCAAGCCAGGTTTCTTCACATCAAGTCCAGTTTCTCGTCCATTCTATCGATGGAACTTTAAAAATGACTCCATAGGCAATGAAACAATGCCAGAGTTAAACTGTAAGGATATATTTTTTGAAGGACATTGGACATGTGTGGACAAGTGGATCAAGTGTAACGCAACAAGACCAGGACGTGTCGCATATGTTGGAGATTCTTTTAAATCAGATATCATTCCCACAAAACTGTTTACTTCTTGGGACCAAATGGCAATTGTTTGGGAGGGTCAGAAATATTTGAGAGAAAAATCTAGTGAAAAGCTTGATCATGTGAATAAAAAGGCCCACCTTGAAGAAAATGAGGAATGGGGAAGTTTCTTTGGAAGTGAGAAACAATTTACTATGACTGCTGGTAAACTGATGGCTCATTCTGATATTGTCTTTAGTAATGTTGAAAGTCTTGCTTCATTAGAAATGGATGAAAATTTTGAAACCGGTTGTTTTTACGATTTTGATCCCTATGAATAAACAGAAAACATTATTCGTTTAAGATTCATCAATATTATCACTAAATCATTTCTGATATACTGTATTTATTATTATTTAGCTTTTTAGGCTTGATAAGCATGTATAGTTTAAATTCAATTTTTTATTGCTTAGATAACTTGTAATATCTGAACTACGGGTATTTGCCTCACAGAATGGCCAAAAAAAAGGAAGGTCTCTCAAAATCACAAAACACACTTTATTCCAGTTTTTATCTCATAAGAAGCTAAGTTGACACTCATATTTTTCTTCCCGGGGGTTGATTTAATCTCATAACCATTTTTTCTTTGAGAAAAATTGGCCGGAAAATCTTCCTCCAAAAAAACATGCCTCACAGAATGGCCAAATCTGAATTTCTATAATTTTTTGATGGAGATACTTTTTAAATTTCTATCACCACACGTTGTTAGAAAACCTATTAAGGAATGGGGTAATAACCTAAAACTCACGAAAAAACTGAGCTGTGAAAAATTATTTCACAAAAAAGAAAAAATGCCTCACAAAATGGCCAAAAAAAAATGAAAACGAGAAAATTTTATTTTTCTAAAACCTTTGGCTCTTGTTTCAGGCATGCTGCTGGTATTAATATGCCTTGTTAACACCCCCATATAGGTGAAATTTCTTAGAAATGAATAAAAAGGGCATAATTTCCTACACCAAAAATGGCCATTTGGTGTGGCGTTGTTCATATTCCCTGATTTCATGATTTATAACCTTCATTCGGCTGTAAAAACACTCCATCTGGGGTGTTATTGTATGATAAATAGCTTGTGAATACTTTAGACTTATTGTTTCATTGAATAAAAGGAGTTTTAAATTTTGGCCATTTTGTGAGGCATATTTTGGCCATTTTTTGAGGCGATTAGCCATTTTAGCATTTTTTTTCTTCCTATATTGAACAATGTTCGTTTTGTTTGATGAATACTATTCTTTAAACATCTTCTGTCATACTGGTGCCAGAAATTCTCACCAAAATGCAAACTTAGTTCAAAAATTTGAAAACAAATTTTGTGAGGCATATTTTGGCCATTTTGTGAGGCGTGTAGCCATTTTAGCATTTTTTTCTTCCTATATTGAACAATGTGCTCAAAATTTCTACATAAACAGTCATATTTATGCCAGAAAATGTGGTCCTAGTTAATGATTTTACCACAGGAAGTGTTGCCAGAAGACTTTTGTTTCATATGGTATCCACAAAACCTACCAGTCTTATATAAAAAATTAGTTACAAAAACATTTACAAATTTGGCCATTCTGTGAGGCTAGCCATTCTGTGAGGCATTTACCCGTACATAATTTTTATATAGATTGCAATTTTTATAATTATATATTGGGGGTTTGTATTCAAAACGCATTATCTACTTGAAAAGATTGCTTGTTTATTTTTTATGTTAATACGATATTATTTAAAGTAAATAGCATGTTATCAGACAATGTTATATCGTCATTAACTCACCATAGCAGTGCATCAGTCATTGAAATTAAGTTGAACCTAAATACAGACAGAGCGAGTCAGGCGAAGTAACAGTAAGTTTTGAGGTTGTTAAAACACTGCCAAATCCACTTTCAGTAATATCATAAATTTAGCATGTGTTAAATACCACAGTTCATTTTAATGTTCTATCTGTTCAGGTCAGTTCAATCTTTTAAAAATAATCAGGCGACTATTTAAGCAGGAAGAATGTAGCCAGACAACGTCCTATAAAGTTGTAAAGCCATGGCAGTCTCAAGAGTCATCACCTCCAAACTACAGTCCCACTTCATACCCTCCTTCTTAGAGGTTATAAACGAGAGTTACATGCACAATGTCCCCAAAGGATCAGAAACTCACTTCAAAGTTCTGATAGTGTCAGAAAAGTTCGAGGGTAAACCCCTGATAAAGAGACACAGAGAAGTTAACAGTTTGCTTGCGGAGGAGTTACAGGGTGGTGTTCATGCGCTGAGCATTGTTGCTAAAACTCCAACTCAGTGGGGTTCTGATCCTAATGTTGTGAAGAGTCCTCCCTGTTTAGGGGGTTCTAAGTTGTGAATCATTTTCAGATTGATCCTTGTTTTTTTAATTTAGAATCGTTTTTGTGTTTTGTTTGGGGTTTCTGTGAAATATTTTATTGAAAACTGTTCCGCTTCACAAAATGAGGAAGCATTATTGGTGGCATTCAGCTGTGAAAGTTAATCGGATCATAAGAATTATGAGCTGTATGATGCATCCTGTACAGCACTAAATCTTTTATATCAAAGGGGAAGACGATTTATATTCATGTTTTTGTCATTTATTTATTACACTTGACTAGTTGTTCGTTAAATTTTTGTTGGCATTCAATTTCGAATTGACTTTGAATAGACCTGTGATGATATAAATTATAAATATTAGACGAAACAATTTTATCATGGATAATAATTTATCATTTCATTTAGTGAATATGGAGAGTGAGACTCCAGATAATATATTCGAGGATATGGAAAACGAAACTCCAGAACAAATATTCGAGGAGGAAATACTGGAGGAGGTCTCTGAGAAAGTTACTGAGAAAGAAGTACCAGTTGAGGCAGTTCAGAATGAGACACCTGACCAAGTTAAGGCAGTAGTAGAGGAAGCTGCAGAGAATGTACCTTCAGATTTTTTGTCTGAAGAAAAGCATGTCGAGCCAGCAGTGCAAATGGCTGGTCAAGAAGACGCTGAGATTGCCGATGAACAAACTGAAATGACTAAGAAAGGAGATGTAGAGGAGGCAGCGACTGATCAAGACGTTTCTCCATCCGAGGCTGAAGTGGAACCAGCAGAACCTGAGAAAGAGCCAGAAGAACAAATTGTCACAGAAGCTATAAAATGTACCGAAGAATCTGAGGATCTAGCTGAAGTTGCTGAGACCGGACATACCATCGAGACAGCAGATGTAGTTGTTCCTGAAGCTGTCCACGAAGCAACAGAACCAGCGGAGTCCCTCAGAACTGACGAGACTTTAGACAAGACCAGCTCAGACGAAGGTTCTGATAAGCCTGCGTCTGATGTGGAGATGACTGAGCTGACAGCTAGTAGTGATGATGGTTCAGTTGGAGAGATGCTAGGAGGGGAGGGTGATGGTGACATGGGTCCTGCCGAACCAGAGCTGATGGAAGTTGAGGAGTGCGTATCTCAAGAAGAGGTAATTAATAGTTGTTTGAATTTCAGTGGTGTTGAGTTTTTAGGTTTGTTGACTTATATAAAGCAAAAGTGGAGTCTTTGATCTTCCAATTTCGTAATATCAAACAATTTAAACTGCGACTTACCGAACTCTTTGGCCATAAAAGAGATAAACTCTTTCGTCAAAAATCTAACTAAATTATTTTCCACAGGATCTTCAAAACCTGACTACAATCGCCGTCTCAATAAACGGCAACGTGGTACAAGCCGAAGTGATCGAACAAGGAGATGAAGCTGTGATGGAGCCAGGGGAGGAGGCGGATGAAGAGGAGGAGCAGGCCACGGTGGAGGAGAACCAACACGACGAAACGGATATTGTAACGGAGATGCCGGAGACCACGACAGTGCCTCCCCATCCTCGACCTCAGGTGTTCGCTGAGATTATTGAAGAAGAAATCATTGAGGAGGAAACTGTTGAGGTAGGTTTTGTTTGAATTGTTTGTGCACATTTGACATGTCAAGTGTCAATACATATTTTCAAGATGTATCTATTGTTAACTTTGTTCTGTAAGTTCTCTATTGTATTTTATTAATCAACCATTTTTGCATTCATATACCGTAGTATATACATTAGTTGTACATATTTTATAGTAATATTTTTCCAGAATTAGCTCAGTCACAACACACATAAGTCAACACCACCACTCCACCAACACCCACACCAGGTGCTAAACAACAAGCCCTCCTCACAAGAGCCACCCCTCCACTACAAACACCTATCACCCTACTACACCACGGCCGGCTCTAACCACATGCACCAGCACTGTAACCCCGGGTTTCGTGCTGACAGTGGTTATCCGGGTCAGCCAGTACCTCAGCACTCACTCCGCCCTCCACTTCTTCACCACAACTACCACCCACAATACCCCCAGCAGCAACATATTTACTCACAGTCTGGGGGCCATGTTTATTCCGAACATTTTTCTTATTCTCACGATGATCAGCGTAATTGTAATAATGTTGGCCGATGGTTGTTTGAGAAACCCAAAGAAAATGCAAATGTGAGTTAGTTTAGATTTTTTGAGATTCACGCTAAATTCAAGCTACCAACAATGTTCATTTTCATTCATGCGTTTTCACCATTTCATTCACATAGTTTACTTTGAGGTGCTACCGTCGCGTAGGATACACTAGACAGTTCATATCTAATCTCCGGAGGGGTGCTCAGTGAAACCTCTAGAAGTAATGAAATACAAAGATCACAGAACCCTTATATTCTACAGATGATAAACAACCGCGAAGAGAAGCAAAGACACCAGTCCGACGACATTATTACCTCTCTGGACGCACCAGCCCCTCACTCCACCACGTCTAGGTACCAGCTTAGTGTTTATTTGCTCTTCAGAAGTTCACACCTTTTGAAAGTCCTAGAAATGTTGCTAACGTTTGTGCACATCCCTTTTCAGCTGCGCATATTATGATTATATTGTGTCTAAATATTTAGAATATTCCCCGCTGGATTACAACTCACAACACCGTCACTCTTGCCCTCTTGGTTCTTGCCCTTTTTCACTCATAAGCAGTTTTAAAATTCCGTGTATTCAGGAGGCTACAAGCTCGAGAAGATGCAGCTAAACGGAAGGACGAGTCTATGTTACTTTCCACTAAGAAGATTATCGACAGTACAGATGATGTGCTCCGCTCTGCACAGGCTCTTTTGAAGAGTACTGAGAATAAAGATGGAGTGGAAGAATCAGCTGGAAAACAACCCAGCAGATATCCAGGTAAACCAATTAATTTACCTTCGCTAAAAACCCATTTTGGCCTACCTCTATTCTCGATTCATGAGACACAGGCCAGGAAACTATGTTTGAAAGATTGAATTACTCATAAATTTGTTTTCAGCTGGTGACATTTATCAGCCTCAGCCACGCGAAAAACGACAGAAGAAAAAGAAGTCCAAGGTAAGCTAAATATGGTTGATTGTCTTACTTAGCAAGACTCTTGCTAATTTTACCCGTACGTACACTGCGCGGCGCAATACATGTGAGAAACACCGATGCTTACAACTTTTGCTTAGAAATAAGTGCGCGTTTTCATGCAAAGTAAATATTGTCAGTGACCAATTAAGTTATAGTGGGGGCTTGCGATAGCATGCTTTAATCTTCCCGCGACTGGCATGAAATTGTGTGTTTTTACAAAAAATAACACATCACATCGAATTTTTCAGCCTGATCTCCAAAAAGAAAAGGAGATTGACCCAGATTACGATCCTGAAGACGATTTCGACGACAAAGAGTTCTTGTCTCCTAAAGGTACGGATGTGTGGAAATAATCGATATATACCACTTCAAGACTCATATCTTGATTCTTTGTTGACCCTCAACTCAACAAAACCAATTTTCTCTTTTTTGTCATTATGGGTACATCGATGTCACTGTGATTTCATGAGTTTTGATGTTACAAAGGACCCAATTTTCGTAATAACCGTCTCAATTTTCAAATCTTACCATTTTCAGATCTTGAGTCAGCAGCTTTCGCAAGCAGATTACCTGCCGATCGTATGACGAAACAGGAAGCCATTAGTTTCTCTGAAATTTTCAACGTGAAGGATTCCCAAGCTCACTTTCTTTACATTAGAAACAGACTGGTAAGTTGCTAGTGTTGCTTTTATATTGTCTTTTCAGCTTTCGACGTTATTGGGTCGATCCATAATCCATAATCCATTCCGACAAGACCTTTCTTGATTCGTTCAATTGATACAATCAGAGGCTCATACACATTGAACGCCCGGCCCTCCCACATTATCTGATACATATTCTGTCAGCTGTTTGTCTGGTTGGAAGACCCGAAGAACAAGCTCACTGTTGAAAACGCTCTGCCCAGAATAGAGCCTCCTCACAACGGTTTGAAATTAAGCTATTATATTTGATTAATGAAGACAATTATGGCGAAATATATATATATTACTATTGAAAATCAGTTGATTACTTCGGTTCAATAGCATTGACATATAATCACTGTTATTTGTACTGATGTGTCTTTTTCAGAGGATGAGGAGTTGGTAGAACGTGTTTATGAGTATCTGAACAGATACGGGTTTATAAACTTCGGAGTGTACGCCTCACCCAAACTCCCAGAACCCTCCTCGACCGCTCCTAAAGTTCTTGTTGTCGGTGCTGGTATATCAGGTAATACAGCGTATCAATTTTAGTTGATGACTGTGAGGGGGATGGGGCTATAAACTTTTTTCATCTCCTCCGATTAAGTAAAGCTATAATTACTGCACTGCACGTCAACTAATTACATTTATTTAGGTCTTACAGCTGCAAGACAACTCCAAGAATTCGGAATTAACGTGGATGTTATCGAAGCTCGATCCGTTGTTGGCGGCAGAGTTTGCACCTTCAAAGACGGAAACTACGTTGCAGATCTGGGCGCAATGGTGGTAACAGGCCTCGGAGGGAACCCACTGGCAGTGCTCGCCAAACAGCTGAACCTAGAATTGATGCCAATAAAACAAGATTGTCCGCTGTACGAATTTACAGGACAGATGGTTCCCAAAGAGCGTGATGAGCGGGTTGAGAGGGAGTTTAACAGGCTGTTAGAGGCTACCACATACATGTCACACCAATTAAATGTGAACAGCATCAACGGTAGGCCGGTATCTCTTGGTCAAGCTCTGGAGATTATTATTAAGTTGCAGATTAGGCAGGTGAAGGAAAAGCAGCTGAAGCATGGGCGTGAGAGGTGCGAGATTCAGGAGAAGTTGAACCATATTCAGCAAGCATTGTTCCCTCTTCACGAGAAAATCAAAGACTCTCACTCCAAATACTTGGGTAAGCAGAACAGATCATGAATTGTATTTCATGAAAGGGTTTTAATCATCCACTTATCAAGTTCAGTAGACCAAGTTCTGTTGGCTTTCATTGCCAATCTGTAATCGAAATGATCTAGCTATCCTTAAAGTTTTTAAAACTTTTTTCTCCAGAATTAAAAATGAAGCACGAGGAACTCTCAGACCAACTTGGTGAAGTTATCCGGGACCAAAAGGCCGAGTTTGAAGTCAAAGCAGCCTACAAGGTCATGTTGGAAACATTCGCTGAATACGACGCTCTCTTGAAAGAACAACAAGAGCTTGAGGTTCAGTTGACAAAAATGGAGCAGATGGTCCCCAATGAGATTTACATGACCCCCCAGGAGAGACATGTTTTAGATTGGCATTGTGCCAACCTGGAGTTTGCAAATGCGGCCCCTCTCTCGGCACTATCTTTAAAACACTGGGATCAGGACGACGATTTTGAGTTTACTGGAAACCACCTCGTTGTTCATGACGGGTAAGGATTATTGTGTATTAATTTCTGGTAAAATCAGCGATATTTTTTATTTACTTTCTGGAACCTAATAGTAGTATACTATTTTTACTATTTTAAGCGATCTCGTATGCCTAATAATGTAATTACTTTATTTTTCAGGATGTCAACAATAACAGAAGCAATGTCCAAGGGTCTAAACATTCGCCACAATACCGCGTGTGTCGGCATCAAATACACGGACAGTGGAGTTGAAGTAGCGACAAGGGAAGTGAACCAAGTTAACAGCAGCTGGGCAACCAACACCACAAATACCATCACTGCAGATGCTGTGCTGTTGACAATCCCTCTGGGGGTTCTTAAGAAGGAGAAACTGAAGTTCGATCCGCCTCTGCCTGAGTGGAAGACGTCTGCTATCAAGAGGATGGGATTCGGCAACCTCAACAAGGTATTTTCATTTTAGCGCTGTTCTATTTTAGTTTTGCTGTTTTTCATTTTGAGTTCTAAACTAGGTTAAGCTATTTTCTCTTCTAACCTGTATTACGGTAGAAAGATTGACTGCCTTCAAGAGTAATACAGTTTGCAATAAATCAAACCCGTATGTAAAGAGATGATCAATAAATTAAAATCAATGGTACATACAAAATCTTTTCATAGAATTTAAGAAGATCTTTCCCCTTTTATTTTATAACTAAATTTATAACTGTTAATCAATTCATTACCAACGGCAACATTAAAAAAATCTTATTCTACCGGATTACATAAAATGTGAGAATCATCTTTTTTATTTATCCTCGTCATGTTCATCTGAAGAATCGCCCGATCTGGAACTTCTTTCGCCTTTTTTAATTTTAAGTTTCTTTAGCCGACGTTCAAGTTTTTTCACAAGAGTATCTATGTCTGCTTTTTCCTTTACAAGTCGATCAATTTTCGAATTCTTCCACTTTGCATACGTATACATCCACATACCTATGCAAATTGAGGTAAAGAAAGCTACAATAGGGCCATATATACCATCTGGGATGGATTTGCAGGATAAGTAGACGTCCTTATTATGAACACAATTATGAGACGTGGAGTAGTTACAATAATTCCAGTCTCCATAACTGCAATTCACATCGTCCAGAGCTATATTATAGTCTAACTTTTCAAAAGGCCATGATAATCGCCAGCTTTCTGCTCCCGAGTAGCCCATATTCCGGCAAATAGCTGCAGCAGAATTATCACTGAACTGATCACCACAAACTGTGCCTCCATTATAAAGGAGTAGGAACTGTTGATGTCCGGAAACTTGTGATCCAGCAGAGTTTACAAGAGTGAACGGGCTCCGATTTCCCGAACAAGTTAAAAACAAATCTCTAGTGTGATCACTACAAGCTTTCAATTTCATGGTGCTCTTAAGTGAGCATGATGACCAGTCAGTAGTTGAACAAGTTAAACTGTGTGGCAATACACCATAATCCTCTTGAATTTTCCAAATTTTACCATAATGCGAGGAAAAAGCACCTTTAAAACCCATCAGCTTGCAAATGGCATGGGCTGCATTATTCAAATCATTGAAGTTAATTTCGCAGAAGGTCATGTTCTGAAACAGCAAGAGACCTCTTTGACCACTAATGACGGGCTTCCCCAAGTCGTCTATCAATTGTAGCTGTTCTGAAAAGGGCAAATATATAACCTCTCACCTCAAGAACAAAAAGAATACCTTTGATTTTTAACGGTTTTTTACGGTTTTAAGAATGTAGTGAACTTCTAAAAACTCATCACTAATCTATAAAGAAAAAGAACTGTTCTAGATAAATACTTGACTTACTTTTTCCGATTTCATCTTCGGGACAGTATCTGTCTTTGGTATAGGTTGACCAGAGAACGGGCCTGTCCCGATGGAAGGAATTGTAGAGTACGACATTGTTGTCGTCCTGTACCACAAGCTCTATCTCGTCATAATTACCTCTTGTGCCACTGCTCCAAACAGATTTCTTGTTTTCATCGTACAGCACTAAGTTTCCGTTACTCTAGAAAAAGTCGCTTTCAATCAAGAATAATACAGTGTGACATGTCAAACTATTGTGCGTCATCTTTATATCTAAGTAATTGAAGATTGCAACTAGTAGTTTTATGCGAACTCAATCTTTTTATTGTTCTCGTACTCTTAGTCCCCGTGGCTCAAAACTTTAATTATGTGACCTTAGTATTAAACAAGGAGAAACATGTTTGATCAGTTTTAGTCTATCTCTTAAGTCTATCTGTTTCTACTATCGTCCAACACGTATAATCTAAGGAAAGTAATAATTTGTCTGAACCTCAATATAAAGTCCCCCGGTTATTCTGCTTCCATCTGTTCCTGATGACCATAGTATTTTTTGATTGCCTACACATAAAAGGATAAGGTTTCCATTCTCCTGCATTTCAAAGTCAGTTCTTCCATTTTTCGATGTGACTTTGTAACCTATCGGTAGTACTATTGTCTTCCCCCTTGCTCGCACAATTCTGCCAGATGCAGTATCTGAAAGAAATTAATTTGTGCCATTCAAAGGAACAATTTCAATGGCGAGAACAGCAATTCCCTCCGGAAAGTTTAGAAATATCAAATAGTAACCATATCGTACTTCACACAAACCTGCCGATAGCACGGTTGTTAAAATAAAAGACAGCTGACCAATCAGGAATATGGCTGCTACACGCATAAAGTTCGAGTTGCTGATTGGATTTAGATTATTGTTGAGTAAAAGTAGGTCCGTAATAGTAGGTCCACACTTATTTTATTCTGGAAAGTAAAATGCGTTATTTATAAAACCGGCAGCGTATTTTATGTAAAATACGAGTAAACATTTTCACGCTTGATAAATGTAATCTACTATACCATAATTATAAAGTGCAAATGATAATAAACAGATATTTATCCGGTTTATAGTACAGAGTAATAGTGTAACCAGGCCTTTGGCCGGGATTGCAGTTAAAACGGTGCAAAAGTATGAACCCGTTCAGTCAATACCCGCATCAGCATGAAACAAAATTATCAATCGATCAAGATACGTCTGTAAAACAAAATTAAGAAACATCACCAGCGAGGATTACAGAAACACAGTCAAACTTAGTTTTCGTTATAACAAAACATCGCTCAACAGTCAACCGACAGTAAGTAGCAAGCACGATAGGTATCAGGATTCAAGGTGGGCACACCCTGTAATTGAATTACAGGCAAAGACTAAAGCTGTAAGGGGGAGGGAGAGAGGGGGAGAAATGTGAATCTTAAATATCAGATCGGGTACAAAACCATCAATTTAACCATTTACAGCTGGCCGATTAATAACTTAATTTATTTTGCTTCCTCAGAGTTTTGTCGGCACTATACCGAAATAAATGTCCGTATTGATCCACATTGCCAAAAATTGTTGTCGTGAAAGATTAATATGCATGATCTTAATCAAAAGAACTGTTCAAAAGTTTTTCAAAGTGTTTGAACATGAATAATAAGAGTCTATATTTATAAATGAACAAATTTTACAAAACAAATTTGTGCGATTGAAATTACTTCCAGTCGCAGTAAAAATTAGGTATGCAGCGGAAATCAGGAAATTGTGTAACAAAGCTAAGTCCACTTTCAAACGTCGAAATGTATTATCAATGCTATCAGTGATAAGAAATATTATCATAATATGTTTGAAACCGTATATCGTGTTACGGCTTTTTAATTCGGCTCTCATAGACTCATACTGAACTTTGAGGGGTGTAATGTTAAGGAATAACTGAAAGGGATATTAACTGAATAACGGTAACACGACTCCTGTCCGACTGCGACTCCTGTCCGACTCATGTTACCAGAAAAAACGGCATTGTGATCTGATCTCAGTACGACACATTTCCAATTAGAGGTGGATCACATTTTTAATTTCAGTCGTATTTATATTTCACAAGCTCACGGGTAATCATGTGACGTTGCTCCCACTGGGCGGTAGAGGGGGAGGTGCCAGCTGTCAGGAAGAGATCGTGGACAATTAAGAGCTGGTGGAAGAGATTAGGTACAGATTTGAAGGTACCGTCGATTACCCGATGCTCCTCGTCCACCATATGATTTGCGTTCGTAGGAGTCCCCTAAAGGAATGATCGTCGAGTCCGTTCAGACCATCCAAAGCATCATTGATCGCGTCGGTTGATCTATTTTGGTTCGTGCGACGGTAAAGGCTATAGCACTGCTTAGTGCAAGTGCATTGAAATATAGTGCATATAAAGTGTAATGGAGGAGAAAAAATTAAGATTTACAGATCTCTTGTAACTCCCTTATCTGGTCCTGGAGTGTCTCAACAAGAGCGTCAGTATCGTTCTTTTCTTTTAAAAGACTTTTAATTTTCACGTTCTTATTTACAACATATAAGACTATCAAAACCCCAGTTATACAAATGAGAGCGGCCAAGGTACTATCACTAAAATGTCCTTTTTTGTTGTCAATCGCACAAGTGCCATCACTTGCTGGTATTAATCTGCAGGATAGATAGATAACTTGACCATGAGCACAATCGTGAGATGTGGTGTAAGAGCACGATGACCAGTTTCCCGCACTGCATTTCACATCATCCAAAGCAATATGGTATTCCGTTTTGGATATCCCCAAACTAGGATCACCAACTCGCCAGCTTTCTGCCCAGAAATATCCCATATCCCTGCAAATAGCATCAGCGGAATTATCACTGAAAAGATCTCCACAAACTGTGCCACCATTATAAAGAAGTAGGAACTGTTGAATACCAGACACTTGTGATCCAAAATTTGCAAAATTTACTAGAGTGAAAGGGCTTCGATTTCCCGAACAAGTCAAAAATACGTCTTGAGTGTGATCGGGGGGGGGGGGGGGGGGGGGGGGGGGGGGGGGGGGGGGGGGGGGGGGGGGGGTAATGACTACTTTTGGGGACTTGGGGAATTACGTCAACGATTTTACCCCGAGTCCCCATGATTTTTAGTCCCCATTAGTCCCCAAAAGTCTCCATTAGTCCCCATTTAGATTTATCCTACTCTTATCTTGGACAAAACATCTCGATCGTATCGTTATTAAACTAACTTGAAAACCATAAATAACTGTCAAAAATTATGGGGACTTATGGGGACAAATGGTGAATTACGTCAACGAGTTGACCTCTAGTCCCCATGATTTTTAGTCCCCATTAGTCCCCAAAAGTCTCCATTGGTAGTCATTACCCCCCCCCCCCCCCCCCCCCCCCCCCCCCCCCCCCCCCCCCCCCCCCCCCCCCCCCCCCCCCCCCCCCCCCCCCCCCCCCCCCCCCCCCCCCCCCCCCCCCCCCCCCCCCCCGTGTGATCATTACACGATTTACTGTACATTTTTAATGAACAAGATGACCAGTCTTGTGCTGAACAAGCCAAACTGTGTGAAAACACGTTATAATCTTCTTGAATCTTCCATACTTGGCCAGATGTCCAAGTTACAGCTCCCTTGAAACCCATATGCTTACAGACGGCATATGCTGCAGTGAGATTGAAGTTATCCTGGCATAAAGTTAACCCGTTATACAGCAGAAGACCACTCTGTTGATTGCTGATCTGGTTTCCCGAGGCATCCACCATTTGAAACAGATCTGAAATGGGCAAAAGTAGAGAAAAAGGAATCAATAACTTATATAAATAACTATTCTATTACTCGCAAATGTTGAGGGCTCAGAATACCAATTGATTCCTGTAGAATATCGAAATTTGGACATTTTCGATGTAAATATTGTGTGCTCTCATTTTATTTGATAGTATCGACCCTCGCCTGTGTCCTCCATTCAAATGATATTTACAGTTTTCGTCGTATAAGTTAATGTCTGAAACTAAATTACACACTTTTTCCGAGTTCAACATCTGGGCAATATTTGTCTTTAGTCCTTGTTGACCAAATATAGGGCCGCTTCACATTGTAAGAATGGTACAGTACGACATTGTTGTCGTCTTCGACTACCAGTTCTACTTCCTTATAGCTATAATATCGCGTGTTGCTGCTCCAAATTTGTCTATGCCTTTCATCGTATAGTACCATGTCACCGTTACTCTGAAAACAGTTGTGTCATAGCCAACTTTACAATTTACTTCAAATTTGGGTACATCATTTTTGTTTTTTTTAATTGTTTTTGCATTTATTTTTAAAATAAACCTGTATATAAAGTCCGTTGAGAATCTTTTGTCCCTCTGTATCAGTCGACCACAACTTTTGTTTGTTTCCTGCACAATAAAGGATGAGATTTCCATCTTTCTGCAGCTCAAAATTAACCCTCCCATTCTTTGAAGTAAGTTTGCTTCCGACTGGAAACACAAGTGTCACCCCTTCTTTTCCGACGATTCTGTCTTGTGCAATATGTCCTGAAATGTTACGCTTTGTGAGTACGTAATCAGTTTCTGCGGTCTATGGCATGGGCAGTAGAAGTTGATAAGCGACGAAATGTCAAAATATCACATTTCAACACTTCATATAAATTCGTAACTAAACATTATGGTATTCTAGAATTAATCGATTTGTACTAATTGATTTGTATACGTCTTGTCGCCCACGAAAATATTTATATTTTGATCAAAACAATTGTATCCTTCTGTACCTGTATCGTACCAGTGTATTGAATCACTCAGCACTAAGCTACCATTCAGCGATATAAACACGATCAAGAGTAACATGATATCAAGTACGAATAACTACGAAAAGTTATTAATTAAATTAAATTAAATTAAAGTTATTGTGTTGATTTCGAATTTCAAAATTTAGTTATTTAACTGAAAATGCGATTATGAGAAGAATGTTAAATACATATTAAATATGTTTGACTGACGAAGAAAATCCTCTTTACTTAGTATTCGTTGATAAATTTTTCGTAACATAACAATGACTAATTACAATGACTAAATGAGTATAGCTCAAACATATCTAATGTGTACCGAGTACACAATACACATGATACGATATTATTGTACACATTCTGTCATTCTTGTGGATAATTGTGGGTGTGGGTGTGGGTGTGGGTGTGAGTGTGGGTGTGGGTGTGGGTGTGGGTGTGGGTGTGAGTGTGGGTGTGGGTGTGGGTGTGGGTGTGGGTGTGGGTGTGGGTGTGGGTGTGGGTGTGGGTGTGGGTGTGGGTGTGGGTGTGGGTGTGGGTGTGGGTGTGGGTGTGGGTGTGGGTGTGGGTGTGGGTGTGGGTGTGGGTGTGGGTGTGGGTTGTGGGTGTGCATACGGGAAATTTCCGAGTGGGTATATTAAAAAAACGGTAAGAGGTTACGGGACTGGTTTTTTCGGTATAGTGCCGACAAAACTCTGACGAAGCCAATAAGCAATTTTTTAAAAATCGGCCGGTGGTTAGTGGTTTAATTGATGGTTTTGTAACACAAATGTGACATAAAATGGCTCACTGAAACGAGACAAAACATGCATAATATGTATTAATGGAGAGCATAAATACTACTAGTACTAAAATCAGCAAGTATGAACATTGAACAACCTAGTACTTTAACTTACAACTAAGGCTCTAAGGGCACAGAACTGATTTAATTATAATTACATCTACAGCGTTACACTACAAACTCGATCAGAGCATATTATTACATACAGAGTGTTCCTGAATTTAACTCAGTGTGAAAGTATGCTGGTTAAATGTGGCTGACAGTGACTTGTTCTCTATAATCGTCTCGGTAATCCTACTACCCTCGTGGTCTGGTCACAAATCTTCTCGTTCACCGTGCAACAGCATCCGATGAGATCGGAAGTGATCCTCCTTGTTTGTACTCTGGTTCCACAACTTGATGACTACCCTTTCTTTTTGGAGCTCCAAATAAGCTTGTGCTGAGTTTTAGCAGCTCCTTCAAGGGGGTGGTTGGTAAAAAGTGTGTATAATCTGACATAAACTACGACTTCAAGGTTTGTGGCCAGCTTCACAATATCTGCGTCAGCCACCTAGCTCAATGAATTATTTACTAGGGTAAAAATAACGAGGAGCGCAGTTCGATTTCAAACTAACCTGCTGAGTCAATTGGCGCAAAAGAACAAAAAACAACCACTGCGTCAATACAAGTCCAAATATGTTTCGAAACCAATGTTCAAACGTTCTCTACAATGCACAGGATCAGTATGACAATAGAGTTCGATTAAGCCTCATATAGTAAAGGACAACTAGAAATTGTAGTGTTATTTTTCCTGTGTCTTATTTTAATTATTAATGATTTAGATTTGAAGAAAGGAAACAGTCTTGTCGAATAATTAATATAAATTGACATTAAATTATAATGAATTATTTTCGAAAAGCGATTAAATTTCAAGACAGTTTGGAAAATTCCTTAAAACACACTTTATTTTGCCCAGTTAAAATTGAAATCAATTTAACCCATGGCCATGATAGTTTGAAATAAAAATTAACAGATTACCAATGAAAACATTAATGCTCCGTTTTTTTAATCTGGCCCATAAACGTTCTGATATTCGTCCCCGGAAGAGTCAACCATATTCGTTTTTGAAGACGTTTTCCTAACATTTCGCAGTTCCTCCAATTGATCTTGAAGGTTCTTGACAAGAGCCTCAGTCTTAGCGTTATTTTCTGCGTTTTTCTTATTTATAGCGTAAATTTTAGAGCCTTTCCTCCAATTTATCACAGCCAAACCTATGCAAATTAAAGTCAGATAAGGTGTAATACAATTTTGACCATCATCTGCCGCAACTGCCACTGGACTGTAATTAGGTTTTAACATGCAGGAAAGATAGATAACTTGACCATGTTTGCAATCATGTGATGTCGAGTAGGAACAGGATTTCCAGTTTTGCCTAGAACAGTTAACATCATCCAATGCGATACGATACTCCACCTTGGCGCTCCCCGTAGACCAGCTCGAATTTCCTCTCCGCCACGTTTTTGCTCCATAATAACCCATATCCTTGCAAATAGCTTGAGCAGAATTATGACTGAACTGGTCACCACAGACTGTGCCTCCATTATAAAGAACTAGGAACTGTTGATCACCTGACACTTGTGATCCTGAGTAGTTCACCAGAGTGAACGGGCTCCGAGTTCCCGAACAAGTGAGAAACACATCTTTAGTATGGTCATTGCAAGAGTTCCTACTTTTGGATAAGCATGAGGACCAATCTCCTACTGAGCATGCTAAACCGTGTGAAGATATCTTATAATTATCTTGAATCTTCCAAATGTAGCCAATCTTCCCCGATAAAGCACCTTTGAAGCCCATAAGCCTACATACGGCGTCCGCATCGGTCATGTTAAAGCTACTATCGCACAAGGTACCACCGTTGTACAGTAAGAGACCTTGTTGTTCTTCAGTTATATAGTTTCCTGAAGAGTCAACCAACTGAAAGAGGTTACCGGTCGTGGTATCTGAAATAGATGCTTTAAGATGTTATGAAAATAATATTTTCATTATTGTAATTTGTATACCATATCAACGTATAAATGAAATGTTGGAAATAAATAAACAAACTATGTAAATAGCAATGTCACTTGTTGTTGCTATAACAATTCCCGATCATTCCATTTCCACTTTCTAACCTTGTATCTTGTCAAAACATGCCCGCTCCGCTGACCGGTATCTGTCTTGGCGATTTAAGCTTTTTGTTGCGACAACACGACAATTTGCAATATAGCATATTTGAATTTCTCCAATGATGCACCTTTCGCTATTAAAACGTTCCATTGAAACTGCCCCGCAACTAAAAATGTAATCGCAGTTTCAGACATAAGAGTAGCAAGGACTGTTACGTTATTATAAACGCAACTTCGTCTTTCCAATAAAATTAAAAACGAAATGATTGAATATGATTGTATCATATTACAGCTGGTATATTTCAAGATTTGTGCTTATTATTGTCAACTCACTTTGGATACTGCATGCAAAGATCAATACATTGTTGTTCACTGCTGACAGGTTTGTTTGTTATCTCGTCACCATGAATTCTAGTATCACCAGCAAAACAACTCGTTTTCCCTGATTTGAACTTAAACTAAGTTTTGAATAAATGTCTTCGTACGTAATACGTGGTCGTTCACATATATTATTATTATGCAATCACTTTTTGGGCAATTTTTATCCCTTCTCCCTCCCCCCTCCGTAATCAGTTGTACACATAGCTATTGTGTTAACATAACACTAGCTATAACATTTAGAAACCCCCCTGTAATATGTGAATTGTGAATGGCCCCAAATTCGAATTAATCCTACGTTCATTATGAAGCGGTGCCTGAAACCATGATGATACGAAATGGATCTCGATTTCGTCCTTAGAAAATATTGTATTGTTTACAGTATATGTTTGATTTGACACTATTATCATCAAACCAAATGTTCACACACTGAGTTTAAATTAGTCGAACTTTAGTGGTACGAGGAACAATATCTGAAATAACATATCGGATCCTGGGATTGGACAGGCAGTTTTTCATACTGTTCGGACGTTAGGTAGCTTTCAATTATTTTCAGCAAAATTATATCAAATTTATAACATTGCCCAAGAATTGTGCATGAACCAAAAGACGAAAGAGCACTCTCTGCAGTCATCTCACCATTAACTTGAGACAGAGCGACTAAAATGAAGCACAATATCTTAGGCAGCGACAAAGAATTATTCATTCTTCCTGCAGACGAAAATGAGTTTTAAGTCTAACAAAAATAAATTTCGACCCTGCACATTTAAATGACAACTGAATTCACGTTACACACTTTAGCCGAGCTGGCACTGATTATAAATTACGAGAAAATATTAAGAATCTGCAGAAAACTTTGAGAGAAGCTTATCAGCTGAAGTGATGTTTGCAAATGTCCTTGTGCGCGTGTCATATTACATTTAAATACATTTACTTACTTATTTTATCTTAATATTAAACTTGTAGTTATGACCAATGACCATGTCTCACATGACACGATGTTAATGCAGAATCTAACACTATAATCATTGATCTGCCTACGTTGTGACCGTATCAGCTATACTCAACAGCACTAGATAATGGCTTGATGGACAGCTTGATCAGCATTTTACTTATTTAACTAACTGAAGAATTTTTCACCCTTTTGGGAAAGTTCTGCCGTAAATTTATTTGGAAGAGGGAATTTTTTAAACAATAAAAACTGTAGAATGAATTTAAATCAGTGGAATAAATTAAAATCGGTCAATATTTAAAATTTTAATTAGTATTTATTCATTAAAAAACTCTGCCGGACTGGACCCATGATCCAGCTAAAACAAAAACTCGATAAAATAGTTTTACCTCACCATGAGCTACCTTCGAGTACTAGCTCATTCAATTAATTTCACACTTCAATCCAATACTTTGATGTTCTGATCGTTGTCATCTGAGCAATCTGTAAGAACTGACTTGAGGTCTATCAAGTCTCTATTTTGCAGTTCCTTCAGCTGATCTTGAAGTTTCTTGACAAGGGCGTCTGTATTAGCACTTTTCTTTGATAAACGGTCAATTTGAGAGTTTTTCCTGAAAACAATGAAAACCAGACCAATGCAAATTATAGTCACAAAAGCTGTCGAGGTATTTTCTGTTGAGGTATTCTCGCATGTCTCTAGCGAAGATGTGTTGTTGTTATGAACAGGGATAAACATACAGGAGAGATATATAACTTTACCATGTTCGCAATCATGAGACGTTGTGTAAGAACATGCTTTCCAGTCCCCTTCAGTACAATTAACATCATCCAAAGCGATGTGGTAATCAACCTTAGGGTTACCCGAAGACCAGTTCGTCTCTTCCATTCGCCACCTTTTTGCCCCATAGTAGCCCATATCCCTGCAAATAGCATCAGCAGAATTATCACTGAACTGATCACCACAAACTGTGCCTCCATTATAAAGAAGTAGGAACTGTTGAAGACCAGAAACTTGTGATCCAGCAGAGTTTACAAGAGTGAACGGGCTACGATTTCCCGAACAAGTCAAAAATACGTCTTTAGCGTGATCAGTACAAGCTTTTCCATCATTTCTGAACGTGCACGATGACCAATCTCTCAAAGAACAGACCAAACTGTGCGAAAATACTTTATACCTTTCCTGAGTTCTCCAAATTTTTCCAGACTTCCACGATAGTGCGTTTTTGAACCCCATGAGCTTGCATACAGCATGCGCTGCAGTGATATTGAAACTACTATCACACAAGGTACCACCGTTGTACAGTAAGAGACCATTTTGTTGTCCAGTGATAAAGTTTCCCGAGGAGTCAACCAACTGAAACAGATTGGCTGAATCTGAAATATACGATTAAATAATCTTGCATCAATTAAAAGTATATTTATAATTGAAGTTTTCAGTGTTGGATTGCATTTTATCACGAAAAGAAACCGCATCGCATCCAAAATACCAATATTGAACTATATTATAGTCAAATACTGTAGTTAATTAGCGACAAGAGAAACGCCATTTTCGGACGTGAGGAGAGTGAGGACTCTTCAAACTACATGTACATTAAATAAATTCCCTCTGTAACGCCCTCAATAAATGTAATAGATTTGTAGTGTTGTAATTATTTTATGAGAATCTCCATGATATGAATTTTAATAAAGAAATTCAAACCTTGTGACGGTGCTTGGTCAAAGCACTTCCGCTCCGCTGTTCTAGCATATCCGTTATTACCCCTAATTATACTATAACCTGATGCATAAACATTGCACACTGCATGTTGACTATTCATTGTAACTGCCCCGCAACTGAAAGTGTTTTATCAGTGTAAGAGATATCACTGCGAAGCGACTTTGATTTGAAAATTTAATATTTACATATATTAAAGTCACTATTGTGACGGTACATTAGAAGTTAGAACTAGACAGAAACAAAGTGTGAAGGGCCTGAATGGAACCCCTCGGTTTCAGTTCCTTGTTTAACACTGCCGAACAGCAAGGACATCCACCGGGTTCTCCAAGGATGGGCACATATGCATAGCTCACTCCACACTATGCTCTGTCAAATATAGATTTTTACTGTATAGCGCAAGATCTGTTTTTTAATTCATCAACTCACTTCGGATACTGTTTGCAAAGATCAATACATCCCTGCTCGCTGTTCACACTCTGTTGTGCGATCAAATCTCCCCGGATATTAAGATTGGCAACAAAACAACCCTTATTCCCTGAATTTAAATGCAATATGTTTTTATTGTGCATTTTGTAAAACCTCTCTAATAGTTAGAACTTATGGGGATTTAAATAATAATGATTAATAACATTTGGTGCAGCAATAGCAGCAAATCTGGGGAAACTTTGAAATACACCAATTTGAAGCATTTAACCCCCCCTTAAAAATCAAAGATTATGAATTTTAGTAATCTGATTATTTACATAGGTCCAAAAATGTCATAACTTCATGATAGTGCAACGAAAAAAATCTCAGAACATTTTGGTGCTGAGTTAGGTGGTTAAGTAGTAGAAAAATGACTGATTTGTTAGTGGACATTTTTTATACCTCTAACACCCAAACCCTTACTACAGTGAAGATATAAGTACTACAGTTAATATTGATGGTCATTATTGAACAAAAATGGTTCATTGACACATAGTTGAAGAAGGAAATTAAAAAAATTAATAAATGTGGTCTGTGGAGTGGTTTATTTGTTTATGTTATAGTGTACGCGTGCGCGCGCGCTAGCGCGTACTTAACCATCTGTAGGCCAACATATTTAGTCTAGGCTTAAATTCTTTATATATTATGTCACCACTATGGTGCCCAATACTTTTAGTGAAGGTTTGATGTAGAACAGTTAACCACCAACTGTGGTATATCAAAAAAACCATGTTTGTACGCGTGCGCGCGCGCTAGCGCGTACTTAACCACCTGGTGTGGCACAGCATTGAAATATCACCATAATTTCAAAAGCAGAGGTCACCATTCAGGTGCCCAAAACTTTTGACTATGGTCCCAATACCATAAAACCTTAGATGTGGCCTCAATGTGGTTAAAACATGTTTATTTTGGACTTTCGGTCAACAGAAGCCATCACAAATTAACCATTATTCAGCAACCTCCGAACTTTTTGTGCCTTATTTTGTTTTGATATTTGATTATGAGAGATAGCTGGAGGATAATAAGTGATTTTAAAGATAATGCAACAAAATGTGTGGCCGTATGGTGGTTAAAACGACCAAAAACACTGATTTTGGTCAATTTTAGACCTTTATTAACCATGATGGACGCAACATAGGACTCAGCAATGTTTCTGGTCATATAAATGAGCAGGTAGTTATATCTAGATAATGTAGCATGGCCAGCTATAGCTTTACAAAGCTAATATGTGCTCTAAAAATGGTTAATTAGTGCAAATATAGGGTATTTTCGAGACATTTTAACCACCTTAGCTGCACATTGATCGGAATGCATGAACTTGGGGTCAATTATGCATTTGCAAACAAATATACACTCATTTGGATAGCAAACCATTATCTGAAGTTCATATTGTGGTTAATTTTCACTTTAATAGATACCTTGTTCAACAGCCTAGCAAGTAATATAGCCCTTTTAACCACTTTTATGACAACATTTCTTGATAAATTTTATCAAGACCCTTCAAATGTCCTTTGTTGACCATAAAATGTTGACTAAAATCATTAATAATGTTTTGATTGGTGGTTAACAATAAATTTTGACATTTTAACCATCTTTTTAGCACTTTTTACGAATATTAACCACCTTAAATCAACCATACTATTAAATTGCACATTTGTGATAAAAAATTATCATCCATGCACAAATGAACAACCAACACTATACATCTATAATCAGAGCAATATTTATAGCTCACCGTTCATCTTCAATTTAACCACCATTAGGACCACAAAATGCCCCCAATGAGGTTTGAAAACTTTTGTGATAGTTGCACCATGATATGATCTCAATATAATGACTACTCAGTTCATAATATCATATCTCAAAATGGTGGTTAACCCTAAAACTGGTATTTTAACCACCATAGTGGCCACATAGATGACCCATTAACCACAATTATTCAACATGACCGTACTGCAGTGTTTTGTGCACCAGAAAAACATCACTCCAACATTGAGATTAACCACAATGAGCTGCAACATAATGTTGAAGTCAACATACTCAAATTGTGTGAAAAAAGTCAATGTCCACCAAGTTTCCCCAGATTTGCTGCTATTGCTGGGTTTTATTTTTGAACATGTCACACAGATTGAGTGTTTGAGACACTGCACTGGACATTCTAACTTACCAGCCGCGGCTACTTCTGTAGCTGAGAATTGTTGACTCAATGCAATGTGGCCTGTGGCTAAAATGTGACCTGTGGCTAAAATTACGAATATTTTCCTTAACACAATCTCCTTCATTCTTCCTTCTAATAAAAAGAGTCGGGTATAAATTTGAAAGATGAAACTGGACAATGGACATGGACATGGTATCAACATAACATCACCATCATTTACTATTTTGTATGGAATATTATAAAACTTTGCAAAGTTCAAGTCAATTCGCGTAACAAGACAAAAATTGGAACGTTAAAGTGCTATAAATACTCATCTAAGCATTGGATTTATTTAATTATGAAACCGATATAATTTATCTTCTGTGTTAATGCGATGTTTCTGAAATGTGAGCCTGCGATTTTCGCTATAAAGGAAGTAGAATTCCAAGCTGGAGGGACGCCAAATGTACGAGTTAAAACAGATATCAAACCTACAATTATTCTGGAACGAGCAAATGCAGTATACAGTATAAACGGATAGTATAAAGAAGGAATTTGTTAAGAGTTATAGTTGCACTTTATCGAGAGAAATCTGTCGTCAAATACAACTATACAATATACATATTTATAGTATATAGTATGGCCTCACATGCTCAGTAAACATGAATTATTTAGAGATGTATAGCAGCGAACAATACGGTCAACACAGAATGTGAATTAGCAGCCAAATATCAATGTTGTGAACCCCTCTAAGAGTGGGCCCGGTAAGATACCTAAAACTAGTCCACCCTCTAATCCTCCTATTCTCCAGGTGGTATTGTGTTTCAACAAGGTGTTCTGGGACCCGAGTATCCATCTCTTTGGTCATGTGTCTAACAGCACCATATCACGTGGCGAGCTGTTCCTCTTCTGGAGCGTCTCTAAAGCTCCGGTTCTAATAGCGCTAATAGCGGGGGAGGCTGCCACTGTCATTGAAACTGTTCCTGGTGAGAATGAGAGATATTTATATATTTTTAAAGATTATTTTTCGATATTCATTATGATCATCAAACTATTAAACCATTTTGTTTAAATTTTTTTGACGCCAGAATTTTAGTTTGTTACAGATAGTATAGTATCAATACAATATGAATAGTTATTGTTCATATTATGAACCTTAACACTACTTTTTACAAAATGAATATACAACAATAACAATCAAACTTTCTCCCCAGACGAAGCGATAGTCGGCAGAGCCATGACGATCCTCCGAGCCATATTCGGTTTCCAGACTGTTCCTCAGCCCAGCAAACACCGAGTGACGCGCTGGAGAGGGGACCCCTGGGCCTTGGGGTCCTACTCTTATGTTGCTGCTGGATCTTCTGGTAGTGATTACGACGATCTGGCAAGACCTGTAGCTCCTCAAAATGGTAAGGGAATGTTTAATGTTTATCTATCTAAGAATATTTGTGACAATTTTCCTTCTGTTACATCATATTGGTTAATTGAGAAAATAATTTGTTTACATACACTCCATTTTATTAATATACTTTGAGAACATAATTAAAGTAATTTTTAATTAACCAGTCGAACTAGAAGATTCAGAGTAGCCACAAATATAGGCTAATAATTAGTGCGTCAGATTTAAAAAAGCAGCGAAACAAATTAATTGATCTAGGTTTCCTCAGACTGAGACTAATTCTGCAAACGTAACACAGTTTTATTTGAAATCATAGTTACGAAAAATAAGATTAACCTAAATGATGAATAACCTCAAATATACACGGGAGCTCATTGATATCTGGAAACGGTAAGGAAAATATCATGCAGTATATTGTACAGCAAAATTAAAGTGACCATTCGCGTCGCTCAGCCCAGTATCTTGCACCTCCTGATTGAAGACCCCTCACCTCATGGCCATATGAAATGTAAGGAACATAAAATGATAAAAGTAGATGATGTCATCAGCATGTTGATGTAGCGTATGTGTATATTAAACATTGGATTGTGTAGGTATGACCAAGTATGTTTGAGCACGTTCTGAAATCTCTATCCTCGTCCTAAAATACTCACCTCCCAACACAATGTTCTCTATCCTCATCTGATCCTCCCAATGAAAGTTCTCCCTCCCCCCGTACTCTCTGAGTTCCATCTTGGTAACAAGACTGGAATTTAGAGTTGGTAGCCCAGTAACCATCTCTGTTGTTTCTCCGTCTTGCTCTATCTTCAGTATCAAGGTATCTTTAAAATTGATGGTCAGTAGCATTTCACCTTCACTGTAGTTAGCCATGTTGAAATGGGGCTCTATGAACTGAAAGATTTGTATTCGATATTGATGATGATATTTCAAGGTTTGGCGGGTGCTAACATTAATATGATTCACCTGCATTCTGCGTCGGGTTTATTGAAATGTTGATCATTGATATTATTATTATTTGCTCTTCCAAGGCCTACTTACTTGCCACTGGTCACTGTATTTTGTGCTGAACACAATCACCCTGTTAGCCAGACCCACGTTTGCCATTTTATCTGCAGCGAACCTGTAACAATGACAGTTTTAAAAAGAAGTCTGAAAATAGTATTTTAAGGTAAACACGCACTGTTGTCTGACCAATGGATGAGGAGTTATTTAAACATTGAGCATTGAAAATGATTTTTGATTCGGAGTCGCCACCACGCGTAGCCGTGATTGGACAATTTACCCCCAATTTACCGAACTTGCTCAAATGGAAAGTCGTACCGGAAGATAGTGATTTTCACTGTGATATTTTAATTTAACTAATATTTTTATTTCGAAAGCGCCGCAAAGTTCTAGAATCCTACCTTAGAGCAATTCTGAAGACTGTGTCGCCAGCATCATTGAAGAAATCCACTCTAGCTACTCCGTGATACTCTCCTGTGAAGTGTCCTTGTATTTTCATCTTGCTTCCCATCGTTAAACGCCCCTTGTACACGTCGTAGGAATGTAGATCTTTTGCGAATATGACGGTTATTCCTGTAATAATTCACCATCATCATGATTCTTGTTATCAGAGGTTTGGTTTAGACTTTAGATGTCAGATTAATCTTAAGTGTCAAAAATTCGGGGCTAGGACGTCAACCCAATATTTATACGGCAAAAACAAAACAGATCGTTCACTAAAAATTGATAAATTTTAGACCTCAAGTAAATCTAGATTAACTTACCGAGTTGGGCTATAACCAAGATAGCGGTTATAAGGCTGGAAGGAGCTTGATCAAACAACATGGTTGTACAGCGATAAACGCTACTTCAAAGCAGTTTTTAAATGTGCGAGTTTTGTTCATACCAAGTGAAATGTTCGGCAAAAATAAGAGAAAAGAACTATGATACAACTATGAACTAAGCTAATATAATACAGCGAATCCGCGAATCGTTAAGATAAGTAAGGAAAATGCCTTCATTTTATATATGGGTAACTTCGTTAAATGCACTGCTAAAATGTGGGGTAATTGATTTACTTTTTTGGCTTCTCCGTAATTAAGTGAAAATTGGCGTGAAACTGTTAGGTTGTGTCATGGCCATGTTTTCACCATTGAACACGAGAACGTCGAAAATAACTAGGGCTGAAACTCACAGAATTGGTTCTAGGAATGGCTGAAAATGTTTCGCCGCTTTTCATGAACATTTTCGATTTGTTTGAACAATTTTAAAACTCGGTTAAAGGCAGGAAAGATTTCTCTTTCTAAGAAGCAAGAATCCTGCTAAATTGGATTTGCATTTCCTACTCTTCATTTCATAAATAAAATGTAAGTTCTTCATAGTTTTGGGGAGCAACCCAGAACAGTGGAAAGCCCTCAAAGAATGGTCCAGGTGCTAGAGTTAATTTGCCTAGTCCGCGCTAGCGAGTTACCGTTTAACAAGAAACCATTAAACAAGAATTATTACCCTCCGCGCGGTGCATTCATGCGGGATGTCTTAATTGCTGTAATGATAATTTATACTATATATTTTCTTGCACTTTGTGTAATATTACGAAAACATAATTCGCAATTTTTGTTGCAAACAAATAGTGCCTCTTCCTCAATAAAATGGCGGAACTCTGCAAAATGCCGTCCCAGACGAAAAATACTGACTCTCAACTTCAAGCATGTTTAACGAATTAAAGGCGTTTCTTATTTTACCACACCCTTACGGCATATTTCTGTAATAATAAATAGAATCGGACAAAGGAAATTGGGATCTTAAATCTATAAACTTGAATAACTCGACAGAACATGACGTTATATGTCGCGAATATAATGAACAGCTGTCTGTTTAATCGACTCTGCTGGCAGTCTGACTTAATGTC